>NC_056458.1:8150580-9350580 GCF_018296145.1 Oncorhynchus tshawytscha | reverse complement strand
TGCTCACGCTGCCCGGAACGCCAGTGTTCAACTATGGGGATGAGATTGCCCTGGCTGATGAGGTGAGAGGGGGGTTTCTGTAACTAATGTATCACAAAACAAATAACAGCTTTTTAAAAGGATATCTTTTCTTGATTTTTATTGGTGTTAATTGTTCTATAATAGTATACAAAGTCCCCTAAGATGCTGTGGGATTCCCTGGAGGATGAGGAGACAAATGGAACTGCCACGGTATGTGAGATGCTAATGCATACACATTCAGTTTGTGAAAATACATATACACTAATGCACATTACATTCATTTGGATAAAAAAAACAACTGTTGGTAATGCAAGGAAATGAATGTTTAATTCTTACCACCCACAGAAGGAGAAAGAACAGAGGCTCGCCTGCCGTTCCTTCTTCAAGACACTGAGTGACCTGCGTGGGAAAGAGCGTTCCCTGCAGCATGGGGACTACATTCCCCTTTTCAACTCCACCTCTGCCCTGGCCTACCTCCGCCAGTGGGACCAGAGTGGACGCTACATCGCTGCCTTCAATTGGGGCAGCGACGTGGTGACCCTTCAGCTGGCCCACCCTGACCGGCCTGCTCAGGCTGTGGTCCAGGTGAGCACAGACAAGGTCAACCTGGCCCCTGACAGTGCTGTGGGGCTCTCTGCACTGGAGTTGGGCCCGGGACAGGCTGTCCTGCTACAGTTCCCCTACGTAGCCTAGAGAGGGGGGAGATCCCAGCACCATCTGTACGTGGGCATTGATGTTAAAGTAGTTGTCTCTCTGTGGTGAACATTGTTAAAATCACTCATGATTGTTTTTTTTAGGGCATTCTGTTACTTTTTTTATTTCTGAAAAATAGTTACTGTCACACTGGTACTGGTCAAATGGTCAGAATTTTAGCTTAGAAAATAGTAACTGCTGTGAATGATGTATTCTAGAATACGGTGTTGGTCTGACATACAAACTCAAATGTCCTCATCGCAAGCACCAGTCAAGCCTCAACAACAATCGGTCTATCTTGCTGTTACTGAAAATACATTCCAGATTGAATTGAGCATTTTAAACTGTTGTATTTTATTGGCCATTTTTTAAAGTTTATTTTGGGGGCAGCTTGGTTCGTCCCTTATTGAAATGTTGTAATTGTGTTAAAAAGTAATGCCCCGCTCTCCTTTCTCACGTTTCAAGAATTATCTGATCGCTTTTGCAGCTGAGGGAAGTGTAAAACACATCAAATGTGGAGGATCTGAAACGCTTTCCTCATAATAAATTGGCATGATAAACAGGGAAATAAATACAACTGAATACAACCTTTACTAGTCTGTTTTATTTAGGCTAACAACCCTCGATCCATTCTACAAAATTCAGACTTTCATCCAGGACCAGGTGCACTTGAACATCTCTAGGCATCTTTATTTATAGATACGCATGGGGAGAGCTCTGTCTCACCTGACTATTTTAACACTTATTGAGCATTTATATGGCAACCCTAGGGGAGACACCTCTATAGGCGGACACAGTGACTCGTGCTGTTTTCACCCACAGAAGTGGATTATGAGATGGTTGTGATTCAACATAATATATGCCTTCAAGGGTATAAATGTGCAATCTATTTGTTGGTAAGTCTAGGAGGAACATAGGAACAATCAATGATGACGTTAAAGCCATACGACTGCCATTGGCCTAGTTGATTTTGGATTTCCATCAGAGGGGGGGGAAAGGTTATCCTTTGTACACTTTCAGTGTAATGGTTCTAAGTTTAGCTGATTGACACAATGTGCACAAAGTCACAAAATCCTACACTACACTAGTGATGTATGGTTGCTTTTCTTAGTGTATAAACCACTTCACCTCTTGTATCACAAACCCTCATTCAGAGTTTCTAAAACACTAGCAAACTACCCCTTACTATAAATGTGGGTTCACAATGGCCTCCGAGAGACTATCTTGGATTTTCATTTTTTTTAAATATATATACAGTACCAGTCAAGTTTGGACACATCTACTCATTCCAGGGTTTTCCTTTATTTTCATTATTTTCTACCTTGTAGAATAATAGTGAAGACATAATGGAATCATGTGGTAACCAAAGTGTTAAATAAAAAAAGATATGAGATTCTTCAAACTAGTCACCCTTTGCCTTGACAGCTTTGCACACTCTTTGCATTCTCTCAACCAGCTACACGAGGTAGTTGCATGGAATGCATTTTAATTAACGGGTGTGCTTTAATTTGTGGAATTTCTTTACTTAATGCGTTTGAGACAATCGGTTGTGTTGTGACAAGGTAGGGGTTGTATACAGACGATAGCCTTATTTGGCAAAAGAACATGTCCATATTATGGCAAGAACAGCTCAAATAAGCAAAGAGAAACGACAGTCCATTACTTTAAGACATGAAGTTCAGTCAAACCGGAAACTTTGAAAGTTCCTTCAAGTGCAGTCGCAAAAACCAAGCGCTATGTTGAAACTTGCTCTCATGAGGACCGCCACAGGAAAGGAAGACCCAGTATTACCTCTGCTGCAGAGGATAAGTTCATTAGTTACCAGTCTCAGAAATTGCAGCCCAAATAAACTTAAACTTAAATAGTTCAAGTAAAAGACACATCTCAACGTCAACTGTTCAGAGGAGACTGCGTGAATCAGGCCTTCATGGTCGAATTGCTGCAAAGAAACAACTACTAGGACACCAATAAGAAGAGACTTGCTTGGGCCAAGAAACACAAGCAATGGACATTAGAATGGTAGAAATAAGTCCTTTGGTCTGATGAGTCCAAATTTGAAATGTTTGATTCCAACCACTGTGTCTTTGTGAGACACAGAGTAGGTGAACGGATGATCTCCGCATGTGTGGTTGCCACTGTGAAACATGGAGGGGTAGGTGTTATGGTGTTGGGGGGCTTTGCTGGTGACACTGATTTATTTAGAATTCAAGGCACACTTAATCAGCATGACTATCACAGCATTTTGCAGTGATACGACATCCCATCTGGTTTGCGCTTAGTGGGATTATCATTTGTTTTTCAACAGGACAATGACCCACAACACACCTCCAGGGTTTGTATGGACTATTTGACGAAGAAGAAGAGTGATGGAGTGCTGCATCAGATGACCTGACCTCGACAATCACCCGACCTTAACCCAATTGAGATGGCTGGGGATGAGTTGGACCGCAGAGTGAAGGAAAAGCAGCCAACAAATGCTCAGCATATGTGGGAACTCCTTCAAGACTGTTGGAAAAGCATTCCAGATGAAGCTGGTTGAGAGAATGCCAAGATTGTGCAAAGCTGTCATCAAGGCAAAAGGTGGCTACTTTGAATAATTTCAAATATAAACAATATTTTGATTTGTTTAACACTTTTTTGGTTACTACATGATTCCATATGTGTTATTTTATAGTTTTGATGTCTTCACTATTATTCTACAATGTAGAAAATAGTAAAAATAAAGAAAAAACCTTTAGGTGTTTCCAAACTTTTGACTGCTACTGTATATATATATTATTTTGAAGGAATGTATTATATAAGCACAACACAGATTTCATAATGGTTGTAGTTGTCATGTATGGATGAGTGATGGAAATGGGGGGTGTTGAAGGGAGAATGCATCAGGGCCTCTGTGATGACTGATGGGGATGAAAACCGAGAGCCTCGTCACTGACACCAGATCTGCTGCACACAATTTCGGCAGAGCGATGAGGACACCTTAACACTGACAGCAACAATGAGATCTTAAAAAGGGGATTATATTTCTGAGAAGGTGTCTTCGTGTCTTCTTTTTCTGCCTGTCTGATTTTCTGTGTCAGGTAGTCCTGCGGGTGCTAACTGTCAACATTCCTTCCAGGAAATCCAAAGGGGTTTCTAGCTCTGCATTTGTCTACCTCAAACTCTTCGTTTTTTCTTAATTGGGGTCAAATTAGCTCTAAATTAAGCTGGTCTCGTGTGTTAATGAGTTGGACTTCAAAACCTACAAGAACAGCACGATCTTAGAATTTCTCAAATTGTTCTCTCGACATGCAATACAGGTATTCCATCTCTAAACAGGGCCCTTCTACTATAGAACAAATAAGGGGCATACTGTTTGCAACATTGTTCACTTCAAAATGTGCAATTATTTGAATTCACCCAGTCCAGATGATTGCTCTGAAGAAACATTGGAACTCTGTGCAAACTACAGTCAGGTTGCGCTAAAAATAGGTTTCCAAATAGCCATGTTTGGCTTACTATGCAATATGACTAGGCTATACAGAATCGTGTATGCTTCTTGAACATTATGCTGCTGATCCTAATTTGTAAATTTAGCCAAGTGTTTCTGTGGTTTTAAGATAGGAACAGCCTCTCCACTCCCTGCGAGAACTCCCTGACGCATTGCAGGTGGCTGAAACCCAATCTATTCCCGTTTACTGGGTCAGCTGGTGTGCGCTATTGCTCAGTGTGGCCCGTATAAAGTCGCTGGGTTTCTCATTCAAACATAGACATGAGCAAGTTTACGTTTCCAAAGAAAAGGGAAACAGAGATTTAGTATTATTGTGTAGTTAAAGTTTTAAAATACGAACATTGACCACGATTGGATAATTTAAACCGCCACTTTTTAGTAACGACTAGAAGGATAGTCCAGGTTGCAGATAAATCACATTTCTGCCCCTCTGTTTAAAAAAAATTCTATTCGGCGCACGGACACCATAGTGACAGCCGAGTTGCTAGGGATTGCAGTGTCCGGCTTGAAATCTAAACCAACGCGGAGTGATACTTACTTTGAAGCGGCAAAGAGCGCAAGGCGCGGATGACTGTGTGGAAAATTTGATTATCATATCTCCAACGCGAAATTGTTAGCAATATCAAATCAACATAGCAACATGGTAAGTTCCATTTGCTGTAAATGTCCGATTAAATTAATATGTTGGATTCGTAGAATTGGCTTATATGCATATGTAGCCATATCTCTAGACTAGCTAACGTTAGCTAGCAATGAGTGTTGGCTAGCTAGTTAGCCACAGCCAGCACGGCAGACTTGTTGGTTACACACATGATGGCTAACGAGCTACAGTAACGTTACATGTATTGTTAGCTAGCTAGACATCTTCGTCAATCACTCATTTAGCTAACGTTAACTAGTTTACGTCAGTTGTGTCCGACATAGGCAGCCAGTTAGCTAGCCGAGGAAACAAGCTGGTTAGCTAACCTTAGTCAGCTATGGCTGTTTGTCAACACTACACTTTGTTTTGTCACTGTCGTCTTTGCTCGACATTTACCTTCGATAGTAAGCTAAATATCTAATTACATGTAGTTAGTCACTAACTACCTAGTTTTGTGTAGCTAACTAGCCCAGGCCTATCCTTAAGTGCTGATATTGCGCTAACAGGGCGAGGTGGGATGGTATATGCCGTTTATGGCTAGTAGTGTCTAGCTACAGTAGTTGGTGCCGTCAAAGTGTTGTGACTTTAGACCGCTAACTAACATTTACTTGTATGGTGTGGCTAATTTCAGACCGGATATCCCCAGAATCAATGTGTTGCTTTCTACCTAAGGCACTGTGCTGTCGCCTGGTCTAATATTGCACCAAATATGGACCATGGCGGTCTAATTTGACAAAACATAACTAGTGATACAATAATACAACTTAACCCTCCTGTTGTGTTCTTTTCATGTAAATTAATTGTGTGGTCCCGGTCCAAAATGACTGCCCCACTATAGCTGATTTATAAATACATATATTATCACCTAATGTTGTGTTAGATCTTTTTATCAACTTAGGGTATTGCGAACATTACAAGTTTTGAACTTATATTTATGACCTGTAGGCCTCATTGACCTGAGCTCATACAACTTATTTTTGAGTAAAAAAATGATTATGTATTGTTTTGACTATAACAAATACTCAGATGAAACATTGTGCTATTTTTATCAGACTACTTTGTCAGTTTAACAAGGACTTTCTTCCTCACCAGTGTCATCAGCAAGGCCTCAAAAAATATTTATATACCAGAGCTGTGAGAAAAGTACTATATATTATTGAAAAAATGTTGCGATTGTTTTTGAGAATGCCAACCCATGTGGTTCCTGTGGGGGAAATACTCTATTGCATGGGTGTCAAACTCTGGCCCGTGGGCCAAATTTGGCCCGCGAGACAATACCAAATTACTACTAGAGCTGGCCCGCCGGTATTATACAGCGCATTCACCACTAATACTACGAATCCCATAATGCTCTGCTGTTTTCACGCGCCAATCAGGACAGGACCCAGAAACGCTCTCTCCTCTGTGACAGTAGTCATAGCAACATAGACGCTACAACTGTCAGCGAGCTAACCCTTCCCAAAAATGGCGAAAAGAAAGGCAGAAAACAGGAGCTTTCTGGACAAGTGGGAGGCAGAATATCTGTTTACATATGTAAAAGACAAACCTGTTTGTCTTGTTTGTGGAGTCAACGTGGCTGTAAGTAAGGAGTACAACATTAGATGACACCATGACAAATACAAGGACCTGGACATGACTCAAAGGATCCAGAAAGTAGAGGAGATGAAAAGAAGTTTGGTTTCACAACAGAATATGTTTAAAAAAGCCACATCACAAAGCGAGGCTGCTGTAAAGGCTAGTTATATAGTGGCAGCAGAGATCGCAAAATCAGCCCGGCCCTTTAATGAGGGAGAGTTCATGAAAAAGTGCATGATGAAGGTTTGTGACCTCGTATGCCCAGAGAAAAAAACAAGCATTTTCAAACGTGAGCCTGAGCAGGAACACAGTAGCTGATCGCACATGTGATCTTGCCACCAATCTGTATGACCAGCTGATGGAAAAGGGAAAAGATTTTGTTGCGTTCTCCCTCGCTGTGGATGAGAGCTGCGACGCATCTGATACTGCTCAGCTGTCAGTCTTCATCCGTGGAGTGGACTCAAATCTGTGTGTTACGGAGGAGCTATTAGGATTCAAATCAATGCATGGCACAACCACAGGAAAGGAAATCTTTGAGGAGGTTTCCAAATGTGTAACTGAAATAAAGCTGCCGTGGGATAAACTCGTTGGATTAACGACAGATGGTGCACCAGCGATGTGCGGTAAAAAGAGTGGACTGGTGGGCATGGTTCGGGAGAAGATGCGGGAAGAGAACTGTGCAGGTGAGCTAACTGTTTACCACTGCATCATACATCAGGAAGCACTGTGTGCCAAAGCCCTGAAGATGGAACATGTTATGACCACAGTAACACAGGTAGTTAACTTTATAAGAGCCAAAGGTCTAAATCACCGCCAGTTTAAATCTTTTCTGGAGGAGTGTGGTTCGGAATACGCAGATGTGCCGTATCACACAGAGGTGAGATGGCTAAGCAGAGGAAAAGTACTGAACAGATGTTTCGAGCTGCGTGAGGAAATATGTAAATTCCTGGAAACCAAAGGGAAGGATACAGCAGAGCTCCGGGAGCAAGTTCCTGTGTGAGCTGGCCTTTTTCTGTGACATCTCGAGCCATCTCGATGCGCTGAACCTGCAGCTTCAGGGGCGGGGGCGCATCATCACAGACATGTACGCTGCAGTGAGGGCCTTCAAAACTAAACTGTGCCTGTGGGAGAATCAGATGCTGCAAGGAAACCCTTGCCGTTTTCCCTGCTGCCAATCCATAAAAGCGCAGATCTCTACCGCCGTGTTCCCATGCGCACAGTTTGCTGAAAAACTCAGTGTTCTCGCCGCTGAGTTTAGCCGGCAATTTGCCGACTTCGATGCCCAGAAATGCAAGTTTGAACTGCTTAGTAATCCCTTCGCAGTTGATGTGGAAAATGCACCAACCAACATCCAAATGGAGCTGATTGAACTCCAGTGCAACGACACGCTGAAGTCAAAGTATGATGCTGTGGGCGCCGCACAGTTTCCACGGTTCATCCCTGACACAATGCCTCAGCTCCGCACCCAAGCTGCTCAGATGCTCTCCATGTTCGGCAGCACTTATCTATGCGAGCAACTTTTCTCCTCGATGAAGATGACCAAAACAACTCACAGGAGATGTCTGACTGATGAACATCTTCGCTCGATACTGAGGATTTCTTCAGCTCAGAGCTTGAGCCCAGACATTGATGAACTAGCATCCAAGAAGAGATGCCAGGTATCTGGCTTGGGAACATCAGATTAGACCAGTGTGCAATAATTAACGTTTTCTTTATGCACTTTTTCTTGCTACAAGGCATGGGCTTGAATGGTTGATTGATTTATTATCATTTTATTTGTAAAATTATTAGCCAGTGGAAAAAGTTTATTTTGGTATTTAAATCAGAAGGCTGCAAATAGAAAAGAGGCATACAATTTTTATTTACATTTTATTTATTTAATAAATGAATGCCATTGTGTTTTTTTCATTTGAAATTCGATTTTGCATGTCTCCACTATTAAATTATATATTGTATGGTAATAAGCGATGCTTGTTCCATATTCAATGTTAAAGCAAAACTTGTTTGGGTCCATATTAAAAGGTTAATTTGTTCAATGTTGGCCCGTGACTTTGTTCAGGTTTTACATTTTGGCCCACTGGGTATTTGAGTTTGACACCCCTGCTCTATTGGGTTAATTAAGGTTCCCGTGGGGGTTGCCATGGAAGCCTAGAAGGTGAGTGAGGTGTGTGTGCTCAAACACACATGCATGTAGGGGTTTGGGAGAGGAAGTGTCTGTCTGAATGAGAATGTGCCTGAACTCAATTTTATACACATTGTAGTCTCACCCATTCATTTCTAATGACTGGTCATTTTTGACAGGGAGCACCACAGCTGTTCAAAAGTTAAATAAAACATCCAAGATGTAATGATAATCATAAATGTGTTTTGTGTCTTCAGATGCCCTGTGTGGACAGTCATGGAACCTTAAGACAATAAGATTAAATTAACTACATTTTTCAGAGTTAACTTGTAAAGTGGTAGTTAGATTCTTTTTGTATCCTATGACAAAATATGGGAATAAACTCTTGGGTTAGAATGTTTTGGGTGGCATTTGAAAGAAATTAGAAGATTCTTCAAGTGCAAGAAAGGGGGAATCAAATCAAGTGGTCATTCACAATGTGTTACTTTCAGGCAGATCAACTGACAGAGGAACAAATCGCTGGTAAGATGGCCATTTTTGCTCAAACATGACTGAGGTCTTTTAGATGTTTAAGTCAATATTACACTGTTTTATTGTCACATACGTTAGATGGGTGTAGTGAAATGTTGTATTTTGGAAATGTAGACTGGAGAGTGACAATCTAGATTTTCCATCCAGAGTTCAAAGAGGCGTTCTCGCTGTTTGATAAGGATGGAGATGGCACCATCACCACCAAAGAGCTGGGCACCGTGATGCGCTCACTGGGACAGAACCCCACAGAGGCAGAGCTGCAGGACATGATCAATGAGGTGGATGCTGATGGTGAGACACACTAACACAAATGCTCTCCATTTCTCTCCCACCAAATGAACACACAGGCTATACACACAATGGAGTGTTTTTGTTAACGTTCTGATGCAATATCTGATGATTGGGATGAAAGACCTACATTGTGTAAGGATCATTGTTTTCCTCCGGTGAGAATTTTGCTTTGTGATCCACAGGAAATGGAACCATTGACTTCCCCGAGTTCCTGACCATGATGGCGAGGAAGATGAAGGACACCGACAGTGAGGAGGAGATCAGAGAAGCCTTCAGAGTCTTTGACAAGGTCAGCCAAACCGGGGAATGTCAGATTTGAGACTGTTCAAATGTCTTACACTGGCCAGTCATAGCACTTAAAATATTAACCAATGGGTCCCATCACTCCCATTGGATGTCTCAAACCTCTCTGGAGTTGACCAAATTCATGATTATTTGACATTCAATATTAAGGAAATACTCAGTAATACGATCTGCATGTTAACACTAAACTAAAACTGTCTCTATTGTGTTGCAGGATGGTAACGGCTATATCAGTGCTGCAGAGCTGCGTCATGTTATGACAAACCTTGGTGAGAAACTGACAGACGAGGAGGTGGACGAGATGATCCGGGAGGCTGATATCGATGGAGATGGACAGGTCAACTACGAAGGTCTGTTTCCGCATCTTCTCTATCTAGTCTCAAACTTGTGTTAGCCAGAAAATTGTGAATCAGTCAGACAGTTGGCCATACACAAGGCATGAATTGTACAAAATGAATGCTGTCAAACCAGATTTAATCTATTCAAAAACATGCATTTTAACTTGCCATGTTTTGTTGTCATAGCAATATTTCTGAACAGGTTGTTTCAGGTATTATTTCTTCAGTTGGACAACGTTCTTCACACCTTTTATGTCAAAATGGAAGAGTGGCTGAGTCATTTGTTACAGTAAAAAGGACTTATTTTAACCATCATATCCCCTTTGATCATACAGTGGGGCAAAAAAGTATTTAGTCAGCCACCAATTGCAAGTTCTCCCACTTAAAAAGATGAGAGATGCCTGTAATTTTCATAGGTACAGTTCAACTATGACAGACAAAATGAGAAAATAAATCCAGAAAATCACATTGTAGGATTTTTAATGAATTTATTTGCAAATTATGGTGGAAAATAAGTATTTGGTCAATAACAAAGGTTTCTCAATACTTAGTTATATACCCTTTGTTGGCAATGACAGAGGTCAAACGTTTTCTGTAAGTCTTCACAAGGTTTTCACACACTGTTGCTGGTATTTTGACCCATTCCTCCATGCAGATCTCCTCAAGAGCAGTGATGTTTTGGGGCTGTTGCTGGGCAACACGGACTTTCAACTCCCTCCAAAGATTTTGAGGGTTGAGGTTGGGGTTGAGATCTGGAGACTGGCTAGGCCACTCCAGGACCTTGAAATGCGTCTTACGAAGCCACTCCTTCGTTGCCCGGGCGGTGTGTTTGGGATCATTGTCATGCTGAAAGACCCAGCCACGTTTCATCTTCAATGCCCTTGCTGATGGAAGGAGGTTTTCACTCAAAATCTCACGATACATGGCCCCATTTCATTCTTTCCTTTACACGGATCAGTCGTCCTGGTCCCTTTGCAGAAAAACAGCCCCAAAGCATGATGTTTCCACCCCCATGCTTCACAGTAGGTATGGTGTTCTTTGGATGCAACTCAGCATTCTTTGTCCTCCAAACACGACGAGTTGAGTTTTTACCAAAAAGTTATATTTTGGTTTCATCTGACCATTTGACATTCTCCCAATCTTCTTCTGGATCATCCAAATGCTCTCTAGCAAACTTCAGGCGGGCCTGGACATGTACTGGCTTAAGCAGGGGGACACGTCTGGCACTGCAGGATTTGAGTCCCTGGTGGCGTAGTGTGTTACTGATGGTAGGCTTTGTTACTTTGGTCCCAGCTCTCTGCAAGTCATTCACTAGGTCCCCTGTGTGGTTCTGGGATTTTTACTCACCGTTCTTGTGATCATTTTGACCCCACGGGGTGAGATCTTGCGTGGAGCCCCAGATCGAGGGAGATTATCGGTGGTCTTGTATGTCTTCCATTTCCTAATAATTTGCTCCCACAGTTGATTTCTTCAAACCAAGCTGCTTACCTATTGCAGATTCAGTCTTCCCAGCCTGGTGCAGGTCTACAATTTTGTTTCTGGTGTCCTTTGCCAGCTCTTTGGTCTTGGCCATAGTGGAGTTTGAAGTGTGACTGTTTGAGGTTGTGGACAGGTGTCTTTTATACTGATAACAAGTTCAAACAGGTGCCATTAATACAGGTAACGAGTGGAGGACAGAGGAGCCTCTTAAAGAAGTTACAGGTTTGTGAGAGCCAGAAATCTTGCTTGTTTGTAGGTGACCAAATACTTATTTTCCACCATAATTTGCAAATAAATTAAAGTGGGAGAACTTGCACAATTGGTGGCTGACTAAATACTTTTTTGTCCCACTGTATGTGTTGATCATCCTTCTGATAGGCTTTGCTCTGCCATTTCCTAGTATCAGTTTTCTGTAATTGATAACGGTTTATTTTTAAGGCAACAATTGACAAATGTCAGTGCCCATGATATTGCCGTAATCAAATGTAAATGTGGAAAAGTGGCTCTGTGTGCAGACGGGGCCAACTGTTGGGACATCCTATGTTCATGAAATGTTTTAACATTGAAAAGCATAATGAATGATACGCAGCTGGGTGCGGAAATATATTTGATCGTCACATCAAGAGATCCAAGTGTCTTACTCAGTCATGCTCTCCACCATCATTAGAGGTGTGGATAATTGAGCTGAATAACAGAACACAGCTCTGTTTTAAAAACATGGTGTTATACCACAATTCTGTGATACAAATATACAGCCCCTGAGATGTTTTTTTTTTTGTAACTTTACTGTCTCCATATGTTCAGGCCCAATCCCAGAATTCCACACATTTGGCCAAACCCAGCTGTTTGTGTTCCTGTGTCGATCACTTGTCAGCTTAGACATGTAGTATCCTACAGAATGGACAACCAATTGTAATATTTCCAATCTTATCTTTCAGAATTTGTGCAAATGATGACTGCAAAATAAAATGTGAAACCCAAAGGACCCCTTCACCAAACAAGACCAAACAGTGGGCAGCACTCTCAACACTCAACAAGCATTCACAACCATCCTCTTACTTTGTTTTTTTGCTTTGCTTTTGGTTGTTTTTCCCCCCCCCTGTCCATTTTTCTTGATTCAGGCTCACCTGTGTAAGCTGTTTTCTTTGATTTATTTATCTTACACTGCTTTTTAAATGTTATGGTTTTCCCCCATATTTTTTTGTTGCATATACAGGTAAATCTACATATACTAATGGTGTCTGAACAAGTGAACAGGATTTTTAAGCTAAAATGTATATGGAAAGAGAAGTGCATGCTTTATTTCTTTGTCACCGTTTTTGTGCTTCTCTGCTTGCATCCCTTTTATTATATGGCCCATTCTCCTGCAACTTAAGGTTGTAGATATTTATCTTTTAGAAATGTGCGCAGAGTAACCAGGATGGGAGTTGACAGGATTTTAACAAAACAAACCCTAATGTATTTCCATGCGCATGTTTGGTGTATGTGTGTTTAACAATATTATGTTTCTTTAAAATTGTGACATTAAGTAAATGTATATTTTAACATATGACCTGACTTAAATGCATGCTTACAAACTCATGATTAGTTGGCTGCAAAGATGACTGTTTGGGTGTAGTAAACATAGTTGTACAAAGACCCCAATGTGCTGTATGTGTTTTGTCCAGACATTATAAAATTGATTCAACTTTTCTTTAACATGTTTCTTTTACTACAGCAGGCTTTTCTGTTTAGCACCACCAGTCTTGTTTGACATGACAAACTATGCCGTTTTTAACAATCAACTAATTTGATATGTACTTTTTACTTATGGGTAAAGATTTAAGGCATAACTGTTTCGACAAGTACGGAGTGGGTCAAAAGTGACCATGGACTTGAACCCTGCTCTCAACGTCATGTACTATTAGGATATTCATTCCCCAAGCAAATGCCACTGATTATTGTGGGTTTTAAAGGAACCCCTGTACAAAAAAAGACATTTCCCCCACCTGTCCTGTTTTTCAATGTCGCTTGTGGAAGGGTGAATCCAAGTTTTTTGAGAGTCTGCTGGTTGTGGTTTTGTACCGAACTTGTGTGTATGTGATTGAAGTCACTGTCTTGTGTTGGAGCTGCACTATGCGTCCGACCACAACATATTCAGCTCTACCACCTTTCATGTTTGCATCCATTTTCAGTTTCCCCCTCCCATACTTTTTTACTGTCATGAATGTTATTTTCTTTCTGTTCATGATCTTTTTGTTTCATTTTTGAATGCTTTGCCAGTTTAGCTGTCATGTTCTCTTTCCCCTGCCCTTTAAAGTTGTAAGTTGTTTTGGGAGAATGAGATTATGCATTCCATTGCTGAACTCATGTCAGTTTTTCTTGCTAATTAAACTCTTTGACCAGTGTTTCTATACAAAGACTCCAGTCTTTCATTATCCTCATTGTGCAATGAAAGCAAGTATTTGACAATGCTATCAAGAATATGATCAGGCAGTATTTTTACCTTTTGTTGCTGTATTCTTTCAAGTTGTAACAATGTTTGTTTAATTACACATTTGTAGAACTTATTGTCCATGGTTACTGTACAATAAAGGGGACAACCCAACTGTCTTCCACATTTAACCCCTCTGAATCAGAGGTGCGGTTGTGTATCTTGTGTTATGGTCTGTACCTAGTTGAACTCTGTGGTTGCTGAATATCAGAAGTTGACAATCAAGACCAAACACTAGATTGCTGATGCTATGTATTGGACAATGAGAGGCTTTAAAGCCACCGGTCAGCCATATTGGCACGTAACCCAAAACTTAAGACTTGAATTTAAACTTCAAATAGGGTAGGGATGTCTCAAGGATCCCAGATATCAGATACTCCCTAAAAGAAGCAGTCCTCCATAGACTGGTTTGTTTAGCAACAAAACCGACATTTGCCTCAATTGTGCACAACAGCCCGGTTTGGCTTAGACTTGACATGTAAACAATTGTATCAATGTTTATCGTACACATACAGTTGAAGTCAGTTTGCATACACTTAGGTTGGAGTCATTAAAACTTGTTTTTCAACCACTCCACATGTCTACAAACTATAGTTTTGGCAAGTCAGTTAGGATATCTACTTTGTGCATGACAAGTAATTTTTCCAACAATTGTTTAGTCAGATTATTTCACTTATAATTCACTGTATCACAACTCCAGTGGGTCAGAAGTTCACATACTAAGTTCACTGTGCCTTTAAACAGCATGGAAAATTCCAGAAAATGTCATGGCGTTAGAAGCTTCTGAGAGGCTAATTGCCATAATTTGAGTCAATTGGAAGTGTACCTGTGGCTGTATTTCAAGGCCTACCTTCAAATTCAGTACCTCATTACTTGACATGGGAAAATCAAAAGAAATCAGCCAAGACATCAGGAAAAAAAATTGTAGACCACAAGTCTGGTTCATCCTTGGGAGCATTTTCCAAACGCCTGAAGGTACCACGTTTATCTGTAATGATGTTCAAAAAATACTAATTGAGTGTATGTAAACTTCTGACCCACTGGGAATGTGATGAAAGAAATCAAAACTGAAATAAATCACTCTACTATTATTCTAACATTTCACATTCTTAAAATAAAGTGGTGATCCTAACTGACCTAAAACAGGGAATGTTTACTAGGATTAAATGTCAGGAATTGTGAAAAACTGAGTTTAAATGTATTTGGCTAAGGTGTATGTACACTTCCAACTTCAACTGTTAATACATTGTCACAGTGAACGCTTGTCTCAAATACATCGTTACAGTTGTTGGTTAGCAAGCTAGTGAATTTGAGCCATATTAGCATAGACATGATGTTCAAAACAAGATGGTATCAAGAACAAGATAAAACTATCTGAAATGAGCCTCGTACGATTCCCCACATGGCAGCTTCTTGTCATTGCTGCTAGCTAACTGACCATTCAGAAATAATAATTCTGATAATAGTTCTTGACACAAACCGGTGCGCTTGGCACCTACTACCATATCCAGTTCAAATGCACTTAAATATTTTGTCTTGCCCATTCACCGCCTGAATGGCAAACATACACAATCCATGCCTCAATTGCCTCAAGGCTTAAAAATCTTTCTTTAACCTGTATCCTCCCCTTCATCCACACTGTTTGAAGTGGATTAAACAAGTGACATCAATAAGGGATCATAGCCTTCACCTGGTCAGTCTATGTCATGGAAAGAGCAGGTGTCCTTAATGTTTTGTACACTCAGTGTATAAATCATTGCTGTGCACATTGATTGATGTTGGGTATGGCGAATAGCACACAGTAAATTCCAAACATTAACCAGAAGCATATACTACAAAGCAGAATCAATAAATTAGCCAGCTAACTTAATATATTGTGCAAAAACGTTTTTTTTTTTTTAGAAAGATGAGTTGAATGGGCATGGTCTAATTGACTCAACATCCAGAAACAAAGTTTAGCCAAAGACAGTCAGTGGTGGAAAAATATCACATTTTCATACTTGAGTAAAAGTAAAGATACCTTAATAGAAAATGACTAAAGTAAAAGTGAAAGTCACCCAATAAAATACTACTTGAGTAAAGGTATTTGGTTTTAAACTTACTTAAGTATCAAAAGTAAATGCAATTGCTAAAATATACTTAAATATCAAAAGTAAAAGTATAAATAATTTAAAATTCCTTATTTTAAGCAAACGAGATGGCACCATTTTCTTGTTTTTTACATTTAGAGGTATCCAGGGGCTATTCTCCAACACTTGGACATCATTAACAAATGAAGCATGTGTGTTTAGTGAGTCTGCCAGATCAGAGGCAGTAGGGATAACCAGGGACGTTCAATTGATAAGTGCGTGAATTGGATCATTTGGTCCTGGTAAGCATTCAAAACGTATCAAGTACTTTTGGGTGTCAGGGAAAATGTATTGAGTAAAACGTACATTATTTTCATTAGTAATGTAGTTAAGTAAAAGTAAAAGTTGTGAACATTTTAAATAGTAAAGCAAAGTACAGATACCGAAAAAACGACTTAAGTAGTACTTTAAAGTATTTTTACCTAAGTACTTTACACCCCTGAAGACTACAGTATGAAGATAGGCAGTGTTTGCCTTGGAGGACTGAAATAGGTGCCGGTGTTGTGCTGAAAATCTCCCCCCTGCCAGAATCCCCCCTTTGTGTTCTTCATTGCGGCGACTTGCTTGCTAGTTGAGATTTCTGCTCTTCATTCCGTTTTCAGTTTAGCCTACATTTCACTGATCTTAGTAGCAGAAATCATTTTTGTCTGAGTTTTCGGATTGGCTATTTGTTTCAAGTGTATGTGGCGGTTCTAGCTTGTATGGCGCCCTGGGCGAACCCCCCCTTCAGCATCCGCGATCGCCCCCGTGCCGCTCCCTGCAAGATGCCGCCCATGTCGCCGGTACTGATTTTGTATTAGTAGATAAATAAATAAATAAATCTATTTGGCAAAATTAATCTCTCACATGTCTTATTCGACGAATATTTAGTCTTTGCGTGTCAAAAAAGATACACGTCAAAAAAGCTTGTTGCGTTCATATTTTCTTACGTAGTTGTTACACATTGATTACACTAAATCACTAGTATTTCATATGTCACAACATTCATCGATACGTATGCTATGATGCTGGTGAAGTTGTCTCACGCACCCACAGTGCTGTTCATTAAAAAAAGCTAGCTAGCTCACGGATGCAAACAATGTTCTTCCCCCAAAAGATAGCAAAACGACAATTTGTTTCAGTAGTAGCTAACTATATAGCTAGGTGTCATCATCTAAAATAACCCCCTTTTATAAAACAGCTCTCATTTGATTAATGGTTGTCGGACCCATATATGTAAAACTAGCCACAATAGTGGACGTTGCGGTTAGCCTTCAAAATAAAGGTATGTCATTGACAGTGATGCAAATTACACTCTGGCACTCCGGGTTGAATTTACGAACCTCGCCCTAAATCAAACACTGTGACGATAGGGGATTTTTATTGGAGAAGCAGTTTTAGCCTATCACACTTGTAGGCGATGTTGGCTAGTTTAACTCAGGTCATTGGGTCTAACGATTCTCGCGCCACACGGCACGCCGTCATATCACAGGCACTCCTTCGATATAAAGTTGTTTTTGACGAAAATGAAAACGTGTCAGTTTGTCACTTTCACGAGGTTTGAGTAATAACATGGCCGACTACTTAAGACACGGCCTCGGATCTAGGTTGTGCCTTTAGATTTAGAGAAAATGAACAAATATGGAAGAACATTTCACTTCTCTTATTGACTTCTCAAACCCAGGACTGGTCTGTTTCGCAAGCGTTCCCGGATGTCTCGCGATGTTGCGTCAATGGGTTTAGAAACTCAGGGGTTTAGCTTCGGAATCAATAGCTATTTCTAGTTGTTTTATCAAAGTTAGCTGGCTAACTCATTGATAGTATACACCTCTGTAAAACAGATAGACAAAATAAATGGATATATAGATCAGGCCCACTGGATTCTCTATGGCCCCGGGTGCGAGCGTATTAATGGGCGTAATCAGGATAACCAATAGCAAGGGGGTGGGCGAGTCGTCTGAGTGGGTCAGACGTCTCAGGTAAATAGACAGCTAGCTTGTCTTTCAAACCCCAGACTTTTTTTCTGTCATCAACCGTGACTGCAATCTAGGGTGCACAGAAAACAAACAAAAAACACGATCTGAGGGGGACCTCCGTCATCTCACAGTACCCATCTAGCTAATTACGTTGATTGAAGAAGAGAGTTATCTGCCAGCAACAGTCAATAGCGACACCCGACACTCCTGCTAACGTCAGATAGCCACAGATAGTTAGCTGGGAGACTTTCAAGCCTATTCAAGCGTGCTAACTTTAGGTTTGAAGCGGTAAGGTAAGTTTGTTTGCATTAACGTTACAAGTCTTAGATAATGTTTTTTTTTTGAGGGGGGGTTGTCACCCTTGCTTATCCCGAGGTAGTTGGTCAATATCCATCCATCAAATCATATTACTGCAATGTCTTTGCGTGCAGCTACAGCTGTTTGATATTAGCTATCAAACAGTTGCTTAGCTAGCTAAGCCAGCTAGCTGATTTGGAGAGTTGGTTAGTGAGGTGGCTGCATCAGGGGTAAAAATGGGTATTGCAGCTGCATCTCTCCAAAATGATGGTGACATTTCAACATTTAGAATTCTCTACCACCTTTAAACGTTTGGACTCAAGAAAATAGTTACATCGATTCTCTGTTCTGATACGTCGAACGTGAGAACATTGAGATTGATTTGTTTGCTCTTTCTATCAGTGAAGAACCTTGACTTTGTTGCACCAGGTAAAGTTGCTGAAAGATTCCGTCCCTACAGTTGTGCTTGATTACAATGAGCTGCACTGGGGTCGGACAGCATGACAGTGTAGCGTAAGACACCATGGAACACTTGAAAGATATGGCTTGAAAAAACATACCTTAATTCAGGGATGAGAAATTAGTTGTACTCCGAATTGTCCCATTATCCCAACTGTTACACTGGGAAGATTGAAATGTCACTAAATAATAAATAAAGTGAATGACATGTCCACCTAATGCCGGACAGGACTGATGAATGACTGCTTGGTGGCTGGCAAGCTCGGGGGTAGGTAGGTTGATGTCATGGTACAGTGGACTGCACCCACTGTGATTAGTGACACACTAAAGCCATCCAAGTTCCAAAATACATCTTCTTGGAGGATACAAGGTACTCCTTGAAATGAAGTAACATAGGGGTAATCTCTTGGAAATGAGGCCATATCTTTTATGCTGTATCTTAGATAAAATCACTTCTAATCACTTTAGGGCCGTCAGCAAAGCTCACCTCCGGCACCTTGACTTGAACTACTCCCCATATGGGTGCAGGTACAGGGCACCTGCTTACTGCAAAAACAGGACTCAGACTGGTCTTCATACTGTACTGTAGGACTGGGCAATATGACAATATATGTTGTGTGATGATAGAAAAACGTCTATCGTTTCATATTGTGATCTCGTTTATTTCTTTGTCGCAAATCACACTCTTTATGGCAATATTTTTCGTCAATTGTACAACGTTTTGCATTCTTCCACATGTGCCGCGTGGAAGGAAATCTGCAACACAAACACATGGAAGAGAGTGAACGTGTCACGGAGACACTGAGCTCGTACCTAAAAGAGGGGCAACTTCGGTTGCATGGACGTGGTTTGGATATGAAAAGTCTGACACGAACCAGAAAATGGTCTCCGGCAAAATATGCCGCAGGCCGGTCCCGACAACCGGCTCAAACACCACTAACCTCTTTTACCACCTACGCAAGAATCATGTGAAACAGTATGGAGAGAGTCTACAGATGAGACCCAAAAAAGTACATCCGAGTGCTCAAAACGAGCGTGGTCCCATGGTGTTTATACTTGCTTACTATTGTTTGTACAGTTGTACCTTCAAGCGTTTGGAAATTGTTCCCAAGGATGAACCAGACTTGTAGAGGTCTACAAATTTTCCCATGATGTCAAGCAAAGAGGCACTGTGTTTGAAAGTAGGCCTTGAAATACATCCACAGGTACACCTCCAATTGACTCAAATGATGTTAATTAGCCAGAAGCTTCTAAAGCCATGACATAATTTTCTGGAATTTTCCAAGCTGTTTAAAGGCACAGTCAACTTTGTATACGTACACTTCTGACCCATTGGAATTGTGAAACAGTGAAATAATCTGTCTGTAAACAATTGTTGGAAAAATTACTTGTCATGCACAAAGTAGATGTCCTAACCGACTTGCCAAAACTATAGTTTGTTAACAAGAAATTTGTGGAGTGGTTGAAAAACAAACACGTTTTAATGACTCCAACCTAAGTGTATGTAAACTTCCGACTTCAACTGTGTGTGTGTATATATTAATATATATATATATATATATATTTTTTTTTTTGCAAACTTCAAGGATTTAGTTTTATGGAAATCTGTGACATCATCGGCCTCCCCCCTTGCTTGAGGAAAGGCCCAATCCCTTTTATTCTATATCATTACATACCTGGACCACCTATTGAGATGGTCCTTTTGTGAAATAAATTGGGTGTTTAAATTGGGTGAAAAGGAGATTGGAGTGCCACTTCAACAAGGCATTCTGCCTTATCAAATCAAAGTTTATTTGTCACATGCGCCGAATACAACACTACAATACTTAGTTTAATGCTTTCTTACAGGCTCTAACCAATAGTGCGGAGAAAAAAATAACTGTGTCGGTAAGTGAAGAAATAAAACGACAGTAAAAAGACATTTGAAAAAAGAGTAGCAAGGCTATATACAGACACCTGTTAGTCAGGCTTATTGAGGTAGTATGTACATTTCGATATGGGTAAAGTGACTGCATGTATGATGAACAGAGAGTAGCAGTAGCGTAAAAAGAGGGGTGGGCGGGTGGTGGGACACAATGCCGATAGCCCGGTTAGCCAATGGGTGGGAGCACTGGTTGGTCGGGACAATTTAGGTAGTATGTACATGAATATATAGTTCAAGTGACTATGCATATAAGATAAACAGAGAGTAGCAGCAGCGTAAAAGAGGGGTTGGGGGGGGAGGCACACAATGCAAATAGTCCGGGTAACCATTTGGTCTTATGGCTTGGGGGGAAAAATTGTTGAAGCCTTTTTGTCCTAGACTTGGCACTCCGGTACCGCTTGCCATGCGGTAGTACAGAGAACAGTCTATGACTGGGGTGGCTGAGGTCTTTGACCATTTTTAGGGCCTTCCTCTGACACCGCCTGGTGTAGAGGTCCTGGATGGCAGGCAGCTTTGCTCCAGTGATGTACTGGGCCATACGCACTTCCCTCTGAAGTGCCTTGCGGTCAGAGGCCGAACAATTGCCGTACCAGGCAGTGATGCAACCGGTCAGGATGCTCTCGATGTTGCAGCTGTAGTACCTTCTGCCTTATCCCAAGGGATCTCAGCCATAAGCACCACTTACCGTTGGGACCATGTGAGCTACAATCCCAATGCAATTTCAAATTTCAAATTTCAGAAATTTCAATCATCGCTTGCGATTACGGTTTTCGAAAGTTCCATATGTTATCTTTCATATCAGCAGAGAAAATCTTTCAAATAGAAAGGAGACTCTCCTTGAGGTAGATTTGCACAGACCCATACGGCTGTGTGCTTCCAGCCTACAAACTACACTTCCGCTACACTTCCTCCCCAGTTACGCTTACGCACAGGTCTTCGAGCACACTATAGGCTAATTTGCACGGGTGGTCACTTCTGTTTTCGATAAACAAGCACTAACATGGAGGTAAGGCCGTGTGGGATCCTCATTTTATTATTTCTTGCTGAAATGTAAGTTATGTAAACCATTATTAAGGTGTCATTGTTTAAAGTGACTAGTGATCCATTTATTAAAGTGTCCAGTGATTGGGTCTCAATGGGGGCAGCAGCCTTTCTGAGCTGGTGATTGCTGTTTAGCAGTCTGATGGCCTTAAGATAGCTGTTTCTCGGTCCCAGCTTTGATGCACCTGTGGTGACCTCGCTTTCTGGATGTGGCGGCAGGTAGCCTAGTGGTTAGAACGTTGGACTAGTGACCAAAAGATTGTAAGATGAAATCCCCGAGCTGACAAGGTAAAACAATCTGTCGTTCTGCCCCTGAACAAGGCAGTTAACCCACTGTTCCTAGGCCATCATTGAAAATAAGAATATGTTCTTAACTGACTTGCCTAGTTAAATAAATGTAAAAAATAAATAGCGGTGTGAACAGGCATTGGCTCGGCTCGTCACACCGCTATCATCCAGAAGGCGAGGTCAGTACAGGTGCATCAAAGCTGGGACCGAGAGATTGAGAAACGGCTTCAGCTACCTTGTCAAATGTAGACTTCCCGCAGCACTCTTCTCAGTAAGTCAGAGGTCATTCTTATCTGTTTAATGGTTGTCTACAACATCAACTCCTTGCACTACAATTGTCATTTATATAACTCACCAAGTTTCCACAAGAAAAAAAGTTGTCGAATGAAGGTGTTGAGTGATTGTCAAGAGCATGTCGGCTCTGGAGTAATCTGTGCCAGATGAGTTGATAAAGTTTGAGGCTTTGTGTTTCTTCAATAGCGCTTCCATACCTGTATGTTTATACCTGCATGGGGGGGGGGTTTAGCCAACAACTTTGTCTTGTTACTATTGCACTCTGGTTACAATCAGTACTTTCAACAAAAGTATCTCTTGGGTACTGCATTCCAGAATGTTTAGGATTTAGCCTAGTCTCGATGTAATAAAACAACTTTTGTGAAGATAAAAATGAACAGGCTACAAACTTTGTTGTTTTGTTAGTGGGCTATAGGCCTAGTAATGGATGCCACATCACTTTGTTGAACTGGGTTTGTGTTTATATGCATGTTAAATCTGGTTTTAAGACAATTGCCCTAACATGTTCAGTCATGTTGACTCCCCACTCTCGTATTTCTGTTCTGTTGTGGAGTGGAAAAGACCAGCACAGAGATAAATGTAGGCACGTTTTATTGAAAATGTAAACCACCTTGTTCTGCCTGTTGTAGCCGGTTTTCATAGTTGTCAGCAGACTGACCTTGTTGAACTATTTCTCTATTAGCGTCTTTCTTTCCAGATGAGAAATGGCCTAGCCTAGTTGTCACAATGTTGACTACTCTAACTGGCAACTTGTCCAACCCTTGACTGTACACGTTTGACTCTCAAATGAGGTAATACTACATCATTTTAATTAGGTTTGACAAACCAACCTTTTTAGTTATCTCTCTGTGTGGCATTAATAACTCATTGGTGAGTCAACCTTGTCTGGAAAGAAGACACTGTAGGTGAGAATGGAGAGACTGTTCAACAAGGTCAGTCTGCTGACGGGTGTTCCTTTTGGTGCCAGACTTTCTCTCCAGAGCCCTCGTTAAGCCATAAAGCAAACGCACCCTGTCAGCTTGAATCCAGAACACATTGAAATACATTTGCAGCCTATTCTTGCCGGGGAAAAAACTGCAGGAATGGTTGACAGGTGACATTAGTTACAGGCAAAAATGTGCAAGGCTGTATTACAGTAGGCTGCCCTTTACCATGTTGCACAAGTGAGTGGACAAGAGGAATGTCATCAAGAATATAGTCTTTCATTTGTCCCACTTTCTTTCATTCAACCACAGACTTTATTTAGGATCACAAGTGCTGAGCTTATGACTGATCAATGACAATCTTTTGCTCCTGTTAAAACATTTGCTGTTTAGACAGCGTTTGGTGTTTGGATGGACTGTTATGATCCAGGACTGGCTTTCAGATAGTGATGGAATTTAGGCTTAACGAGGGTTTTAACGATACAATTTTCTCACAACGGCCGAAGATGTAACATGCGTTTCCCAAAACACCACGCAGAGAGAACGGTCACTAAGTGCATCGTCGGAGCATGTCGATACTGATAGGATCGAAAGAAAGAGTGCTGCTCTCAGATCAGCTTTCTCCGGTCAAATCTTACCGCTTATCCTCTTAAGTCGACCCCCTACTTTTTCGAACATTCTGTTAAAAATCGCGCAACATTTCGGCGTCCTGCTACTCATGCCAGGAATATAGTATATGCATATGATTCGTATGTGTGGATAGAAAACACTCTCACGTTTCTAAAACTGGTTAAATCACCGCTGTGACTATAACAGAGCGTCTGTTTCATTGAAAAGCGCAAGAAAAACTGATCACTGAAAAAAATATCCATGCGCCACTTGCATGTATTGTTTAAGGGGCACGAAATTAAATGGGGCCGAGATTGCAAGTCCTACAGCTTCCACACGATGTCACCAGTCTTGTCAATTGCCTTCTCGTTGTTTCTTGGTCAAACGAGGAAGAGAGACCACTTTCCATCCGGTCTCCGACAGGAAGTTTTGGAAGAGAGATTTCGGAAGATGATTTGAAAGCGTGGAGCTATTGAATACACATCGCCTCGTGATCAATTTGATAGATTATTAACGTTTACTAATACCTAAAGTTGGATTACAAAAGTATTTCGAAGTGTTTTGTGAAAGTTTATCGTCAACTTTTTTAATTTAAAAAAATGATGTAGCGTTTTGAAACAGTGTTTTTTTCTGAATCACACAGTTTCCATAGATGGATATTTTGGGTATATATGGACCGATTTAATCGGAAAAAAAGACCCAATAGTGATGTTTATGGGACATATAGGAGTGCCAACAAAGAAGCTTGTCCAAGGTAATGAAAGTTTTATATTTTATTTCTGCTATTTGTGTAGCGCCGGCTACGCTAATTCTTTTGTTTACGTCGCCTTCAGGTATTTCGGGGTGTTGCATGCTATCAGATAATAGCTTCTCATGCTTTCGCCGAAAAGCATTTTAATAATCTGACTTGTTGGCTAGATTCACAACGAGTGTAGCTTTAATTCAGTGCCCTGCATGTGTGTTTTGATGAACGTTTGAGTTTTAACGAGTGCTATTAGCATTTGGCGTAGCGCATTTGCATTTGCTGATGGCTAGATGAGACGTCTGCGTCTCAGGTTGACGCAAGAGGATTTATTAACATGAATTATTTCACAATATTGACGATAGATCCGCTCCTAAAGGGAGATTACCACCTTATGGCTGCAAATATTGAGGCAGCTTATTATACTGAGCAAAAATATAAATGTAAAGTGTTGGTCTCATGTTTCATGAGCTGAAACGAAAGATCCCAGACATTTTCCATGTGCACAAAATGCTTTTCTCTAATTTTCTGCACACATTTGTTTACATCCCTGTTAGTGAGCATTTCTCCTTTTGCCAAGACTATTCACCTGCGGGATCATCTGAGACCAGCCACCTGAACAGCTGATGAAACTATGGGTTTGCATAACCATAGAATTTCTTATACAAACTGTCAGAAACCGTCTCAGGGAAGCTCATCTGCGTGCTCGTCGTCCTCACCAGCGTCTTAACCTGACTGCAGTTCTGTGTCGTAACTGACTTCAGTGGGCAAATGCTCACCTACGATGACCACTGGCGTGCTGGGGAAGTGTGCTCTTAACGGATGAATCCCGGTTTCAACTGTACCTGTCATATGGCAGATGGTTTGCTGATGTCAGCGTTGTCAACACAGTGCCCCGTGGTAGAGTTGAAGTTATTACACTCAGATATGGGCAGGCATAAACTACAGACAACTAACAATTGCATTTTATTGATGGCAATTTGAATGCACAGAGATACCGTGATGAGATCCTGAGGCCCATTGTCGTGTCATTTATCTACCGCCATCACCTCAGCATCATAATGCACGACCCCCCCATGTCGCAAGGATCTGTACACAATTCCTGGAAGCTGAAAATGTCCCAGTTCCATGGCCTCCGTAGTCACCAGATATGTCACCCATTTGAGCATGTTTGTTTGGGATGCTCTGGATCAATGTGTGTATGACAGCGTCTTCCATTTCCTGCCAGTATCCAGCAACTTCACACAGCCACTGAAGAGGAGTGGGACAACATTCAACATGCCACAATCAACAGCCTGATCGACTCTATGCGAAGGAGATGTCGTGCTGCTTGAGGCAAAAGGTGGTCACCGGATACTGACTGGTTTTCTGATCCACGTCCCCTACTTTTTCATTTATTTTGTAATACATTTTTTTTTTTTTAAAGGTGTCTGACCAGCCAATGTATATCTGTATTCCCAGTCATGTGAACTCCATAGACTAGGGCCTGATTTATTTCAATTGACTGATTTCCTAATATGAACTGCAACTTTTGATATTGTTTTATTTTTGTTCAGTCTACAATGCTGACCCAATAAAAATTCATAAAATCACAGATTTTTGGCACATCATTGCGCATGTTTTAGGCTAAACATTAAATACAGTATATTGAGTCAAATTAGACAACCGTAGCCTGCAAGTAGCAAAACAGAACTCAATTGTTTGAACATGAAATGTAACTTAAAATATGTTTGAAATTGGCCTATAGCCTACGGTTTATATTTTAATCGCACTTAGCTGTTCTGAGTAGTTTAATATTGATGAGTTTGGGAAACAGCCCAGAGATTTAACGATGCTCCTACGAAGGTTCTAACGTTTAACTTCGCCTTAAGATGCGTTTTGGGAAACCGGGCCCTGTTGTATCGACCCTGATCAACCTCTTAATGTTGATCAGTTGGCATGTTCATGGGAATACTTACACAGATTTGGTATATCCTTGAATTGGATCTGTAGAACTGCTGGTCGGACCATGTAGTCTGAACTCCGTTACTGCTACTGGAGTTCAATGCTGCTTCTGTGTCAGAGGACCAGTCTCATGATGGTTACAACAACAGGCCAACAGTTTTTGGATACTCCGAAGGGTTTTGATTGATTTGTGAGCTAGGGTCGTGCGTTAGCACAGTTGGACCATTCAACAATTTTATATTTAACTTTTTAAGTTCAAGTTCAAACCTGTTCATTTCCCCTTGGCCTTTTTCTTAAGGAATCAGCTATTGCCACATTGAGCTTCTAACTACAGGCTAACCAATTTCTTAGGCAAATTTTCTCTGGCTATTGCAGTCTTCCTGTGAATAATGGGAATGTTGAACGTTTCTACTCCTCTCCAGAGGTCTGTGGTCAGAGTGTTTATAAATTGAGGCTGTCTCTGTCCACTACTCTCCTTACTGTTACTTGCACTCCTTCCAAGGCAATTCTGTCTTTTGGTGTCTTGTGCCGATTATTTTTAATCACTGTACTTGCCCGATGCCAGTGGAATGTAAACAGCTGACTAAACTGTAGAAATGGCCATCTACTCTTCCCAAATTATTTCCAAGGTAAAGGAAGCGTTAGCTATAAATCGCTCACGATTTAGATAGTCCTGTCTGCGTCTTTTAATGCAACAGCAACACTTGTTTGCTTTACAGCCATAGGTGATCTCCTTGACAAGGTTGACATTTTCAGTGCCTTAAGTTAGACTACATACTACTGTGTATATAGGTCAGGACCTGTGTTGCATCATTCATGGGCTGTCAGTTGTTTACTTGTTCTGCCCCCCGACCTGTGTAGATGCTGCTGCAGGTTGGAGGCATGCGTTCGGCCCTGGGGCTGCTGGCTGTCAGGAGGGCATGCTGCCTGTCCCGCTCCAACCACACCTCCCCTCGTACTCTGGAGTACAAGCCCATCAAAAAGGTTATGGTGGCCAACAGAGGTACAGTAACCATTCTCCCACCCTGGCCATTCTGTAGACACTGAAATTGTCAGCCAAAGTCTTAGAGAGTTTCCTCTCACCACATAATTCAATCCCCAGCTGACTAATTCAACCGCTTGTAGGTGAGATTGCTATCCGTGTGTTTCGGGCCTGCACTGAGTTGGGGATCCGGACGGTGGCTGTCTACTCTGAACAGGACACAGGCCAGATGCACAGGCAGAAGGCAGATGAGGCTTACCTCATAGGGAAGGGCCTGCCGCCCGTGGCTGCCTACCTGGACATCCCTGACATCATCAAAGTGGCCAAGGTCTGAGATTTTAATGCGTCTTTTCAAACTTTTCTGAACCAATTCTCACTACGTTTTAAGATCACACCTTTATGCTGTCTTGCCACAACTTTGTCGTATCATATTTTATTCTCAGGAGAATGATGTGGATGCCATCCACCCTGGGTACGGCTTCCTGTCTGAGCGATCAGACTTTGCCCAGGCGTGTGCCGATGCTGGGGTACGCTTCATTGGCCCTTCCCCTGAAGTGGTGCGCAAGATGGGAGACAAAGTGGAGGCTCGAGCCATCGCTATCCGTGCAGGTAAGCTGGACACACTGCCATTCTCAGGACTGTCTGATGGAAGTTTGTTTCATCAGTTTTTTTAGGTTTTAAATCAGCAGCATCCTCAAACACAGTCTTGCTGACATTGCGTACAGTTAAGTAAAAGTTTATTTACACTCAGCTAACCTCATGTTTGATTTTTTTTTTTTTTTCTTCCAGGGGTCCCAGTGGTACCAGGGACAGACGGCCCCGTCACTTGCCTGTCGGAGGCCCAGGAGTTTTCCAACACCTATGGCTTTCCCATCATCTTTAAGGCTGCCTACGGCGGTGGAGGCAGGGGCATGAGGGTGGTCAAAGAGTACGAGGTGAGTAGAGATATCTGCGAGTAAGTAGGGGCTCCAATCTGAGTGTTTTTGTCTTTGTGCTGTTTGACTTGTTGATCCCCCGTCGGTTGACGTGTGTAGGAGCTGGAGGAGAACTATCAGCGTGCGTACTCTGAGGCCCTGGCTGCGTTTGGGAACGGTGCTCTGTTTGTGGAGAAGTTCGTTGAGAGACCCAGACACATTGAAGTGCAGATCCTGGGTGAGTTTGTTCGCTCAACTGGTTTTGGGGGACATTATGATTCTGTGTTTTATTAGGATTCCTACTAGCTACTACTAAAGCAGCAGCTGCTCTTCCTAAGGCCCACACAAAACATGACATAAAACAGAACATTCATGGACAAGAACAGCGCAAGGACAGAACTGCATACGTTTAGAAAAAGAATACACGCTTGAATACATGTATTGCCTTAGTTTTCCATGCGTCAAGCATTCATTATACCGGCTGTGCTGCAGCCATTAATTTTCCCATATTGCGATCCTTTACTCCTGTCACAATTGCTTTGTCCTGAGCAGGTCCTGCCATCCTAATATCACAGCACCAGTTGTTCTGTAAACACCAGAGAGAATCTCACATCAGGAACCATCCGTGTCCTTGATTCTTCCTTTTTGACGTCAGTGCTATGCATAATCATGTGATTCATGAATGCTACTGAATGCAAGTGGAACTCACGGAAATGGAAATGCAATAATCATGTTGAGTTTCACCCCCGTTAACTCCTGATCAGTTTCCCTGGTGTGGACAGAGCCTCATTGTATGGAGCTGCAACAAAGTTTCAGCCCAGTTATGTTCCCCTGATGTGAATGCAGCAACCTTGACCTGGATTTCACTCCCGCGTTTCACTCCCGCGTTTCACTCCCGCTAGGTTCTATTACATGAATGCAGCAGATTTGAATCATGTGGAGTTTCCTCCTGCTAAAGGTTCAACTTAATGGTTTCCACCTCAGCAACTTGTTTTACATTTCCATTTTAATTCCCCAGCAGCATCCAACAATATACAGGGCATTCAGACCCCTTGACTTTTTCCACATTTTGTCTTATTCTAAAATTGTTTAAATACCCCATAATGACAACGCAAAAACAGGTTTTTAAAAATGTTTGCATATGTATGAAATATTACATTTACATTAATATTCAGACCCTTTACTCAGTACTTTGTTGAAGAACCTTTGGCAGCGATTACATCCTCGAGTCTTCTTGGGTATGACGCTACAAGCTTGGCACACCTGTATTTGGGGAGTTTCTCCCCTTCTCTGCAGATCTTCTCAAGCTCTGTCAGGTTGGACTGGGAGCGTCTCTGCACAGCTATTTAAGTTTCTCCAGAGATGTTTAGGTCCGGGCTCTGGCTAGGCCACTCAAGGACATTCAGAGACCTGTCCCTGAAGCCACTCCTGTGTTGTCTTGGCTTTGTGCTTAGGGTCGTTGTTCTGTTGGAAGGTGAACCTTCGCTCCAGTCTGAGGTCCTGAGCGCTCTGGAGCAGGTTTTCTGACTAGTCTCCCAGTCCCTGCTGCTGGAAAAACATCCCCACAGCATGATGCTGTCACCACCGCTTTACCATAGGGATGGTGCCAGGTTTCTCCAGACATGACACTTGGCATTCAGGCCGAGGAGTTCAATCTTGGTTTCATCAGACCAGAGAAACTTGTTTCTCATGGTCTGAGAGTCCTTTTAGGTGCATTTTGGCAAACTCCAAGCGGAGTGGTTTCCGTCTGGCCACTACCATAAAGGCCTGATTGGTGAAGTGCTGCAGAGATGGTTATCCTTTTGGAACGTTCTCCCATCTCCACAGAGGAATTCTGTAACTCTGTCAGAGTGACCATCGGGTTCTTGGTCACCTCCCTGACCAAGGCCCTTCTCCCCCGATTGATCAGTTTGGCTGGCCGGCCAGCTCTAGGACGAGTCTTGGTGATTACAAACTTCTTCCATTCAAAAATGATGGAGGCCACTGTGACTTGGGGACCTTCAATGCTGCAGAAATGTTTTGCTACCCTTCCTCAGATCTGTGCCTCGACACAATCCTGTCCCGGAGCTCTACGGACAATTCCTTAGACCTCATGGCTTGGTTTTTGCTCTGACATGCACTGTGGGACCTTTATATAGACAGGTGTGTGCCTTTTTCAAAATCATGTCCAATCAATTCAATTTACCACAGGTGGATTCCAATCAAGTTGTAGAAACATCAAGGATGATCAATGGAAACAGGATGCACCTGAGGTCAATTTCGAGTCTCATAGAAAAGTGTCTGAATACTTACGTAAATAAGGTGTTTCTGTTTTTTTTATTAATACATTTGTCAAAGTTTCTAAACATGTTTTTGTTTTGTCATAATTGGCGTGTTGTGTGTAGATTGGGGGGGGGGGTATGATTTGATCCATTTTAGAATAAGGCTGTAACAACAAAATGTGGAAAAGGGAATGGGTCTGTATACTTTCCGAATGCTCTGTGTGTGTGTGTACACACGCGCACACCAGTAAATTTACTTCGATCTTACTGGCCTAAATAACTTGTAGATCTACTGTCATTCCCATCTCTCCCAGGTGACAAGTATGGTAATATTATCCACCTCTATGAGAGGGACTGCTCTATCCAGAGGAGGCACCAGAAGGTGGTAGAGATGGCCCCGGCTGTACAACTGGACCCACACCTCCGGGACAGACTCACAGCTGACTCTGTCAACCTGGCCAGACAGGTACAAGATGCAACATGCCCACACACTTTGATGCATTCTTTTAATAGGTAGTGTCTAGCTGAAACTTCTTCTATTCCATTAGGCAGGCTTCTTTTCAGTACTTTTTTACATTTTACATTTTTTTGAATGTTTCGAATTTTGTTACTACTGCCTTTTTTGAAATGGCAGAGCTGTGTGTATTTGCAGTTTTGAATGGCATATAAGACCATTGTTATCTGAAAGGACTGTGGTTTTACTTTGCAACAACACATCTAACACCATAGGCAAGACTAATTACAGTTGAGAAACTCTGAACTTGTATGTTCTTTTTATTCAAACATACTGTGGGGAGAACAAGTGTTTGATACCCTGCCGATTTTGCAGGTTTTCCTACTTAAAAAGCATGTAGAGGTCTGTAATGTTTATCATAGGTACACTTCAACTGTGAGAGACTGAATCTAAAACAAAAATCCAGAAAATGACATTGTATGATTTTAAAGTAATTAATTAGCATTTTATTGCATGACATAAGTATTTGATCACCTACCAACCAGTACGAATTCCAGCTCTCACAGACCTGTTAGTTTTTTTTTTAAAGAAGCCCTCCTGTTCTCCACTCATTACCTGTATTAACTGCACCTGTTTGAACTCGTTACCTGTATAAAAGACACCTGTCCCCACACTCAATCAAACAGACTCCAACCTTTCCACAATGGCCAAGACCAGAGGGCTGTGTAAGGACATCAGGGATAAAATTGTAGACCTGCACAAGGCTGGGATGGGCTACAGGACAATAGGCAAGCAGCTTGGTGAGAAGGCAACAACTGTTGGCTCAATTATTAGAAAATGGAAGAAGTTCAAGATGACGGTCAATCACCCTCGTTCTGGGGCTCCATGCAAGATCTCACCTCGTGGGGCATCAATGATAATGAGGAAGGTGAGGGATCAGCCCAGAACTACACAGCAGGACCTGGTCAATGACCTGAAGAGAGCTGGGATCACAGTCTCAAAGAACCATTAGTAACACACTACGCCGTCATGGATTAAAATCCTGCAAGCCAGCCCATGGGCTCAAGCCAGCCCATGTCCAGGCCCGACTGAAGTTTGCCAATGACCATCTGGATGATCCAGAGGAGGAATGGGAGAAGGTCATGTGGTCCGATGAGACAAAAATAGAGCTTTTCGGTCTGAACTCTATTCGCCGTGTTTGGAGGAAGAAGGATGAGTACAACCCCAACACCATCCCAACCGTGAAGCATGGAGGTGGAAACATCATTCTTTGGGGATGCTTTTCTGCAAAGGGGACAGGAAGACTGCATCGTATTGAGGGGAGGATGGATGGGGCCATGTATCGCGATATCTTGGCCAACAACCTCCTTCCCTCAGTAAGAACATTGAAGATGGGTCGTGGCTGGGTCTTCCAGCATGACAATGATCCGAAACACACAGCCAGGGCAACTAAGGAGTGGCTCCGTAAGAAGCATCTCAAGGTCCTGGAGTGGCCTAGCCAGTCTCCAGACCTGAACCCAAAAGAAAATCTTTTGAGGGAGCTGAAAGTCCATATTGCCCAGCGACAGCCCCGAAACCTAAAGGATCTGGAGAAGGTCTGTATGGAGGACAGGGCCAAAATCCCTGCTGCAGTGCGTGCAAACCTGGTCAAGAACTACAGGGAACGTATGATCTCTGTAATTGCAAACAAAGGTTTCTGTACCAAATATTAAGTTCTGCTTTTCTGATGTATCAAATACTCATGTCATGCAATAAAATGCAAATTAATTACTTAAAAATCAAACAATGTGATTTTCTGGATTTTTGTTTTAGATTCTGTCTCAGTTGCAGTATACCTGTGATAAAAATTCCAGACCTCTACATGCTTTGTAAGTAGGACAACCTGCAAAATCGTCAGTGTATCAAATACTTGTTCTCCCCACTGTATCTGCTCATAGGGAAACATTCCCTCTACCTCATCCCCGTCTTTATCCCACCGGCTGTTGGGCCGATTAGGTTGGAAAAAAATGTTTGTTCTTTTTTTTTTTAGAAGAAGAAATTAAATAAAGCCAGGGCCTTCAAAGCACAATGCGTTTTGAAGTCACTTATAAGAAACTCTGAGCCTTACCAAATAGGTGTTCTCATTCAGTGTTGTTGTGCTCAGAGGGCCAGTGGAGAAGTGTGGGAGAAGGATGGAAAAACCTTGAGGAAAATATTGCAGTGTAAGAATAGGATTTAGAGAGATGAGAGAGGGAGCCTTTTAGATAAAGAAAGGTGATTTAAAGCAGTGGGAATTTCACCTGCAGGTTACCAATAGGTACACTAGATGGCAGCATTTATCAACTTAGCCTCGAAGGGACGCCATGAGTAAGCTTGTGGGACTCCCACACTCAAAGAATATGCAGTTGCATAATTTCCTGATTGCAATCAAGCTGGCTTTTTTTTTTTGTTATTGTGAGGTGGAAGCAATTACTTTGACATGAGAACAATTACTAGTGACTGTTGTATCCCGCTGATTCCCCATCCTGTGTGTGATAAGCTTATTAGGCGTTGTGTACACAGTAGCTGGTGTGCCTGTTATGTGTACCCTTGAGCTAGCTGTCCTGCTAGTGCTAATCTCTGCCTTGTGTACTGCTTTGTTTGCTGTCTGTTTGGGGATGGGAGAGAGAGAGAGAGAGACAGGGGAGGGGGGGGCGGGGGGCGCGCGCGTGTGGTAAGTTTGGTACGTGTTTTGAGGGAGAGATCTCTTTAATGTGCTTTGTTGCCTGCAATTTGGGAACCGCCACTGTTGAGCGCGTTAGTCTCTGTGTGACGGGAAGGAGTTAGAGCACGAGAGAAAGAAATTGGGTGTGAGTGAGGGACAGAATTCATCTCCATCTGTTCAATCATATGGCAGTGAGGAATGAAGGGCTGAGATGATGAGAACATTTTGGATTCTACTTTTAGAAAGCTGCTCTCCTAACAAAAACAACCCTGCCAGTGGTGGTTCACTGTCAGTCTGCGCCCAGACGAGCACAAGCGTTTTGCTGCACCTGCGATAACATCTGCTAAATATGTGCATGCAACCAATAACATTTATCAGATGCGTTTTGTCCTTTTCGTATGGGTTTTCACTGGCGTCTCGCTTTTCGTGTCAAAGGGATTTGACGTTTTAACATTTTATTTTTATTCAGATTAGTGTGCTGGAGGATATATTATCTTCTCTCTAAAAGAAGAGAACAGTACATTTTAAAGTCCAATGTTTCTCCTCCTATGTTTATCTATGGATCCCACATCTGTCAAGTCGATGACCTCTCCTGCTGTATTTGAGGAGGATCATGTTCACCCTAAAGGTGTCTGCATGCTTCAGTTCGGCTAGCGCCTAACCCGAACGAGTGCTCGCCGACTCCCTTTAGACCTTTTAACTTTAAAATCCCCCCAAAAAAGTGGCAATAGTGCTGTCAATTTTGAGATGCTGTTGCCAGTATCGTTTCCTTAATTTCTTTTCATTGAACTAAGATGTTTGGTGCAGTATTTGTTTTTGAATGGGAAAAATGGTGAATGAAGATTAGTCTCTCGTCGAATGACAACGGACCTTATTTAAGAATCCTTACTGTTGACCATAACCGTCAAAAGGGGCGTAGACTTCGGTGTGCCCGAACAGCCGAAAAAACCCTTGTCGAAATCCAAAACTAACAAAAACGTCACAATGTGGTCAGAATATATGCGCAAACTCTTCCGAACTGTTTCTTCTGGGAAGCTTTTATACTTTCACTAAATATCACCTTACTAATTATCAACTTCCCCAGACTCCCAAGTCTTTCATGAGAGGAAATCAGTTCCGAGAGAGGAATTGGCCAATTTTTATCCATTAACATTTAAAGCATTACCCAATTTTAATCATCTGCAGTTATTTTAGGAAACGGCAAAGAACTAGTTGATTAAAAGAGGGTGGGCCAGCCTTTTATCTCCGGAGTAAGCTGTGTACCAAAATATCTGAGTGAAGCATGCTTTAAGTAGACTTGGTAAGGATTTGAGTTGGGAGAGAATTATCACTAGAATACTAAAATAAAAAATGATTTCTTTATATTACAATATTGATACCCACGTGTCGGTGTGGTTCTAGTTCTCTCTTGTACATTAAATACAGACGCGTATCACATCATAGTGGTTATAGAGATGTAGGCCTGTTACAGCCACACCCCTTTAATGGACGACATCAGCAGGTTTTATGTTCTACTTTATTCCTTTTTGGTTTTGCCTTTGTTGCAATCGTAAGATGAATCTCAGCATATTTTGATAAATTGGTGGACAAAGGTACTTTTACTCCAACCCCAGAAATGGGTTTCTCTCTTGTTGTGATGTTTGTTTAGTCCTATATTTTGAATCCCAGCCCCCTGTCCCAGCAGGACGCCTTTTCTCTTTTCCTAGGCTTTCATTGTAGATAAGAATTTGTTCTTAACTGCCTTGCCTAGTTAAATAAAGGTTCAATAAATTAAATCAGTGATGGAAATCTCTGGTCAAGGTAAGCTAGCACAGGGAGTTTTGTAAAGGTCACAAAGTATAACGAGAATAGCTGCTAGAGAAATAAACCGTTGGTGCGAAAACTATTTTATGTCTGTGGTTTCCATGGTGACAGATGCTTTACCCCAAAACCTCTTACAGGTCAGCTAGGGGGGTTCACAGCTTCCCTACTTCTTTGCTCTTCTTGCCAACATGCCCCCCCCCAATACATACACTCTATACAAACGACAGGCCTGTATTTTTCTTCTCAACTCGTATGTTACACACAGCAGATTGCTTACGCTTCTGGATTATAGTGGTTGCGGGTACAGTACCTATCCTTGGTGACGGCAGCAGTGTTTCGCTCTGCTGGCGTGTGCCTCACCCCCTCTCCGACTCCCTCCATCTTGCCGCCTCTACACCTCTGTGGAATGCCATCTGTTTCCCTCCCGTTCTAATCAAACCTCTCTATCCACATGCCAGTCTCTGTAGTGATGCTGTACTGTTTAACTCCAAATACCCTGTGGTTTTCAGCAACACCTGCTTCTCCATTACCTTTTCCTTATGTTTGCTGTAACAGTAGGCAGGAGATATGGGGCCGCTTAAGTATACAAAGCCCATAATGAAATACAGCCTGTTCTATGCAAATTTCTGAAATTCACAGGATATTGTTTTACAGTGGAATATGGTCGCCAGCAGGTCTCCTGCTAGCAGGGTGTTTTAATTGGACTGAAATTACTATGACTATTTCCTGTGGCACTCTTAACACTTATTTCCAGACATTGTTGTAATGCATACAGTGCTTGTCCCTTTTTGTCTGTTTGTGTGGTCTATGCAGTGTGTGATATAAGCTGTCTAGTTGTGAGCCTGCACCTTGACATGGGGTACTGTCTGAATGGATGAAAGGGGTGCCTGCCCTGGTTGGCAGAGATGAGTTTTTTTGGAGCGCGGGATGAATTACAAAGATAAATTGGATCAGATTTCAGTGAATTTTGGCCGTCGCAGTCTCAAGCCCCCGCAGCGATGTGGAGGGAGAAATGCTCTGATAAATGATTTCCTGGTGCCTCCGTGCCTGAGCTGTAGTAGGGCTGTCATTCTTACAGACAGCACGGACGTTCATAACTATAATCACAGCCTGGGATATCACACGCTATCTTCCTTTTGTAGCTATTAGCTGTCAGTCTTGTCGCTTCCCCATTTTAGAAGATTTAGTTGTGTTCTGTAAGATATTCAGATCTACAATTTGGGTTTGTGAGTGGTTAATTCGTTATGCATCTTTTTATCAAGATCATTTTAACTTTTTGAAACCAGAACTTGTAATCTCTTCAAATAGAATTCAGAATATGAGAATGTGCCTTCTACAAATAACTTACTTTGTATAGGGCTGCCCATGGAGGAAATCTGACTGTACACACTATATTGGACTATAGAACGCTGCGCCACTCGGAAACCCACTAAGGCACTCCATCTCAGTGCAAGAGGCGTCACTACAGACCCTGGTTTGATCCTGGGATAGATCACAACAGGCCGTGATGGGGAGTCCCATAGGTCGGCGCATAATTGGCCCAGTGTCGTCCGTGTTCGGGGAGGGTTTGGCCAGGGTAGGCTGTTATTGTAAAATAAGAATTTGTTCTGACTTTCCTAGTTAAATAAAGGTTCATTTTAAAAAGTCATGGAATGTGAGCAATAAAGCTCTTCTAAGAAAAATGGAGTACTTGAATACCCCCCTTGTATAACTGTGCCTTATTAACTGTGACATTCTTGATGTCCTCAAGTAAGTTTGAAGTAGCCTAGTAAAGGTATGTATCTAATTGGATCTGTCTGTGTGTACAGGTGGGCTATGAGAACGCTGGCACGGTGGAGTTCCTGGTGGATAAACATGGAAGGCACTACTTCATCGAGGTCAACTCCCGCCTGCAGGTGGAGCACACCGTTACCGAGCAGATCACGGAGTGAGTCACAGCCGTTACCGGGCAGATCACGGAGTCAGTCTTACAGCCGTTACCTGGCAGATCACGGAGTGAGTCACGACCGTTACCTGGCATTACCATGTCACTTCTGACAACCTATAAGACTGTGTTCCCTGTCAAATCAAATCAGACTTTATTTGCCACATGCGCCGAGTACGACAAGTGTAGACGTAACCGTGAAATGCTTACTTACAAGCCCTTGACCTAAAGTGCTGTTCAAGAAGAAGAAAATATTTACCAAGTAGGCTAAAATAAAAAGTAACACAATAAGAATAACAATAGCGAGGCTATATACATGGGGCACCGGTACTGAGTCAGTGTGCAGGGGTACAGGCTATTTGAGGTAATCTGTACAGACACCTAGGAATTTGTAGTTGTTCACATATTCTTAGTCAGAACCGTCCAGAGTAGTGATGCTGCACGGGCGGGCGGGTGTTGGCCGCGATCGGGTTGAAGAGCACGCATTTAGTTTTCCTTGCATTTAAGAGCAGTTGGAGGCCACGGAAGGAGAGTTGTATGGCATTGAAGCTCTTCTGGAGGTTAGTTAACACAATGTCCAAAGAAGGGCCAGAAGTATACAGAATGGTGTCGTCTGCGTAAAGGTGGATCAGAGAATCACCAGCAGCGAGAGCGACGTCATTGATGTATACAGAGAAAAGAGTCGGCCCGAGAATTGAACCCTGTGGCACCCCCATAGAGACTGCCAGATTTCCCGACAACAGGCCCTCCGATTAGACACACTGAACTCTGTCTGAGAAGTAGTTGGTGAACCAGGCGAGGCAGTCATTTTGAGAAACCAATTACAAGAAGACATTACAAAGGCAGGGTAGGATAGATACAGACCTAATAACAGTTTGGGTCTAGAGTGTCTCCCCCTTTTGAAAAGGGGGATGACTGCGGCAGCTTTCCAATCTTTGGGGATCTTAGGCGATACGGAAGAGAGGTTGAACAGGCTAGTAATAGGGGTTGCAACAATTGCAGCAGATAATTTTAGAAAGAGTCCAGATTTTGCAGCTCTTTCAGAACATCAGCTATCTGGATTTGGGTGAAGGAGAAATGGGGGAGGCTTGGGCAAGTTGCTGTGGGGGGTGCAGAGCTATTGACCGGGGCAGGGGTAGCCAAGTGGAAAGCATGACTAGCCGTAGAAAAATGCTTATTGAAATTCTCAATTATCATGGATTTATTGGTGGTGACAGTGTTTCCTAGCCTCAGTGCAGTGGGCAGCTGAGAGGAGGTGCTCTTATTCTCCATGGACTTTACAGTGTCCCAGAACTTTTGGGAGTTTGTGTTACAGGATGCAAATTTCTGTTTGAAAAAGCTAGCCTTTGCTTTCCTAACTGCCGGTGTATATTGGTTCCTAACTTCCCTGAAAAGTGGGGGGCTATTCGATGATAATGCAGTACGCCATAGGATGTTTTTGTGCTGGTCAAGGGCAGTTGGGTCTGAAGTGAATTAAGGGCTATATCTGTTTCAGGTTCTATTTCTTTTTAATGGGGCATGCTTACTCTAAGATGGTGAGGAAAGCACTTTTTTAAAGAATAACCAGGCATCCTCTACTGATGGAATGAGGTCAATATCCTTCCAGGATACCCGGGCCAGGTTGACTAGAAAGGCCTGCTCGCTGAAGTGTTATAGGGAGTGTTTGACGGTGATTGTTTGACTGCATACCCATTACAGACGCAGGCAATGATGCAGTGATCTCTGTGATCCTGGTTGTAAACAGCAGAGGTGTATTTAGAGGGCAGGTTGGTCAGGATAATATCTATGAGGGTGCCCGTGTTTATGGATTTGGGGTTGTACCTGGTAGGTTCATTGATAATTTGTGTGAGATTGAGGGCATCTAGTTTAGATGGTAGGATGGCCAGGGTGTTACGCATGTCCCAGATTAGGTCACCTAACAGTACAGGTTCTGAAGATAGATGGGGGGGGGGGATCAATTCACATATGGTGTCCAGGGCACAGCTGGGGGCTGAAGGTAGTCCATAACAAGCGGCAACAGTGAGAGACTTATTTCTGGAAAGGTGGATTGTAAGAAAAAAGTAGAAGATCGAATTGTTTGGGCACAGACCTGGATAGTACGACAGAACTCTGCAGGCTATCTTTGCAGTAGATTACAACTCTGCCCCCTTTGGCAGTTCTATCTTGTCGGAAAATGTTATAGTTAGGGATGGAAATTTCAGGATTCTTGGTGGCCTTCCTAAGCCAGGATTCAGACACGGCTAGGACATCCGGGTTTATGGTTACAGAAATCAACAAATGAGAACGCCTGGGGAGTGGGAGTGGAGCTAGGCGCTGCAGGGCCTGGATTTACATCACCAGAGGAGGAGTAGGATAAGGGTATGGCTAAAGGCTATAAGAACTGGTTGTCTAGTACGTTTGTAGCAGTGAGTAAAAGGTGCACGTTTCTGGGCGCGCAAGAACCGATTCAAGGCATAATGTACAGACAAGGGTATGGTAGGATGTGAATACAGTGGAGGTAAGCCAAGGCATTGAGTGACGATGAGAGGTTTTGTCTCGAGACACCCTTTAAACCAGGTGAGGTCACTACATTTACATTTACATATATATATAAAATTTAAAAAATAGCTCTAAGGTATGACTAACAAGATGAACTGATGATGCACTACCCAATTTTGAAATTGCACCTTGTGCATTGTACGATTACAACTTTCAAGAGTAAGTTTAAAGCCGGACTGCCAAAATAATGGAAACACTTGAGTAAATGAGTGTTCCCGGCGGCACTGATGGCGTGGGGTGCATTTCCCTGGCATGGTTCAGGTCCACTGAACCCCTTAGAGGGCAAGGTAAACGCCAGTAAATACACAGCCCTTCTGAGGGATCACCTTCAACCTATGGTGATTCATTTCTATCCTGTTGGGAGTGGATGACAGTGCCCCAATCCACAGGGCACAAGTGGTCGCTGAATGGTTTGAGGAGCATGAAAACAACGTAAACCATGTGCCATGGCCGTCTCAGTCACCAGATCTCAACCCAATTGAACACTTCTGGGGCGGTGCAAGAGACGGCGTTTTTGTAGTTATTTCCGTTTTCTAGAAGCTCCGTGTGCTTGATCGTCATGGTTGACGTGGCTTTCTTCTGCTTGGGAGCTTGATTGAAGAGTTGACGAACAAAGCTTTAGCCTTGAGGATGAACAGGAACCGGGGAGAACACTACGTAGTCAATATTATTATTCCTTATTAGATGTTGTCAGTGAGTACAAATATCTGGGACTGATTGTCAAGCCCTTTTTGGATTTTGTCTGTTAGGTACATACATAGCTAACCACACAAATCGTGTCCTCGGTGCAATCATTGCAAAGAGTAACGCTAGCTTTTTAAAAATATTATGCTAAACTGTTTGATTCGTTGGTGCTACCTGGTATTATTTATGCTTCAGAAGTATGGGGGCACAAATTATACCTGGGTTAATGCAGTTTTTAACCATGCCTGCAGATTTTACCTCTGTGTGGGTAAATGCATGCCCTATTGAAGACAATATTGTCTGGAAAACTCTATGAATCACCAGAGGGAGGCTATGTTTCTTTTTTTAAATGGAAGTGATTTTTGCAGCATGCCAAATGAATGTCAATGTAGACATGTTTTTAATGGACTTGTGGTGTTACAACTGCAAAGGAAAATGTTATATCGTGTCTAAGCTTTTTTTTTTCAACATTGGTATGACTCAGCTCACTGATACAGGCAAGTGTGTATACTGGAAATGGCCGTGGTGCTTTTGAGTCAGCACTTTTGGAGAGCAAAACTAAAGTGGTACCAAACGGATAAACAAACCTGAAAGTAACAAGCTGCACACCCTACAGGCTTTTTGTAAATGCACTTTTGGGACAGAACCCTAACCGTACTGTTTTATCCAAGCAATATTGAAGGTGTTTTTGTAAAATGTTGATGTGGACTGGCCAGTCTTGCTATTGAGGCTGGTCGATACACAAACAATCCCCTAGATAAACGTTTATGTACCCGCATGCCTTGCTTTACTGTGGGTTATACAATGAAATGAGGGATATTTTTTTTTTTTTGGTCAGAAGTCCAGCCCTGATGAAAAATAATAAATTGTGAGAAAAAAAATTAAAGTAACAATAATGTAAATGCTTGTGCCAAATCCTGCCACAGAGACTTTTCTTTTAGAAGTGCCCGATTTGTCCTTTTATCCACTCAACTTTATTTATTTTAGTTTATGTGTACATGTGTATAGATGACTCCTTGTACTATGACTGTTGTGTCCATTTTGAGTGGTTTTAAGAAAAATAGTTGACACTTAAATACGTGTTTCTAATTGACCAGTGAAGGACTATAGGATTCCTATGCTGTGCCAACGCAAAAGGAACCATCTAGAAGTCCTGGAATTATGAAGCAAATGGACTGATGTAGCAGATCGTTTAGGACGTGATGCTCTTACCAAAGTTTTCCTTCCCATATGAATCATTCTATACTGTCTGAGTTCTACTTTCAGAGCCAGAATCCTAGTCCACGAATCATGTCGCGCAGCGCTATGTCGTTTGGAGTTCCTACTTGAGACTAGAGATGATTAAAGTTCCTAATCTCACCCATCTCATGCATTCAGAGTTCAAACACTGACAATAGCCATGGGTTGTGCATTTATCAGATGCAGCCAAAGTAATCATTCAGGAGGGATGAATGCGATGTTGCGTCTTTTTTTTTTCTTTTTTTAAGTCTTATTTTGTGTGTGTGCACGTACACATTGACCCACGCACAGATTGATATGTATGACTTTTCTTCTGTGCACCTGGCAGACTTCTGTAGTCATGTGGAAGGAATGTAGGTTCATTCGTTCTAAATGTCCATCTTGTCGTATTAAATTGAATATGTCAGACTGCAATTGGCATTCTGCTGGCACACTGCTCTGAGTGATTGGCTCTGGAAAGGCACATGACTGTAATGCGATTGAGTCTTACTCGCCAAAGGGGCATTCGTGCCATAGCCCTAGCCACTGGCTATGTTCTCCTCCGACTACGTGTTGAATTCTCTGGTCTGTATATAGTTCTCCTGTTGGTAGGCTATTACGCCTCTGTTTTTGGCTGTCTGCCTCTGCCTGTATCATGACTTGTCATTGGTCCCAGTGATTAAGACTAATTAAGGACACCTTCTGCGTGGTATTGGGAATCACTGGAAATGGCCCATGTCATTGGAATGTGTTCACTCCTTGGACTCTGCAACCTCTCCAGTCTCACAACATCCCTTTTTTCCTCCTTTCACATGAAGACTAATGCATTTCAGTCAGTGTAGATCAAATCATTTTTGGTGCATTCACAATATCTTCTTACATTACTGTGATATAATGCCTCTTGAAACGGGCTTTAGGAACAGTATCCTGCGGTATGGAGCCCACATACTTTGGGTGGAGGTCATTGTTGTGTTGTGCTTTCCCTTCTATAAATTCAGTTAAGACAGGCTTATGGCAGACCTCAATTCTCTCAGCATTTGCTCCACTCCAATTCTTCTTCCCACTCCTCCCTTAATTCAATTGTGTGTGTGTGTGTGTGTGTGTGTGTGTGTGTGTGTGTGTGTGTGTGTGTGTGTGTGTGTGTGTGTGTGTGTGTGTGTGTGTGTGTGTGTGTGTGTGTGTGTGTGTGTGTGTGTGTTTACAGCTCAGTGTAGGCTCTGTCACTGACCCTGTAATGGGTTTCTAATCACTGAGTTGTGGCTAGATTGCAGCTGCATATTTGTTTGTCTATTCTGCAAGAAATTAAGAATGTGAGACGGGTAGACGAGGGTAGAGAAGACTACTAAACTGGCACACAAGGATGAGGGAAAGCTTGTCAACGGATTGGTATGTTTGGGGGCTGGTTCAAAGACCTGGATCTTATTCAAATAAAAATGGGTTAAAGTGGAGAGGCTTTCAGTGGAAGGATTTTGGTTTGTTAGGAGGGAGAGGTGCAGAATTTTCCAGCACATCCACACCAGCGCTACATACGCTGCCTGGCATCAGCAATTAAAGTGGAATAAGAAATCACACTGAATATATTAATCCCCCCTCATGTCTCTCTCTCTCCCCCCCTCCTTCACTCCCTCTGCTTCCAGCTCATATCACATCTTTGGTTTTGTGCAATGCAGTCTCCTCTGCCTTTCCTCTGTCTCCCTCTCCTCTGTCGTCCTCCTCTTGTATTTTCTGGGTATTTTCCACCCCTTTTCTTTCATCCTGCCACCCTAAGAGAGTTTGGGACTGAAATCAAGAGTTTCAGTCTAGTGTTCTCTGGGTATAGGAGTTAGATAAGAGATCAATCAAAAAAAAAAAGCATGGATTGTCTGTTTGACGTGTGTGTATAATTATTACTATAAATTATGAAATCTAGGTGCCAGTCCTTTTATTGGAAAACATTTTATTTTCAGAGAAGACCTGACTTAGCAATTATCTTTTTAATAACTTTACCAGAATAACAAGAACGTAATTATTTTATACCATCAACATTTTAATGTCACTAATCAAAACATAATGATGATGAAATAGAATGAAAGATGAGATTTAAAGACCTTGACATTATGAACATTAAATGTCATACTCAATCTGCTCAAAGTGGCCGTGTGTCCTTTGGTCCGAAGTTGTTGTGCTTGTGGCGTTCTCCCTTTCCTCTCCTCGGACTGTGTTCCTGGTTGCTTTGTCTTTTGACCCTTCCTTGAGTTGCAGAGGCTGTGCTCTGAAGTGACTTCTCCTTGAATGTTAGCTCTTTAAGTCGTCACCTAAACTGCTTGTACTTAGGTTCTTCAGCCCCAATTAGAAATGTACTAAATTGCAGGTAGGAGCCTGCTCTTTCCCTAACTTATGAGTTACTAGTTCTTGCCATGAAAAGCCAAGGCCCTTGCTAGGTGTGCTAAGATGGAGGTTCTTTACCTCCTTTTGAGAAGTAGCTGAGCTGCTGGGCCCAGGGCAGCGACAGATCCAGGAGAATAATTATTGAGAGGGAGAGAAACTGCGCTTCGCTTACTAAACTCGTGCAAAATGTATGACTACATTAGAGATGCATATTTCCCACAGATGACACAAAGAATTTGAAAACAAATCAAACATTGATAAATTCCCGTATCTGTTAATCAAAAGACTGCAGTGTGCTGTTAGGTTCTGAAAAAAAACAGAGTAAAAACTCAAACGGATGACTAGGAAAAAGCTCAAACAGAGTTTATTCACCCACTGGGTGATACAGCTAGAAAGACAACATACAAGTCCCCACAAGCACATTTTCTTTATACCTTTGAACTAGGCGGAGTCATCTCCTTGCGTGTTTAAGATGCACTGTCCTCTGTTAGTCAGAAACACACTATGTTCCTCTTATTGTCATGGCCCTGCCTAAGTCCAGGACCCGCATGGGCATGGAATTTGTGTGTGTGAGAGGACTGTAAATCAGATTGGTCTTCGGGGTGCCCCGCTCCCAGCAGTGTCTTTTCACTTCAACAGTTGACCTTATCTCCAGTTGAGTTCCACATCCCTCATGGTTGTGGTTCCTCAGCAACTGGTCTACCATATCAAGAACTGACACTAGACTTGCCCTTTTGCCTCCCTCCTTAAGAATATTTTATATTCCACAATAACATATTTGAACAGAATATGAACTTTCTGCATGTCCCCTTTTCTCAGTAACTTTCCAGGTCACTCAGTAACATATACATACATACATACATACATACATACATGCATACATACATACATACATACATACATACATACATACATACATACATACATACATACATACATACAGTGTGGCAAAAAATTATTTAGTCAGCCACCAATTGTGCAAGGTCACCAACTTAAAAAGATGAGAGGCCTGTAATTTGCATCATAGGTACACTTCAACTATTACAGACAAAATAAGAGAAAAATCCAGAAAATCACATTGTAGGATTTTTAATGAATTTATTTGCAAATTATGGTGGAAAATATGTATTTGGTCACCTACAAACAAGCAAGATCTCTGGCTCTCACAGACCAGACCTTCTTCTTTAAGAAGTTACAGGTCCTCCACTCGTTACCTGTATTAATGGCACCTGTTTGAACTTGTTATCAGTATAAAAGACACCTGTCCACAACCTGTGTGAAGGGCCCTTTTTTCTTTTTTACGACTAATTGTCTTGGAGGTGGAGAAAGTGGGGAGAACAGTTGGGTTAATCCAATATGACAAAACGACCCGTTGCTTCAGTTGGAAGGGATTATTGCCTCAATTTGTCATTATGTCTTACTGAGACCTTGGTAACACCTGTCTTAGTCTGTGTAAATACCAAATGACCAAACAAGTCAAGAAGAAAAATAAGAGGCAGAAGCTGCTTTCCCCCCCCCCAGTGATTTTCACCAGATGATCCTGTGCCTCTTGATATCTTCGTTTTCTGTTAATCAAGTTTGAAATGCAGCCACATACTTTTCATTTCATGTAGTAGTAAATATCTTCTTTAAAAAAAAACATTTGGACTGGGCACACACACGTTTAAAACGCAGTATAGAGAACATGAACACAGCTACAAGAATGTCAGCTATTATATCAAATGTGTAGCGTTCCACCCACTAAATGATAGAATTTCACAATTACATGCAATTTTCTTACAATGAACACTTCCGTTTTGACCTTACTTGTAGAAAAGCCCTTTAAACATATTTTTCGAAGTGCATTTTCAACATCAAATGTATTGTTTGGTGGCCAGCAAATCCTGTTTTGGATCGACCGTTAACAATCGAGAGGTCAAGGAGTAGGTCGTTTTTGTTATGGGCTCATTAGGCTGAGAGTGAATGAGGAACGGATGTCGTCAACCTTCCCCCGAAGTGGTTGACAGTCGTCTGCCGAGCGGGAGAAGGTGGAGAAATAATGGTATACAGTAAGTGATGGAAGTATAAAATGAATGTCGGTTTTCAAGCTACACAGTCGCTTATTCTCAGCCTGCCCAGTTGTTTCTGCAATTGTTTCTGTCAGTTTAGACGATATTCCGTCTCTCAGACATAAGCAGTGTCCACAACCTACTCCATGGCCTGAGGTTCTGTGTTTCATCGCAGAACATTTTGCCTTTGTGTGACTCTTCATCAAGTATTTGTCACCACCAGCCAAAATGTTTCAATCCATTTTGATGCCACAAAAAAACTCCTGCCCAGACACTTTGTTCTTTAAATTGATGTTTAACATTTAATGCAAGTACAACTCTGTCCCTTCCTTTTTATTGGTAAGAAAAAGTGTTCCCTCAGCCTCGAGGCACAGACATGCACACATATATTTTAGTCATTCAGTGAGCGGTAGACAAAAGTGATATCATTGACTTGGATTTGTTGAGATTTGCCTACGAGCCATTACAAAAACATTCCCTCATGTGGCGTGGAGCTTTGAGTTTGAATTACCATTAAATAGATTTTCTACCAACCTTTTTCATAATTAGAATTGCTAAATGGACAGATGTTTCTGTGAAAGTTAACAGCAATAGGGTTTTTAGTTTTTTGCTCTCATAGTATCGTGACGAATCAGATTTAAATTCCTCTCCATCCGTGACTGAACAGAAACCAGTTCCAGCTTCTTCTGGATTGTTGGCTGTGGTCACAGTGGAGCAAAGTGTCAGTTATCTTTCCTTACCCTGAATACCTTTTTATGCGCTCTGTTCCCCTCTGAACTGAAGTCCCCCCTCCCCATCTCTCAGGTCTATTTTTCAAGTGCACTGAAGGCGTGTCATCAACCTAACATCACATTTTAAAATGGGAGTAGATATTGCTTTGTGAACTCTCATCTTCACATCAGTTGTGAATGTCACCACACTGCTTGTGTATCGTGTAGGGTAATTTCACACAAGGTATCTGAAGTTTGTCATGGGTATCAAGATAAAAAAAGATTCTGAACTGGTAACTCCTGTAGACATACCAGAGTGGGAACTTTATGCACAACCGAGCGCATTTTCTTGTGTTTTCCTTGTCAATTCAGACAGTAAAATTCTCTCTTTCTACTCTCCCCGACTTCTTCCTGTCAGTGTGGACCTGGTTCATGCTCAGCTGCACGTGTGTGAGGGGCGTAGCCTGCCAGAGCTGGGCCTGAAGCAGGATAAGATCCGGATAAATGGCTTCGCCATCCAATGCCGGGTGACCACAGAGGACCCTGCCCGTGGCTTCCAGCCTGACACTGGACGGCTTGAGGTAAGCAACAGCCCCCCCCCCCCTCCCTGCAGACTGCCACTCAGTTATAATGAGGCGCAGTCTCTCCCGCCATGTAGGGCCAGAAGGTTTTCTGACCCATGAGCCCTGACAGAACTATTTCCCAGGAAATAACCCTCCTACCTCTACTTATGCATGTCCATTTAGGGTTCTGTAGTTGAGTGTTTATTTAGTTAATGCTGTAGACTTGGCGTACCGACCCTTTTCCCATAGGAGCCCTCTGGTCTGAATGATTGTTGGGGATGAGTTGCGTTTTTAAATAAATAATGGAGCAAATATTGATATCCCCCGGTTGTTTGACATGTAGGCCTTGAATCAGGCCAAAATCCCCGTCTGTTCCAGCTGTAGATTGTCTGTCTAGTCTGGTCGTCTACCTGGTCTCTCTGATTCACACTAAGGAGCTGGGTTTTTTCCTAATGCATTAAGAGTTCAGCCTCAGATCTGCTCGGACTGCCCTCAGGGATCTATCTGAGTACATATATCCAGTAAATTGCCAAGCTTAAAGGAAGATACGGAAATATCACTCCAAAATATCACTCCAAAACTATCTTGTGGTATTTTGATAACCACGTGCCCACGTGCCCTTTAATTCCTGAGACGATTTGCAAATTCTGCAAGCTCTTTCCTCAGAAAATTGGGAACGCTTGATGGTTTTTCCTTCCATGAGAAGGCAATTCTCCATAATACATATTTAAATAATAATAATAATATGCCATTTAGCAGACGCTTTTATCCAAAGCAACTTAGACATGCGTGCATACATTTTACGTATGGGTGCTCCGGGGAATCGAACCCACTCTTGGTGTTACACCCCCAAGACTCTACCAACTGAGCTACAGAGGACTACATGTAACATCAAGTACCCAGTGCAGGCAGTTTGTGTAAACAGGTTCTGCATCAAGGTGCTGAGAAATTGATACTAAGTTCTCATTCCACAGTTCTGAGAGTTAAGGATGTGTCAATAGTCTTTGAAGTTATGAAAGTTTTCAACTTTTTCTCAACACACCCTGTGGGATTTGGAACGGTCTCTGTCTCTGTGCCGGTCTTTTTCCTTACCTCTAATTGAAAGGCAATGTAATGCGGCCGTTGTTATTGTCCATGAGAGATGCAGCAGGTGATGGGTAGAGCATCAATATTGACAACTTGATGCATTATGGATGTGAGTAAATAGGTGTAGAGTGGCGCCAGAAGGGTGAAATGCAGAAGGAATGTTTCGGTGTTGTCCAGGGACAGGATAGTAGATGAGGTACACACTACAGACGGGTTCTCGTTCCTTCCCGCTCCTCCGGGTTTGTCTGAATGACAAGTGTCAACTTATTTTTTTCTTCTTCTCTGCTTTCCCAGACATTACGAGAGAAGGAGAATGTTTGTGCAAAGAAAATAACTTGTAAGCAACGTGTGAATGTGACATCTAGTAAAGACTGGGGAAGAGGGAGGGGCGCAGGTTTAGCTCCGGACTTTCTCCTCCTGTGTTTATTCTCCAGAAGCTCATTTGAAGACACAATGATGAATGAGGATGCAACTCCTAATGGATGGGATTCAGATATGCAGGGCGAGTAGGAGCACCGTAATTTAGTAGGTAGGGAAAAGAAGCGTTAATACTTGCCATCGGTTCAATAGGTAATCACTGGCATTGGATCAGTTTACTTTGTTAGCTTGTCAACGGTTCCTTTGAATTGTTTTGACATCAGTCGATATGTTTTTGTATTCTGTTCACTAACTGGGCAGGTGGTAAATGAGAACTGCACATGAAAACAACAGAATGACCTCTGCCTACTTTAAGCAGTCTGTCAAGGAAATGTTCAGTATCAGTGTGCCAAGAAATTGACCAGCGTCGTTATTGTGATCACTGCGTTGTCGTTGCCATCATCCTCATTATGGTCCTGAACAACAACCGTAGCATGATGAATGTTGAGCTGAGACATTCCAGACTGTTTGGAATGGGCGATTCCCATTCTACTGGAGAGGTGCCGGGTGGCACCAATAAACTACCTTTATAAATCCGATTAGCCATTATCTAAACTCCATGCATATTCGACTCTTTGTGCAGGTATTCCCAAGGGCATGGCCAATATCATGGAGACATTTGAATTCAGTTGGGCTTGCATCTGAGAATGCTAAACAAAAGTCAAGGTTGTACACGTTGAGTAGGAGTTTTGCTGAATTGGTCCATGAAGACTTCCTTGTTTTGTTATTTGTTGCCTTTCACAGCTCTAACGGCAAATCTTTGAACCAGTGGTGCCATTTTTGTTTTTATGTGGTTTTCAGATGGCCCAGGGAATAAAGGCAAAGCTGAAGATTACATTAGTATTCTGTATTAAGCTCTGTGTTGCCCCCATGTTAACAAAACCATCATTTGTGAAATATTCCCAAGGCGAGACGACATAAAATGGAACACATACTTGTGAATTCCGAGCAGGGAACAGGAGAACTTGCAGGCATTCTATAAACAGGCAAAGGATGTTTGTGGTGGCTAGCTTTCTAGCCTCTCTGGCGGTGTGATCTGTCTTATTGGGTAGTCTGGTTATTGTTCTCTTAGGTTTTTGTGCCAGAAACTGGCATGTTCTGCAGACTAGCTTCCACATGAAGTGACTCACTGTGGAATAAAGAATACTACTACTTTCATGTATTGTGGACTGACTAGACTAGGATGATTCACATGCTTCATGTATTCATTTAGATGCATGTTTTACGTATGCAGTTGATCTCAGCCACACCCCACTCTCAGCACAGTGAGACGTCCCCAGCTCCCTCCACTGCTAAATATGTATTAGTACCTGTCCTGTTCTCTTTATCCATTAGGGGGATGAATACTTGAGCAACTGTACTGAGCAGGGCAGTTTCCAGGGAACCATTCTATATCGGTTCTGATGACTCCTGCTCAGACTAACTTATACAGGCAGGCAAATTATATTCATATTTTTAACTTTTCAAATGACTACGTCATCAAAATCCTGGAATAGCAGAATTGTTCTTTTAAAGGTTCACAAAGTGAGTATATTTTCTGTGCTCAAGTAGCTAGTCACACCCCCGAAAAAAAATTGGTCAAACCAGGAAAATAAGTCGTTTGAAACACTTGAATCTTGCTCAGCGTTTCTCTTCCCTGTGGTTAGTTGGGCAATCTCACCTGTAACCAAAGTATAGCCATGCTGGCTTTAATGACATGGCGACCTGGCATTAGATAAAGAAGGCAGCTCTGGACTGCAAATCTCAGCCAAGTTCAATATGCCCAGAAGGGTTTCACATATCCCGTTGTACAGTCCGTCTCTCTATTGTTCGACTGCCTCTGTTGTTCCCCACTCAGAAATGTGGGAACAGCTGCCCTCAAACTACTGCATTGGGGTGAGATTTGAAATGGATGTATTTGAACATTTATGGATTTGAAAAAGGCATGTCCTCCTCAAGTTTGTTTGGCTGTTTCTACTGCAATATTGATACTGTCACTGAGCGAGGAGATGGATGTTTCTTGTCCCTGCTTTCTCAGTTGCCATTTGTGGCCTTCTAACCCAGTGCGTGCAGGGTCTATTGTTGTGTAGGTTGGAAGGTAGGGGGAGGAGGAATTGAATCAGTCCACGACTACATTTATACAGTGTTAATGAAAGCTGGGGGGGGTTGAATAATTTGTATTTATAGCACAGGAGGTTGAGGGCACCTTTAATTGGGGAGGACGGGCTCTTGGTAACGGTTGGAGCGGAAATATATGGAATGGTGTCAAATACATCAAACACATGGTTTCCATGTGTTTGATGCCGTTCCATTCGCTCTGTTCCAGACATTTATTATGAGCCGTCCTCCCATCAGCAGCCTCCTGTGATTATAACGTTTTTTTTATAGCTTTTTATTTTAAAGAGCCGTTCACTCTCTTCTATACTGATTTGAGTTCACTTCTTCTTCATCCATTGACTTGCGGTTCATGGCCAATGAAATGTAAGGGTTTGAAATAATGCCTTACACCCACCCACTAAATTGCTCAATCCACTGAATTCCTGAACCCACTAAATTCCTGAATCCACTCAATTCATGCCTCTTCACGCTTGCCTCTTTTCAGTCTCCTGCTGGGGCTGACGCTTACCAAGATCTCCCATGTTTACCTTCCATTCTTTCACACTTTAGCATTTTTATTTATTAATCTACTTGATGTCGGTTTACTATTCTGTGTTGTCCTTCATCACTACTAAGTATTTCCTTTTTTTTTTGCGTTGTGATGTGTTGACATGAACAAACCAGACTAGCTTGATTTTTAAAAGCGAGTTTAACAGAACTGTCCAATGTAATACCCTGGTTCATATTTCCTTTGAATTTAGAACCTGTTGTATAGGACCTTTTTTTCTGTTTCTTATGAGGTACTGTAGTACATATTAAACCTGTATAGGCTTCCCTATTCAGACAGGCACTCGTACCAATGTTGTTCATCGATGGAGAGCCCCATCTGTTGCAGACCCTGTAAAATAACCTCTCAGAAACTAAATCTGTCCCTGCTGCCCCAAATGAAATTGAAAATGTCCCATTTGCTGATACTTTGAAATGAATATCATTGCGCAGCCCCCCCCCCACCTCGCCCCTTGTCCTACGCCTAATAGAAACCAATTCACTGTAATTATGATGGACATTCTATTCCTCGTGAAAAATGTGCCTCTGCACCACTGTATTTTATAGGTAATAAAAGTCTCCTCTTTTCATCCTGTTTACCCACGTTCTCCCCATTTTTGGGTGGTTTCCATTATTCATCCCTCCCCCTATCCTTGTCTACTCCGGTTTGCGTTTTCTAATTTTCAATTTTGTTTTGGTCTCCTGAAATAATTTGGTTTTCTTTCCTTATCTCCATCCACTCTCACTTCATTTCCCTCTTTCCTTTTTTCACCTCCACCTCCTTCGCTCTCTCCCTCTTTCACCATCTTCCTCCTCTCTGATGCATTTTTAGTTTTAAACAAGTTATGTTTTATTTTTTTATTTTTAGGTTTCCCTCACTGCACACTTCTCCCTCTGCTTGACATTTTCTTTTCTCATGCAATTCAATTCCATCCCACTCCGCCTTTCTCTCTTCCCACCTTGGTTTGTTTTCAGACAATTGTTTTGTGCTCTCGTCTCTTCATGGTGTAATCCCTTCTGCTGTTTCTGTCCTTCTCTCTCCTGTTCAATTTGTCTTCTATCCTGCCCTCCCCTTATTCCCCTCTCCCGAACAGTGCTTGTTGGCTCTTGATGAGTCTCTCCTACGCGTTGCCTCCCCCTAACCTTGCCCCCATCCACAACCCTGACCCCCAAACCAACAGCACTACACCACCTCTGAGTGTCTCTAATGTCCAGCCTAATGTGATTGTGTGTCATATTTGCAGTATTTCTGTATGACCGCTGACCCCGTACTGCTGCGTGTTCCAGGGATCAATGGTTCCTAACCGCCTTCCTCTCCCTGCTTCGCCACCATGTTTCCTCTGAGATCCAATCTAATTAATGGGTCATATTTGATACTGCTCTAGTGTCCCAGGCGCGCATCCCAGACTCATTAGTCTTCCTGTGTGTGTGTGAACATTTTGTGAATGTGCATTTGTTCTGTCTACTTGTTGTCTCCAACTGGGGAATGTCAGGTTGTGAATGTTTTTGCAGCATCTAGAGAGCTGCTGTCTCCGGTTTCTTTCCTGCCTAAACCTTGAATTATTAATAATGTCACTTTCAACTGCCATGTAGGTTACACGTCTCTTAAGGGGTGTCCATGGAGTGAATAGGTCTTTTGTGTCTCTGTGTGTCTCTGAGCAGGACGGGGCATGAGAGTCCTTTTCCTGATGTCTTAATTGCCTGACTGCAGCTGTGGTGCATCGCTGCAATGTCACTGGGATTTGTTGGATCCGTTAAAGTGCGTGTTGGGAGAGCAGGGTTTCCGATAGGAAAATGTGGCCCCGGACATTTGACTGGCAGCATTTTCATTTACCAGACATTTTGAGAAATGTACCTGACCCATGTGCACCGGGTGCGAAACCGGATTTGGGCGTCCACCCCACGGTGCTCTGAATGACAGAAATCACGTTTGGATTATGGCGTCCTTCTTACCGAATTCTGATGCGCATTTCGAAGATGTTAGAACATTCCACATTACAAATTTTTCTCAGCCCACAAGACGAGTAATCAACAGCCAAATCACTAGCCTAGCATTAGCACTAGCCTAGCACTAGCATGAATCTATTCTGTTGGTCAGCTTGTCGTTCTGTGCGAGAAATAAATAGCCTATTCCAAACAGACTCTGGGACAGTTTTTGGACAGTAGATCCCAAATTCATACAACCAGTAGGCCGAGGATACATAAAAAGATGTGGCTGATGCAACCGATCAGAATGTCTAGCTTTTAAAATATTGATCAACTATTATTTCTTCACATTTTATAGGCACAGCAATGGAGGTCTTTTATAAAAGAATTGCCTCCACATTTGGTTGTGTTTTGGCTACTTTGGAGCAAGTTTAACATGTTACATAATATGTAGTAAAATGTGCAGGTGTCTAACAGTTAAGTAGGCCTATATGTTTTCAAAATGCATACTACCGCCAACTCATTGCAAAGTGGTGTGATGCGCGGAAGCCTGCCTGCCGTTGTACGCAATTTGAATGGGAAGTGCGCTTCGATTACCAGTTGAGAAATAGGAGTATAAGTTCATTTAAATTATTATATATATATATTTAAAAAATAAAATAATTAATCGTTTTTTTAAACGCGTGATTTCATTTAGAATTGTTGCGTGATGACTTGGCTTCTGAAAGAATGTTTCACTCCAGCAGCAACAGGAGCAGCAGCTTTTGCTCTGGCTGACAGATTTTCAGCTTAAACCAGGCTCTGTTGTGTGTATGCTGTGAGTGTGTGATAGTCGTTATGAGTCTTATTTAGGCCTAACGAAAATGCACACCCAAGTTACATTTGCACTAAATGGTGCAAATGAACCCATAAACTGATAAGCATGACCAGTCGAATGTATTTTCATCATTGAATGGGCTAAAAAAAAACATTATTCAATGCAATTTGATAAAACAATATTCTCCCAGACAGTTGGCCGGCGTTAATTTTATTTATCGGCTTTTATTGATTATTTTTGTCAAAAGCCGGCCCAAAGGACACCCTGTGGGAGAGATTTGATTGTGTCCACATTGTATCAGCAGTTCAACTAGCCGCACTGGACGTACACGTTCTCAGGCAGAGCTTTAATATATTTACATAAATAATGAATTAATTTTAAGTTTTTTTTAAAAGAATAATTAAAAAGCAGAAATGTCTATCAGCAACAATCTTCCCCCTAGCTTGACCGTAAAGACAGTTGTCTGGTCATATTGGGCTTCGTAGTGCAGCTGATCTGCACACACACAGGAGGTGTTCAGTAGACATGCTGAACAAGTATACTGCGTTCCTCCGGAGGACCCTGCCTCTGTTGTAAATGTGCTCTACACAGCTGGGTAAGCTTGGGCAAACGTTCTGTTCAACTTGTCAAACTGACAACACTTTTGAAGTCATCTCTAAGTGAGGGAGGCAGTGAAGGAGGGGAGATGCTAAACACAGGTGGTGTGAAGCCTTTGTTGGACTGACAGTTGTTGGTTTTTTGGTCGGGTTGGATGGGTCCTAGAGGGTGTGTTGTTAGAGGCTGCAGCGTGGTACGGGTACATGCTTGTCAAGGAGGTTTTAGGCTGTGTGAATTAGTGTAGGTGTTGTGACCTACTTTTGAACGGAGGGTTGCTGTGTCTAACGATGGTGGAGGGGGGGGAGCTGGATTGGCAGGCCGCCATCTTAAGTTGCCCTGTTGCCTTGACGACAGTGGTTGAAGCGTCGCACAAGCATCCTGACAGAAACGAGCACGTTTAGACCCCCTCAAGCCTCCCTCCCATGATGCAGCATGTGCTCCATGACCAGAGCGCATTAAACCTCGGATCAGTTTATTCTCCCAGACAGAGCGCGCGAGAGAGATGCAGGAGGTACACACTGAGTCTGGCCCGAAAGGTTTTAGTCACTGTGCTGTGGCAGCGTGATTGGACATCAACCAGTGTTACCTTGGAGCCATGAGGTGATCTCCTCCTTCTGCCATAAATACTGAATTTGTATTTTTTTCTGACATTGTCCATTACTGTGTTGCTGTGGGCTTCATCCCTCCGGGTATATTTCAGTTAATAAACAGAAAATTCTCTATTCTTCAATTAGCCTACTGTTTGGAAAACAATCAAACACAATCGTAGTTGTAACTTGCTCATTTGGTTACTTTTCTATATATTAAAACCACTGGCATACAATCTATCCCGAAGTGCAAATGTGTACTATAAAACATTATTCGGCTAAGATTGCGATATCCTATTCATATCTAATTGAGAGAATTGAAATGTGAGCGCTCCAAGATACACAGCAGCGCCAAAGGTGGGAGCAGCACACCGCGGAACACATCATCTCTCCCAGTCCTCTTCACAACACGAGGGCTGGGGCTCCAACGCTGGCAACGCAGGTGGACATGTTTAATTGTGTTGGGAGGCTGTTTGGCTGCGATTGTTCTGATTTGTGTAAGGGTCCTCCCTGCAGTGCCTCTCACACAGTGAGAATGAGGTTAACAGTGCTTTAATCCCTACGCTGGGAGGCACACGAAGGCAGAGGGACGGGAGCTTGGAGGATGAGGGGGTGACTCTTATGGAGCTAAACACGATTTTCAGTTGCATTTTCAGTATGCCATTTTCAACCAATAAAGATCTCAGCACAGCACGGTATTACCAAGCTTGAATAATTCAGTGGTTCAGTGCCAACACTATGTATCACCCATTTAAGGGCAATATCTGCTGTTTGGAAGGCTAGCTTTTTATCCTTGGTCTGTTCTGATATTGCACAGAGCCTAGCCCAAGACTTTAGGAACGTCCTCTCTTTTTTTGTGTCTTTTCAATCAAACCTTTTTAATTTGGAATGTTAACTTTACTGACATCCTGTGAGCTTCTTTGTGCTAAAAAAAAAAAAAAAAATCCAAAGTCATAGATTTTTAATTGGCTCATGAAATGCAGCTTGTTTAAAGGATATCGGCAAATTTAAACATATCGCACAGCTACAGCTGAGACTACCACTGACTAATTGAGTGAATTAACAAAGGGTTGAGTGTTATCAAAGGATGTGAATTGCCACATTTGTAAATGTGCATGTACTTGGCACGTACTGCGTATCAACAGGGTTGTTCTTTTCCTGTCGCATCTGTTGCATTGCTGCCTGCATACCCTGTAATTCTCCTGTCCCCGTTCTTCAGGTGTTCCGGACGGGAGAGGGCATGGGCATCCGTCTGGACAGTGCCTCCGCGTTCCAGGGGGCCGTCATCTCCCCCCACTACGACTCCCTCCTGGTCAAAGTCATCGCCAGCGGGAATGACCTGCCTGCCGCCGCTGCCAAGATGAACCGGGCGCTGGCAGAGTTCCGTGTCCGCGGGGTCAAGGTAGGGTCATTACCCACAGCACGTCGTGTGTCCACATTAGCCTTTTTTCATTCTCCCAACTGCTCTACTCAAGCAGTAAAGCCATGAGGTGGATGGCTTCAAATCGAAATGTATCCGGTCATCAAGAATTTGCAACTTGTCAGAGAACCCGAAAGTGCATCTTTTGAAAGTACCCCGTTTTACCCTCACCTGAAACTGTCTGTACGTGTCATTACTGTGTTATGGTCAGGGATGCTTTTGACAGGAGATCCTTAGTAAGGGAAAAGCTACATGGTGAAAAGTGCTGAAAGTGGCAACTCTGGAGAGGAGAGTCGCGGAAAGCAGGAGCTCCATGAAAAGGATGTCAGAAGGCTAAGTGAGCAGGGAGAAGTGAACTGTGTTGAGGCCATTACGGGCCATTAAGGCCAGTCAGGTCATCTATGCCTTGATTTATGGATCTGGTTCTGATCAAAGGCATTTTAATCACTACGCTACTGCACTGCAAGGTCAAGGGAGCTCTGTTCTTTCTCTCTTCCTAGTTCCATCTAATCCAGTCCACGGGCCACAGATAAAGTCAATGATGAAACATTTTCTCCACAAAACCTAGATTTGTTTTCTTGCAAGAAGCGCATCTTTTAAATGGCACCATTTTAAGTGGCCAATTATTTAGTAGCAAGGGGAAGTAGAAGCTAATTATACAGGGGATGGGATGGCTCATGTGTAAGCATGTGACAGAGGATGAAAGGCTAGCATATTAGAAACATTCAGGCAGGAGGAGTCTACTTTCAACTATGTATCGAAGAGGGCTTTGGTTTGGAATTGTGAAGTAGAGAATCAGAGATACAGATCAGTGGGATTTCTTTGTTTATTCCATACTAGTGTCAATAACAACATGCTCACATGAAAGCGCAGTATGAAAAGGCAGTAATGGCTGTCTGGATGTATTTTTGCCGGATATGTGAGAGGAGATTCGTGTACTGCCAGCCTTCGCTTTCCATGGCTCTAAATGAAACCTTTGATTGGGGAACGTGTGTGTGATTTGAGCGAGGGTTAGAGGCAGCAGCTGCACCATGGCACAGCTGAGCTTTTGAAGGGCATGCAGCGGGGCAACTCTCCAACGTTGATCAGTGGTGGAACTCTGGTCTTCTGGCCGTGTCCGACCCCAGCCTCTTCAAACCTCTGCCTCCAGCGGCGTAATCCCTTCTCTTGATTGTCCTTGTTCTGTTTCAGCTTGTCTAGTTTCCCCTTCCCGACGTTGTGTCCCTACTCTCCTCCTCTTTTTGACCTATGCTGATGCAGTGTGACAGACTTCTGCCCTGGAGTTGTGATATTCCATTGCTCTGTTATTTCCCCCATCTTCAGCCTCTCCCTACCCCTCGCTTTCCCCAAGTTTATGCTCTCCTCTGCCTCGAAGGTGTTTTGTTGGCATGAGGATTTGCAAAGGCAGCACTCCAAAATATCAAAAGACATTAAAGCTGCTCCAGATCATCCCCTCTCTGCTCCACAAGGGCACTAACAAGCCAACTGTCACGTGTTAATGGCGGACTTTCACTTCAGGACGGGTGAACAAGTTCAAACCATGTCTGTTGTCCAATTCCCTCCCTCCATTTCTTTGCGTGTGTGATTAACTTCCCTCGCTGCGTAAGCTAAACTCTTTCTCCCCCCCCGCTATCATGCATCTCTCCTTTCCCACCTCGCCATCTCTCCTTTCCCACCTCGCCATCTCTCCTTTCCCACCTCGCCTCGCCATCTCTCCTTTCCCACCTCGCCATCTCTCATGTTGTTCCTCCCAGTGGCGGAAGGCCACTCAAATCCCATCAGGCCGCAGCAGTGCCTCCTTTTTTTATTAAGCAGCAGCTTCAAATAGCTCATTTCTTTAGCACTGACACCACCGGAGATTTAATTACCTGTTCAAATAAGATCCAAGTAATTTCCTCACCAGCACCATTAGGTGTTAGGAAGCAGAGGACTTGCTGCCAACATCTGCCCATATTTATAAGCGCAACATGTTGGCAGGGAAAAACAGTCAAACTGTGATACTACCCTAGCCCTAGGCAGCGCAGGTGTCATGTTTTACCAAATCCCTCATGATTTGATGGTGCGAGAAAAGAAATGGAGAAAAAAAATCCGTAAACATGTTGAAATCCTGTCAAAAAGTAAATCCCACAATGTCTTTGCTGGGTGTAGGAACAGACTCCGACTCTCCGAAGTTGTGCTTCAGCAAGATCTCCAGGTATTCCGGTGCTCATGTCCACTGTTCTGTTCTGCTATTAGCTTTGCAGTATACTGTAGGGATGCCGATGCCCCTTGGGAAGACTAACCAACAGTACCAACCCAATGTCCATTACATGTAGCTCTGTCTCACTTTGCAGCTGGACTATAAATTGGCTTTAAATTGAGTTTTTTGACCCCTCTCTCATCTGCAGATAGAAACCGTGCCTTTCGTGCTCTGGAAAATGACTCTCTTGGGTCCTACTCGAGGATTCCTGTGCCTACTATCAGTTTTATCTATTGTGTCCCCCTTTCTCCTACCTCCTCCCCGCCCTCCCTCTCTCGCCCTCCCCTCAGTTATGGATGTACAGTGTGCACACACACACACACACACACACACACACACACACACACACACACACACACACACACACACACACACACACACACACAAGGATGAGAGCGAAGACCAGGGTCTTGAACAAGAGATGGGAGCACAGGTTATTGCCAGCTTGTGTAACTACTATGTTCCTTTACAAATAGAACCCGAAGATGTGGCTCGTGGTCCATACTAAACACTGTGTAGAGCTGGAAGAGTGGTTTTACAAGGGACTTTGCAGCCCTAATCTGCGCTAAATGGTTCCCAGAGGTGTGACTGGTGTTAGAGGGAGATACTGCGTACTGAATCAGGGGGTGGTGAGATGGGGAGAGGAGTTGTGTGAAATTTGAGATGAGTGGGAGGCTGCTTAAAGAGGAGAGGAAGATGTTGTGTGCAGGCAAGGCTCGAGACAAATTATCCCTTCATCTCTTACCTCGCTCAGGTGAACATACGTGATTTTTATTATTATGTTTTTTTTTTTTGTCAATGGGATTTGAAATCGTTGCCGCACTCTGCTTCAAGGTGGGATTGTGCATTAGGGGCGTTCAATAAGGATCTAAGGATTTCACAGCTGTGGCACTTATTGTCATCATACCCCTCACTGTTCCTCCCCAAACAGTCTCTCTATGCAGTTTAGTGATGAGACATTTGTAGGACCAGGCTAGCAGATAAACAAGGATTTTAATGATGTATGCAGCAGTCTGTTACTGACCACTTAAACATGCATGTACATGAGTCATTTGCATGAATAATACTCAAGCCCTCCAACGCTCATTCTCTCTCCCCCTCGCTCTCTCCCTCTCTCTCTCTCTCTCTCTCCCTCCCTCTGTACCTGTCTCGCACATTTGTCTCTCGCACACAAATAGAATTGTACTGAATTGTACGGCTACATTAATTTCCCAATTTGCATTTGGTGCTGATTTCCACATCATTTCCTTTTAGGAAGGTTGTGATTCCCTCAAGGAACCAACCACAAATGTCCAGAATACTGTTTGAGTTCTGTCTATATATTGTGACGAAGCCTAGCTTGTCCAAATGGTCATTTAATTTTTTTAAAATCAAATCAAATCGAGACTGATTGTGGTGGATGAAGGTGCTTCTTTTAAGATTTTGAAATTCATATTGGTGGTTTTATGTGGAACGAGTGTCAGTCTCCCATCCACTTTCTCTCGCAAACAGACATCCACCCACACGTCTCCTCTGATCATAGGGTGTGGCTGGGGTAGAGGTGCTTCAGTGTGACGGGGAGTATATATTTTAAATTCAAATGGGAGAGTTAGAATGCTGGTCTGTCCTGTTGAATTACCATGTTTTTCTGCTCAAGTCTCCAGTTGCAAATAGAAAACACCTTGACTCCACATCTGAGATGGCAAAATTCAACGCTGTCACTTAAAATCGTTTTCCGTCTGGCTGTCTCACAGGCAAAGCCTCGGGAAGACGTTGGGGGGGGGGGCAGATTAGAACTTTTTGTCCGTCGATGAAAAAATTGCCGCTACCCTTAACATCGTCCCCCGGCTCAGCACGTTGTCCTCGGCAGCTCAGTCGTAATGCTCAAAGTGTGAGAGAAAAAAATATGTGTTTAGTTCATCAAGGTAGGGCGGCGTAGGTGTCCAGACATGGGCACTCTGAAGCCTGTTTGTGCTGCTATCGGTACATTTGTAATGACAAAAAGAACCAGGCGTTCAAGGACTGACCATCAATTATATCAAAAGTTATAGTTTTTACCGTGTTGAAGCTATACAGTGTTTTATTTACATTTGCATGGTTTACAAACGTTGGAATTAAACTAGCTTGACTGAATCTGGTGGGGGGGAAACGATTTCTTCGGATGAAAAATAAAGGTTCCCCGCACTACAGAGGGCTTTATCGGTCGACTAATACAGGATTAGTTAAGTCCCCGGTGCACTAAATTTATATATATTTTTTTCATTCAGATTATTATTATTTTATGGGGGGGTGTTTCAGCACCCGTACTTCTCGCGGCTATGCTCACAGGTAGGGTTTTATATGCAGGGGCAGAAAACGGCCAGCCAGGGTGAATGACTTGGATCGTAATGACTACTTAAAATAACTGCTTTACTTTCTTATCCAGCGTATTGGAGATGTCTGAGCTACTTCTGAGATGTTGAACTCCTCCTGAACTTAACTGCACAATTTGTATCTACAGCTTAGAACACTCTAGCTTTACCCAAGCTGGTCCTGTTAACTCGGAAGATGTGTTATAGTAGTTTCTAAAAAAATAACCACCAAGATCTGCCAATCTGGGCCCGTTGTCCACAAAGTGTCTCAGATTACAAGTGCTGATCTAGGATCAGGTACCCAGCTGTCCATATAATCATTCATTATGAGCTAGAAGGCCAAACTGATCCTAGATCAACACTCCTACTCTGAGAGGCTTTGTGTATATGGGCCCAGATATTAACTAGACTTGTCAGCAGTACATGACACATCTGGGCTCTCCGATGTGAACAATGGTTGGTTGTAGAACCGCGGGTCAGTAGTTGCAACACCGCTGGGCAGAGTTCACATTGTGTTTGTGTGAATTCTCCAATCAGCATTTTTTTTTTAATTGGCTGAAACAGGTCAGCAGTTTGCCACTGGCAAGAAAATAGGAAACTGATGCACGCACTTCTCTCACACTATCTCCTTGTCGTCTCACTTATGTGTGAATGTGTGTATCGGCCACTCAATCACACAGCTCATGCTAATTGAGCTCGACGGGGCTTTTGCGGCTATGAACGTGTACTACAGAGAAGTACATGACAGATGGCATTGATAGACGTAGCATGAACCAACTCCCTGTCGACATCTCCGAGCTCCTCCCCGACGCCAGGCATCTCTTCTGCCCCCCCCAGCCAGTGTCTCTACCCCTTATTCTCCCCATCTCTCTCGCTCCCTCTCTCAGCTAAACAAACACCTCTGTGTTTGCAGATAGGCTGCTTCCTGCTCTTTGCAAACAAACACATGATAATTGACTGGCATCTGATTATCACAGTTGTCTCATGTACCAGTTTTTGAGGCCTGATTTACTCAGCGGTTTGGCATTCAAAGTCGAGACGCTGCTGTTGAGTGGTGGTTGATTTATTTACTGTAGTGATTCATTAATGGTTTAATTTATCTTGTTGAAACAAGTCTCCGGTTGTAATCCCCATGCGTTTGGGTCGTCGGTATCTCACAGCTTTAGACCAGCAGACATCATTATACCTTATTTTTTTTCACAATAGCTGTCACTCCCATCTGTCCACACCACACGTGGCATTACCTCCTTCACCATGTGCTATGTTCCCTGTGCAATGCACTGTGTGCTTTGATAGTTTCTCGTCCTTTTTAAGCCAAATGGCTTTTACATCCACCTGTCCACTGTCAATGTATCCATTTTGTCTTTGTTTTGTTCCTTTTTGGCCCTCTGTCCTCTTCACCCTATAAAACACTCTCTTCCAGGTCTCCGATGTTGTCAGCCTCACTGGACTTAGAGGTGTTGTTGGTGTGCAGGTAGCCATGGGTGAGGGCAGGAGGGGGGTGGTCGCTGCCTGTGCTGCTCGCTGAACTGGCTGTTGAGGCACACTGGACCAGCATGCCCTGCACCGACTGGCTCCTCCTGGTCCATATCACACTCAGTCGTTTCGCATATCCGTAGCAGGTTGTCGTGGTGATCTCGCCCACGTCAAAGGAGCAGCTGCGTGTCGGCCCTAGTGGCGGGCGATCTCCCCTCCTCGAGTCCTTCACGCGCTCCAACTCCTCCCCCTGGGCCTCAGAGTCTATGCTGCATATGGAGCCCACCATTTTGTCCAAGTCTCTCTCCTTCTCCTCAGTGCGGCGCAGCTTGAGCTTGCCTGAGTGTTTCGGGGCCTTGTGAGCTCGGGGATGGGGTAAGGTCTGGGAGGTGTTGGAAGGGGAGTAGTACAGTGTCACTCTCTCACTCTCAAGGGTGAAAGGGGGGAATCCTTTCCCCCTCACGACCACCTCCAGGCCTGGCTTCTCACCTTTTCCCTCCCCACTGAGCTGATCTGAGTCAAGCTTTGGCTTGGGCAGTTTCCCAGGCTTGTTCTTGGCTTGGGGTTTGGTTTTCAACGGCAGCGGCTTAGCCTGTTGACCAAGAATGTTGTTGGGCAGAGCCACCATCATCACGCTCCCATTTCCGTTGGTCTGAGCGTAAACATCCACTCCTTCCTTGGAGGGAAGGAAGTCGTCATGGTGATGGGCAGGGTAGTGGCCCTCGTCTCGACAGTCTCCACAGACACGGTGCCTTACCATCATCGCCACGGTGAACACCAGCAGTGTTACCACGATGACCCCCCCCACCATGACCGTCAGCGTGCCGCCCAGGAAGTGGGCCTGCAGGGATCGGCACTCTGGGAAGTCCTCCTTGGTGCTGAACTGGGTGCAGCCTAGGACCTTGGTGGTGGCCAGGGTGGACACCCCATCGTCAAAGATGGCCAGGACACACAGGCTGTAGTCTGCTCCAGACACCAGGTTCTTCAGCAGGAAAGAGCTGCTTGTAGGCGGCAGAATTCTAGCAGACAGGGAAGGGTGGGGGCGTACAAGAGAAAAGGACATTGAGCCATTTGCTGAGCAGAGAAAGAGGATATCTGAAAGCGGCTAGGAGAGGGAGATGAATCGAATGAAATGCAATAATCTACAGTACAACGCCTAAGCGCTAATGATGATAATGTGCAGCCAGCTAGAGGGAGGGAGGCGTCTGATCTGCTCCTTTGTTGTGTAAATGGCCTTAATCAATAATACTCTGCTGTAGAGGGAGAAGGGTAATGGAGACTATGAAGGATATTCAGGGTAACAGGAGTCCGACTTTACCAAAATCTATTTCCCGAACTCCCCCCTCCTCCCTCAGAAACGTGTCATGCCAAGCAATGAGCTAGTCAAGACCAAGGTGATGACACATACTCGCACCCCAATTACCACCGCGCCCGTCTCCCTACTTTCAATCTCACCTGGCTGGCAGATAACATTCCTTGAGCCCCGGCTCTACCTCCGTTCCTCCACACTATCCTCAAATTATCTCTAGCTTTGGGTTACTAATCACTTTAATGCGTTTACTTGTGTACATTCAGACATTGTAATGGAAATTGGAAAGATGGGCTTTACTCGAAACATTAACTCCAAATGCGCAAGCTATTATCCCCATGGGTTTATATTCTGTGAATAACTTTTGAATTGTAAGAGCTCTATTGAAAACCTCTCACAGGGATATGCTGTTCAAACCAATTAGGGACGGTAGAACCTAATGTTTGCTGTCATCTCTCCTTTTATTTAGCAATGAAGACGACATATGCCTTGGCATGTACTCGGCGCCGAAACGGTGTATTTGCATACTTTAACTTTGATCTCAGGTAGGCTTAACAAGCAGTTCACCTTATGAGCCGTGAAACGATTATAAGCGGCAATTCCCATTTGTCCTCTTTGAGAACGTGTCCGATATCCATCAGGGGAGAAGGAGGAAGAGTTCAATCATCCTGGCTACTTGCTGAAGGGGTATGAGACTGGCCTTAACCGTCGCTTCAGTCTGTCTGCGCAGTACCTCGTTATAATGCTCCAATTTATCTGCTCTTATTTTCATTTTCTTTCTCTCCCCTCCATTGTCTGTGGTCATACACAGATTCTCGTGCAAGGAGTGGGTTAGATTGAACAAAACGACCTGTTTCCTGATGACTTATTCCATGAACATGACAGGCTGGAGATGCAGTTCCCAAGAAACAGCGGCAAACGGAGAGTGGGTAAACGAGAGCGAGAGCTGGAAATGACGGATTGGGAGGCTTTCTTCCTGTTTTTCATTTTCCTTCTGACAGCATTCCGAGTGTGTGTGTGTGTGTGCGTGTCAGTGTGTTTGTTGACACGATGTCCCGACAAGTCCTTGAGAATCTTTCAGTATTTTATATAAAACACTGCATCTCTATTTAGCTACCTCTCCCTACTTCCACAAACTGAAGTGAGTGGGTTCAGTGTTCCCTCGACCCAAACCCCCCCATCTCCCTATTTGTCTCCGTTTCAGTCAGCGGAATGGGATGTGACACTGTCCTCAGATCTGCAGCTTGCGCTCTTATAAGGAGTTCATCCTCCTTTTCCCCCGAGTCTTCAGGCTCTCTCCTTCCACTGCCCCATCTCCCTTCCGTTCCCTCTATAAATACCTTGCCCTCTTTCATACTTATTTTACAGTCCACTATGACTGCTCTCCTTTGTTTTGTGTCAGGGATGGTGTGTCCTGTTCATCACCCCTGGTCCCTGTGACTCAAGAACACTGAGAACTCTGGTAAATGTAGAACCACAGGGGTGTTTTTGAACATGACAGTGTTACAATAGAGGAGAACAAAGGGGTGTTTTGTTTTTTTTGTGTTTTTTTTGCATCTAGCCTCATTTATGATCTATTCGTGCTTTGCCAATTGGGAACTGGCTCTCAGGTTGTGCACAATTTGCTTTGTTACTGAGAGGAGCTTACCTGTACACCAGGGCGTCATCTGCAGTGCAGTTGTACTGGATCTGGTACATCCACACCAGGTACGGCCCAGTGGCCCGGCCCAGGACCCAGCGCACCTGGGCAGAGGTGGCGGTCACCCCCAGGACCCCCACCAAACGCTCACTGGTACTGGCTTCTCCATCCCCCCTCTCTCCGCTCTCCCCCTCTCCTGTGGCGTTCTTTACCGAACCACCACCACCCTTCCCGTTCCTTCCAGACCCTCCTGTTCTCCCACTGGAAATGTCTGAGGAGCCTGGGTCTCCACGAGGGTTGGTGAGGGGGACAGTGTTGTTGCCGCGGTGAGGGAGGGGGATGATCTTGAGGTCTATCAGGGCTGTAGCCTCCCCGGCAGCGTTGATGGCGATGCAGGTGTAAGCCCCGTCGTCACGCGCCCGCGTCACAAGCACGTCCAGGGTGCCATTGTAGTAGGAGTACACACGGCTGGAGTTGGCCACGATGCGGTCGTCAGGGGAGATCCAGTGAATGATGGGCTCAGGATCACCGATGGCACGGCACCTCAGCGTGGCCCTCTGGCCCTCCAGCACCCACAGTTTGTTGGAGTGGCGTGTGATGAGCGGAGGCTCACAGGTGAACTCCTCCTCTGGGATGGACCAAAAGTAGCGCCCAGCCAGGTGGACGGGGGTGGCACACGTCTCCATGTCGTCGCCGCGGATCAGCCGCCTCAGCCACAGCAGCTCACAGTTACAGTGCAGGGGGTTCCCCCCGAAGCTCAGGCTGATGACAGCGCTGTAGGGCGTGGGGCTGACCACGCCCGTCTGGGAGCGGGAGAACAAGGGGTCGGGGGGCAGCGTCTGCAGCCGGTTGGATGTCATATCCAGGCGGGCCAGCTTGTAGAGTTCGCCGAAGGAGCCCTCAGCGATCTGGTCTATGAGGTTGTGGTCCAGGTTGAGGGTGTGCAGGCTGGCCATGTTCTGGATGGCCTCCCAGGGGACCTTCCTCAGGTTGTTGTAGGACAGGTCCAGATCCTCCAGCGTCTGCAGGAAGTCATCGAAGGCCTCGGCGGAGACGTCGGTCAGCTGGTTGTTGTTGATGATGAGGTGCTGTAGGTTGGTCAGGCCGGACAGGTCTCTTGGCCCCACTATGGTCAGCCGGTTGGTGTCCAGGTGGAGTGAGCGCAGGCTCTCCAGGTCAGCAAAGGACAGGGGCCGCAGGGTGTGGATGGTGTTCCTAGACAGAGTCAGTTCCACCAGGCCTGACATGTTGGCAAAGTCCACCCTGCCCACCTCCAGGATGAAGTTATCTGCCAGACGGAGCTCCACGGTGCGCCGGTCAATGTCAGGAGGGACGAACAGCAGGCCCTTGTTGACGCAGAGCGTGCTCAGAGACTCTGAGAGGTTTCGACACACACAGTGGAAGGGACAGATGGAGACCATGCCCCAGGTCTCTCCAGCAGACACGCCTGGGCCAAGTAGCGCAGGGAAGACACAGGAACCAGTCACCACGGCCAGCCAGACTACCGTCTGTGGGGTCAGAGGGCAGGCAGGGGGTCTCAGGGAAGGTTTGGTCACCTTTGGCTTGAGTTTAGGAGGGGGTACTGTTCTGTCTGGGTGGACCCCTTTTAGAGAGGAGCTTTGCTTTGAAGGCTTCCAATAGTATTTTGAGTGGTGTGGTGCCAGGTATGGGTGTAGTATTTGTGAGTTGGATTTAGGCATTGTTGTGCTGGTTATTCACCTGTGGAAGTAGAAATGGGACATTGTTAGATCCCTCTGGTTCATTGTTGTTTTTATTGATCCAGTGGCGTTTAGATCTAACAGTGCATTAGAGGTATTGGATTGTGCAGATGGTATTCAGAGTTTTAGATATTGACAATCCACAAACATGTCGGTCAACACCACCTTTTTATAATCTGTGTTGGTATGTTTCAGCTGCTATGTTTTGTGTAGGTGTATGTGTGTGTTTTGCAAGTGTAATTTCAGTGAGATATAAGGCCAGATTGAATATGAACCTTCCAAGCCTGGGATGTTTTTCCAGACAAGACACTGTTCAGTGGTTCTGGGGATGTGGCCATGTCTACTGAATCACAATGTTACTGGGGCCAAGTGTCCTTTTTGTTTGTTCTCACCCCCCACGGCCTGCTGTGTTGTCACGAGGGATTGCCCCATTAACCTGATGCATTACTGTATGTGTCGTTGTGTGTGTCTTAAGTGTGAACATTAACACGCATCTAATGAGTTGGAATAATAGGGTTGAAAACCTGACCAGAAAAGGCAGGCCCTAAGTGAAGTTGAATAGTGGTTTGTGGTGCGACTGACTCTCCAGGTCATTATGTGCAAATGGACTTTGAATGGAAGCCTAGTCGCTTGAATTGTCTGAGTTACATCACAAGGCTGATGATTGTGATTAATGTGACAGTGTTGTGCTTTTCCACGGCGGCTGCATTTCGCCAGGTTGAGAATTATTCAATTTGTGCTCGTTTGAGCCTTATGCAAGGCAGGCGTTTTCCGCTGTCACGCTCACAGTTAGTGTATGTGTTTGAGGAAGAGTACGAGGGTGAGATGAAGGACCCACAGGGGAAATAATGGATGCAACCTATAAATACCTATACGTGGTAGACTGTTTGTCTCTACGCGTGCCATGCATGGCGTAATGATCTACATAGACGCCTTACCGACAAATGGTGTAGGGTTGAGGTGTGTGCAGTAATAGTTTATGCTTTGATAAAAAAGCCCTTGACTGGATTACCAGAAATCTGTTTATGGGGCTTCCCCTTAAACCTGTATGTCTGAGGGGGGAGAGGAATGCATGGTAACAGGGTTAATTCACCATCGAATTAGCCTAATGAGCATAATGAGCATGACGTTATGTCCCACACCTTTTTTGTCTGAGGGTTTGAATGGATTGCGCACCTCCCCCCCCTTAGTTCATAGTCAGTGACTGAGGCGTGCACGGGATTGGTTTGTCCCCTACAGTAGGTGGCTTGTAGAGGTGAGTGTGAATGCCCTGTTCTCCCAAGCAGAATCCCTAAGGCCCCATTTTATATAGCGTTGTTTTAAAGAAAGACAATCTGCTGGCTATAACTGACAGTCTTTTCAATTTGCTTTAAAGCCTTGTTATACTGTTGGTTTTGCTATGTTTTCCTCTCCTGACTCTATGATTGATGACTAAATGGACCTATTACACCTTTTCCGTGTCGCGTCACTGTCCCTTTGTCCACCTATCTATATTCACTTTGACTTGAGCTCAGCTCCCAAATCAACATGCCTATGAGAAATTTTGATGCCGGTCAGTTTCTCTGTTTAAGCAGTAAGGCATGAGAACCCGGGGATTATTGTGTGAATAGCTCCTGACTATGGGCTGTTCTAAGGCCCGATGCAGAGCTGTTGCTAGGTCAGTCCATGATATACCTCCTCCGAATGATGTGCAAGGATTAGCAGAGGGACATGGGCACCGATAATGAATTTCTCGCACAATGTGCATTACAGTCTGAACAGATTGTGAGTCGCTATCTCCTTATGATAAACACAGGGGTCTGTTTTACTGTGAAAACAAATTAATCTTAACTTACAGAAGTTTTGCTGCTTATGCTGTTCAGGATGCCACATCCATTGATTCGTTCTGATAACTGGAGCGTGAATCAAAATAATCCGATTGAGTTTTTCAAGCATGAGCCCGGAGGTTTTCACAGACAACAAGCTTATGTTTTCCAGATCAACAACCGATTTGAAATGTGTGAAACATTTCATTCTGCTTCACAGCATTTATCCTCCTCTGTCTCTTATCTATTCACTGATTGCAGTCTTCAGTCTTCTCCCAGGACGGTATCCAGTCTCTTCAGTTTACTCTGTAGTTATTGGTATTCAGACCCCTCTTCCTCTCGCTGTCCTTTGCAGAAGCAGCGAGGCTCTAGAACATCCCCACGCCTGTGTTCTCTCCGTGTTGAACAGCCTTTCGCCCTCTCAAATGTCCAACCCCCCTCCTCTCTAACCCCTTTCTCCTCCTAAATGGGCAGTTCAGTGTCCCCACTGTGTGGGAAGGTTAATGATGCCTTCTCACTCCCTGGTTCCTTCCGTCAGGCTGCCTGTTTTGTGTTAGTCCTTCAGACATGCCCAGGGAAAGGAGCGGCGCTGTAGAAGTAGAAGGCTCTCAACCATAGATGTCAACGACCTATAACGATTGCATGGTTCACCTCTGTGGTCGACGCGCTTTTCCACAACTCAATCAATGGCTTGTTTTGACGTTATTTTCCCCTGCCGTCCTGTGCTGCACTAGTCTGTGATTTGTGGATTTCGCTGCAGCGAGCCTGTGTGTGTGTGTGATCGAGAGCGAGACTGCAATGTGTGTGCTACTGAGAGAGGACAGCGGGAGGGGAGTGGGAGGGGGAGAGGGAGCCTGAAGCAGTCCTGGCTTTCGATAGAAAGGGGGGAAAGATGGAATTGGAATGGCTAGGAGAAAATGCAGAAAAGGAGCGTAGGAGAAATGAATCAAAATGAAGAGGGTGTAGGAGGAGGTAAAGCCAGCAGTTTTACCTCCCCCTTAACATTTATTAGCCAAACAGTCGGGGCCAAAGTAAGAGACGGCTTCATTACTGCTTGGATGAAAGCAGTCCGCGATCTATTTACACAAGCCCTTAGAAGATGCAGACTGGTCAGCTTGTTAGCATTTGGTGGTTTCCTATCTGCATTGCCTGTAGAACACTGTTCAAGTGAGAAACATTATGGAGATGCTGTACAGTAGCCTAACCAGGCTTTATGCTGAGGTTTCTGAAATGGGATATTGCAGTGATGGTACTCGTTCGTTACTATCAAGAGGCCTGTTTGTTAAACCAACAATTCTACGTTTGTCATTACATAAATGTTTGCGCTATAATTTGTTGTTTACCTTGAATTATGTTATGATGAAACCGGTTATTCTTAGATTTGTTATGTTCTTGACATGGCCAAATCACTCTAATTTGACACACAGGAACTAGAGGTCATGAATAAATTGGTCCAAAAAGAATGGCAATGATTGGCCTTTAGGTGGCACTGTTATAGGCAGTCTCATATAAACCCTCATAGCCGCTGCCCCGTTCTGACCTAGAGACTTGAAACCTTCTAAGTAGGCATCTTTCCTCATGCTGAACAAATTTGCCTCAAGGACCATCAGGGTAGATTTTCCTCCATCTTGGAATTTTGGGGAAATCTTTGGAACTTCTCATGAACCATTAGTCAGAATGTATGTCGGCCCATAGTAAAAAGCTAATGGAGATGGCTCTTATTATTGACATCAGATTTTACATGTCCATTTTAAGTCCTTTGTAAATCTACTCCACAATGGCCTATCAAGTTGAAATTTGTTTAAGGTCAAGACATTACCATGATGATGAATCATGTTAAGTTTGGCAGTGAGTCATCTGCTTGACGTATCCACTCACTACCAAATGCGGTTGTGAGAGGAAGCCCAGTAGCCGGCAGTGGGAGAAGATGGAACGAGATGGGTTTTGGTCGATATTTTGAAAATCTACAGTACCAGTCAAAAGTTTGGATGCACCTACAGTGGTTCCTCCTTTAAAAGTTGCGAGCTTACACTGTGGGACTTGGGAGGTACCCAGCGTCACGGCTTCATTTCTCCAGACCACCACAAGGGGGAGTTAGAGCACTCATTATGCATTTGGGTCCCAAGGTTTTTATGTGACCAATCCTATCAAGTGGTTCCAATGACAAATTTGATGCGAGCCACCCATCCCTGGTGACTTACTTCAGCAAAGATGGCTGACAAAACATTACGGGTTATAGTTATAACGAGTCAAGCAAAAAATGTACAATTGATAGGAATATGTTAACAAGAAGTTAATCTTTAATCCTATGTAAAATAAGTTTTGTTTTCTGAATTTTTATAATGACCATTTCTGTATTTGATTTTGGCGCTCTGCAATCTCACTGATGTTGGCCAGATCTAGAGAGGTTAATGTTGCATAAAACTTTGAAAGATCTGTTTCATAGGACACAATCAAAGTTAACATACAGTACCAGTCAAAGGTTTGGACACACCTACTCATCCAAGGGTTTTTATTTTATTTTTACAATTTTATACATTATAGAATAATAGGGAAGACATCAAAACTATGAAATAACACAAATGGAATCATGTAATTAACGTAAGTGTTAAACAAATTATATATATTCAGTGGATGTAGAGGGTGCAACAGGTCAGCACCTCAGGAGTAAATGTCAGTTGGCTTTTCATAGCCAATCATTCAGATTAGAGACAGCAGGTGCGGTAGAGAGAGTCCAAAACAGCAAGTCCGCGACAAGGTAGCACATCCAGTGAACAGGTCAGGGTTCCATAGCGGCAGGCAGAACAGTTTAAACTGGAGCAGCAGCAGCATGACCAGGTGGACTGGGGATAGCAAGGAGTCATCAGGCCAGGTAGTCCAGAGGCATGGTTCTTGGGCTCAGATCCTCAGAGAGAGAGAGAGACAGACTGAGGTTGGAACGGAAAATCTCCAATTTGGACTCATCATAACGAAGAACAGATTTCCACCGGTCTAATGTCCATTGCTCGTGTTTCTTGGCCCTATGCAAGTCTCTTCTTATTGGCGTCATTTAGTAGTGGTTTCTTTGTAGCAATTCGACCATGAAGGCCTAATCCAAGCAGTCTACCTCTGAACAGTTGTGGTTGATATGCGTCTCTTACTTGAACTCTGAAGCATTTATTTGGGTTGCAATTTCTGAGGCTGGAAACTAATAAACTTATCCTCTGCAGCAGAGGTAACTCTGGGTCTTCCTTTCCTGTGACGGTCCTCATGAGCGCCAGATTCGTCATAGCGCTTGATGGTTTTTGCGACTGCACTTGAAGAAACCTTTAAAGTTCTTGACATTTTCCGAATTGACTGACCTTTGTCTTACAGTAATGATGGACTGTCAATTCTCTTTGCTTATTTGAGCTGTTCTTGACATAATATGCAGTTGTTCTTTTACCAAATAAGGATGTCTTCTGTATACCACCCTTACCTTGACACAACACAACTGATTGGCTCAAATGCATTAAGAAGGAAAGAAATTACACAAATTGACTTTCAACAAGGCACACCTTTTAATTGAGATCATTCCAGGTGACTACCCCATGAAGCTGGTTAAGAGAATGCCAAGAGTGTGCAAAGCTGTCAAGGCAAAGGGTGGCTACTTTTAAGAATCTCATATTTATTTAACATTTCTTCATAGTTTTGATTTCTTCACTATTATTCTACAGTGTAGAAAATAGTAAGAATAAAGAAAAACCCTTGAATGAGTAGGTGTTCTAAAACTTTTGACTGGTAGGTGTAAAGTGACTAACAGGATAGATGGTTTTGAGAAAGAATTGTTACTGCATTCAAATGTGGCAGCACTGTACCTTTGTCACTGTCATCCTGTGAACCCCGTTCATTGCTGTTCACTGCTATTTATTATTATTAATTGTATTATTTTATTTGCTTACATTGGTGTTTTCAATAGGCCACTAGGCTGTAAATAGGCACTAAGTGCAATGGTCAGGTCAATCTGAGGAAGATGTCAGCTTGACGACGAAGCATCAGTCAGCTGTACTCATCTTGAACAATGGATGAGCTAAAATACATCTCTGCTTTTATTTTTGATTGCTCAAACTTCTTTCTGCCTTAAATGAGTACTTTCTGAAGCTTTTCTTGGTAAGCCATTCTCCTCTTATGAAATATTCAACATTTTGATTAATTTTATATTAAAAGTCATTATCAATTATTTAACAAGTTGATCGCAATGTTCCCAAATGCGCCTTGAATGTTAAGTTGTGGTCGAGGGATATCTGATTGTTCAGCCGTTTTTTGAGCGAATAAAGAAGATTGTAATACTTGCTTGTTTTCCATGCAGTGGTCTGGGGCTGTATGGTATGGCATTCGAAATAATCGATTGCGGATGATAAAGACGAACACAGAGGACTACAGTAGGATTCTCAACCCAAACAGAAGGGATTAGGGTTAATACAGGTTAACACCAGCGCTATAGCTGAGTCTGACAGCATGGCTTTTTACCCTGAGTTTGAGGGAATGAGACAAAGGAGAGGAGGGGAGGCTTAGCCCCATCTTCCTCCTCCTCCCAATGGTTCCTCTCATCTTTGTTTTTATTCTACTCTGGGCTTGTTGTGGGTTTTTTAGGTGAGGGGAGTGACTCAACCTCAGCCAGACATACACTGTGGTATACAGTGGGGCAAAAAAGTATTTAGTCAGCCACCAATTGCGCAAGTTCTCCCACTTAAAAAGATGAGGCCTGGAATTTTCATCATAGGTACACTTCAACTATGACAGACAAAATGAGAAAAGAAAATTCAGAAAATCACATTTGTAGGATTTTTAATGAATTTATTTGCAAATTATGGTGGAAAATATTTTTATCTTTTTATCTATAGTTTATCTCAATACTTTGTTATATACCCTTTGTTGGCAATGACAGAGGTCAAACATTTTCTGTAAGTCTTCAAGGTTTTCACACACTGTTGCTGGTATTTTGGCCAATTCCTCCATGTAGATTTCCTCTAGAGCAGTGATGTTTTGGGGCTGTTGCTGGGCAACACGGACTTTCAACTCCCTCCAAAGATTTTCTATGGGGTTGAGATCTGGAGACTGGCTAGGCCACTACAGGACCTTGAAATGCTTTTTACGAAGCCACTCATTCGTTGCCCGGGCGGTGTGTTTGGGATCATTGTCATGCTGAAAGACTCACCCACGTTTCATCTTCAATGCCCTTGCTGATGGAAGGAGGTTTTCACTCAAAATCTCACGATACATGGCCCCATTTCATTCTTTCCTTTACACGGATCAGTCGTCCTGGTCCCTTTGCAGAAAAACAGCCCCAAAGCATGATGTTTCCACCCCCATGCTTCACAGTAGGTATGGTGTTCTTTGGATGCAACTCAGCATTCATTGTCCTCCAAACACGACGAGATGAGTTTTTACCAAAAAGTTCTATTTTGGTTTCATCTGACCATATGACATTCTCCCAATCTTCTTCTGGATCATCCAAATGCTCTCTAGCAAACTTCAGGCGGGCCTGGACATGTACTGGCTTAAGCAGGGGGACACGTCTGGCACTGCAGGATTTGAGTCCCTGGCGGCGTAGTGTGTTACTGATGGTAGGCTTTGTTACTTTGGTCCCAGCTCTCTGCAGGTCATTCACTAGGTCCCCCCGTGTCGTTCTGGGATTTTTGCTCACCGTTCTTGTGATCATTTTGACCCCACGTGGTGAGATCTTGCGTGGAGCCCCAGATCGGGGGAGATTATCAGTGGTCTTGTATGTCTTCCATTTCCTAATAATTTTTCCCACAGTTGATTTCTTCAAACCAAGCTGCTTACCTATTGCAGATTCAGTCTTCCCAGCCTGGTGCAGGTCTACAATTTTGTTTCTGGTTTCCTTTGACAGCTCTTTGGGCTTGGCCATAGTGGAGTTTGGAGTGTGACTGTTTGAGGTTATGGACAGGTGTATTTTATACTGATAACAAGTTCAAACAGGTGCCATTAATACAGGTAACGAGTGGAGGACAGAGGAGCCTCTCTTAAAGAAGAAGTTACAGGTCTGTGAGAGCCAGAGATCTTGCTTGTTTGTAGGTGACCAAATACTTATTTTCCACCATAATTTGCTAATAAATTCATTAAAAATCCTACAATGTGATTTTCATGTCTGTCATAGTTGAAGTGTACCTATGATGAAAATTACAGGCCTCTCTCATATTTTTAAGTGGGAGAACTTGCACAATTGGTGGCTGACTAAATACTTTCTTGCCCCAATGTATATAGAGGACTTGGTACAGTGTAACACCCACCCTAGAGTGAAACTGTTGTATGCATCAAACCAATGAGAGCTTGGTCATGCTGGCCTCCTGACACAAACGTAATGGTTATTTAGTCTACTGATTTTCTTAGTCGTTTCTTATTTACTCTGGTGTATATGAAGACGTGACACGGGTCTTTCACCACAGACCTAACTCTCATTTGGACTATTTTGTATAATTTAGATGAAAAATGTGTGAATCTAATCTAGCTGCAGGACATTTGTGGAATGATTTACCTGGTGAAGCTGCAGGGGGAAATTGATTTTGCTTCAATCCATAGTTATTCAGCCTGGACAATGGAGGATGCAGGTCCCATGGCAGAGGATGTATTCTAGACCATGGAAAGCAGTGCTTGGCACTCTGAACCGTACAGAACAGTACCGTCAGAGTGTAGAAAAAACCCCACTGAGGCAATTTTCACAACACTGTCAGAACTTTTGCCAGTTGACAAATTGGTGAATATTTTTGAGGCAAACTGACCTGATTTTGGTTTTTTTTGTGTGCCTTTCTCTTAATCATGAATGGCTCATTTGGAAGCGGTTTCATGGATGCGTAATTGATCACTGAGTCCAAAGAAGAGGCCTTGAAGCGTTTCCCAGATGCATTGTCCTCAAAGGGCTGTTTTTTTTTCTCTTCCCGCCCACTTGAAGCAGTCATTCTGAAAACGTAATATATATTAAACTAGGTTTTGTTCTTGATGGTTTCCCAAGTTAATAGTAGAGAGCAGGGAGTGTCAGGGCACAAGCTACATCTCATATTCTTACATAACTAGAGAACAAGAACGATCCAATTTGTATGTTTTATTTAGATCAACATTGAATACCAAATGTAATGAATTGCAGCATACTGTAATCATAACCATCATCCTGATGCAACCATGATGGACTAGTTTTGCCCTTCTCAAAGTTTACAAACTTTATTTGGTTTTTGAACCAACATTTTCAATGCAGACCTGCTCATACAGTGCATTCGAGAGTGTTCAGACCCCTTGACTTTATCCATGATTTGTTATGTAACAGACCTAATCTAAAATGGATTAGGTAAAAATGTTTCATCAATCTACACACAATGGCAAAGTGAATACATCAGGTTTTTAGACATTTTTGCTAATGTATTAAAAATAAACATACCTTATTTATATAAGTATTCAGACCCTTTGAACAGATCTGGGGAAGGGTACAAAATACATTCTGCACCATTGAATGTCCCCAAGAATACAGTGGCCTCCATTTTTAAATGGAAGAAGTTTGGAACCACCTAGACTCTTCCTACAGCTGGCTACTTAGCCAAACTGAGCAATCAGGGGAGAAGTGCCTTGGTCAGGGAGGTGACCAAGAACCTGATGGATACTCTGGCAGAGCTCCGGAGATCCTGTGTGGAGATGGGATAACCTTCCAGAAGTACAACCATCTCTGCAGCACTCCACCAATCAGGCCTTTATGGAGTGGCCAGACAGAAACCATTCCTCAGGCACCATAAGAACTCTGACCATGAGAAACAAGATTCCTGTTCTGATGAAACCAAGATTGAACTTTTTGGCCAGAATGCCATCTCTCACGGCTGGAGTAAACCTGGCGCTATCCCTACGGTGAAGCATGGTGGTGGCAGCATCATGCTGTGGGGATGTTTTTCAGTGGCAGGGACTGGGAGACTAGTCTGGATCAAGGCAAAGATGAACAGAGCAAAGTACAGAGATCCTTGATGAAAACCTGCTCTAGAGCGTTCAGGACCTTAGACTGGGGGCGAAGGTTCACCTTCCAACAGGACATCGACCCTAAGCACACAGCCAAGACAACACAGGAGTGGCTTCGGGACAAGTCTCGGAGTGGCTCAGCCAGATCCCGGACTTGAACCCGATCAAACATCTCTGGGAAGGCCTAAAAATAGCTATGCAGCGACGCTCCCCATCCAACTTGACAGAGCTTGAGAGGATATGCAGAGAAAAATTGGGACAAACTCCCCAAATACAGGTGTGCCAAGCTTGTCGCGTCATACCCAAGAAGACTTGAGGCTGTAATTGCTGTCAAAGGTGCTTCAACAAAGTACTGAGTAAAGAATCTGAATACTTATGTAAATGTCATATTTCATTTTTAAAAAATTCTAAAATCCAGTTTTTGCTTTGTCATTATGGGGCATTGTGTGTAGATTGAAGAAACAATTTAATCAATTTTAGAGTAAGACATAACAATGTGGAGAAAGTCAAGGGGTCTGAATACTTTCGGAATGTACTGTATACGCAGAACAAAAATATAAACTCAACGTGCAACAATTTCAAATATTTGACTGAGTTACAGTTCATATAAGAAAGTCTTTCAGTTGAAATAAATGAATGGATTTCACATGACTGGGAATACAGAAATACATCTGTTGGTCACAGATACCTTTTTAAAAGAAAAAGGGTGGGACGTGGATCGGAAAACCTGTCAGTATCTGGTGTGACCACCATTTTGCCTCATGCAGCGCAACACATCTTCTTCGCATAGAGTTGATCAGGCTGAGGTGATGGCGGCAGGTGAATGGCACGACAATGGGCCTCCAGGATCTCGATCAAATTGTGTTCGTTGCCCGTGTTGGTTTTCCCCATGTGCATCAAGAATGGTCCACCACCCAAAGGACATCCAGCCAACTTGACAAAACTGTGGGAAACATTGGAGTCAACGTGGGCCAGCGTCCCTGTGGAGTCCATACCCTGACGAATTGAGGCTGTTCTGAGGGCAAAAGGGGATACAACTCGATATTAGGAAGGTGTTCATAATGTTTTGTACGCTCAGTGTAATTTAGGATAGTTTTACAGCTTTTGTCATTCTTATTTGATTATTTTACATGTGATAAAGCCACACAGAGGGCCAGAGATAATTAAAGACATTTGAGATAATTTTGAAGTACCCAAAAGTTAAGTTACTTAAAATCCTTAAGTTACCAAAATGCTGGTAGTTTACTGGTCAACTTAGAAAGTTCCCAGTAATGTCCCTTTGCAACCCTAATTATGACCAAAGAGGCTTTTTTAAATATATTTTTTTATATTTTTTATACCCATAACAGTAAAGTAAAATATCTAAATGCTCAGCTCTTACTGTACAACCAATCTTCTACTTTGAGATGCTTTGTGGCTACAGGCCCTGTAATTAGGTCTGCAGTACAGTACGAGCTCTGGCTCTGTGTAGGCTTACTAGACTATATGCTGTTTTGAAGTGTGTAGTAGAGATTTGATTTGAGATGGTCTAAGATCTTGAGACTTGAGCAGTAGCCTATACTATCCTCATTTATATTCTCTCATTGCTCTCTCTGCGTCTCGCGCTCTCTCTGGCTGTGGCTTCTCGCTCTGTGTACCCCAGGGCACCTGAGACAGATGTGCAGCAGGGCACAGGGGAACATGCAGTGCATATGTTGAGGATTAGCTGGGATTCTGGGATTGTTTTGCTCACTGTTCACATTGTGTATTCTGCGCTGTGTGTTTTGGCCTGATAGTGCACACAGAGGATGGGACCTCCGTGTGACGATATTGAGTGTTGCAAGTCATTTGATTTGGGACTGACCGCAGAATGACCTCACACCCCTCCAAGACCATTTGCACTTCAGCAGTGTTTTTGCATTTTCAGGCACTGTTCTCTCTCTCTCGGTCCCTGGTGTTCTGTATCATGCAGACTGTCTTGTCAACCGTTTTGTCATTTTAGCATCTCTCTTCCCCCTTTTCTCTCGCTCTCCTTTTTTCTCTCTGCACAGACCAACATCCCCTTCCTCCAGAACGTTCTTAGTAACGATCAGTTCCTGTATGGCACCGTTGACACCCAGTTCATAGATGAGAACCAGGAGCTCTTCAACCTTAAGCCGGTCCAGAACCGAGCCCAGAAGCTGCTGCACTACCTGGGTAAAATTGTCTTCAACTCACTGCAGTTACATGTAGTTTCTTGCATTATGACTCTGCTTGACCTCCATTTCAAACCATTGTTTATTTCAGAATTCTATGTTTCTTTGTGTGTGTAGATTTATATTTGACATTTTAGACATGTCAACACTTACTCAGTCATCTGAAGTGCAGCTAATGATAGTCTTGATTCATTTAACAATTAAAACTCCCCTCCCCTAGATCAAGAGGTGAGTTAGTTAGATGAATTCATGCCTGGCTGGCACTAAAGACTATTGACGGCACAGCTGTTTCTTCAAGCATCGCCTACCCATGAAGTGTGTTGTATTGTACATCATGTTGACTATTGAACTCTGACATCATCCGTTCACACAAATGACACCTTTACTATGAGTCATTATTTTCCTTGAAGATATGCTGTCTGGGGTGTAGTATGTTTGTCTCCCATATAATGATATTATTTGGTTTGAAATGCCTACAACGATGACCAACTCAGGGTTTTATGATCCCCCCCTCCTGCTGTCCGGTTTCAGGTCATGTGATGGTAAATGGCCCCACCACTCCCATCCCAGTGAAGGCCAAGCCCTCCTCTATCGATCCTGTGATCCCACCCATTCCTCTGGGTAAGACTCCAACCCTACACAACCTCCTCCTACCAGCTTCCTGTAAAACATATTTTTTTTCTTGTAGCCGTCCATTTTTGTCTTGATTTAGTCAGTACAACATAGTGAAAGCTGTATGTATTGATGTGGATTAGGTGAGCCTCCAGTTGGGTTCCGTGAAGTCCTCTTAAGGGAGGGTCCAGAGGGCTTTGCCAAGGCGGTGCGTGCCCACAAGGGTCTGCTGCTCATGGACACCACCTTCAGAGATGCCCACCAGTCTCTCCTAGCCACACGTGTCCGCACCCACGACCTCAAACAGGTCGCCCCCTTCGTGGCCCATAACTTCAGCAATCTCTTTAGCGTGGAGAACTGGGGAGGTGAGCAACACTTGTAGCCTCTACTCCTTTATTCTCTCTCTTTCTTTCTACTATCACACTTTTCTCCATCTTAATCTGCGCTTTCTGCTTTGCTCTGGCCCGAATCTGCCACCTGCCTCTGTTTCAGTGGCATCATTTATAGACGTTATGTTTTCAAAAGTCACAGTTTTCAATTTAAAGGTCAAATAGAATCAACTGCTAGGGTGAAGGGAAAATATGACACTGCCCCAGGGCCAGGTTCACATCGTTGAGCAGAGCAAGTGAGTCGACTACTGCGTCTGGGTTACTCAGGAGTGGGCTCTCCTCAAGTCTGTTTTGAAGTTGATACGGGCAGACTGGCGGTACGTTTCTAAGTAAAGACTGAAGAAAAGTCTCCGTCTCTCTTCATCTGTAGCAAAGTGACTTATGAAATCCATGTTTTATTTGGATAGCACTTTTTACAAACTAAGGCCGCAGACAATCATCTTGGCCCCCTTTGAAACAAATCTATTGTGACAGTGTCAAAAAAAACATTTTTTGATGTTGAGGGAGCTGGACATCAGACTAGGGAGGAAGTCCATCACTCTGGAGGAATAGGAAAGTTTGTCTATTCAGGGGAATCTGTCCATTTACTGTCTGTTTATGGACTTTCTCGTCAATGGAGTCTGTTGCTATGGCAGATATTGATCTTTCCTCTTCTGAGTAGGTGCCACTTTTGATGTGGCAATGCGTTTCCTGTGCGAGTGTCCATGGAAACGACTGCAGGAGCTGAGAGCTCTGCTGCCCAATGTGCCTTTCCAGATGCTGCTGAGAGGCGCCAACGCTGTGGGCTACACCAACTACCCCGACAACGCAGTGTTCAAGTCAGTACCTCTGCCCTGGATCAAACACCCCTACTCCAACTAGAACACACATCGTCTCAACCCCAGCCTTCACAGTTTGACGGTCATCGTCTGCATAGTATTTCTTGAAAGTATCACCCTTAAACCCAAGGGTTCTTCATTTGAAGCATGTACTTATCCACCTTTCAATCGTTCTGACCAGGTTCTGTGAGGTGGCCAAGGAGAACGGCATGGACATCTTCCGTGTTTTTGACTCTTTGAACTACCTGCCCAACCTGATGCTGGGTATGGAGGCTGCTGGGGCTGCCGGAGGGGTGGTGGAGGCCTCCATCTCCTACACAGGAGATGTGTCTGACCCCATGAGGCAGAAGTACTCTCTGGACTACTACCTGAAGTTGGCTGATGAGCTGGTCAGAGCTGGAACACACATACTGAATGTCAAGGTAGACTGGCACTGAACCTGCTCTGTCATCAAACCCAGTAATGCGGTTTATCCCAATCAATTACACATTTTATTTATATTCCTCTATTTACAAATACTTGGAATCAGCAACTCTGGCATAAATAGTCTGTGTGTCATGTTGTTGACTCCTTGCTCTTTCTTTAGGACATGGCAGGGCTGCTGAAGCCGGAGTCTAGCCGGATGCTGATTGGTGCTCTGAGGGACCGTTTCCCTGACATGCCCATTCACGTCCACACCCATGACACGGCAGGCGCCGGCGTGGCCGCCATGCTGGCGTGTGCCGAGGCCGGGGCCGACATCGTAGACGTCGCTGTGGACTCCATGGCTGGGATGACATCGCAGCCCAGCATGGGAGCCATTGTCGCCTGCACCAAGGGAACCAAATTCAACACAGGTGAGCTGCCAGCCAATGGAAATATAGTGAGCTGCCAGCCAATTGGAAATATAGTGAGCTGCCAGCCAATTGGAAATCTAGTGAGCTGCCAGCCAATTGGAAATCTAGTGAGCTGCCAGCCAATTGGAAATCTAGTGAGCTGCCAGCCAATTGGAAATCTAGTGAGCTGCCAGCCAATTGGAAATATAGTGAGCTGCCAGCCAATTGGAAATATAGTGAGCTGCCAGCCAATTGGAAATATAGTGAGCTGCCAGCCAATTGGAAATATAGTGAGCTGCCAGCCAATTGGAAATATAGTGAGCTGCCAGCCAATTGGAAATATAGTGAGCTGCCAGCCAATTGGAAATAGAGTGAGCTGCCAGCCAATTGGAAATGGAGTGAGCTGCCAGCCAATTGGAAATGGAGTGAGCTGCCAGCCAATTGGAAATGGAGTGAGCTGCCAGCCAATTGGAAATGGAGTGAGCTGCCAGCCAATTGGAAATGGAGTGAGCTGCCAGCCAATTGGAAATAGTGACAACTGAATTGTGCTGATGCTTAGTGTGTCGTCACTCTGCTTATCCCCTTCACCTCAGCAGTTGAGTAAAAAACAAAGACAACCTTATGACTTAGAGAATATGAACACGTGGGAGATGATGCAGTACATGTGCAGACTAATGTAAAGCAGAGGAAAATGAAGTATGTTTGTTGTGGAGAGAGCAACGGGTAGCGGGAACTAGAGGAAAAGGCAGAAGGAAGATAGGCCGCACATAGCTCACACACGACCCCGCGACCTTCAGTTAATTGAGACATTACTGCAGCAGATGAGTCTTAACCCGCTGTAATGACCTGGCCTGCAAGGCTCCGTAAAGCTCTGTCTCTGCGTGGGAACAGGAACGTGATCAGAACCAAGTTCTCATGGCTGCAGCCATCTTTGTTGCTAGGGGAACGGCCGTGAGGCGAGATCATTGCCCCTGTGTGGCATTGTTATTTAGGAGGGAACCATTCAGCAGCAGGCTAGTGCTATCACCATGCATACACCTATGAGTCTGACGGTTACAGTGTGCTTTGATTCATGAAAGATGGAAGACGAGGTTTGAAGGGCTGTTCTTTTTCATTCCTAATGGTTAGATGAACAAAGACTAGAAGATAATATTCTCACAATTGATGAGCATCTAATCCCTCCTATAACATCCATGAAATGGCTTAGTAACTCTTTATTTTGTTCACAATGAATCAGGATTTGATTAGCTGCTTGTAAAACCCTTAATTAGAGCCTTATCGTAGGCCACCTGAAACAAAGTGGAGGCAAATGAAATAATGGAGTTGCTGTTTGTTTAGAATTGAACAACACTTGAGAATATAAAACTCCATCCATAATGAATTAGTCATGAGGAGAATGGAGGTAGCAGCTGCTCTGAAATGACTTGACCATGTACTGGTGTACCGTTGGGAATTCTACGCTACCTGAGCACAAGTGAACACTTAACAGTTCGTTCTTTCTCGTTCTAATCCAGTTATCTAGTTTTTATTGAAGGAAAAATGTCCTCTTTAGAAATGAAATGTGGCAGGACTCTGTGAGATTATTCTAAAGCCCAATCCACGCTGTGAAATTGAGTAGTTTTCAAAATGATTATAACCCAGAAATTGTTTTGTTGGATGCGAGTTGATGAAAGCGTAGACGGCCTAGAGGTGCAATTTAGCATCTTTCTTTAACTTGTTCCAATTTTCCATTTCAAAACATGTGCCTCTATGGTCTCCAGATTCTCTCATTCCGATAATTACTGTTCAAGGACACACAGCACAACTAGATTTCGTGTTGGAGTGTGTATGTGATTGTGCTCTCGACAAGCAGTTTTAAACCGATCAGAATGCTCACATTCTGAGAAAAAGACATGTTGTAATTCTTTGTTGATTTTGTTTATTCCCGTGAAGTCTACCAATCTCTCTCGCTCTCTCTCTCCTGCTCCTTCTCACTGAGTAGAAGGCTGCCTAGGTAATTGAAATGTCAAGCAAATTCGGTCTTATTCCCTTCTCCCTTTTTTGAAATGTTGCGCTTTAGTGCAGTACAGTTTTTGTCCATTTATTGTCAAATTAATTCAAAATTAATTCAAAATATGACTTTGGGTATTCATGCATGAGACAGGATGATAAGACTGTTTTCATTTGTATTTCTTCCCACTAGTATGCTCTCTTACTTGTCTAAGCGCTCTTTTGGTCTGCTCCGAAAGGTCGCTGGTTCGAATACACGAGCAGACGAGGTGAAACATCTGTCGGTGCCCTTGAGCAAGGCACTTAACCCCAAAGACATGTTACTGCCTCGGTCCCATTTGTTCATATTTATTGTGTTGACTTGTTTCTTAATCCTAACTAATGGTAATTGTTTATAGAAAACCCTCAATTGCCTCATTTAGTCTTTCACCTTTTCCTCTTTTCCGTGATCCCTTCTCATCCACATTCTCTTGCTCTTAAATTACTTCTGAGCACTTCACTTCTTTAATCTTTCTACCCATCCATCTTTCATCTGCACTGGGAGCTCCCCTCTGGCGAAGGTCCCTTGTTCTCTCCCTTGATGTGTATAGATCATCTTTAAGTCAGCTCTAGTCCTGAGGGACAGGAAATGTGGTCAATGTCACACTCTCTCGTTCGCTCGCTTTCTCTTTTCAATTTCCTCTTCCCATGCTGATGGATATGTGCCAACAGATGTGTATGGTTTAGGGAGTGGGAAGCTTCAGATTGATGTCAAAGCTTAAAATTCACTAGGCTCTGAGATTGGTTGGAGAATTTGTGGCGTGTGTGTGTGTACGCTGGCCTGAGTGTGTGTGTGTACGCTGGCCTGAGTGTGTGTGTGTACGCTGGCCTGAGTGTGTGTGTGTGTACGCTGGCCTGAGTGTGTGTGTGTATGTGTGTCTTGGAGTTGTGTTTGTTGCCAGGTGAAGCATGGAGCTAATTGTAATTATAGCAACAGGCATTATGATTGGTCATTGGGTTTAAATGAGGGTATTGGCAGCAGAGGGTGCATTGACTGACTAAGTGTTCCTGCTTTGGAAGCCCGTGAATGCCTAAGTGGTGAGCACCACACTGATGAGCTTTAGGGTTCTGCGGCATGCCTCCCACATACAGTAGATTAACACATCAGGTTTAACATACAGTGGAAGTCGGAAGCTTACATACACTTAGGTTGGAGTCATTAAAACTTGTTTTTCAACCACTCCACAAATTACTTGTTAACAAACTAGAACATCTACTTTGTGCATGACAAGTAATTTTTCCACCACTTGTTTACAGACAGATTATTTCACATATAATTCACTGTATCACAATTCCAGTGGGTCAGAAGTTTACATACACAGTATGGCACAGTTGACTGTGCCTTTAAACAGCTTGGAAAATTCCAGAAAATGATGTCATGGCTTTAGAAGCTTCTGATAGGCTAATTGACATCATTTGAGTCAATTGGAGGTGTACCTGTGGATGTATTTCAAGGCCTACCTTCAAACTCAGTGCCTCTTTGCTTGATCATGGGAAAATCAAAAGAAATCAGCCCAAAAAGAATTGTAGACCTCCACAAGTCTGGTTCGTCCAGTTTCCAAACGCCTGAAGGTATCACGTTCATATGTACAAACAATAGTACGCAAGTATAAACACTATGGGACCACGCAGCCGTCATACAGCTCAGGATGGAGATGCGTTCTGTCTCCTAGAGATAAACGTACTTTGGTGCGAAAAGTGCAAATCAATCCCAGAACAACAACAAAGAACCTTGTGAAGATGCTGGAGGAAACCGGTACAAAAGTATCTATATCCACAGTAAAACGAGTCCTATATCGACATAACCTGAAAGGCCACTCAGCAAGGAAGAATCCACTGCTCCAAAACCGCCATTAAAAAAGCCAGTTTGCAACTGCACATGGGGACAAAGATCGTACTTTTTGGAGAAATGTCCTCTCGTCTGATGAAACAAAAATAGAACTGTTTGGCCATAATGACCATCGTTATGTTAGGAAGGAAGAGACTTGCAAGTCGAAGAACACCATCCCAAACGTGAAGCACGGGGTGGCAGCATCATGTTCTGGGGGTCCTTTGCTGCAGGAGGGACTGGTGCACTTCACAAAATAGATGGCATCGTGAATAAGGAAAATTATGTGGATATATTGAAGTAACATCTCAAGACATCAGCCAGGAAGTTAAAGCTTGGTTGCAAATGGGTCTTCCAAATGGAAAATGACCACAAGCATACTTCAACAGTTGTGGAAAAATGGCTTAAGGACAACAAAGTCAAGGTATTGGAGTGGCCATCACAAAGCCCTGACTTCAATCCCATAGAATATTTGTGGGCAGAACTTAAAGAGTGTGTGCGAGCGAGGAGGCCTACAAACCTGACTCAGTTACACCAGCTCTGTCAGGAGGAATGGGCCAAAATTCACCCAACTACCTGAAATGTTTGACCCAAGTTAAACAATTTAAAGGCAAAGCTACCAAATACTAATTGAGTGCATGTAAACTTCTGACCCACTGGGAATGTGATGAAAGGAATAAAAGCTGAAATAAATCATTCTCTCTACTATTATTCTGACATTTCACATTCTTAAAATAAAGTGGTGATCCTAACTGACCTAAGACAGGGGATTTTTACTCGGATTAAATGTCAGGAATTGTGAAACTGAGTTTAAATGTATTTGGCTAACGTGTATGTAAACCTCCCGAACTTCAACTCTAGGTCCTGGATGTCAGGAAGCTTGGCCCCAGTGATGCACTGGGCCACTACCCTCTGTAGCGCCTTACGGTCAGATGCCGAGCGGTTTCCATACCAGGTGGTGATGCAACCGGTCAGGATGCTCTCTGCGGCAGCTGTATAACTTTCTGAGGATCTGGGGACCCATGCCAAATCTGAGGGGGAAAAGGTGTTGTTCCCAACTGCCTTGGTGTATTTGGACCATGATGGTGTGTTTTGGACCATGATAGTTTGTTGGTGATGTGGACACCAAGGAACTTAACTCACGACCCGCTCCACTTCAGCCCTGTCGATGTTAAATTGGGGCCTGTTCGGCCCTCCTTTACCTATAGTCCACGATCAGCTCCTTTGTCTTGCTCACACTGAGAGGTTGTTGTCCTGGCACCACACTGCCAGGTCTCTGACCTCTATATAGGCTGTCTCGTTGTCGGTGATCAGGCCTTCCACTGTTGTGTCATCAGCATACTTAATGATGGTGTTGTAGTTGTTTGACTACACAGTCGTGGGTGAACGGAGTACTGGAAGGAACTAAGTACACACCCCTGAGGGGCCCCAGTGTTGAGGATCAGCGTGGCAGACGTGTTGTTGCCTACCCTTACCACCTGGGGATGGCCTGTCTGTAAGTTCAGGATCCAGTTGCAGAGGGAGGTGTTTAGTCTCCAGGGTCCTTAGCTTAGTGATGAGCATCGTGGGCACTATGGTGTTAAACTCTGAGCTGTAGTCAATGTGATGAAAGAAATAAAAGCTGAAATAAATCATTCTCTCTCCTATTATTCTGACATTTCACATTCTTAAAATAAGGTGGTGATCCTAACTGACCTAAGACAGGGAATTTACTATAATTAAATTTCAGGAATTGTGAAAAACTGAGTTTAAATGTATTTGGCTAAGGTGTATGTAAACTTCTGAATTCAACTGTAGATAATGTTTCATTGTATTTGTGCTGACAGCATCTATAGATGCCTATTATTCTCTATGTCCTGCCCTCTCTTTGACAGGCATATCTCTGGAGAATGTCTATGACTACAGTGAGTACTGGGAGGTTGCTCGTGGGCTCTACGCACCATTTGACTGTACAGCCACTATGAAGTCTGGCAATGCTGACGTGTATGAGAACGAGATCCCTGGAGGCCAGTACACCAACCTGCACTTCCAGGCTCACAGCATGGGCCTGGGACACAAGTTCAAGGAGGTGAAGAAGTCCTACACAGAGGCCAACAAGCTGCTGGGTGACCTCATCAAGGTGAGACAACCAGACTCCTGGTGTCCTTAACACTGGCCTCATTTTCAGCAGTTCAAATTATGTGCTAAAACTCACATTCCTCATTCACAAATTGTCTTTTCAGATTCATAATTATTGCTATTAAGGTGGATTTACAAAAGAGTTCTTCTGATTTTGAAGAGAACTTCAGAATGAATTGCCCACTCAATTTGTTACCTCACATTCCTCCTTTCACTCTCTCTTAACTATGTGTACGTGGGAGGGAGGCTCTACTGTCTCAAAGACAAAATAAAAAACGAAATGGGAATAAGTTTGCAGAAAGTGGAGCCATTAATCTCGCTGCAGCCTGAAGTCAGATCAACCAAGAAGCTTTGAGCAAAGCTTATCTGTTCTGTTCTCCATGCTTCTGTCTGATCTCTCCAATCAATGGCATCTTCTAGCGTTTGGTCTTGCCTTGCTGGTTTTCATTTCCTAGGGCTTAATTAAATGATCAGAGATAGTTGACTTTCTGTTCTTCTCCTCCTTCGTTTCCTTCGATGTCATATTGTCCATATCACAGGCACAGTGAGTCGGTGTCTGTTCGATAGTGGACACGCTTACTTCACTTTCATTATGCATGTTTTTTTCTCTCCTCCTTCTAACCCCTTTCGTTGTCTTGTCTTTTCACTGTTCCTACAATTGGCTGCAAAAAAATATATAATTCTCAAACAATTTTCATCTCGGTCTCCCTTCTTGACTCTACCACACTTCTGTTCACTTCCAATTTGCACATCAGCTTGAGGTTCCAATGTTAATACACAATAGTCTATGACCGATGGGCTGTAGCACCAGTAATGTTGTGGATAAAATCTTTCATCTCGCTCCACCTCTCTCCTCTGCCCACTCTGTGTCTGCCTGCCTGCAGGTGACCCCCTCCTCGAAGATCGTGGGCGACCTGGCCCAGTTCATGGTACAGAACTCTCTGACGAGGGCAGAGGTGGAGGAGAGGGCTGATGAGCTCTCCTTCCCCCTCTCTGTGGTGGAGTTCCTGCAGGGCCACATTGGCATCCCACACGGAGGCTTCCCTGAACCCTTCAGGTCCAAGGTAAAACACACTTCACAAATTCCCAATAAGTCTAACTTCCCTTCGGCCCAAGTTCTTTTCAGCTCGCAACATTATTTTTAACACGCTGCTGGGATGATTCTGTATGGAGAACATGATGATTGTATGGAGAACATGATGATTGTACGGAGAACATGTATTTTACACTGAACTTAAACATAAATGCAACATGTAAAGTGTTGGTCCCATGTTTCATGGGCTGAAATAAAAGATCCCAGAAATGTTTCATACGCATATAAATCGTATTTCTCTGTTACTGAGCTTTTCTCCTTTAGAAAGATAATGCATCCACCTGAGAGGTGTGGCATATCAAAAAGCTGATTAAACCCCATGATCATTACACAGGTGCACCTTGTGCTGTGGACAATAAAAGGCCACTGTAAAATGTGCAGTGTCTCAACACAATGCCACAGATGTCTCAAGTTTTGAAGGAGCGTGCAATTGCCATGCTGACTGCAGAAATGTCCACCGGAGCTGTTGACAGAGAATGTAATGTTCATTTCTATACCATAAGCCACCCCCATTTTAGAGAATTTGGCAGTATGTCCAACTGGCCTTACAACCGCAGACCACGTGTAACCACACCAGCCCGGGACCTGCTCATCCGGGCTTCTTCACCTGCGGGATCATCTGAGACCAGTCACCTGAACAGCTGATGAAACTATGGGTTTGCACAACTGAAGAATTTCTTAACAAACTGTCAGAAACCGTCTCAGGGAAGCTCATCTGCGTGCTCGTCGTCCTCACCAGTGTCTTGACCTGACTGCAGTTCTGTGTCGTAACTGACTTCAGTGGGCAAATGCTCACCTACGATGACCACTGTTGGAGAAGTGTGCTCTTCACGGATGAATGATGGTTTCAACTGTACAGGTCATATGGCAGATTGAGGACAGTGTGTATGGTGTTGTGTGGACGAGCAGTTTGCTGACGTCCGTGTTCTGAACAGAGTGCCCCATGGTGGCAGTGGGGTTATGTTATGGGCAGGCATAAGCTGCGGACAACGAACACAATTGCATTTTATCGATGGCAATTTGAATGCACAGAGATACCGTGATGAGATCCTGAAGCCCATTTTTGTGCCATTTCCTCTGCCGCCATCACCTCATGTTTCAACATGATGCACAGTACCAGTCAAAAGTTTGACCACACCTACTCATTCAAGGGTTTTTCTTTATTTTAATATTTTCTACATTGTAGAAAAATAGTGAAGACCTCAACTATGAAATGACACATGGAATCATGTCGTAACCAAAAAAGTGTTAAACAAATCAAAATACATTTTAGATTCTTCAAAGTAGCCGCCCTTTGCCTTGAGGACAGCTTTGCATTCTCTCAAACAGCTTCACCTGGAATGCTTTTCCCACAGTCTTGAAGGAGTTTCCACATATGCTGAGCACTTGTTGGCTGCTTTTCCTTCAGTCTGGGGTCAACTCATCCCAAACCATCTCAATTGGGTTGAGGTTGTGTGCTTTGTGGAGGCCAGGTCATATGATGCAGCACTCACTCACTCACCTTCTTGGTCAAAAACCCTTACACAGTCTGGAGGTGTGTTGGGTCATTATCATTTCTTTTTCAATAGGACAGTCTCACTAAGGGCAAACTGGATGGGATGGCGTATCTCTGCAGAATGCTGTGGTAGCCATGCTGGTTAAGTGTGCCTTGAATTCCAAATAAATCACAAACAGTGTCACCAGCTAAGCACCATCACACCTCCTCCATGCTTCACGGTGGGAACCACACATACGGAGATCAGCCGTTCACCTACTCTGCGTCTCACAAAGACACGGCGGTTGGAACCAAAAATCTCCAATTTGGAATCCTCATACCAAAGGATGAATTTCCACTGGTTTAATGTCCATTGCTTGTGTTTCTTGGCCCAAGCAAGTCTCTTCTTCTTATTGGTGTCATTTAGTAGTGGTTTCTTTGCAGAAATTTGACCATGAAGGTCTGATTCATGCAGTCTCTTCTGAACAATTGATGTTGAGATGTCTGTTACTTGAACTATGTGAAGCATTTATTTGGTCTGCAATTTCTGAGATTGTCAACTCTAATGAACTTATCCTCTGCAGCAGAGGTAACTCAGGGTCTTCATTTCCTGTGGCGGTCCTCATTAGAGCCAGTTTCATCATTGCACTTGTTGGTTTTAGCAACTGTATTTGAAGAAACTTTTAAAGTTCTTGGTATGTTCCGTATTGACTGACCTTCCTGTCTTAAAGTAATGCTGGACTGTTGTTTCTCTTTGTTTATTTGAGCTGTTCTTGCCATAATATGAACTTGGTCTTTTATCAAATAGGGATATCCCTACCTTGTCACAACACAACTGATTGGCTCAAACGCATTAAGATGGAAAGAAATTCCACAAATTCACTTAACAAGGCACACCTGTTTTAATTGGAATGCATTCCAGGTGACTACCCCATGAAGCTGGTTGAGAGAATGCCAAGAGTGTGCAAAGCTGTCATCAAAGGGTGGCTACTTTAAAGAATCTCAAATATAAACAATATTTTGATTTGTTTAACACTTTTTGGTTACTACATGATTCCATGTGTTATTTCATAGTTTTGATGTCTTCACTATTATTCTACAATGTAGAAATAGTAAAAATAAAGAAGAACCCTTGAATGAGTAGGTGTGTCCAAACTTTTGATTGGTACTGTATGTTGCAAGGATCTGTACAGACTTCCTGGAAGCTGAACATTTTCCAATTCCTCCATGACCTGCATTCTCACCAGACATGTCATCTGTTGAGCATGTTGGGAATGCTCTGGATTGACGTGTACGACAGCGTGTTCCTTTCCCGCCAATATCCAGCATCTTCACATAGTCATTGAAGAGGAGTGGGACAACCTTCCACAGGGCTCAATCAACAGCCTGATCAACTCTAGGCGAAGGAGATGCATGAGACAAATGGTGGTCACACCAGATACTGACTGGTTTTCTGATCCATGCCCCTACATTTTTTTAAATTGAAGCTATCTGTATTTCCAGTCATGTGAAATTCATATATTAGGGCCTAATTCATTTTTTTTTACTGATTTCCTTATATGAACTGTAACTCAATAAATCGTTGATTGTTGCATTTATAAAAAAGTATTTAGTCAGCCACCAATTGTGCAAGTTTTCCCACTTAAAAGGATGAGGCCTGTAATTTTCATCATAGGTACACTTCAACTATGACAGACAAAATGAGGGGGAAAAAATCCAGAAAATCACATGGTAGGATTTTTAATGATGAATTTATTTGCCAATTGTGGTGGAAAATATGTATTTGGTCACCTACAAACAAGCAAGATTTCTGGCTCTCACAAGACCTGTAACTTCTTCTTTAAGATGCTCCTCTGTCCTCCACTCGTTACCTGTATTAATGGAACCTGTTTCAACTTGTTATCAGTATAAAAGACACCTGTCCACAACCTCAAACAGTCACACTCCAAACTCCACTATGGCCAAGCCCAAAGAGCTGTCAAAGGACACCAGAAACAAAATTGTAGACCTGCACCAGGCTGGGAAGGCTAAATCTGCAATAGGTAAGCAGCTTGGTTTGAAGAAATCAACTGTGGGAGCAATTATTAGGAAATGGAAGACATACAAGACCACTGATAATCTCCCTCGATCTGGGGCTCCACGCAAGATCTCACCCCGTGGGGTCAAAATGATCACAAGAACGGTGAGCAAAAATCCCAGAACCACACGGGGGGACCTAGTGAATGACCTGCAGAGAGCTGGGACCAAAGTAACAAAGCCTACCATCACTAACACACTACGCCACCAGGGACTCAAATCCTGCAGTGCCAGACGTGCCCCCCTGCTTAAACCAGTTCATGTCCAGGCCCGTCTGAAGCATTTGGATGATCCAGAAGAAGATTGGGAGAATGTCATGTGGTCAGATGAAACCAAAATATAACTTTTTGGTAAAAACTCAACTTGTTGTGTTTGGAGGGCAAAGAATGCTGAGTTGCATCCAAAGAACACCATACCTACTGTGAAGCATGGGGGTGGAAACATCATGCTTTGGGGCTGTTTTTCTGCAAAGGGACCAGGACGACTGATCTGTGTAAAGGAAAGAATGAATGGGGCCATGTATCGTGAGATTTTGAGTGAAAACCTCCTTCCATCAGCAAGGGCATTGAAGATGAAACGTGGCTGGGTCTTTCAGCATGACAATGATCCCAAACACACCGCCCGGGCAACCAAGGAGTGGCTTCGTAAGAAGCATTTCAAGGTCCTGGAGTGTCCTAGCCAGTCTCCAGATCTCAACCCCATAGAAAATCTTTGGAGGGAGTTGAAAGTCCGTGTTGCCCAGCAACAGCCCCAAAACATCACTGCTCTAGAGGAGATCTGCATGGAGGAATGGGCCAAAATACCAGCAACAGTGTGTGGAAACCTTGTGAAGACTTACAGAAAACGTTTGACCGCTGTCATTGCCAACAAAGGGTATATAACAAAGTATTGAGATAAACCTTTGTTATTGACCAAATACTTATTTTCCACCATAATTTGCAAATAAATTCATTAAATCCTACAATGTGATTTTCTGGATTTTTTTTTCTCTCATTTTGTCTGTCATAGTTGAAGTGTACCTATGAAAATTACAGGCCTCATCTTTTTAAGTGGGAGAACTTGCACAATTGGTGGCTGACTAAATACTTTTTTTGCCCCACCTTATCTGCCTTTTCACAGCCAACCATAATGGCAGGATTTGTACTCCCACAGACCGTATTAAAGATTATTAGGTTTGGTACTCTATGGATTTAACATTAAGAGTACATTTATTATGTTCCACTTACATTACAGTAGGTATTTTTAAAGAGCTCAGAAAATGTTGGTTTTATAACCCACTACGACAGGATCCCATTAAGTCATATAAATACTTTGTTTGAAAAGTTTGCCTGTTTTTGTCCCTCTACTGTCCTTGGAGATCTCGCACCATTTCATCTGTTTGAAATTTGAATAAATATGATTTATTTCCCATCTCTAAGAATCTCCACAGTTACCCAGAAACATTTCCCCTGAAGCTCAGTTTTCTACGATCAAATGTGTCCCTCACATCACCAGGGTACAATGCAGTTCCCCCTCTTGTTTGTCGTCCCCCCCCCCATCAAACGCATGGTTGCTCTTGTGTAATTTATTTTGCAGATCAGTTCAAACTTAAAAAGTCCACCTGCTTATGTATAACATCATGTATAACAAATGAATGGAACAGCCATTATGTTGCAGCTATTTCTCATTTCCGACAGATGCCTCGCATTATCTATGTTAATTATTACAAATCAAAGTATTTTGTGATTGTTCCGAATACAACAGGTATTACCGTGAAATGCTTTCTTACGAGCCCTTAACAATAATGCAGTTCAAGAAGTAGTGTTCAGAAAATATTTACTAAATGAACTAAAGTGAAAAAATAAAATAAAAATGAGCACAAGAAAATTACGTAACAATAACAAGGCTCTATACAGGGGGTACCAAGGTAGGTAAGGTGGGAGTCATTAAAACTAGTTTTTCAACTACTCCACAAATTTCTTGCTAACAAACTATAGTTTTGGCAAGTCTGTTAGGACATCTACTTTGTGCAAGACACAAGTAATTTTTCCAACAATTGTTTACAGACAGATTATTTCACTTATAATTCACTGTATCACAATTCCAGTGGGTCAGAAGTTTACATACTAAGTTAGTTGACTGTGCCTTTTAAACAGCATGGAAAATTCCAGAAAATGATGTCATGGCTTTAGAAGCTTCTGGATAATTGACATCCATTTGAGTCAATTGGAGGTGTACCTGTGGATGTATTTCAAGGCCTACCTTCAAACTCAGTGCCTCTGCTTGACATCTTGGAAAAATCAAAAGAAATCAGCTAAAGACCTCAGAAAATAAATTGTCGTCTGGTTCATCCTTGGGACCAATTTCCAAACGCCTGATGCTACCACGTTCATCTGTACAAACAATAGTACCCAAGTATAAACACCATGGGACCACGCAGCCATCATACCGCTCAGGAAGGAGACACGTTCTGTCACCTAGAGATGAACGTACTTTGGTGCGAAAATCAATCCCAGAACAACAGCAAAAGACCTTGTGGAGATGCTGGAGGAAACGGGTACAAAGTATCTATATCCACAGTAAAACGAGTCCTATATCGACACTCAGCAAGGAAGAAGCCACTGCTCCATAACCGCCAGAAAAAAGCCAGACTACAGCTGTACATTGGAACAAAGATCATACTTTTTGGAGAAATGTCCTCTGGTCTGATGAAACAAAATTAGAACTGTTTGGCCATAATGGCCATCTTTATGTTTGGAGGAAAAAGGGGGAGGCTTGCAAGCCAAAGAACACCATCCCAAACATGAAACACAGGAGTGGCAGCATCATGTTGTGGGGGTGCTTTGCTGCAGGAGGGACTGGGTGCACTTCACAAAATAGATGGCATCATGAGGTAGGAGAATTGTGGATATATTGAAGCAACCTCTCAAGACATCAGTCAGGAAGTTAAAGCTTGGTCGCAAATGTGTCTTCCCAATGGACAATGACCCCAAGCATACTTCCAAAGTTGTGGCAAAATGGCTTAAGGACAACAAAGCCCTGACCTCAATCCTATAGAACATTTGTGGGCAGAACTGAAAAAGCATGTGCGAGCAAGGAGACCACCTACTCTGAGCTGTAGTCAATGAACAGCATTCTCAGATAGGTGTTCCTTTTGTCCAAGTGGGAAAGGGCAGTGTGGAGTGCAATAGAGATTCCATCATCTGTGGATCTGTTGGGACGGTATGCAAGTTGGAGTGGGTCTAGGGTTTACGGCATGATGGTTTTGATGTGAGCCATGACCAGCCTTTCACAGCACTTCATGGCTACAGACATGAGTGCTACGGAGTAGTAATCATTTAAGCAGGTTACCTTCGCTTTCCTGGGCACATGGACTATGGTGGTCTGTTTGAAACATGTAGGTATTAGACTCGGTCAGGGAAAGGTTGAAAATGTCAGTGAAGTCACAACAGTTGGTCCGCGAATGCTTTGAGTACACATCCTGGTAATCCGTCTGGGCCCGTGGCTTTGTGAATGTTGACCTGTTTAAAGGTCTTGCTCACATTGGCTACGGAGAGCGTGACCACACAGTCGCCCGGAACAGCTGGTGCTCTCATGCATGCTTCAGTGTTGCTTGCCTCGCAGCAAGCGTAAAAGTCATTTAGCTCGTCAGGTAGACTCGTGTAACTGGGTAGCTGGCATCTGGGTTTCCCTTTGTAGCCTGTAATATTTTTCAAGCTCTGCCACATCGGGCGTGCGTCAGAGCTGGTGTAGTAGGATTCCATCTTCGTCCTGTTTTTATGCTATACCTGTTTGTTGGTTCATCTGAGGACATATAAGAAATTACTCTAAGTGTCCTGATTTAGTCTTCCGCTCCTTGAAAGCGGCAGCTCTAGCCTATAGCGGTTGCCTGTAATCCATGGCTTCTAGTTGGGAAATGTACGTATGGTCACTGTGGGTACGACATCGTCGGTGCACTTTTTGAGTTAGCCGGTGACTGCTGGTGGTATTCTCCTCAATGCCATTGGATGAATCCCGGGATCATATTCCATATGTGCTAGCAAAACAGTCCTGTAGCATCCGCGTCATCTGACCACTTCCGTGTTGAGCGAGTCACTGGTACTTTTTAATGTCCCATTGGTAGGATAGTCTTAATCGTAGATTGTCCAGTTTGTTTTTCAATGATTGCACGTTTCCTAATAAGGAGGGAAGTGGTGGTTTACCTACTCGTCAGCCAATTCTTACAAGGCACCTCGCCCTCCTCCCCCTTTTCCTCCATCTTTTCTTGATGCTGATGACTGGGATGTGGGCCTTGTCTTGACAAAGCAGTATTGTATATCCTTTGCCTCGGACTCATTAAAGAAAAAATCTTCATCCAGTTTGAGGTGAGTAATCGCTGTTCTGATGTCCAGAAGCTATTTTTGGTCATAAGAGATGGTAGCAGCAACATTATGTACAAAATGAGTTACAAGCAATGCGAACAAACAAACAACATAACACAGTTGGTTAGGAGCCCGTGAAACGTCAGTCCTCCCCTCCGGCGCCATTATATCCACTCATGTTTGCTTGTAATGTTCAAACACTGCGTTATATTTTAAAGGGCTTGCTTTGATCTGAAAAAGCTAAACCGGTCTAAACTGTTTCTTATAATTATAATAACTCTGACTCCCTGTCATTCTAGCTCCCTTTGGCCTGTTAGTGGCTGACTTCTAACCTCTCCCCCCAGGTGCTGAAGAATATGCCACGAGTGGAGGGCCGCCCTGGTGCCTCTCTGCCCGCCATGGACTTCCAGGCCCTAGAGAAACAGCTGCGAGAGACACACGGAGATGACATTACTCCCGAGGATGTGATGTCAGCAGCCATGTACCCCAAGGTGTTCCAGGAGTTCAAGGAGTTCACCCATCAGTTTGGCCCCGTGGACTGCCTGAACACACGCCTGTTCCTCGATGGACCCAAGATTGCTGAGGAGTTCGAGGTCACTCTCACCATTTGTTTTCATTCATATTCTTCAAGTGGATGTGAAGTGTGATTTAATTTGAAATGAACTTACTGATTGCAATATATTTGCCACTGTTCTGTTTTCCTCTGATCGCACTTTCTGTTTGTCCCTGTGTCTGTCAGGTGGAGTTGGAGCGAGGGAAGACCCTCCACATCAAAGCCCTGGCCCTGGGAGACCTCAACAAGGCTGGCCAGAGGGAGGTGTTCTTTGAGCTGAATGGAGCGCTCAGATCTGTCCTGGTCAAGGATACAGTGGCCATGAAGGTGCAGTACATACATTCACATTAGCTCTAAACACAATTATCCATTCAATTCTTAAAACGCGTAACAAGTTCAATCCATTCCCGCAAAATAGTTGCATATCATATCCACACCAATATCTCAATAGACACGTGGTGCTCCTGCAAACTCACCAAGTGTACTCTCCCACCCACCCAGGAGATGCACTTCCACCCCAAGGCGCTGAAGGACGTGCGTGGCCAGGTGGGGGCGCCCATGCCTGGGAAGGTGGTGGAGGTGAAGGTGAAGCAGGGCCAGACGGTGGAGAAGGGCCAGCCTCTGTGTGTGCTCACCGCCATGAAGATGGAGACAGTGGTCAACTCTCCACTCTCCGGCACCGTGGTCAGGATTTACGTCAATGCTGACAGCAGCCTGGAGGGAGACGACCTCATCCTGGAGATCACCGAGTAGGACAGGAAAGGCCACCAGCAGGAACCATTAACCTTAGCACAACCTTAGCACAACCTTAGCGCTTCAAGTCACACATGCTAAAGTACAAGTCCAACTGTTGAAAAGACAGATATATTTTTGAAATTCTGGAAAATATATATAGTATGATTGTAATCAATTAACATTTAGTTTGTTTTCTTGTTGGAGAGCTTCCTATGTTTGCACTTTAGTGATATATGCGGTAATCCACTCCCTTTAGAAACCGAAAAGTACAATCATTAACCATTAATCTTGACTAATCTGTAAGATTTCGTATTAACATCAATGTACGTCATTCTCGAACGCTTTCACGAAGAGTGAAATTGCTGAGGCTATGCGAATGAAAAAATGATTTCATTAACAAGTAGAAAGCAATTGATAAGCAGTTGACATTCAGGTATTTAATGCAATGTAAAATCTTGGCTTATCATGTTTTAAATTCCACAGAACATTTTGGGCCATCCCTGTACGAGCATCACCCACCCTGATTTTGATCATTTGATATGTTTAAATATAAAAATTAAAGTTAACGTAATAATATAGATGTTCAACCATAATAAGTGTTCTTTCCAGCCTCCATCTCACTACGTTGACTGAGTAAAGATGTTTTAAGTCTCTACTCTCAATACATGTGTTCACTCATTGCGTTACTTTCACACATTTTTCCCAACCCATTTTAAAATTAAACCAAGCTTTTACTGTAAAATTCCTTATTGAAGCATAAGTGACTCAGTTGACCAAAACTGTTCTTTTCGATATGGAACCTAAAAGACCATTCTTTATTTTGACCAATTGCTTTGCTATGTACATGAATGCAAATATTCTTGATATTGATATTTTGGCAACTCGCTGTGAATTCTAAACATAGAAATGAATCATACTGAATTGGACATATTTCGTTCTGGTACTCATTGGGACAGACTGGACTCTCGTTAGATTTACAGATTGTAGGGGGGAGTTTTCATGTGCTCTATCTGTGATAGTAGATTACTAAGGTGTTTGTTGTTGTTTTTTCGCCCATCCGTCCGCCCTCTCCCTCCCCCAATTGTAAACCTGAATAACCTATGACAAAATAATTGGGGCCAATTTTTTTAATTTTATTATTATTTTTGTGTGGTGAGTAAAATGGTAGGCTATATTTTAATGTTACTGCTGTGTATGGCATGACCTTACAGTACATGTTGGGCAATTCCTGAGTGCTCTTGACGGATGTTAAATGTTTACAGATTCTCATTCTGTCACAACTGTCATGGTAATCACTTAGTGTGACTGTTCACATCTGTGTTGATGACCATGAACATTGGTTATGTAAATGCAGTATTTGCAGTGCAAAGGGAGTTGTGAAATGTTATTGATTTAAGATTTTTTTGGGACACGTCAAAAATCTGCTATGGCGTGAGTAAAATAAAAAAAGTACTCATTTTCTTGTCTCTTAGACTTGTTTGATACAACAACGGTTTTATTAAACCATTAATCCAATGTTTCTTAGACTCTTATAACGCCTATATGTGAAACATAAGACTTAAGCCTACTAATACAACAATTCATCCTGGGAACTTACTAGCGACATGCATCAAATATTTTCTAAGGCAAATATAAATATATACATATATAGGAAAAACAAATATTAGTGAGCTTTATACGCAGATGTACAGGTAACTGACCAAATACGGAGACACTAACATAGTGTCTTAATAGGGCGTTGGGCCACCATGAGCCAGAACAGCTTTAATGTGCCTTGGCATACATTCTACACGTTTCTGAAACTCTCTTGGAAGAATGCGACACCATTCTTCCATGGGGAAAATTCCATCATTTGGTGTTTTGTTGATGGTGGTGGAAAACGCTGTCTCAGGCACCACTCCAGAATCTCCAGAAGTGTTCAATTGGGTTGAGATCTGGTGACTGAGACGGCCATGGCACATGGTTTACGTTGTTTTCATGCTCCTCAAACCATTCCGTCACCAGTGGATTCACCCTGCGTGTCATAGCCATGGTAGCCAAAATAATGACCTGCCCAGCATTAATATACATGACCCTAAGCATGATGGAATGTTAATTGCTTGATTAACTCAAGAACCACACCTCTGTGTCTACTTTGTATCCCTCATTTACTCAAGAGTTGTCCTTATTTTGGCAGTTACCTGTGTTTGTAAGTGTTAACGTTGCTACCGTTTTATATGCAATAGCAATGCAATTTGTATTCTAGTCTCTTTCTGGGGATGTGGATTTATGTGGCATTTGTTATCTCATCCTTCCATGGCATTTTTGTCTGTTTTGATAACATCCGTTTTAAGATATGCAAATACTAATTCACTGTAACCATGTTCTTTTCAATGTGACAACTTTGAAAGAAATTAAAAGGTCATACATAACACAGTTGCCTCGCTCTTTGTCATTTGAATGTTTTGATAATCGAGCTTGTGTGTAATGGTGCATCTGAAACCTACAGTGTGAGGCTCAGTTCAAGTAACTCTACTCTTCTAAAGAAGAGTAGCGTGAAATAATCAACATGGCAGACAAATAATCACCTAATGAAAACGATTCAATAATTGTGACCATTTGTGAGTCGACAGGTATAATTCATTTGCAGATTCAATTATAGGGGGGAAAAGCACAGGTGGTTGATAATGCCCCCACTAATGGAAATGTGCAGGAACAGCCCAAATGTTTTATTTTAACTAGGCTAGTCAGTTAAGAACAAATTCTTATTTACAATGACGGCTTAGGAACAGTGGGTTAACTGCCTTGTTCAGGGGAAGAACGACCGATTTTTACCTTGTCAGCTCAGGGATTTGATCTTGCAACTTTTCGGTTACTGGCCAAATGCTCTAACCACTAGGCTACCTGCCACCTCAGATGGAGCACATCGATTGATTGCTAATAGAGTAATCCCTTAATGGATCCAAATGGATGGAAATGAGGACAACTCGTGTGTTTGTCCGTTCCTTAGCATGCCGCAATGTTCATAATGTTGACATTGAGTCAATAGTTACACCCGGTTACACTTCATCTTTTCTAAAGCCTGAAATCCACGTGTTTACACAGCCTCAGTTTCAAAACCGAGTAGCGTACTATTATTATATGATATTACTGCAGTGATGGATGATGGGCCTGAGAGCTGCCATATGCTCCTTTGGAGAAGTGGTGGTGTCGTTTGCAGGCGTTGATTGATGGCTCCGTCTGCACCAGGGTACCTGTGGGTGCTGAACATGACCATGTGATGGTTTGATGTGGAGGGACTGAGGGACTGAGGCGATGTAGGAGGCTGAATGACTAGACCGAAGAGACACGGAGTCCTTATTGCTCGCTTAGATGTAGATGGGTTGCAAAGTGCATGCTAAATGGCTGTGTTTCAAATGTTATATTTTTGAGGAGGGAGTTAACCCCAGATAATCATACCTCATCATGAGAGTTGGTGCTTCTTCGATATTAGAAATATGCCTTTGTTGCAGTCTGTCATAGATGTTTGATCCAGTGCCCCCACCACCTTCCTCCCATTCAGTCCTAATGTATCTGACATCTCATCTTTCAGTCTGCTCCTTCTCCCCCTGGCTCCTCTGTTAGCTTGGCTCACTCTGCCATCCTCCCACAAGTAAACAGTGCAGCAGCCACTTTTGCAGAACATCTCAGCGACATAATTAATTTATACAGGTGCGGCTCAGGCTCTCTGTCCAAGTAACAAAGCTACTATGATATAGGTGGTCCTCTCTTCTCTGTTTTGTTTGGTCGTTATCCCCTTAGTTTGTGCTAATTAGTAGCGTGTGAGCTTGCTGTGACAATGGGGCTAACCGTGGGCTAGTGTACACTACCAGTGTGACAGGACACTGGCGGGGAAGGACACAGTGAAGGGTTGTCTTCCCACAGAATGAGGTCATGTACTAAACTGGTATCAGTATTTTTTTAAGGAATTCATTAGCCTAATACCATCTCAAAGTGGTCTGTTGTTAATGAAATGAAGCCTAGGTTTCATTAGAGAAGTGCTGAGATTTGTCCAGGAGTAGTAGGAGTGTTAGAAGTGTTTATCAAATCAAAGTTTATTAGTCGCGTACACAAATTAGCAGATGTTATAGCAGGTGCAGCAAAATGCATGTTTTCCTAGCTCCAACAGTGCTGTAAATGTCTAATAATACAATACTAATACACAAATTAAGCCCCCAAAAATATACACATATAGTATAAGTCAAACGCTGGTCCGACCAAGCTGACTCCACACTCCAAGACTGCTTCCATCACGTGGACTGGGAGATGTTTCGTATTGCGTCAGACAACAACATTGACGAATACGCTGATACGGTGTGCGAGTTCATTAGAACGTGCGTTGAAGATGTCGTTCCCATAGCAACGATTAAAACATTCCCTAACCAGAAACCGTGGATTGATGGCAGCATTCGTGTGAAACTGAAGGCACGAACCACTGCTTTTAATCAGGGCAAGGTGTCTGGTAACATGACTGAATACAAACAGTGCAGCTATTCCCTCCGCAAGGCTATCAAACAAGCTAAGCGCCAGTACAGAGACAAAGTAGAATCTCAATTCAACGGCTCAGACACAAGAGGTATGTGGCAGGGTCTACAGTCAATCACGGACTACAGGAAGAAACCCAGCCCAGTCACGGACCAGGATGTCTTGCTCCCAGGCAGACTAAATAACTTTTTGCCCGCTTTGAGGACAATACAGTGCCACTGACACGGCCTGCAACGGAAACATGCGGTCTCTCCTTCACTGCAGCCGAAGTGAGTAAGACATTTAAACGTGTTAACCCTCGCAAGGCTGCAGGCCCAGACGGCATCCCCAGCCGCGCCCTCAGAGCATGCGCAGACCAGCTGGCCGGTGTGTTTACGGACATATTCAATCAATCCCTATACCAGTCTGCTGTTCCCACATGCTTCAAGAGGGCCACCATTGTTCCTGTTCCCAAGAAAGCTAAGGTAACTGAGCTAAACGACTACCGCCCGTAGCACTCACATCCGTCATCATGAAGTGCTTTGAGAGACTAGTCAAGGACCATATCACCTCCACCCTACCTGACACCCTTGACCCACTCCAATTTGCTTACCGCCCAAATAGGTCCACAGACGATGCAATCTCAACCACACTGCACACTGCCCTAACCCATCTGGACAAGAGGAATACCTATGTGAGAATGCTGTTCATCGACTACAGCTCGGCATTCAACACCATAGTACCCTCCAAGCTCGTCATCAAGCTCGAGACCCTGGGTCTCGACCCCGCCCTGTGCAACTGGGTACTGGACTTCCTGACGGGCCGCCCCCAGGTGGTGAGGGTAGGCAACAACATCTCCTCCCCGCTGATCCTCAACACTGGGGCCCCACAAGGGTGCGTTCTGAGCCCTCTCCTGTACTTCCTGTTCACCCACGACTGCGTGGCCATGCACGCCTCCAACTCAATCATCAAGTTTGCGGACGACACAACAGTGGTAGGCTTGATTACCAACAACGACGAGACGGCCTACAGGGAGGAGGTGAGGGCCCTCGGAGTGTGGTGTCAGGAAAATAACCTCACACTCAACGTCAACAAAACTAAGGAGATGATTGTGGACTTCAGGAAACAGCAGAGGGAACACCCCCATCCACATCGATGGAACAGTAGTGGAGAGGGTAGCAAGTTTTAAGTTCCTCGGCATACACATCACAGACAAACTGAATTGGTCCACTCACACAGACAGCATCGTGAGGAAGGCGCAGCAGCGCCTCTTCAACCTCAGGAGGCTGAAGAAATTCGGCTTGTCACCAAAAGCACTCACAAACTTCTACAGATGCACAATCGAGAGCATCCTGGCGGGCTGTATCACCGCCTGGTATGGCAACTGCACCGCCCTCAACCGTAAGGCTCTCCAGAGGGTAGTGAGGTCTGCACAACGCATCACCGGGGGCAAACTACCTGCCCTCCAGGACACCTACACCACCCGATGCTACAGGAAGGCCATAAAGATCATCAAGGACATCAACCACCCGAGCCACTGCCTGTTCACCCCGCTGCCATCCAGAAGGCGAGGTCAGTACAGGTGCATCAAAGCTGGGACCGAGAGACTGAAAAACAGCTTCTATCTCAAGGCCATCAGACTGTTAAACAGCCACCACTAACATTGAGTGGCTACTGCCAACACACTGTCAATGACACTGACTCTACTCCAGCCACTTTAATCATGGGAATTGATGGGAAATTATGTAAATATATCACTAGCCACTTTAAACAATGCTACCTTATATAATGTTACTTACCCTACATTGTTCATCTCATATGCATACGTTGATACTGTACTCTATATCATCGACTGCATCCTTATGTAATACATGTATCACTAGCCACTTTAACTATGCCACTTGGTTTACATACTTATCTCATATGTATATACTGTACTCGATATCATCTACTGTATCTTGCCTATGCTGCTCTGTACCATCACTCATTCATATATCCTTATGTACATATTCTTTATCCCCTTACACTGTGTATGACAGTAGTTTTTTTGGAATTGTTAGTTAGATTACTTGCTCGTTATTACTGCATTGTCGGAACTAGAAGCACAAGCATTTCGCTACACTCGCATTAACATCTGCTAACCATGTGTATGTGTGACAAAGAAAATTTGATTTGATTTGATTTGATTTGAAACGTTTGGACACACCTACTCATTCAAGGGATTTTATGTTTACTATTTTCTACATTGTAGAAAAACTATGAAATAACACATAGAATCATGTCGTAACCAAAAAAGTGTTAAGCAAATCAATATATTTAAGATTCTTCAAAATAGCCACCCTTTGCCTTGATGACAGCTTTTTGCAATCTCTCTGAACATACTCTAAAACAGCTTCAGGAGGAATGATTTTCCAACAGTCTTGAAGGAGGTCCCGCATATGCTGAGCACTTGTTGGCTACTTTTCCTTCACTATGCGGTCCAACATGCAACAATTTCAATGATTTTACTAAGTTACAGTTCATATAAGGAAATCAGTCCATTTTTTAAATTAGGCCCTAATCTATAGATTTCACATGACTGGGCAGGGCTTGGCTCCCAAGTGGGTTGGCCTATTCCCTCCCAGGCACACGACTTGGGTGCTAGGCCCACCCACTGGGGAGCCAGGTCTAGCCAATCAGAATGACTCCCCAGTTTCACCAGCTGTCTGGGTGGCTGGGGTCAGACCATTCCACAGATGAAAAAGACGGATGTGGAGGTCTTGGGCTGGCATGGTTACAAGTGGTCTGCGGTTGTGAGGCCGGTTGGACGTACTGCCAAATTCTCTAAAATGATGTTGGAGGCGGCTTATGGTAAAGAAATAAACATTAAATTCTCTGACAACAGCTCTGGATCACATTCCTGCTGACAGCATGCCAATTGCACTCTCCCTCAAAACTTGAGACATCTGTGGTATTGTGTTGTGACAACTGCACATTTTACAGTGGGCTTTTATTGTCCCCAGCATAAGGTGCACCTGTGTAATGATCATGCTGTTTAATCAGCTTCTTGATATGCCACACCTGACAGGTGGATGGATTATCTTGGCAAAGGAGAAATACTCACTAACAGGGATGTAAACAAATTTGTTCACAAGATTTGAGAGAAATTAGATTTTTGTGTGGATGGAACATTTCTGGGAACTTTTATTTCAGTTGATGAAACATGGAACCAACACTTTACATGTTGCGTTTATATTTTTGTTCACTATAAATACGTGGTGTGTATAGACAGTATGTACAATATACAAGTAGGACTTATTTTCCACCATAATTTGCAAATAAATTCATAAAAAATCCTACAATGTGATTTTCTGGATTTTTTTTCTCATTTTGTCTGTCATAGTTGAAGTGTACCTATGATGAAAATTACAGGCCTCTCATCTTTTTTAAGTGGGAGAACTTGCACAATTGGTGGCTGACTAAATACTTTTTTGCCCCACTATACATATAAAGTGAGATATCAATTTGCATAATGTCCGAGATCAAATTACATTTCAACAGAATGATGTTGCAAGAATGCTAATCGTACCTGTTTCTAACTACATAAACTATTTCAGAACAATAAACATGATGTAAAAAAAATTAAAGTGACCAGTGTTCAATGTACATAGGGTAGCATAGGTCTTTAAAGTGCAGGGTAGAGTACCGGGTGGAAGCCGGCTTGTGACGGTGACTAAGGTACAAGGCAGGGTACCAGGCCGGCTAGAGTTAACTGTTTAACAGTCTGATGACCTGGAGATAGAAGCTGTTTTTCAGTCTCTCGGTCCCAGCTTTGATGTACTTTTACCATCTCTGCCTGCTAAATGGTAGCAGGGTGAACAGGCCTTGGCTCGGGGGACTGAGGTCCTCGATCTTCTTGGCCTTCCTGTGACACTGACATGCTGTAGATGTCCTGCGCTCATCGAATGGCATGCTCTGAGCTATTTACATGTGAAAAATCAATGCCATATGCTGCATTTGCTATAGGCCTATTGTTTACCTTTTTGTTGGTGACACTTTGATATCTTGATAATATGCAGCTGTTTAAAGGGCAAATCCACAGATCAAACAATAACCAAACGTTCGCCCTGCCTCTGTTTTGGTAAAAAGCTGAGGGATGGGCCTGGAGAAATGTAACCCCTCTCAGATTAATAGACAGAGCTATGGATGCAAGGATTGACCATCCATGATATCAAAATGATTGCTTTGACCATGTTATGAGGCTACACAGCGTTTGTTTACATTTACATTGTTTACAAACATTGGAGAAAAACAAGTTTATATTTTGGGTTCTCATGGATTATGACAGTTGGACTAAAGCTCATGAGGTATTTATAAATTATATTCTTCAATAATCAATGGATATATAATCAATGGTTATATATATATATAATACTACCGCTCAAAAGTTTGGGGTTACTTGTAAATGTTCTTGTTTTTGAAAGAAAAGCCCTTTTTTTCCATTAAAATAACATCAAATTGATCAGAAATACAGTGTAGACATTGTTAATGTTGTAAATGACTATTGTAGCTGGTAACGGCAGATTTTTAAAATGGAATATCTACATAGGCGTACAGAGGCCCATTATCAGCAACCATCACTCCTGTGTTCCAAAGGTACGTTGTGTTAGCTAATCCAAGTTTATCATTTTAAAAGGCTAATTGATCATTAGAAAACCCTTTTGCAATTATTTTAGCACAGCTGAAAACTGTTGTATGATTAAAGAAGCAATAAAACGGGCCTTCTTTAGACTAGTTGAGTATCTGGAGCATCAGCATTTGTAGGTTTGATTACAGGCTCATAATGGCCAGAAACAAAGTACCTTCTTCTGAAACTTGTCAATCTATTCTTGTTCTGAGAAATTAAGGCTATTCCATGCGAGAACTTGCCAAGGAACTGAAGATCTTGTGTACTACTCCCTTTACAGAACAGCACAAACTGGCTCTAACCAGAATAGAAATAGGAATGGGAGGCCCCGGTGCACAACTGAGCAAGAGGACAAGTACATTGGAGTGTCTAGTTTGAGAAACAGACGCCTCACAAGTCCTCAACTGGTAGCTTCATTAAATTGTCCCCGCAAAACACCAGTCTCGACGTCAACAGTGAAGAGGCTACTCCGGGATGCTAAGTCAAGGGGTCTGAATACTTTACAAGAGCACTGTAATCCGTGGTCTGTGGGATACTTGCAGCTGTCATATTGCTTGACCTGTTTTGATGGGATTTGTCTTGCCACTGTGCCGTACAATACTCTGTGATAGCATTAAACATAGTTCAATAAGTCTGTGTTTACAACAGAGGTATGTCTGTTTCCTGGATATTACCCCTTTCATCCCTCTGATTTAGAAATTAAGACGTTACTTAATGGATTCCCCTGGGGGAAGCCTGAAGCCAAGTCTATTAAATGCTCATCTCTCATGTCAGTTCTCTGCTCTCATGCAAAAAAGGAGGCCACATACACAACAATATTAATAATGCTAATATCCCAACAGTCAAAACATGGATTTTCTGATTATATCTTAGGGCTGAGGAGGACTGTATTTGTTTTGGTGGTGGAGAGGGCTAATTTGATTTAAATTATCGGTGAGGCTATCCACAAACTGTCTTTTCTTAATGAAAGCAATCTGCTGCACATTAAGAATGGCAGTGTGGACATGCATATACAATATATCAAATATGTTTAATCAGTCAGTTCTTCTTCAGTGCTCATATAGGAAGCCTAATGTCTTTATTTGCTAATAAGTAATCATAGACATAAGAAATCATTGAGAAGCGAGAGGAGGAGACTAACGCAAAGACAGTACATTGGTAACAAGAGGAGGAATGGAGTCAGAATGTAGAAAGAGAGAATGAGGCAGGCTGTATATCTTTGGTATGCATGGCAACAACAACCTTTTATAATGGTTTCTTCACCTCTCTGTTCCTTTCATCTCTTGCTCTCTTCTCTCTCTCTCTTTCTCTCACACACGTCTGAGTCATATGAACCCAAATGGAAAACCTTACTGGAAACGAATGCAGTAATTACAGTGTAACTGAGGGCTCATCTCTAAGGGGAAAAGTGTGCAAGAGGACTTTCAATCAATATGTTGCTTTAGATCATAAACATTCCTGCATAGCTACATTGCCTGTGTTGGTGTTTGCGTGTGCGAGAAGTGTGTGTGTGAAATGATCATTCATTTGGGTTCCTGTCTTTATTAATACACTGTAGATACAATATATGTGGCAGTCTGCTTTCCATTCCAACTTTAACGGCACTTTGGCACCACCTGGGGGAACGTTCAGAATCTACTATTTTCTCTGCCAGCAGGCTCTATGAGAACGAACCAATAGCAGGAGAGAAAATCAATGCGTAGACATATCGCGACATTCCATTCAATCGTTCCATTTCCTCTTCCGAAATTTTTGAAGCACACCGACTATCTTCTGTGTGTAAATTCCGTTAAAACGCTGGTAAGCTTCTTGGAGACATTACTGATACGTAACAAGCTTTTTGATCTGAAATTGGTTAGGAATATTTATGAGCGAAACGCATGGCTAAATACATGTATTAGGGTAGCTAAAGCAATTGCCACAACCGATAACGTTAGCTAGTTATCTTGCTAACTTATCTGTTAACTCGGCACAATTGTGGGCCATAGTTAGCTGTATTAAACATTTTTGTGTTTTGATAATGACAAGTAATACAACTTGCCCAACTTGTTGGAGCTATAGGCCTATCAACAAGCTTCCATTGTATTATTGCTATAAGCATGTGCCCATTGATGATGAAGTGTAACAATCCTATGGTACTTTCAAGACAACAGAGGTATCGAGAAAAAAAAACGTCAAATCATGACGTGATCTTCTCGTAAAGTTGGAGGTCTAGAAACACCTGCCAGATCTTACAACGCATGGATATGTATGTATCAACGAACCACATATTATAGAAATCTGTCAGTCGATGACACTGTCGATTGGGTGTTAGGCACCCATTGGTCTAAGCATACAACGTCTGAGCAGGGGACGTGACTATGGAACGCCGTTTGGGTCATTGCGTGTCAGAAAATATACACGTCAAATCACACTATGTGACGTGTTAGGACCAGAATATGACTGCATGTCACATAATAATTTAACCTATTCATACATTTTTTTACGTAGTTATTACACTGTGATTACACTATCACTAGTATTTCATTTGTCACAACGATTCATCGATACGTATGCTATGATGCTGGCAAAGTTGTCTCGCTCACCTACAATACTGTTCATAAAAAAAGCTGGCTAGCTCACAGATGCAAAAATGTTCTTCCCTAAAAACTGTGCAAAACGACATAATCTGTTTCCGTAGCTATAGATGGCTAGCTAACATGATCTAAAATAACCCTAATTTATAGGACAGTTCTTATTTGTTTAATGGTGGTCGGACCCATCAAAGGTTGGAATGTTATTTAAAATCAACAAAAGACAATGTGTTAATTTGACAAAAATATGTTGAAATCACACTGGATATATTATACTTTAGAATTGCATTGGAGGCGTACTTATTTCACTGTACAGCCTTTACCTATGGATTGTGGATCAATGACATGGGGTATCAGTCTACTCAGTGATACCCATAGAACATTGCGGGACTCTGAAACAACTGTGAATTGAGCCACATTTATTGTCAACCTGTGTGTATTGAACACTATTCCAGAGGAAAAACAATACTGCGTGGATGTTTTGGAGTCTGATAACTCGGAGGAGGACGTTGGGTGAAAAAATATATATTGGGCATTGAGTAGACTGATACCTCATTTTATTGATCCCCAATACTTGGGTAAATCTGTACAGTGCAATATGAATGTCAATACACACAATAGGTGATTTCACACAGTCACGTGATAAGAGCTACACCACTAAGATTTGCATAAACTCTTCACAGTTGTGTTCTGTGGGTGTCACCAAGTAGACTGATACCCCATTTCATTGCTTCACATTCCAACCTTGCTTAACATTATCTAGTCTAAATATGGCATGATTCCACCAATTGTAACCTTCTGCATCACTTTCAAAGAGGTACTTTTATTTTGAAGGCAAAACGCAAATTCCACCATTGTGCCTAATCCTTATTGTGGCTAGCTTCACACCAGACAGATGAAGCTAGCTGGCTGCTAATAACGTTACCTTTGGGCAACAGGGTTAAGTAGCGGGCTGGCTATTTATTTTCATGAACTGAAGTTCAATTTCAGTAGGCGACCAACAAGTGGCTACCTAGCTAATACTCACACAATGATTCCTAAATCATTGCTAAGAATAATGAAAATGACTGCAGGTTTTACTGATCATTGTTTTCAGGTTGGTTGTATTGGTGCTAGCTAGGTACCCCAGAAGTTGCGGTCGAACAAATAAAGCTTTATTACCAACGCGGTATTGTAAACACATTGTTCGTGGCTGGTGTTTGCTTGTTTGCAGACTTTTTTGTGCCGCTTTGACAGGGCTACTGATAGCAGTGGTGGCGCCTGGCTTACACGTGCAAATTCAGAACACACATTATATAATAGAACTGTGATATTTGACGCATCAAATAGTGTTATTTGTTCGTGCATCCTGTTTGACAAGCAAAGACCCAAACTGCGTTCCATACGTGACCCACATGTTACTCCTCGCTCAAAATAACTAGGAAATTATGACTAGGAAAAACGGTTTTGAACTCGGAATTCCATGACGGAAACTCTGGCATCTTTTATAGAGCTCTGACTTTCTGACCAGAAGATCACTGGCTCATGATTTGACCTAGTTTTATTTTTTTCTCCAAGTTCCCAGTCTTGAAAGCACCATTATAGCAGTCTGATACCCGACGGCACAGTTTGACGTGGCACGCAACCATTGGTTGATGCAGGGAAGGTCTGAGCAGGGTAATGCTAGCCTCGTATGAACCATCCTGATATCGCAAGCTTACATTTTGTTTCGCGAGATCAGGATGTTCCGAACAAGGCTAGGGGAACGCGACCTTTGAGATTTGTGCTTACTTTTGTCGTTCATTAAGTCTTTCACGTGTTCCCCAGATATGAGGCTGTGTCTGCTGTTTGTGGTCACTCTGTTGTCCTTGGCCCCGGCAGTTCGCGGTGGCGACAAAAAGAAGCTCCAAATTGGCATCAAGAAAAGAGTTGACAACTGCCCCATCAAGTCCCGTAAAGGGGATGTGCTGAACATGCACTACACTGTGAGTGATAAGGAGGATGCGTCTGCTTTTGGACATTGAATGAAAAGCAATATATCTATTTCCATCTAATGCTCATTCAATGAATGTCATCCCAATATAATGGAGATCCAGAAATTGACACATTTGAACAAATGACAGTGTGTTTAGTCAATAACTGTGTTTGTTTGCAGGGAAAGCTGGAGGATGGAACAGAGTTTGACAGCAGCATTCCAAGGAACCAGCCCTTCACCTTTACTCTGGGAACCGGACAAGTCATCAAAGGCTGGGACCAGGGCCTGCTCGGGTTGGTGCCTGTTTTTATTGACATGTTTTCTTTGCCCCTATGGACTTGTGTGCTCATGCGACTGGATGACTTGTGAAGGTATTACATTTGCAGACAGTGTAAAAACTATAGAATTATGTGCTTTTGGATATAAGTTGTAACAACAAATTGACCTTTGACTCTTGCATGTGAAGTTCTTCATTCACCAATCCCACTTACTCTCATTAGAATGTGTGAGGGAGAGAAGAGGAAACTGGTCATCCCCTCGGAGCTTGGTGAGGTTGCACACTGATACTTCACACTGTTCCAATGGTCACCTATATATTTCCTATACTGATGACTAAATATAGCATGCATTATCCACGTAGATTATATAAACCCAATCAATTATCATGAAAGATAAAAAGCCCTAAGCCTTGAGCTCTATATTGCCAGCCACTGTTCTGACCTCTCCATTTATATTACTCATTTTGTAGGATATGGAGACAGAGGAGCGCCTCCTAAGATCCCAGGTATTTCAGATATTTCTCTACGTCTCCCACAGGCTTTCTCTACAAGTCAGCCTCTGAGGTAACCATGTCTTTATTGTGAAGCGCTTTCTTCTCTTTGTTCGTAACTACCACGTCTCTCCAACAGGTGGTGCCACTCTCATTTTTGAAGTTGAACTGCTCAGCATCGAGAGGAGGTCTGATTTATAGTGAACGTTAACTTCAAGCAAAATCAGCGGCCTGTTAGTGCTGGTTTTAAGTCAGTGTGCTCTACCACTTATAAGCCATTGAAGAACCTGCATAATATACATACTATTCAACTATAACTAACATCATATGTAACTGGTACTCTCTGGTGAATCCAATGCCTTAAAAATGTCATCATTTTTAGTTCAGCATTCAGTTGCCCCTTACCTCATTCCTGTGTTATGTTTTCCTGAATGTTATGCCATGACCAGCTCTTGCTCTTTGACTTAAATGTATCATCATTCTCATTTTGGAGTAATTTACCAGCCTGATAAGTGAAACTTACAGGGTACGTATATCATGCTGAGAGAACAGGGCATATAACACACATGTGGTAGCACAAGATAAGCGATGGTGCACTATTCAGTAGGTTTTTGGGCTCTATTGAAAGGATTTATTTGTAACAGATTTCCAATTTCACTACATTGGTATACAAGACTTGACCAATGGTCTTGTTTCAGTAAAAGATTAAAGATTTGGATTTTGAAAGTGTGACTTTTTTCCCCCGGCAGATATTTAGCTACAGTACCTTTAACATTTAACAGACTCTCTTATCCAGAGCGACTTACAGGAGCAATTAGGGTTAAGTGCCTTTTACGTCGACAGTTTTCACTTAGTCGGCTCATGGATTCGAAACAACGGCCTTTCGGGTTACTGGCCCAACGCTCTCAACCGCTCGGCTACCTGCCCCCCTCCCCCTTACAGTAACATCTGAAGTGCACACAAAAGTCTGAGTAGGTAAAACATTGAATTTTAATACAAATGTAACAAATTGGTCAACAGCACCAGTAAGTATTGCTACATTACATGACTACAGTCTTGCAATCATTTTGAACACACACACCACAGATAATACAGTCCCGACCTCCAGCAGATACTCAGTTTGTGGTTTGATTCAGTCTTCAAGGTGGTACACTGAATATGGTAGTTAAAAGTCTGCCCAAGATAACATCACAATGGGGCTCCAAAAGAATAAGGAGCGATGTTTGTAAGGTATACAGATGGTTATGATAGTCATGGTATTCAAGGTTGATTGACCTATCAAGGAACCTTCTGGTATACAATGGAAACCAGAATATTGTACATGGCTACACTCCAGGGCCAACTGTCATACATCTCGAAAGACATCGCTTCAGCCACAATAGTCAATACAATCGTCGCTGTTGTATTCTAAGGCCTTTCCAATCCCTTTTTGCAGTGGTTAATGATATAGGTATATTTGGTTTGAGAAACAAATAAAAAGCAATACAAAGCAAAGGCCTTTCTACACTCTCAGATCAGGTCTGAGAGAAACAGACCCCCTCCCCCAGTCTCAGGCACCAGGCTGGAGGATATGGCGGGGGAAACAGTTGAACCATATGTTATGGTAGGGCTCAGAAGCATTTACTGTTGTGGTCGTTCATGTAATGAATTTCAATGGAGCCTAACCATTATTTGCCCATGTTTTCCTGTGTTTTATAGAGTCAGTCATGCATTACTCTTCAAATGAAATAACAGTATTTGCGCCATGAAAACCCGTAGGCTACTGATGTCATTACAGGAACCCATGTGTGACATGCTGGTGTTTGTATTTGAATACTGTCCACACTTGCGCATGTCAAACGTATAACACAAAGTATAATGATCACACTCCAATTAGTCCAGTGTAAAATGTTAAATAGCCCTTCGTGCTACCTCTCAAAAAAACTATTTGACAGTTGAGAGTGCTCGGCTTGAAATCATTACACAGACTTAACTACCGTATCCCACATAAACCATTCTCGGTAAATCTCGTCGTTAAAATGGCATTGTAAAAATGACATGGTTCGAACTAATACCAACCAGTGACAGTTCACTATTTCAAGCTGTCATTATACATACAGTAATGTAAGTTGATTAATCAACAAGTTAGATTTGTTTGACTGTATAATGTCACTATAAGCTATCATTAGGTGTGTGTACTTGTCATGCTCTGCTTGTGACTTGTATAGCTCAAGTTAAACGTCAGCATGTTCTTCCTCCGTGTCAACAAATCTGTTTATCAATGCTATACTTTATTATTATGTTATAACACTCATCACTTACTACTGTTAATGGATAACATGATTATATATCGACAAGAAGTTGTTTAAACAAAGAAAGAGACAGTAAGTGATTGGTCGATCCTCTTCCCTCTATCAAATCCTGCCGACTCAGAGGGATTCTAGGTGCTGAGGGATTCTAGCTGGGTGTCCCTGTGTAGAACTGAGTTGTAATAGGTTGCGGTCGTTCTGAGGCTAAGGGGGAGATTTTTCATTCTTTTTGGGCGGAGTACTGAGTTTCTGCAGACCTCTAACCTTCTCTAGGAGAGCCGTGACAAAGGCCTGCAGTAAATGAACAATGGGACATTTTGTGAGACACTGAACAATTGTTATTATGCATGTTACTGTATTGCACACACATTACTGTATTACATTGTTTCTAGAAACTTGGTCAAAACGATGTATGGGAAGTTGATTTCAAACAGTTATTGTTTCAGTGGATCAGTTGACCCAATGCCGGGCATATACAAAAGCTGAACAGTAGTAGAGAATAATCTGATAGTATTTCGAACTTACATCTGTAGGTTTGTAACAGTCAACCAGCAAAACCTGCAAAACAATAGGAAGTGAAAGAGGAAATGAACCCCATTCAAGGCCAGATCCTAACTTCAGATCCAAGTGGGTAACTTCTGTGTAAATCATGTAACGATATCAATGGGAGAATTGCGATCAGCCTCAAGTTCGGATTCAATCGCTCAATAGAAAAGGACAATAACAGATGTGTAGTCAGCAATGATTAAGGTTTAATGGTCACCTTGACCCTGGAGGCCCGGTCTCCATCAGTGGGCATATCCAACAGCTCATCCACGTCAATCTCCAACTCTGGAATCTCCTCCTCCTGCGAGAGGCAAAGGGAGAGAGTGATGGTGATAGACAGAAAATTGAGAAAACAACAGAGGGGGAGGGGACAGGAGGAAAAACAGTGGTGATTAGATCAGACAGGCTTAGGATCAAACTAAATATTCCTGCACCACAGTCTCACCCCCTGACCATCCTCCACAGGTCCCCAATGTCCCTGGCTTCCCCCCCCCCTCTGCTTAACACAACAGGATGTGCTGAATCTCCCTATGTGGTGTGTACTGAAAACAATGCAGTGACTTCCTGACCACTGCCTTGCTGTCTACTCAATTGAACATGACAGTAGGAGAAGCCATCACTATAGAAATACAATCTGGTTTCCAGTTCATTGTATTGATATTTAACTAACTATAATCTACAGCACAGGAGCTTATTCACGAGGTCAAGGAGTAGTTGCAAGACCCCATACTCTGGCACAAGCCTGAGGCCCAGAGTCTGTTGCCTAAATCAAAGGCTGATAAATTACAATATCTCCCACCATATGCCACCCACTGCTCCTGCCAGGGTCATGATTAGTCCAATTAGCTCTTTACCTGCCCAGATGGTCTCTTTGAGGACCATTTGACATAGGTAATGGTCAATTTCATTACAAGAGCAATAATGTGTCATGTGCAGGTGCTCTATGTTACTACTCAATCTACAATGTTGACCACTTGGTTCCCACTAACTTATCTGATGTATAGGGGCTACTGCGACCCTTTTATGTGAATAGTTCACACGTTAACCATGTCAAAACACCTATATCTCTCCAGTGGTCTGAGGGGTGTTGCCCCCCCCAAAAAAAAAAACAGTTGTTTACAGGGGTCTTTAAATGAAAGGGATTAAGTCATACTTGCTCAGGTTGAACACATCACAAACATGTCACGCAGTATGTGCCTCCTGCATTTCCATGGATCAGCAGAGGGGGGTGGGATATCTATCCATAGTCATGTATATTTCCTTTGTTAAAGACAACCAGGCATTACCATTATGTAACGTTAAAGTGGGCATGTACCATAATCCTCCAGAGTAGAGGCTGTACTGTAACAGCTTTGCAGGTACGGTGGCCATAGTGCTCTGTGCCAAGGCCTACTTATCAATGAATGAATGATGCCCACCTTTTATTGGAACAGCACATTCTGTCCATCACTAATTGGGCAGATACCTCATCTCTTCAATTGTTCAGTACAGTATTTCAATTATGTGGCCACACCCTACATTTTGTCTGTAATTCCTACTCATATTTGTTATATTATTGAATTATTGTATTGCCCTAGGTTTTAATATTACTGCAATTCTATAGCATACATAAACCCCAATCAAAGTAGAGATCATTGAATGTTGTACAACAACAAAAAATCTGTCATGGAGTACACAATGAATCATAGAATGTGTCATTGCTTACCTCACAGTCATATAAATCCGTTAACTGCTCAATTATCCACTCCTCCAAATTGAGTCGCTTCCTCAGCTCTTTTCTATCGTATTTCACGGTTACCCGCCCTTGCTTCTGGACGACTTCTGTGTCCTCGGTACCGGGAGGCGTTTGGAAATAAACCCGCGCTTGAGCGGTTGAGTCCTGGCTTGTTAATGTTGCCATAGTCCTCCTATGTCCGTCTAGATAAGACTGGTTCGATTTTAGATGGGCTTATTTGGTCTTTCTTATCTGCAGTTTAAATACCGGGTGACGCTATTGTTCTCTCTGACCGAATTTGCATGGTATTGCACCAATTACTGAACTACTCATTAAAATAACGCAGGCTAGAATATTCACGCAAATGCTTCACACTAATATGCAATTATCGATGACAAAAGATTACAGGCTGGTGAAAAATAAGTAAGCATTTTGAGGATACAGAGCATTCACCCTCCTTCAGATGTACAGTCCTATACCCGTGTAGGCAAGGTAGTTGCACAGTCCAAATCCGGTTTTAGGCCTTGTCATTTGGTACATTCTAACACGTCGTTACATACCAAGTTAAATACTTTGTGCATTTCATTGTACAGTGTATCCTACACAATTCGTATAGATAAAACACATGTTAATAACTGTTATATAATTCATTGTTGCAGACTCCCATACCCCATATTTCTATTTTGGACTATCCCAAGTACCAAATGTCAATGACTATGCACCTTTACCCCACCTTTTCATGGATAATCCACGCAATATGAATGACATATAGGCCTGTAACTGAACAGCGGTTTGTAATTCCCTCCCGAGATTAAAACATAATAATTGCAACATTCAGATTGGATGGAGTTTAAAGGGCTATAGCCGACAAAATCCAAATGTAATGCATTGGATATACCTTGATACTTGCATTAAAAAAAAAAAACAGGATAATTAACAATTCCAGTGTCAAATTAATAAAGAAGACAGACAAAACATTATAAGTGAGAATGCCAACTGTGGAAAAAACAGATTTTACCACCAGGGGGCAGAAGGCAACAATTAATCCTATCTTCCTGGGAAGCAAAACCTCATCTGCATAGGCTTTGGTCAACTGTGTAGTGTTGGATAAGATTAAAACACTTCTTTGTAAATGTGGTTCCAAGCCATGTCCTCTGTCATCATGCCATATCAATAAAACATGGTCGAAAGATTACTGAGATACAGTCTGGTCAAGGCACACCTGCTGTGTTGAGCCTTAAGATTTCATCTCTTCTCTCCAGCCAGGCTCATGCTTGACAGTGGAGCCTACAGACAGTATCCTAGCTGAGAATGTGCCTGAGCAGAACCTGTAAGTTTATTGCAGTCTGGGGGGGGGTTCAGAGTTTGAGTGTGCCTCATCCCTTCATCCCTCCTCTTAATGCAGCGTGTCATTGGCTCAGTGGCCTTTTCTTTCAGTGATCACAGAGCTGCATGGTTCTCTAGGGCCGGGTCCCACCCACCCCCCACCACGTGCACCCAGTGCAGTTTGGGAAACCCTCCTCCTCCCTACCCATTTGATGTGAATAATCTTTGTAAAGTGAAGATTGCACTGTCCTACGAAAAGCCTATACAAAATACATGAGGTGTTCACAGGAGTGGCTCAGTTGTTTAAAAGTTAATCAGCAAAATGTAGCAAAGTGTAAAAATTAAAAATAAACTTCTTTGACTCTATTAACTCTTCCTTAAGTGGGTGGAAGGCGATTGAGAGTAAATCTACCAGGACAGAAAGGCTTTTAGCTTTTCTCTTTTCTCTCAAGTCCCAAAAAGCCAGACAAACATTTACTCTCTAAGCAGAATATACATTTCGTTCCCAACAATCTGACAAGCGTAAGGAGCTGTGGTGCCTTACTGTTCAAGGGCTGCTACTGCGACACTACATGACCTAAGTATGTGGACACCTGCTCATCAAACATCTCGTTCCAAAATCATGGGCATTAATATGGAGTTGGTTCCCCCCTTCGCTGCTATATCAGCCTCCACTCTTATGGGAAAGGCTTTCCACTAGATGTTGAAATCTTGCTGCGGGGACTTGCTTCCATTCAGCCACAAGAGCATTAGTGAGGTTGGCCTTGCAGTTGGCGTTACAATTCATCCCAAAAGTGTTTAATGGGGTTGAGGTCAGGGCTCTAAGCAGGCCAGTCAAGTTTTTCCACACCGATCTTAACAAACCGTTTCTGTATGGAGCTCGCTTTGTGAACGGGGGTATTGGTCATGCTGAAACAGGAAAGGGCCTTCCCCAAACTGTTGCCACAAAGTTGGAAGCACAGAATCGTCTAGAATGTAATTGTATGCTGTAACGTTAAGATTTCCCTTTACTGTAACTAAGGGGCCTAGCCCAAATGATGAAAAACATCCCCAGACCATTATTCCTCCTCCACCAAACTTGACAGTTGGCACTGTGTATTCGGGCTGGTAGTGTTCTCCTGGTATCCGCCAAACCCAGATTAGTCTGTCGGACTGCCAGATGGTGAAGCATGATTCATCACTCCAGAGAACGTGTTTCCACTGCTCCAGATTCCAATGATGGTGCCACGTTGAAAGTCACTGAGCTCTTCAGTAAGGCCATTCTTCTGCCAATGTTTGTCTATGGCGATTGCATGGCTTTGTGCACAATTGTTATACACCTGTCAGCAACAGGTGTGGTTGAAATAGCCACATCCACAAATTTAAAGGGGTGTCCACATACTTTTGTATATATAGTGTATGATGATCATAAAGTATGTGGGAACTCTAGTAGGACGTTTCCACTTGACGTTTGGGACATTTGGGAGAACTAGACATTGATTCTCATCTTAGCTGAATGATTTGTGCTCTATGCCAACCAACTCACCAGTATTCAAATGATTACTGAAATGGAAAACATTGGCTCAAGTGGTGAAACATAGTATTGCTGTGTATCATGGTTAACCAAGTGGGATTACTTTAGCCATGTATTTAGGTTGGTTTTCTCTGTGTCTGATTCATCCTCACTCTTGGAGGTGGCACTATGATGATGACTAACAAGATTCACCATGTGACTCATTGTCCAAAACAACCAAGTTAGTTCTGATCAATTCTAATATATTTATATCTATACCCTCTGAAACTCTGCCATGTCCTCTCTGTGGGATGTTAGAGAGAATAAATCACACTTTTGCTCATATGGAAATTAGAATGTATTTGTCATGGTTCTGAAGATCATTCAAAAGCTCTGCATCTACTTTTGAAAAATAATCATCTGTGTTGATGAGGAACAGACAGATATTATTGTATATTACTCTTGATTTTGATATTACTGTATTACTGTATATTACTGTACTCTTGATTTAGATATTACTCTATTACTGTATATTACTGTACTCTTGATTTTGATATTACAGTATATTACTGTACTCTTGGTTTTGATATTACTGTATTGCTATATATTACTGTACTCTTAATTTTAATATTACTGTATATTAGTGTACTCTTGATGTTGATATTACTGTATTGCTGTATATTACTGTACTCTTGATTTAGACATAACTGTATTACTGTACTCTTGATTTTGATATTACAGTATATTAGTGTACTCTTGATTGTGATATTACTGTATATGTAGCAGGTACACGCTATTTGTACTAAATGAAACAGACTCATGCCCCCACTGCAATATCCATGATCCAATTACAGAAGTAATTATATGAAATTGTTTTCATATTCTTGACACTGAACAAAATTATTGTGTCAGTGTAGCAAAACGTGTGCCCCCCCTGTGTCAGATGACTAACACCTACAGTGTAGCTATATGGAACATGACAAGCGTAGTTGTACAGAATGGAATCAATTTCCAATAACCACCATGTGCAAGTGATCCGCTGACCCTTGAGTCGCGCATGAATTGCTGCCGTGGCAACTGTGATGGATGACAGTGAATTTACAGTGGATGTGGTTGTCACTGCCGTGCAGGTGAAAATACAGCTGGCAATAACAGAGCTTAGCTCAGGTCACCGTATCATAATGTTTTCATCATATTTAGCTCCGTCTGTTAGCTTCTGTCAATTTGTTGGGTATTTTATTAGGATCCCCATTGGCTGTTGCAAAAGCAGCAGCTACACTTCCTGGGATCCACACAAAACATGAAACATAATATAGAATGACATAATACAGAACATCAATAGACAAGAACAGCTCAAGGACAGAACTACATCCATTTTCTTTAAAGGTACACATAGCCTACATATCAATGCATACACACAAACTATCTAGGTCAAATAGGGGAGAGGCGTTGTGCCGTGAGGTGTTGCTTTATCTGTTTTTTGAAACCAGGTTTGCTGTTCATTTGAGCAATATGAGATGGAAGTAAGTTCCATGCAATAAGGCCTCTATATAAAACTGTACGCTTTCTTGAATTTGTACTGGATTTGGGGACTGTGAAGAGACCCCCGGTGGCATGTCTGCTGGGATAAGTGTGTGTGTGTGTCAGAGCTGTGTCTAAGTTGACTAAGCAAACAATTTGGGATTTTCAACAGATTCATGTTTCTTATAAAAAACAAGTGATTGCAGTCAGTCTCTCCTCAACTCTTAGCCAAGAGAGACTGGCATACATAGTATTTATATCAGCCCTCTGATTACAATGAAGAGCAGAACGTGCCACCCTGTTCTGAGCCAGCTGCAGCTTAACTTGGTCTTTCCTTGCAACACTGGACCACACGACTGGACAATAATCAAGATTAGACAAAACTAGAGATGGCAGAACTTGCTTTTTGGAGTGTGGTGTTAAAAAAGCAGAGCATCTCTTTATTACGAACAAACCTCTCCCCATCTTCACAACCATTGAATCTATTATGTTTTCACCATGACTGTTTACAATCTAAGGTAACCCCAAGAAATTCAGTCTCCTCAACTTGTTCAACAGCCACACCATTCATTACCAGATTCAGCTGAGGTCTAGAACTTAAGGAATGATTTGTACCAAGTACAATGCTCTTAGTTTTAGAGATGTTCAGGACCAGTTTATTACTGGCCACCCATTCCAAAACAAAGTGCAACTCTTTGTTAAGGGTTTCAGTGACTTCATTAGCTGTGGTTGCGGATGCGTATATGGTTGACTCATCAGCATACATGGGCAACGTAACTGAAGGAGCTCAACAAAGCATAAACATGCTGTACATTAAACAGTACAACTAAAAACCGATTTTGGTAGCTAATCCTTACAGAATCCACTCAAACTACAGGTACAAACCAGGAAGTTTCATTTTGAGGCAGAATCCTTTTCTCAGGATGAAATACTTGTTGCTGGTGTTGATGAGGGGCTTTTCCAGACTTCTTTCAAAGGCTAAAAGAAACAGTGTTGCATAACAATACTAATCCTAAACACAAATGCTGGGAGACATGAATCCACTTGGGTGGTGAGGATCTATGTGGATTGGATACGCCAGTGTTGGGGATGGGTACACTGCACGCTCAGAGAGGGAGGGAAGGAGGATGGGAGATCTCCCATGCAAAGGCAGCCATGAGAAGGCTCACTTGACAGTCCAAAGGCGCTTAGCCATCACTGAGAACAAGCTGCTTTTCCTATGGGTGAAGCCGCACATTAATATGCAGAGAATTTATTAACTAGCAGCCATACTGTCTGAGTTCAAGCTCTTGTCCAGCTCTGGTAGCTGATGTGCCAGAGCTTTCCATCATCGCAGCAATATGAATACATCTTTGAGTCTGGGACTGACACACACACAGTTTCCACACAACAATAGATGAAAAGACCAGAAAAGATCCAGATAGACAAGAGATGCAATACGCCCACTGAACTGGTGGTTGTGGCAGTATTGTCAGTGGGCCCCACAAACAGGCAAATAACGGTGCAGTACAACAGTGATGTGCAAAACGACATCCCAGAACGTACAACTAGTCGGTTCGTTGTCATGGATGTGCTATTGCAGCAGACGACCACACTGGGTTCCACTCCTGCCAGCTAAAAACAAGAAGAAGCGGCTCCAGTGGGCCCGCTATCACCAACACTGGACAACCGAGGTGTGGAAAAACATTGCCTGGTCCGACAAATCCCAGTTCCTGTTGCGTCATGCTGATGGCAGAGTCAGGATTTAGTGTAAGCCTACCTACTGTCAATGGTAGATGCTGGCGGCAGTGGTGTACTGGTGTGGGGAATGTTTTCCTGGCACACATTATGTCTCTTGCTACCAATTGAGCAACATTTCTATGCCCAGAAGAATTCAGGCTGTTCTGGTGGCAAAGGGGGGTCCTACCCGGAAGGTCTTGTACCTCAGTCACTATTAGAGTAGTTACAGTATCTCCACTAATATCATCTACAATTATTTTGCTACTATTCCCCTATCACCCTGGCCCAGTCGTATCTCTTTATAGTCATGTTTTGACAAGTCTCTGCTGCAGTGTTCTGAAGTAATTGAATTAATAGGGGTATTTACGGCCCTGGGAGGCTTCAATTCTCTGTTTTCATTTCTTTCTGCAATTCAGACATTTCCCTCTTCTTTCTTTCCCTTCCCTTCCCCTCCCTTTCTCTCTCTAATGACTGTTTTGCACTGCCGTGCACTTCTCTTGTCTTTGGGGGAATAAGTCTGGGTTGGAATCCATCTGTCAGACATTCTGGTAACACCGGATCTTAGAAAGCAATATCATGTCTCTCCCCATTCATGCATTTTCTTTTCATTAAAACATCGTTTCTGCTTTCTTGGACCTTTTTAGATCGCATCTAGAGTCAGGACTAAATCCCTTTTTTTTTTTAAATTAATTTAGCTAACCCTCCGTAAATGTGTTTTATTGTGTCCAATTAGCAGGACTGAGATAAATGTTAGTAATAAATATTCATGAATATTGGAGTTGCATAACACACACTAACTGTCTCATCACTCACTCTTTGTTGGGAAGTATATGCACCCAGAGCCCGATTCAGACTTAAGATAAGTAGACTTAACATGGACTTAATTAAGTCAATAAAACATCGACTTAGGGCCTTCAGTATCAGGGAAGATCCGCTTTATAGGCTATGTATCATTGCCAGGTACGGCAACTGCACCTCCCGCAACCACAGGGCTCTCCAGAGGGTGGTGCGGTCTGCCCAACGCATCACCGGGGGCACACTGCCTGTACTCCAGGACACCTACAGCACACAATGTCACAGGAAGGCCAAAAAGATAATTAAGGACATCAACCAACCGAGCCATTGCCTGTTCAGCCCGCTACCATCCAGAAGGCGAGGCCAGTACAGGTGCATCAAAGCTGGGACCGAGAGATTGAAAAACAGCTTCTATCTCAAGGCCATCAGACTGTTAAATAGCCAACAATAGCCGACTACCACCCGGTTACTCAACTCTGCACCTTAGAGGCTGCTGCCCCAATATACATAGACATGGAATTACTGGTCACTTTAATAATGGAACACTAAATCAAATCAAAATGTTTTGGTCACATACACATGGTTAACAGATGTTAATGCGAGTATAGCAAAATGCTTGTGCTTCTAGTTCCGACAGTGCAGTAATATCTAACAAGTAATCTAACAATTCCACAACAACTACCTAAAACACACAAATCTAAAGGGATGGTATAAGAATATGTACATATAAATACAAGTCACTTTAATAATGTTTACATACTGCTTTACTAATTTCATATGTATAATTATATTGTATTTTAGTCAATGCCACTCCGACATTGCTCATCCTAATATTTATATATTTCTTAATTACATTCTTTTATTTTTAGATTTGTGTGTATTGTTGTGAATGGTTAGATACTACTGCTCTGTCAGAGCGAGGAACACAAGCAATTTCGCCACACCCGCAATAACATCAGCTAAATATGTGTACATGACCAATCAAATGTGATTTGATTTATAGCTCATTAGAAATGTAAAGGCAACATTCCTGCGTTCGCGAACACGTTGAACGCTGCATATCTCGGCTCAATCGGGTTTACCTTGAAATCTTTGCGCGGCTCTTCCGCCATACTGATTGAATCCAGACGCTAGTTAATAGGCCCCCATAGATCAGAATACAGAATACAGCACTATGGGGGGCTGCTGGTATCAAAACACCCCCGCAGGGGGAAAGGAGTTCCAATGACGAACCTTAAGGTTATTATAGCTGGGAGTGGTGGGGGGAGGAGGACGTTTGTCAAAAACATTTGCTGAAAAACAGTAAGTGAAAGAACGAGGGTAAATTGACATATAAATACATCCCAAGATTTATGCCCATTGGTTGAGCGAGAGGAAGGTGATAATTGCAAGAGTGACCCCATATGTTAAACAGCAAGCGTGCGGAATGTGCATAATTGTGCCGTGCTTATAGGCTATAGGGTAAATAGGCGAATGACGTTCCACACATGGCTAACAGGAAGGAGGAGAATAAACAAGATGATCATTAGTATGCCTTCCCACTAAGCCAGTAGAATAGGAAGCAAAGTGAATTATGTTATGTTTCCTGGATGATGTTAAACGAGCATTCAGACCAGCCTTCCTGGTTGAACTTCCGCAAACTACATGACAATTACTGAACGTTTCAGTTGAGTCGACCACTTGGTGTTGAATAGGTATTTCTGTCAAATAGTATTTCATAAAACCAAGGCCAGATTATCGCAGCATTGCTGAAAAGACAAACTGGCCAGCCAAATATAGCAATATCAACTGAGAGAGTTCAGGGCATAGCACCATACTAATATAATACAGAGCACGACACAAACAGTGCATCTCTCAAAATACTCTTTACATAGGAAGTTGCACTTCATCATAAAAATAACTATGCCATTATATCATACAGTTGTTGTGCTGCTAAACTTTCCTCATGGGGGCTCTATCATGACTATCATTGGGCATCCGCCCCTGGGTTCAGTCTCTCCTACTCTATTCCTGAGTTCTTGCTCTCTCTCTGGGTTCAGGCTCTCCAAGTCCATTCTTGAGCTCCCTCTTTCTCTTTCTGGGTTCAGGCTCTCCCAGTCTATTCCTGAGCTCTCGTTCTCTCAAGCACTCTCTCCCTCGCTCTCTCTGTGTTCAGGCTCTCCGAGTCTATTCATGAGCTCTCTCTCACGCTCTCTCGCTCTCTCTCGCTCTCTCTCTCTCTCTCGCTCTCTCTCTGCGTTCAGGCTCTCCGAGTCTATTCCTGAGCTCTATCTCACGCTCTCTCGCTCTCTCTCGCTCTCTCTCACTCTCTCGCTCTCTCTCGCTCTCTCTCTGCGTTCAGGCTCTCCGAGTCTATTCCTGAGCTCTATCTCACACTCTCCCTCGCTCTCTCTGTGTTCAGGCTCTCTGAGTCTATTCATGAGCTCTCTCTCACGCTCTCTCGCTCCCTCGCTATCTCTCACTCTCTCGCTCTCTCTCGCTCTCTCTCTGCGTTCAGGCTCTACGAGTCTATTCCTGAGCTCTCTCTCTCATGCTCTCGCTCTCTCTCGCTCTCTCTCTTTCTCTCTCTGCGTTCAGGCCCCCCGAGTCTATTCCTGAGCTCCATCTCACACTCTCTCTCGCTCTCTCTCTGCGTTCAGACTCTCCGAGTCTATTCCGGAGCTCTCTCTCTCTCACCCTCTCGCTCTCTCATTCTCTCTCTGCGTTCAGGCTCTCCGAGTCTATTCCTGAGCTCTCTCTCACGCTCTCGCTCTCTCTCGTTCTCTCTCTGCATTCAGGCTCCCCGAGTCTATTTCTGAGCTCTCTCTCTCTCACCCTCTCGCTCTCTCTCGCTCTCTCTCTGCGTTCAGGCTCTCCGAGTCTATTCCTGGGGTCCCTCTCTCTGCATTCCAACAATATGACATTCCTAATCAAAAATGAAGAGATAGCTATTTTGGTTTGAATAAGAACTGCTTCACAATAGCTAATTTACTCTATATGCTGTGAGTCAGAGTGAGAGAGAGACGAGGAGAATGACCTTAAATGGAAATTACAACCAACACGCCCACCTCACTGCACTGACATCAGACAACGCAATGATAGAAAGACAATGACTCTTTGAGAGGTCGCCTAGCAACAAGAAGTACTAAAAATACATGCAGAGGTGCGCACTTTATATTGCCTGTATTTTCTACAAGTATATGAATAAATGTATTATACACACTTTGAAATATAAGCACATAAACTTTTGTTGTTGCCTAGTGACCAGAGAAATCCTTTTGAAGCTACAGAGCAGGAAACCTCCCTCCCAGGGGTGCCCCATACCTGAGGGAACCAATCGGCTACTCATGTCTCTGTATGACAAATATACTTTTCCTACAGTATTCCTGGTGATGTCCCAAAACAAATCTGATTAAGGACAATATCAGCAACATGAATATGAAGGATGCACTGTGACGTTGTGTTTTTCTGTGATTTATGTGTCGTATCCAATAGACCATAATGAATAATATATGCATTGCTGTGCTAGCTAGTAGTATAGTGATTGTTCATATCGACTATACATTCTCTTGAAATTGAATTGTGATTTTTACCCTCCTGTGCTGTGCTTGGTGTCAAACCAACTCTTGATACTGAAAACTGTCTGGAATAACAATTGAGCTGTGACATTTGACATCCGGCTGCAGCGGGCCCAGCATCTAAATGACTGAAATGCATTGCTACTCTCATAGATAAGAGCGAGATCATTAAATAGCATTCCACTGATGAGACACCGTAGTAACCAGCATCAAATGGGTAATAGGGGAAAGACCAACTGATAAAGAGGGGATTGGAGGGAAGAGGGAATCGTGCCAGGTGCTGCAGGGTACACAGGTGCCACTATGACTTCAGAGCTGACTCAGATTTGTGACTTGAGTCGGACTATGACTTCAGAGCTGACTCAGATTTGTGACTTGACTCAGACTATGACTTCAGAGCTGACTCAGATTTGTGCTTGAAAACTCTGAGACTGTTTTAAAATGTGTTCTAATACTGTTCAGTGAATGAAATCCAAAGACCAGCTAAGGTTAACTAACTACAACTACAGGAATTCTTGTAGATCTTTTCCTGCAGGATTCCTGTAAGATTTCTGTAGGATTCCTTTAAGATTTCTGTAGGATTCCTGTAAGATTTCTGTAGGATTCCTGGAAGATTTCTGTAGTATTCCTGTAGAATGCTCACTCTACTTGAAGCAGATGTCGCAGCACAAGGATCTACATCAAAGAAAAGTGGTTAACGTCAAAGACATCCCTCCTTGTTACAGACCTGGAAAACGTCTTGTCTGTGGGGAAACGGGGACTCCACTGAGATGGTTAGAGTACAAGGTTAATTCCCTGCTTGTGGTGTGTAATCCAATGGGATGCCTAACCACAACAAGCGCCATGAAAACTTCCTGAAGCATATGTTCCAGGTTGATCAGAGCAGATGGAGGAGGGTGAGGAAATGAGGGCGCAGAGACTACGCTTAATGATTATGTCGTGTAAGAAAAGTTATTTATGGACACTCTTATGGTGAATAAAAAGTGAACAGTGGAAGATTTCAGAGCTGATTCATGCGCAGGGATGGATCAGGTGTGGCACTCTTAGAAAAAAAGGTGCTATCTAGAACCTAAAAGGCTTCTTGGGCCGTCCCCATAGGAGAACCCTTTGAAGAACCCTGTTTGGTTGCAGGTAGAACGACATACAACCCAAAGGGGTTTTACCTGGAACCGAAAAGGGTTCCACCTGGAACCAAAAAGGGTTCTCCTATGGGGACAGCCAAAGAACCCTTTTGGAATCTTTTTTTCTAAGAGTGTACAGTAACTGGGTTGTTGAACCTACTCAATCAGTCATACAGTGGTACCCAGTCAAGCACATTTTTTTACACTGCCAAATGCAGTTCAAATTCAACAAAACAATGTTTACCTTACTGATTCAAACACGCGTTTCTCTCTGAAGGGAACTGCGTTTTGGACGTGTCCTGTAAGCTCAGCCACCAGTTATGATTGAAAAGGGATCCGAGTCCCGATTAAGAAATAAACCAAACTCAATTTTGAGAAATGATAAATAAACAACTTTTATTTCCATTGATCATACATTTAGCGTGCATATTAATCCAAATAAAAGCAGCAATGATCATGTAACTAGGAATACATCTAGAAATGATAAGAATGGATCGGAGGATCCTAGATTTCAAACATGAGGTCTACACACGGTCCTTATGCAAATTATAGGAAGGTTTGGCAATCATTTGTTTGTGGTCTTTTTTTCATAACAGTACAGTATTGTCATAGTTCTTTTGTCACCATTTTCAAACCTGTATATTGGAATGTGTGTGCTATGTTCAGGAAATAAACAAACGCTTTAGGCTTTAGAAACGTTGTTTCTACTCCTATGCAGGGCTTTGACATGTAGCAGAAATATGTTCAAAGCCTGAACGGGACGGAGACTAAGAAAACATTTTGGGGAGAGGATTCCTGGGAACATAACTCAGAAGTGTAGACATTTCATCATTGAAATCCATACCCCCTTGAGTAAACATTTTGTGACGGTATAAAGGCATGCCTTCCATCAAACTCTGAAGACAAGAAGTACAAATACCTTGAATTATCCACATCAACACGCTCGCACACTCATACAAAACCTTAGGAAAAGAATTCGCTTCAACATGGTCCCAAATGTATATTTCAAAGCACACTTTTCAAGAAGCAGGAAAACTCTGGCAGGTCTTGTCTCACATTGATTAGTGTCCTGTAAAAATAAAAAGGCTATTGGAAGAAGTCCTCACAAGACTAAGAGGTTGTCCCCAGACAGAGTCTGGGTCAGGGAACCAGGCAGTGATACTCATATTTTACTGTGCTTAGCTTGGAATCACATCTAGACTTTCACTCATGATGATAGCCATATTAAAATGTTACATACAATACTTCCAAATTTCTATCATTCAATTCTTCACTCAATACATGCAAAAAACACACTCACGATCTCACTCTCCCACATGTACTGTGCCTTGCGAAAGTATTCGGCCCCCTTGAACTTTGCGACCTTTTGCCACATTTCAGGCTTCAAACATAAAGATATAAAACTGTATTTTTTTGTGAAGAATCAACAAGTGGGACACAATCATGAAGTGGAACGACATTTATTGGATATTTCAAACTTTTTTAACAAATCAAAAACTGAAAAATTGGGCGTGCAAAATTATTCAGCCCCTTTACTTTCAGTGCAGCAAACTCTCTCCAGAAGTTCAGTGAGGATCTCTGAATGATCCAATGTTGACCTAAATGACTAATGATGATAAATACAATCCACCTGTGTGTAATCAAGTCTCCGTATAAATGCACCTGCACTGTGATAGTCTCAGAGGTCCGTTAAAAGCGCAGAGAGCATCATGAAGAACAAGGAACACACCAGGCAGGTCCGAGATACTGTTGTGAAGAAGTTTAAAGCCGGATTTGGATACAAAAAGATTTCCCAAGCTTTAAACATCCCAAGGCGCACTGTGCAAGAGATAATATTGAAATGTAAGGAGTATCAGACCACTGCAAATCTACCAAGACCTGGCCGTCCCTCTAAACTTTCAGCTCATACAAGGAGAAGACTGATCAGAGATGCAGCCAAGAGGCCCATGATCACTCTGGATGAACTGCAGAGATCTACAGCTGAGGTGGGAGACTCTGTCCATAGGACAACAATCAGTCGTATATTGCACAAATCTGGCCTTTATGGAAGAGTGGCAAGAAGAAAGCCATTTCTTAAAGATATCCATAAAAAGTGTCGTTTAAAGTTTGCCACAAGCCACCTGGGAGACACACCAAACATGTGGAAGAAGGTGCTCTGGTCAGATGAAACCAAAATTGAACTTTTTGGCAACAATGCAAAACGTTATGTTTGGCGTAAAAGCAACACAGCTCATCACCCTGAACACAACATCCCCACTGTCAAACATGGTGGTGGCAGCATCATGGTTTGGGCCTGCTTTTCTTCAGCAGGGACAGGGAAGATGGTTAAAATTGATGGGAAGATGGATGGAGCCAAATACAGGACCATTCTGGAAGAAAACCTGATGGAGTCTGCAAAAGACCTGAGACTGGGACGGAGATTTGTCTTCCAACAAGACAATGATCCAAAACATAAAGCAAAATCTACAATGGAATGGTTCAAAAATAAACATATCCAGGTGTTAGAATGGCCAAGTCAAAGTCCAGACCTGAATCCAATCGAGAATCTGTGGAAAGAACTGAAAACTGCTGTTCACAAATGCTCTCCATCCAACCTCACTGAGCTCGAGCTGTTTTGCAAGGAGGAATGGGAAAAAATTTCAGTCTCTCGATGTGCAAAACTGATAGAGACATACCCCAAGTGACTTACAGCTGTAATCGCAGCAAAAGGTGGCGCTACAAAGTATTAACTTAAGGGGGCTGAATAATTTTGCACGCCCAATTTTTCAGTTTTTGATTTGTTAAAAAAGTTTGAAATATCCAATAAATGTCGTTCCACTTCATGATTGTGTCCCACTTGTTGTTGATTCTTCACAAAAAAATACAGTTTTATATCTTTATGTTTGAAGCCTGAAATGTGGCAAAAGGTCGCAAAGTTCAAGGGGGCCGAATACTTTCGCAAGGCACTGTACACAACTAGCAGGAGTATTATCTTTTACATGATATACAATAAATAGTTTGAGATAATAAATATGAACATTAATCTTATTAACAAACACCAACAGCTTTGTTCAACTGATCTCCATTTCCTGAATAGCATCTGACATTATTTTTTGCTCTCAGTGGCTACTAATTCTAATGCAGTACCATGCAAACTGTAGTTCTTCCACTTCACAACCCCCACTACAAGTTTGCTTTTCAGACCGTGTTCCAAGATAATATATGGCAATGTTTTATCTACAAACACTTAGATTTTTCAAACATCTTTACTATCTTGGCATCATTTCCCCCCCCAAAAATCCACAAGACAACCACATGACGTTGTTGAAAACTAAGAGAGAGGGTTAGGATGGGGGTGGGGGAAGTAGTCAATGTTCAGGGCAGAGGCTGAGAATCTTCATGGGAATGATTGTGCTTGGTGGGAATCAGGGGTTCGAGAGTTGGTCAACCAGGAACCAACGTTAAGACACGGGTAGAGGGAAGATCTGATCCGGCTCTGAACTCTGAGTCAGTGTGCGTCATCTCCAAGACATTCAGACTGATTTACTAGGGCCGTACTCTATCTGAATGCAGAGATGCAGGAGAGAGGCAGTGGGGCTGAAATAGCTAAGGGTTCAGGATAGGCTATAAACAAAACGGGAGCATACTCAGAAGAGTCAAGGGTCATTTTCCCCCCCCTCGTTTGTGCAGACAGCCTGGTTAGACAAAGCTACGCCTCAAGGCATGATGAGTCCTCCCAAGATATACATCAAGTCATTAGCTGGTCCCAGTATGCTTCCAACAGAATGACTAAGGCTGCCATCCACGTCATTCTAAATGGGATAGAAGTCTTCAGAGTCAAGTAACCACTGTAGCAATAATAATAACAATAGAAATACTTAATAACACTCAGAAAAGTACACAGAAATGAGCGGGATAGACATGTAAACAATAGGAGACAAGCTTTCTCCTTCAATCTCTCTCTGTCTCTCTCTCTCTGTCTCTCAGAAGCCTGGCACGTGGCAGTAGGCCTCCAGGGAGGCCAGCATGATGTAGAGGAGCCAGAGGGAGAAGAAGAAGAGGGAGGTGAGGAGTTTTGCGGTCCGCGGGCCCCCCAGTTCGCCCCCTGCCACCCCGGCCCGGCGGCGGTACATCAGCACTAGGACGCATACGAACGCCATGATTGTGAACAGGGTGACGGAGAAGGCCAGCGAGCCTGGCTGCACAAGGAACTTCTTGCCCTTGGTCTTCCAGTAGACGGCCGCGATGGTCCACGCCACACCGATGCCCAGGAACACATTCACTGCATTGCTGCCTGTCACATTGCCGATGGAGGCGTCAGCGTACTGGTCTTGGATGGCCGCCACTTTACTGGCAAAGGTGTCTGAGAGAACATGCAGGAAGCAGAAATAGCTGGTTAGAAAACGGTTAGTGATTCTGGCACGGTTTAAAATTGGGACAACGAAGACAGATACAGCCCAGAGAAAGACTGACAGAGAGAGACTACACAGAGATAGACAGGCGCCCACCTGGAACGGAAGTACCCAGGGCCACAAATACTACGGCAGTGACAGAGTCCTTGAGCCCCACTGTGCAGCCAAAATGAGAGGCCAGGTCCCCAGTCACAGCCGTCAGAACACCAATCAGGGAGATGGACACAAAGAAGCAGGCCCAGCCGTTCCAGTACTCTGTGGGCGGGACAAAGGCGAACAGAACCTTCCAGAACACTGTGAGGAAGTGCATGATGTAGTCGAAACAGGACGGCAGGCGCTCCTCCCCACTCTCCTCCTCATCATCATCACCTGGGAGAGAGAAAGAGAGAGGTGTTTACACCGTTTCAAAATCCATGATCCTTTTGTTGCTTCAACTTGTATCTATAAATTCTCAAACAGCAACTTGCATGTCTGTGACTTCATTACTGCTCCTAAAGTAGAGTGCGACTTCTCTGCCCTGAACAACACACCTCTGACTCTCCGTTAATGCAAGAGCATGCAGCTATAATGAGTCAGCCCCAGAGATGGTAGGAGTGAAGGAGAGAGGCACTCACCTGCACTGACAGTGACAGCATTGACAAACTGCTCTCTCCAGCTACTGCTGCCCACCACCAGAGCAAGGTTAGTCTTCTTGATCAGCTTATCCACTGTGTTCTACACACACACACAAACAGACACACACACACACACACGAACAAACACACACACACATGAACAAACACACAAAACACACACACACACACACCAACAAACACACACACACGCGAACAAACACACACACACGAACAAACACACATACACATGAACAAACACACAAACACACACACACACACACACACACCAACAAACACACAAGAACACACGCACAAACAAACAAAAAAGCAAGAAAATAACAACAATCAGATTTCAGCTATCGTAAAATAGAGTTATCAATTCATAGAATGGATAGAGAAGTGTTGTATGGGGTGGATGAGGTCAGGGTTGGTCTAATGTTAATGCTGTGTGCAATGTCATCTTGCCCTGTTTGTTTACTACATTTGTTTGTTTAGTAATCTTTAACAGAGGGCAAGGAGACATCTGTTGGTTTCAGTGTAGATGACCTGACTGGCCTTTCTGTCCACACTGTCTCCCCTTGGGAGGTGGGAGGGGGGGCTCGACGGGAGTAATGAGACAGTGATCTCTAACTGGCAGAAGACATGCTTTTAATAAATAGTATGCTGCTGAGACGGGATGGGACGGGGGGGGGGTGGCAGATGAGGACAGAGGGGGACAGAGTAGAAAGGACGCATACGTATGTGGGGGTTTGTTTTTGTGGGTTACCTTGAACTCGTAGGACTCCTCGATCACCACCTCCAGCTTGGTGTGTTCTCCTAGGCTGGGACAGCCCATCTTGGACACCTCCTCCTCATCAGTTCCTGCTGGCTTGTTGTCATTGGAGTCGCCTGTGAAAGCAAAGGAACAATTCAATATCAACCTATCCTTACCTACTGCTATATAACATGTACCGGTATACAAAAATACTATGTAATTGACTTATCAAATGAATGCTCTGAGAATAAATAGTATAACGATGCATCGATACACAGAGTTCCGTGAGGGGGGTAAAAATGTTTTTCTCGTGGGTATCACGTTGCAGGACAAAGGCACTGAGAACATTAAATTAGTGTGTGTGTGTATATATATCTTTTTGTGTGTTACTGAGGCTTTCATCTGTATAGAAAACGTTAAAAATATAATGTTTGAAAGTAAGAAAGCAACATAACTATATTTGGAATAAAAACATTGACTGGTTAAGGATGTCATGTGTTGTGATTCTATGTGCCACATCCTTATCACTTACAACACGGAACTGCCAAGGTCAAATAAAACCTACAGCACTTCCTCAACTACCATTCTATCCTTTATATACAGCCGTTGTGTTTTTCCAATGACTGATCGTGTGCAACAGACCATTTGCGACTGACAGAGATAACACGGGGCTGCTCCTTTTTTGCTCTGCACTGACCGTGTTTCCGTCCAATCTCCAGCAGCACAGGCTCCCCCAGCTGGATGATGAAGGTCTTGTTCTTCTCATACTCCTCATCATCAATGACCTTCACCTCCAACAGCTTCCTGCAGACGGGGACAGACAGAGAAAAGCATGTTGGGTAAGAACCAGATAGCTCTTTTCGAAGGAGAAAAAGATGGGAACAGAGAAGGGGGAAGGGACAGAGGTGAGGAAGGGACAGAGGCGAGGAAGGGACAGAGGCGAGGAAGGGACAGAGGCGAGGAAGGGACAGAGGCGAGGAAGGGACAGAGGCGAGGAAGGGACAGAGGTGAGGAAGGGACAGAGGTGAGGAAGGGACAGAGGCGAGGAAGGGACAGAGGCGAGGAAGGGACAGAGGTGAGGAAGGGACAGAGGTGAGGAAGGGACAGAGGTGAGGAAGGGACAGAGGTGAGGAAGGGACAGAGGCGAGGAAGGGACAGAGGCGAGGAAGGGACAGAGGTGAGGAAGGGCAGAGAAACAGATAAGGGGAGACGAATAGCAGCGTGGAGCGATGGAGAGAAAACAGCTTGCCATCCTGTTTTTTTTCTCCTTCCTTTGACTGGAGGAGAAAGTGAGAGTGATAGAAAGAGGAGAGCAGGGTGGGCTGCACAGATGTCCAGGATGCTGGTAATTAGGGTTCATTAATAATGAAGAAAGCCACTAAGGCAGACAGGGACAGACACACTGCTGGGAACAAACAATTAAGCAGTTAAGCCATTCACATTATGGCCACGATGCACAAACACACACACACACACACACCACCCCTAATTTTCCTCCAACCTTTACCACTAGCTACCGTTTAAACTCACGTGTTCTCAGCCTTATCACGTAAATGTAATTCACTATCGTCCTTTCTATCTCGCCCTCCAACCCAGACCCGTTGCTTAAGCCCTCACAAGAGTTCACCTTAACTACATTTAATAAGAAATCTTCTGTATTGATTGGCACAGTATTTATCACATGATTCCCCCCCCCACCCCTCACTGCTCTCTCTCTCCCTATCTCTCTGTTTTCTTGATTAGATTCCAGTGACCCAAAAAGCCTGTCGGTGTGGTGACTCATATCAGTGTAAATGTGTCTAATGCAGCCTTGTCGCTCACTGGACTATTCCCATGGGTGGCTGAGCTCTGAGCTCCACTCCCTCTGCATGCCAGCCAAACACTTCAGAGCCAAGCTGATAGTGGTGGACAGCTATCAGAGAGGCCTATCAGCCCATGTTAAGACTGCAGGGCTGGCTCCAGCAGATGGGCCAAGCCACACAGCGTAGAGATAAGAATAGACCTGGATCCATTGTGATCCTTAGGCCCAGCAGAACTCTGGTACACACAAAGGAGAGCAGAGGTCCCGGGTGACCACTCCTCCTGTCGACACAGTCCACACACAGACTGACGGGCCATCCCAGAAGACCGGCAGAGGTGCAGGACAGCCTGATGGAGACGGATGAGCGAGCGAGCAGGAAAACTGCATTTGTGCAGTATTAAGCATATTAAGCACGAGGCCCTGGTCCCAGGCTACGGCCTTCAGGTATTGAATGGCGCTGTTATTCACTGGAGCAAAAACTCTTAACAAGCACGTGCGCAAAGACACACACACACACACACACTGTAAATAGGTAAATAAACAGCTAAATATACATATATATAGGTAATGAACCACTCCACACACATGCAACTTGACTTACTCCCCTGAGTACACTGCAACAGCACGCTCGCAATGAGCAGATAATAAACGTCGAGGTGAATTCTAACGCAGATAGTAGCCTAGGCTAGACTGTGTGAAAAAGTACAGCTACAGATTGAATTCCGTTTTTTTGTGTTTTTTTTTCATCAGAGCCAACTGTTTGTTTTTATAAAACTTAAATTACATTCGTGGTGATTTAGAGTTTGGCCTCTTTCCGGGTACGCCTGCGATAAATCAACCAATTAGAGAACAAACTCTCCCGTTGCATTTGATTGCAGCCATCACGACTGAATTAGTTACAAGATCCTGTTCTGAATAAATAGAATTGCACCACTCAGAATATTAAAAGGCAATTCCACGGAAACAAAATTAGGCTTTGACTTCGTGTTAAAATGTATGCCAAACAAAAACCACTGCCTTAAAAGTTTAACAAAACATACAAATCAAGGCATACTTTTAACAATTTCCACTGAAAAAATGGACAAAAACGAATTTAACTGTGCAGATGCAAACTTTGGTAACGTAATAGCGGTAAAATCTCCCTCAGGTTTTTATGCAATAACGTAAAAACTGGGGTGTCAGCTATGACATGGCGAGTTACATCATGGGTCCCAGATCTGTACTACACAAAAAATGCATAACTATGGATATGAATGTCATTCTCTTCATGTTTCACAAGTTTGGACATCACAGTACAGCACATCAGAGCACAGTAGAAAAGAGTAAAGTAGAGTATACTCTACTCTATTGTACTAACCTCTACCTTTCTGTACTGCACTCTATGGTACAGTATTGTATTGTACTGTGCTATCCAAATGCGAATCAGACGTCTATGACAGGTTCCGATTTGGTCCAGTCCGGCCCTTCAGTGGGCCTTAACAACAAGGCCAGGGTGGACTGAGCAAATTTCAACTACTTCTCAACGTCCATGGACATCCCGTGTTGGTCGGTGCTCAGTGGGTGAGGATGCTGGTTACAGTAAATGGAAAGACAGGGGGATCATGGGTAGGTGTCAGAAAGAGCTGGGAGAGGTAATACTGGAGGGAGAGAGTAGAGAGAGAGAGGGGGAGGGGTTTTCCAGACTCAGACTATTATAACACTTGGTTTGACCTTCAGACAACAGAAAGAGAAAAAAAACAGCTATGAGCTGAACATAACAGTATGTCAGTAGAAGAGAGGACAGTAACAGGAGACATTACAAGCTGAACATACAAGTATGTCAGTGAAAGAGAGGACAGTAGCAGGAGACACTATGAGCTGAACATAACAGTCAGTGGAAGGGAGGACAGTAGCAGGAGACACTATGAGCTGAACATAAAAGTATGTCAGTGGAAGGGAGGAGACACAGTAACAGTCAGTGGAAGGAGACAGCAGGAGACACTATGAGCTGAACATAAAAGTATGTCAGTGAAAGAGAGGACAGTAGCAGGAGACACTATGAGCTGAACATAACAGTCAGTGGAAGGGAGGACAGTAGCAGGAGACACTATGAGCTGAACATAACAGTATGTCAGTGGAAGAGAGGACAGTAGCAGGAGACACTATGAGCTGAACATAACAGTATGTCAGTGGAAGGGAGGACAGTAGCAGGAGACACTATGAGCTGAACATAACAGTATGTCAGTGGAAGAGAGGACAGTAGCAGGAGACACTATGAGCTGAACATAACAGTATGTCAGTGGAAGAGAGGACAGTAGCAGGAGACACTATGAGCTGAACATAACAGTATGTCAGTGGAAGGGAGGACAGTAGCAGGAGACACTATGAGCTGAACATAACAGTATGTCAGTGGAAGGGAGGACAGTAGCAGGAGACACTATGAGCTGAACATAACAGTATGTCAGTGGAAGGGAGGACAGTAGCAGGAGACACTATGAGCTGAACATAACAGTATGTCAGTGGAAGAGAGGACAGTAGCAGGAGACACTATGAGCTGAACATAACAGTATGTCAGTGGAAGGGAGGACAGTAGCAGGAGACACTATGAGCTGAACATAACAGTATGTCAGTGGAAGGGAGGACAGTAGCAGGAGACACTATGAGCTGAACATAACAGTTATGTCAGTGAAAGGGCAGACAGTAGCAGGAGACACTATGAGCTGAACATAACAGTATGTCAGTGAAAGGGCAGACAGTAGCAGGAGACACTATGAGCTGAACATAACAGTATGTCAGTGGAAGGGAGGACAGTAGCAGGAGACACTATGAGCTGAACATAACAGTTATGTCAGTGAAAGGGCAGACAGTAGCAGGAGACACTATGAGCTGAACATAACAGTATGTCAGTGGAAGGGAGGACAGTAGCAGGAGACACTATGAGCTGAACATAACAGTTATGTCAGTGAAAGGGCAGACAGTAGCAGGAGACACTATGAGCTGAACATAACAGTATGTCAGTGAAAGGGCAGACAGTAGCGGGAGACACTATGAGCTGAACATAACAGTATGTCAGTGAAAGGGCAGACAGTAGCAGGAGACACTATGAGCTGAACATAACAGTTATGTCAGTGAAAGAGCAGACAGTGGCAGGAGACACTATGAGCTGAACATAACAGTATGTCAGTGAAAGGGCAGACAGTAGCAGACCCAACTGTGGTTTGTGACTATCATGATTTCGCATTGTAGCCAAGTCAGTTGCAGTAATTCCGTTACAGATTTTTTGGATAATTACCAAATAGGTAACGGAATTATGAGTTTTAATCATGTATTAATTCATAAACAAAATTGATATCAGTAAAATCACTATAACGAATTGGTAAGTCTACCATTACCTCTTACTTCTGTGGACGGTCATTATCCTCCTCCTCATGAGCGAAAGAAATGTGAAAATATTTTTTAATTTTTTATAATTTTGTGGGTTTTTGGTAACGGAATTACAAGGCACACGGTATTTCTTAAAGTTACAGAAGGTAAACAATTTCTCCAAAACAAAATATAAAAGTGTTGATATTAGTTGTCAGGGGACTTTACTTCAACATGATTGTGTTTGATGTATTTTTTTATCCCTTCTAAGACTTTTTCTGCTAGATGTTTTCTAAGACCCCCTTTCAATCTGTTTATCCAGAAATCAAAGCCTTTAATTATTTCTCATTTTTAAGATGGAAAATATAGACCCTTAGCTTTCATCTGACACCCAATTTGATATGCTCCTACGAACTTCACGTTTTCTATAGAAATGCCCTAAAACACCAGAGCAAGGATTGGGTGGGATCACAACATTTGTTGAATAGACATTTCCAAATATTCAATACATTATAGTTGAGTGTGTGAGTGGGGGGCTTAAATTACTTGGGGCCCTCCAGCTTTGCGGGGGTTGCAGATGGCCTCCAGTACGCCAGTCAATAGGAGGGGAATTCACCGAAAATGATTTATAGACCGACCAGTGTGCCTTTCTCTCTGGTGGAAGAACATGGAGAGATAAAATATCAGGCAAACATAAATGTGTTAAGTAAAACCTCCTGCTGTGCCAAAGGTGAGCCTGTACAAGCACCGTCTTATGACGGTGTTTCATGCGCAACTGCGAGTGAAGTGTACGAAACACAAATTCAGGGGGTTGGCATGGCAACAGGTAGCAATAATGTATGTTCTGTTAAAAAGTCACGGCCTTCGGTAAAATAGCTCTAGTCTGAGCGTGGAAGAGGTAGAGGCTCTTCGTGTTTCTGTTGTAAACCATCTCATATGTAGTAGTGGTATTGTAATTATATGAGTGCTTTGAAAGACACCATGCCAAAGACTGATGACAAACAACAAGCATTTTGGGGTGAGACCGATCAAAACCGACCTTGTTTTTTCACCTTCACATTTATGCTGGAGGAATCATTGTCTCATTGTGTCTGTGGATTTGTGTCCCTGAGGGGTTGCTAGTGACGAGCTGCAGTACGGGTTCACCTGCAGCTCTGGGTCATCGTTCTACCACGGCATCTATGTTCCTGACTCAATGTGCTTCTGGGTGGCTGATGAAAAGGAGCTGGCGAGTCCCTGAGGACTGGCGATTAGAGAGAATGAAAGAAACGCTGGCCCTCTTTATGTCTACTGTCTTGTTCCCCCTCTTCTTCTTCACCTCGTTCTTCTGCAATACCCTGCATGTCTATTAACAATTCTTCTTTGTTCACCACTCATCAACTATTGATTCCAGCTGCCTCCTTCTTCCCAGATTAGAGCCTTTTCTCTGGCTCAAGCTGCTTCCTTCTTCCCAGATTAGAGCCTTTTCTCTGGCTCAAGCTGCTTCCCTCTTCCCAGATTAGAGCCTTTTCTCTGGCTCAAGCTGCTTCCCTCTTCCCAGATTAGAGCCTTTTCTCTGGCTCAAGATGCTTCCCTCTTCCCAGATTAGAGCCTTTTCTCTGGCTCAAGCTGCTTCCCTCTTCCCAGATTAGAGCCTTTTCTCTGGCTCAAGCTGTTTCCCTCTTCCCAGATTAGAGCCTTTTCTCTGGCTCAAACTGCTTCCCTCTTCCCAGATTAGCCTTTTCTCTGGCTCAAACTGCTTCCCTCTTCCCAGATTAGAGCCTTTTCTCTGGCTCAAACTGCTTCCCTCTTCCCAGATTAGAGCCTTTTCTCTGGCTCAAGCTGCTTCCCTCTTCCCAGATTAGAGCCTTTTCTCTGGCTCAAGCTGCTTCCCTCTTCCCAGATTAGAGCCTTTTCTCTGGCTCAAGCTGCTTCCCTCTTCCCAGATTAGAGCCTTTTCTCTGGCTCAAGCTGCTTCCCTCTTCCCAGATTAGAGCCTTTTCTCAGGCTCAAGCGGCTTCCTTCTTCCCAGATTAGAGCCTTTTCTCTGGCTCAAGCTGCTTCCTTCTTCCCAGATTAGAGCCTTTTCTCTGGCTCAAGCTGCGTGAACTTGTTGTTGTCGCACAACTACTGGATGGCTTCTCTAAAGAAGCCCAACTGACTTGTGATGTGCCTCCGTGTCTCTGTGAAATATTCTTCTTGGTTATTTTGCTTCTATTGCATTAACGTAGAGTTAGTGACGCCTCACATCTGGGTTTATAAAGGTAGTAATGCGGCTTAAGACAGCGGTGAGGTCATTCTACTGCTTTGTGGGCCTGAGGCTAATGCATTGTAGGTGCAGGGCTGAAAAAACATACCTCTCCCAGGAGGAAGCTGCTCTGGCACTGGGAGAGAGACTCTGGAGAAAGTGTATATTAGGCAATACATTACTTTTTATTTTTTATCTCTGTACTTCTCCATTACTAAAATTAATTTAGTATTCTTGCATAGCCCAGTATGAACGGCGCTTGTTCCCAATAGGCCGGGCAATTTTGTCTGTGTCAGCCATTCTCAATGGCCAATGTAACGTGTGTGCTGGGAGTCGGGAAGCAAGTTCAGGGAGTGCATATTTTAATAAACAAATGAACAAAACAATAAAAATGAACAATGCACAGACAGGAAACTGAAACAGAAACAATGACCCCTGGGGAAGGAACCAAAGGGAGTGAGATACAGTTGAAGTCAGAAGTTTACATACACCTTAACCAAATAGATTTAAACTGAGTTTTTCACAATTCCTGACATTTAATCCTAGTAAAAATTCCCTGTCTTAGATCAGTTAGGATCACCACTTTATTTTAAGAATGTGAAATGTTAGAATAATGGTAGAGAGAATGATTTATTTCAGCTTTTATTTCTTTCATCACATTCCCACTGGGTCAGAAGATTACATACACTCAATTAGTATTTAGTAGCATTGCCTTTAAATTGTTTACCTTGGGTCAAACGTTTCGGGTAGCCTTCCACAAGCTTCCCACAATAAATTGGGTGAATTTTGGTCCATTCCTCCTGACAGAGCTGGTGTAACTGAGACAGGTTTGTAGGCCCCCTCGCTCACACACGCTGTTTCAGTTCTGACCACAAACTGTCTATAGGATTGAGGTCAGGGCTTTGTGATGGCCACTACAATACCTTGACGTTGTTGTCCTTAAGCCATTGCGCCACAACTTTGGAAGTATGCTTGGGGTCATTGTCCATTTGGAAGACCCATTTGCGACCAAGCTTTAACTTCCTGACTGATGTCTTGAGATGTTGCTTCAATATATCCACATAATTGTCCTCCCTCATGTTGCCATCTATTTTGTGAAGTGCACCAGTCCCTCCTGCAGCAAAGCACCCCCACAACATGATGCTGTCACCCCCGTGCTTCAAGGTTGGGACGGTGTTCTTAGGCTTGCAAGCCTCCCCCTTTTTCCTCCAAACATAACGATGGTCATTACGGCCAAACAGTTCCATTTTTGTTTCATCAGACCAGTGGACATTTCTCCAAAAAGTACGATCTTTGTCCCCATGTGCAGTTGCAAACCGTAGTCTGGCTTTTTTATGGCGGTTTTGGAGCAGTGGCTTCTTCCTTGCTGAGCGGCCTTTCAGGTTATGTCGATATAGGACTTGTTTTACTGTGGACATAGACACTTTTGATACCGGTTTCCTCCAGCATCTTCACAAGGTCCTTTGCTGTTGTTCTGGGATTGATTTGCACTTTTTGCACCATAGCACGTTCATCTCTACGAGACAGAATGCGTCTCCGTCCTGAGTGGTATGACGGCTGCATGGTCTCATGGTGTTTATACTTGCGCACTATTGTTTGTACAGATGAACGCGGTACCTTCAGGCATTTGGAAATTGCACCCAAGGATGAACCAGACTTGTGGAGGTCTACAATATTTTTGCTGTTGTGGCTGATTTCTTTTGATTTTCCCATGATGTCAAGCAAAGACGCACTGAGTTTGAAGGTAGGCCTTGAAATACATCCACAGGTACAACTCCAATTGACTCAAATTATGTCAATTAGCCTATCAGAAGTTTCTAAAGGCATGACATCATTTTCTGGAATTTTCCAAGCTGTTTAAAGGCACAGTCAACTTAGTGTATGTAAACTTCTGACCCACTGGAATTGTGATACAGTGAATTATAAGTGAAATAATCTGTCTGTAAACAATTGTTGGAAAAATGACTTGTGTCATGCACAAAGTAGATGTCCTAACTGACTTGTCAAAACTATAGTTTGTTAACAAGACATTTGTGGAGTGGTTGAAAAACAAGTTTTAATGACTCCAACCTAAGTGTATGTAAACTTCCGACTTCAACCGTATATAGGGCAGGTAATCAAGGAGGTGATGGAGTCCAGGAGAATCTGATGACGCAAAAGGTGCGCGTAATGATGGTGATAGGTGTGCGCCATAACGAGCAGTCTGGTGACCTAGAGGCCGGAAAGGTAGCACATGTGACAGTACACCCTCGCCAACCAAAATGACGATTCCGGGGATCAGGAGCAGACCGGTCACCTCTGCTGAGGTGCGGGAAACCTGTCAGTCTGGCTGAGACGCGGGAACATGGTGAACTAGAGCGCCGGAGAGAGAGCATTCGTGACGGTACTGCCTCCCCGGCGCGTTCGGCTCCAGCTGCCGGACGCCAACCAAAGGGATGATCCCGGGGATCCGGGATCTGTTTCGTTAGAGTAAGCTCAGTGAAAGTGATGTTGAGTTAGAGTAAGCTCAGTGAAAGTGATGTTGAGTTAGAGTAAGCTCAGTGAAAGTGATGTTGAGTTAGAGTAAGCTCAGTGAAAGTGATGTTGAGTTAGAGTAAGCTCAGTGAAAGTGATGTTGAGTTAGAGTAAGCTCAGTGAAAGTGATGTTGAGTTAGAGTAAGCTCAGTGAAAGTGATGTTGAGTTAGAGTAAGCTCAGTGAAAGTGATGTTGAGTTAGAGTAAGCTCAGTGAAAGTGATGTTGAGTTAGAGTAAGCTCAGTGAAAGTGATTTTGAGTTAGAGTAAGCTCAGTGAAAGTGATATTGAGTTAAAGTAAGCTCAGCAAGAGGCCTCCCAAGTAGCTCCGGTTCGGACACCCGGACCCGACATCACCTCCAACACAAAAAAATACAAATAAAAAAACACTCCCTGGTGTGTCCCTTTGGTGAGGCGTCATTCTATAACGTGTGCGCTGAAAGTCAGGAAGGATGTTCAGGGAGTGAAACATTGAATAAACAAATTAACAAAACAATAAAAACGCACAGACAGGAAACTAAAACAGATACAATGACGCCTGGGGAAGAAACCAAAGGGAGTGACATACATAGGACAGGTAATCAAGGAGGTGATGGAGCCCAGGTGAGTCTGATGACGAGCAGGTGCACGTAACGATGGTGGTAGGCGTGCGCCATAACGAGCAGCCTGGTGACCTAGAGGCCGGAGAGGGCGCACATGTGACAGCCAAGATGAATGACATCTCTCTACGGTCTCTTCTTTCTCTGGAAACCTCTTTCCTCTATATTCTCTCCCACATTGTCTGTCTGGTTTGTCTGATACGAATGGAGTAAATACAATTGCTTTTCTTCCAATAAATGACTATTTATATACACCTAAACCACTCTAAAATGTTAAAGTCATACATCATAAGCCCTGTTTTATCGATACTTCTTTATTTTTCATAGAGTAAGCCAGAAGGATAAAGCAAGCAAGAAGGAGCTGCTGAGGCGGAGAGAATGCATCTCACGAAAGAGATGAGAAGAGGGCTTTGGGGAACAACTCTGAAGCAGAGCCTCCTCATAATTACTGAGAGAGAGAGAGACAGAGACAGAGAGAGAGAGAGAGACAGAGAGACAGAGACAGAGAGAGAGACAGAGGGAGACAGAGAGACAGAGAGAGACAAAGAGACAGAGAGAGAGAGAGAGAGAGAAGAAAGAGAGATCTGAGGTATGATATAATTTTTCCAAATATTCACAGTTCTCTTCCCTGGCATAGGAATCATACACCTCTGTAGTCCCTAATTGTTTAACTTATACTGTGGGGGTGAGTGGCTGGGGGAGACTGAGCGAGAGACGAGTAGCGAGCGAGGGAGAGAAAGATATAGAAAGGCTAAACAAAAGGTGATAGTGTTAATGGCTAATCCAGCACGCAGGGCGCTATCTCTCCATATATCATCAGCCTGTCTTCTCTCTTCCCACAGTGAAATTCTTCTCTAATCATATACATCTGATGCTAAACTATAAATGCTCTACTCAGTGAATCTGAGGGGGAGATAAAGACAGAAGTATACAGTATATAGAGAGAGAGACAGGTAGAAAGATATGTAATCTGTTGAGTTAAAGTAAGCTCAGTGAAAGGGATGTTTAGATAGAGTAAGCTCAGTGAAAGTGATGTTGAGTTAGAGTAAGCTCAGTGAAAGTGATGTTGAGTTAGAGTAAGCTCAGTGAAAGTGATGTTGAGTTAGAGTAAGCTCAGGGAAAGTGATGTTGAGTTAGAGTAAGCTCAGGGAAAGTGATGTTGAGATAGAGTAAGCTCAGTGAAAGTGATGTTGAGTTAGAGTAAGCTCAGTGAAAGTGATGTTGAGATAGAGTAAGCTCAGTGAAAGTGATGTTGAGTTAGAGTAAGCTCAGTGAAAGTGATGTTGAGATAGAGTAAGCTCAGGGAAAGTGATGTTGAGTTAGAGTAAGCTCAGGGAAAGTGATGTTGAGATAGAGTAAGCTCAGTGAAAGTGATGTTGAGATAGAGTAAGCTCAGTGAAAGTGTTGTTGAGATAGAGTAAGCTCAGGGAAAGTGATGTTGAGTTAGAGTAAGCTCAGTGAAGATTATCTGTGTGATTTCCCCTGTAACATTGCAGCTCAATGCCAAACTGATTTAGTGGCAACAACACACAGACCTCTCTTTGACCACAGTTGAAAGACCTACAGTACATAGTTCTGTAAATGCAGTTGTGTTCATGAGTCCTAACAGCAGACAGCAGATACTGCTGATAGTATTGTGGTAGCAGCATAGCCATGGTACATTAGCAGCAATCACCATGGCACAGTAGCATGGTAACGGTAGCTTTGGCAGCACGAATCTGTGACGAAGATGAAGTCCCTAGTCCCTTTTTACAAGCTCCCATGAACTGCGACAGAGCATCCAACGTTGTGCTTGATTTCCACGCCACATGTTTGTGTACGCAGTTTTAATGGCCACAGGGGGGAACGTAAATAAACCAGAAAGAAATAACTGCAGTGGGGTTTGAAATGTGCTGTAGACAGGGGAAGTTCCGTTTTATGCAGCAAAACATAGTCGCAGTGTGGAACACTGCCACCACCTTACTGCTGCACTGGCAATATTTGCGCGGGTGTGTGTGGTAACAGGGTTTTTGTGTGTAAATGTGTGTTGTTTAAGTGATACCTGGCTGTGTTGTTTCACATTACGTTCACTGGTGTACAAAAGGCATGGAAGCACCCAGTCAGAGCCAGACACACAGTAAATGGGTCTGAATATGTAAATGTGTGTCTGCTGTGCTGTACTCTATTGTAGGTCTCAGTGGGAGCCCATGTGTTTGCATCAGCTGTCCACACTCCCCTGTACTCTCACATTAAGTCTGTTTCTCTCTCGTCCTCCATCTCCCTAACGATATGTGGGCGGCTGTCTATTTGTGTCCACACACAAAGAACACAAGCTTGGCCACACACAGGCAGTGGTTTGGCGAGCGAGAGGGGGGGGGCTTTTACCGAAAAGTCAGTGAGACGTCACACACACCCTCTGTGTAATGACTGAGCAGAGCATGCCAACATTTTCTCCTCAAATAAATGTGCGAGAGAAAAAAGAGAGCAGGACAAAGACAGGAAGAGATACAGTCTACAGACCCACATCAGATTTCTCCACACGGCGCTGAAGGCTGAAGTGATTGAGTGAGGCATGGAGCAGCTGCTACGGTGTGTCATAGAGGACCCTGGAGGGCTGGGGGGGTAGTGGGTGAGGAAGTGTGGAGCGCGGGTCACCCAACACTGCCTGCTAAGTCTAGCCAGGTCCAGTCCTCATTAACCACAGAGACACAGGGGTGCAGGGAGACGGAGACTTGTGAACATGACCAAGTTTTTTGACAGATAATCCATGGTAACTCAGATACTGTATATTTATTGTTATGCATTTGCTTCCTGCTCCACTTTACACAAGAGGCTGTGAAATTGGACACACCCTTTAACATCTCACCATAAGCCCAAAACATTCACAATGTAAATACAATGAAAATAAAACAGATGAATCAATCAAAATGGTCTGACACCTCTCCTGATTTGTGACATCCGATACATCGCCAATGTAATGACACGTTTGGTTTTGGCAGAGGTATCGAGTTGCTCATCACTGCAGCTGCACCTGATGGCGTAGGGATTAGAGGCGATTAGGTTTCAGTGCTTTGGCAAAAGACAGCGTGTGATCTGAGCCGCCGTTTGATCTAGGCTGTGAGAGTGAGCAAACGGATGAAAACAAAATCAAACAGACTGCAAATACTAATCAAAGCTGTCACTATCATGGGGGGGGGGGGTTCCCCAGTCAATCTGTAATTCCCTTCATTAAGAAAAGTAATACAAGTGTCGTTATTGGAGGTGGCAGAATATTACCTGTTTCTTTTCAGATATCCCCTCCCTCTGGTGAGATAATATTGCGGTACTGAATATGTATATTCATGTGTGAGAGTGTATACAGTATCAGTCTTTTGGCTGAATCCAGGGTAGAGGATTTGGTTAACACATCAAAAAGACCAGCTATAATGAGGGAATATGATTATGCGGATTAGGATTTGAATGTATTAAACACTATAGCTGCAGTATCTGTGGTTTTTCCCCATTCTGTGAGTGTCCTAACTCATTTATGTAGCTAGGTAACAGAGTGTAATTGCTATTCCAAATTACTGCCAGACAAGAGGCGTGGGGAGATATGAGGCAGTACAGAATAAGAAATAAGGACAGGGAACAGAGGAACAGAGAGAGAGAGATGAGAAGAGAAGAGAGAAACCTTTGACATCTACTGTGACATCTACTGTGAAAACTCTATGCTTTTCACCTCTCCTAAAGATCTGTATTACTTAAATAGAACAAAACCGGTGTGTTCTTTCAATATCTTCAAAGTGTGCCCATAAGTTCAGAGCTTCTGGTTCACTCTGTTGAATTTCAAACAGTCTCATTTGCATTCAAAGCACTACTAACCCCTGACCCTGCCACTGTGGAGAGAGTGTGTGTGTGTGTGTGTGTGTGTGTGTGTGTGTGTGTGTGTGTGTGTGTGTGCGTGCGTGCGTGCGTGCGTGTGTGTGTGTGTGTATCAGAATGCTCAGGTGGTTATCGATCCAGTAGTTAGTGTAGCCGTAGAGCAGAGTAGTGAGGAATATGGCTGTATTGATCCCCCATGTAGAATCTGTCTCTCTCTCCCAGCCGTTAGATCTCTGCTTATATAACTGTCCCCTTTCCCCGTTTCCTTTCCTTTTTCATGGGATTGTTTTATGCTTGTTTTCCCTCTCCAACCTCCAATAGGAGAAGAGCAGACACACTAATCCACAAAACTAGGGAATGTGACATCTCTCTGTATTTGTTTTTTAGGATCGGAGGTTTGTCTGTATAAATCCCGGTGCATCGATTGGAGCTCAGAACTGCAGGGCAAACACAAATTATACTTCATGCTTCAATTTTAAATTCATTCATCCTGGCTCCTCTTAGTTTGCCTGTTAAAGTTGGTGTCCTCTCACTCACTCACTCACTCACTCACTCACTCACTCACTCACTCACTCACTCACTCACTCACTCACTCACTCACTCACTCACTCACTCACTCACACACACACACACACACACACAAAGCCCCCTGGACTCGTGCTGGCTGGTGCCAGGCCACTTGAGTTGTGACTGTCCAGGGAGAGACAGTTAGAGTCTGTTACGCTGTTTAGAAGAGAGGGTTCATCTGTCTGGTCAGCAGAAAACACTGACAGATAGCTGCGCTAGCACACACAAACACATACACACAATAATGTCAATTCTCACTTACTGTACTACACAAAATCTGCATTCGAATGCAGAAACGTATACTCCTGCCCACTCATCTACTCGACCAACCAACCCACACACACACACACACACACGCACACACACACACACACACACACACACACACACACACACACACACACACACACACACACACACACACACACACACACACACACACACACACACACACACACACACACACACCAGAAGAATAGACAACACATGCACCTGTCCTTCCACCCACCCATCTAACACACGTATACGCACTCCACTTTTTTCCAGCCATGATTACCATCGCTTTTCTCGTCACACATTCCATGAAGCACCCGCCCACACACCACTCTCTGAGCTCTCTTCCTCATCAGTCAGCCAACCCTGCCTACAGTGAGAGATGAATGCTAAAACACACTGCTTTGCACTCTCATCCTCTCTCTAACTCTCCTTCCGCCCTCTTACCTGCCTCTCTACCTCGAAATCTATCTAATTTTTCTCTAGTCTAAATTATCACTCAAATCATCACCATCACACAAACCCTTTTCATTTTCTAAAGCCACTGCCCTTCCTTCAATCAGTCCACGATTCTTTATTTTACATCATTTACATATTTGACGACACCTTTTTCAGCAATATTCATTTAGTTTATTTTTATGGCCTCTCATTCATTTCACTATATTGCCTTCTCTATGAAAATGGCGAAATCCCAAATGCAACACATTGCCGTTACAATGAATGAACTCCCATAGAAACGACAGTGTTCTAATATAGCTACATGTTTTCTTCCCTTTCATCACTACCCATTCCTCTCTCTCTCTGTCCCCCACACCGCAGCCCCACTGTCAGATCTCCTGCTGTTTATCCCCTCTCTACGGCTCTCTCCTCTTCCTCTCCAATTCTGATAAAAATGCTATACCCCTCAAAACTCAACTCTGGACCTAGAATCCAGTTTCACTCATTTTTTCATTGTTCCCCTCCAATCAGGGACTGATTTAGACCTGGGACACCAGGTGGGTGCAATTAATGATCAGGTAGAACAGAAAACCAGCAGGCTCTGGTCCTCGTAGGGTAAGAGTGGAATACCCCATGTTCTATACCATACAAATGGGCCATCTAATATCATACTTTAACGCAACACACAAGCCATCAGCAGCAGAGCAGCGTACACGGCAGGAAGTGGTGTTACTCACATGGTCTCGTCGTTCTGGAACTCCAGTTTCCCAGCCACATCCTCGTAGTCCTCCCCAGCCTTGGCGGTGCCCTCCAGGGTGTGGTAGGGGATGGCCACTTTACCCCTGGCCCCGGACATCCGGTGCACCTTTACCTGCATGGTGCCCACGCTCTCGCTCACCCTCATAGACTCTACTTCAAACGTGAAGATGCCTGCGTGGTCGTCGTCATAGATGGTTACCGTGGCAGTGTGGGCGTTGCCCAGGGCGGCCTTGGGGGATACGTGGGGGGAGAGGTTCCTCATACTGCTGGTGGTGGTGATGGTGCTGGGCTCCAGGATGGCCACCTCGGCACGGTGGACAATGCGAGGGTTGCTGAGGTGCACGTAGAAGTGCTCGTCCTCTTCAAAGATGTCGTCATCAATAACCCCCACGGTCAGCTCCTTAAGTGTCTCACCAGGTTTGAAGACCAGCGTGCCCTCAGCAAATTCATAGTCTGAGCCGGCGTTGGCCGTTCCGTCCTCTGTCCGGTAGTCCACCTGAGGTGACCCAGGAACAAAACCAACTCAATGACGATTAAATTAATTCACTAGACAGGAGTAATTACTGGAGAAAATGGCCCCCTGGCTCGACCCTTATCTCATCTAAAAACCTTTCCCATTATTACATTTAGCTTGAGTGATTTTCAACATAATAATCTTTCCATTATACAGTACAATAAATCACAAAGACAAATATGAGTAGCATGTCCCCACTGACCTTGACTGTGCAGCCGCTTTCGCCCCCATGGCGCCCAACAGACAGCTTGAGCGAGCTACAGTTCTCGAAGCACTGGTAGTGGGAGGGTTCAAACTGCAGGTAGATGGTGTGGGGGTCCTCCTCCTGTCCGCTGGCCTCATGGCAGCTCACCACCTTCCTAGCCTGGTCGGCAGCATGCTTCTTCAGGATGTTCCCAGCACCGATCATCATGCGTGTGGCCTGGATGCGGTAGAAGGCCCTGCTCTTCTGCTGCTGGACCAGAACCTGGTAGTTGGCCATCTCAATCAGCTGCTCTGTGTCCTTCTCTGGGTGCCTCTGTTTCAGCTCCTTCAGGGTGCGGGCCATGTCCCTCCGAGCCTCATCCTCTTCTGAGTTCAGCCCTCCACCCTCCTCCACCCCCTCCAGCATGTGGTCCAGCACATCCTTGGGGTGGGGGTGGGAGTTGCCCCCCTGGCCGTCCATCTCCACATCCATCTTGGTGAACATGCTGTCCCCCTCTGTCTCGATGATGATGCCGCGGGCCTTGTCGACACGGTAACGCTTGTGGATGTACTTGTAGAAGAGCAGGCGTCGGTCCGCGACCCAGGCCTGAACCACACAGATGGGGAAGAACATGAAGGTAAGTACGGCCTCCCACACCTCCACCTCCCCCGGGGAGATGACAGCCAGGATCAGGTAGAGCCAGATGTAGGCGAAGATGCTCCAGGTTGCCGTGACGAAGAACACCCTCAGGTGCTTGATCCTGCGTGTCTCGTTCTCTGGCACCACGTGCACACAGAGGGCAATGATGACGAACATGTTGAATGCTGCGCTGCCCACGATGGTGCTGGGGCCCAGGGAGCCTGCCTCAAACGAGTGGCCACACACCTCGATGACAGACAGCAGGATCTCTGGGGCAGACGAGCCTAGGGCCATCAAGGTCAGGTTGGATACGGTCTCATTCCAGATGCGTACAGTGGCTGTGGTGGTCTCTCCGTTGGGCTTCTTGATGGTGATCTCTTTCTCCTGAGAGGTGATGACCTCAATAGAAGACATGAAGCGGTCGGCAATGATGGACATGCCCAGGAACATGTAGATGAGTGCCACGAAGTAGACGATGGCCCGTGCCACCTTGTCGCCCACTGACGGGTTCTGAGGGTTCCACATGGGCAGGACCACGCCCTCAGAGCAGGGGTCTCCATCAGAGCAGTTGCTGGGCGGGCTGCTGGGTGCTGCATGGTCTGAGCCAGCCTGGGAGAGGTGGGTAAGCCCCAGGAGGAAGAGGAGGAAGAGGGAGGTGGAGAGGCTGGAGGAGGTGGAGGAGAGTTGGGCAAGGCTCAGAATGTGAGTGTGTAACATGCCGGCGTCTGGAAATTCGAGTCAGCTGGCTCCAGAGATCAATCCACTTCACGTCTAACGTCTCAACCGACACCTCTGGAAGACAAAAGGGAAGAAGTGTAGTGACTTACAGACAACACTAGCGCAAACACAATATCGATCATTAGTATTACATGGATTATGAACAGAAAAACAGCCCCGTCGCAAAAATCGACGTCTTAATTCCAGACAAACTAAACACCTTCTTTGCCCGACAATACAATGCCACCGACACGGCCCGCTACCAACGACTGTGGGCTCTCCTTCTCTGTGGGCAATGTGAGTAAAACATTTAAACGTGTTAACCCTCGCAAGGCTGCCAGCCCAGACGGCATCCCTAGCCGTGGCCTCAGAACATGCGCAGACCAGCTGGCTGGTGTGTTTACGGACATATTCAATCAATCCCTATCCTAGTCTGCTGTCCCCACATGCTTCAAGATGACCACAATTGTTCCTATTTCCAAGAAAGCAAAGATAACTGAACTAAATGACTATCGCCCCGTAGCAGTCGCTTCTGTCATCATGAAGTTCTTTGAGAGACTAGTCAAGGATCATATCACCTCTACCTTACCTGCCACCCTAGACCCACTCTAATTTGCTTACTGCCCCAATAGATCCACAGACGATGCAATCGCCATCACACTGCCCTATCCCATCTGGACAAGAGGTATACCGATATAAGAATGCTGTTCATTGACTACAGCTCAGCATTCAACACCATAGTACCCTCCAAACTCATCATTAAACTTGAGACCCTGGGTCTTGACCCCGCCCTGTGAAATTTGGTCCTGTACTTCCTGATGGGCCGCCCCCAGGTGGTGAAGGTAGGAAACAACATCTCCACTCCGTTGATCCTCAACACTGGGGCGCCACAATGGTGCGTGCTCAGCCTCTCCTGTACTCCCTGTTCACCCACGACTGTGTGGCCATGCACGCCTCCAACTCAATCATCAAGTTTGCAGACGACACAACAGTGGTAGGCTTGATTACCAACAATTGACGAGAAGGCCTACAGGGAGGAGGTGAGGGCTCTCAGAGTGTGCTGTCAGGAAAATAACCTATCACTCAATGTCAGCAAAACAAAAGAGATGATTGTGGACTTCAGGAAACAGCAGAGGGAGCACCCCCCCCTTATCTACATCGATGGGAGAGCAGTGGAGAAGATGGAATGTTTTAAGTTCCTCTGTGTACAAATCACTGAAAAACTGAAATGGTCCACCCACACAGATAGTGTGGTGAAGAAGGCGCAGCAGCGCCTCTTCAACCTCAGGAGGCTGAAAAAATGTGGCTTGTCATCGAAAACCCTCACTAACTTTTACAGGTGCACAATTGAGAGCATCCTGTTGGGCTGTATCACCGCCTGGTACAGCAACTGCACCGCCCACAACCGCAGGGTTCTCCAGAGGGTGGAACGGTGTCACAGTGTCTCCTGACCCCTCCTGTCTCAGCCTCCAGTATTTATGCTGCAGTAGTTTATGTGTCGGGGGGCTAGGGTCAGTTTGTTATATCTGGAGTACTTCTCCTGTCTTATTCGGTGTCCTGTGTGAATTTAAGTCTGCTCTCTCTAATTCGCTCTTTCTTTCTCCCTCTCGGAGGACCTGAGCCCTAGGACCATGCCTCAGGACTACCTGACATGATGACTCCTTGCTGTCCCTAGTCCACCTGGCCGTGCCGCTGCTCCAGTTTCAACTGTTCTGCCTTATTATTATTAGACCATGCTGGTCATTTTATGAACATTTGAACATCTTGGCCATGTTCTGTTATAATCTCCACCCGGCACAGCCAGAAGAGGACTGGCCACCCCACATAGCCTGGTTCCTCTCTAGGTTTCTTCCTAGGTTTTGGCCTTTCTAGGGAGTTTTTCCTAGCCACCGTGCTTCTACACCTGCATTGGTTGCTGTTTGGGGTTTTAGGCTGGGTTTCTGTACAGCACTTTGAGATATCAGCTGATGTACGAAGGGCTATATAAATACATTTGATTTGATTTGAACGGTCTGCACAACGCATCACCGGGGGCAAACAACCTGCCCTCCAGGACAACTACAACACCTGATGTCACAGGAAGGTCAAAAAGATAATCAAGGACAATAACCACCCTAGCCACTGCCTGTTCACCCCACTTCCATCCAGAAGGCAAGGTCAGTACAGATGCATCAAAGCTGGGACCGAGAGATTGAAAAACAACTTATTTCTCAAGGCCATCAGACTGTTAAATAGCCATCACTAGCACAGAGAGGCTGCTGCCTACTTACAGACTTGATATCATTGGCCACTTAATAAATGGAACACTAGTCACTTTAATAATGCCACTTTAAGAATGTTTACATAGCTCGCATTACTCATCTCATATGTATATACTGTATCCTACACTATCTATTCTTATACTATCTATTGCATCTTAGCCGCTCTGTCACTGCTCTTCTATATATTTATATATTATTTTCCCATTCCCATATATTGTGTGTATTAGGTTATGTTGTGGAATTGTTGATATTACCTGTTAGATACTGCTGCACGGTCAGATCTAGAAGCATAAGTATTTCACTACACTCGCAATAACAGCTGCTAACCACATGTATATGACCAATACAATTTGATTTGCAGATCAGTGAAGGGTCTGCAATGCATCCCTGGTCTTGGAGCCACAGAGTGGTCCTTGTCTTTCCCTAAGGCTAGGTGTTCCAGTGGTCAATCAGAATGTGATGGGGAAGTTACAGTGATAGAGTTCATTACAACCCACATATCTGGTTAATCAATTAAAGCCTGGACGACAATTAAAACCAGCAGACCACGTAAGTAGCTCTCCAGAAGCCGAATGATCGATTTTTACAGATGAGCACCGCCATTGTTTACCCACCTGAGTAATCTCCTATTTGCACTTACTGTAACCCTGTTTATGGTGTTATTGGTGGTATAAAAGCCATTGCAGCTGCTGTTACAATAGCTGATGCTGTCAACTAGCACTTTATTCTCTGAATATCCCATCCAACACCTCCTGGTTCACCCCCTCTCTGTGACTGACTACCCATTGTGCTGTATTGTCAATGTTAACTCTGTAATATACCGAGCACGGTGTTCACTTTGAAATACACTTTTTGAAAACACTAACCCTTGTTCTTTTTAATGCCTCGGTCTATGGTGCTTAACAAATGTGTTAAACCGTGGCCCAGCGTCAGTGGTAACAATAACAGTGTAATGAGTAATGTTCACAGGAAGAGAAAGTGTTTTTTCTTTCTTATCTCTGAAAAGTCCTGGCTGAGGCGTGTTTTATATAAGAGCCTGTATCACGCATGGATGACCAATGACGCCTCTGCTTCCTTAGCCTCTCTCTCTCTCTCTCTCTCTCTCTCTCTCTCTCTCTCCACAAACAGTACAGTACACTCACATCAGCAGCTCCTGTCTTTCCAAGCCGTACAGTGGTCCACAGCCTTTCACCTCCTAGTGCCAGCCTCCCCATTCCCCACCTCTCCACGTGCACTCCCTCCTAACCAGTCGCCCACCTCTTTCGATGATCACCCTAATCCTAACCTTAACCCTATCCCTAACCCTAACCATAACCCTATCAGCAGCACTACAGGGCTGCTTTGTTTCCAAACAATGAGACCACCGACAGCTATTGTACCACCAATAACAACAGAAACAGCCTCTCTGGGTAAGTGGGCATATGGCCAAGGCGGTTTACACACTAAAGAGGAGATCACTCAAAGGTGGGTGAACAGACCAGCATCGCTGATCTGTGGAAAGGATCCAGCCCTGTATTCACAGAGCACTGATGTTTTCATCAGCCTTCCTGTGCACTCCCTGGTACTTCCAACTACTTGGATTATAGTGTTTTTCCTTGCCTTCTATTCTTTACTTACCATGCAACATAGCCCACGTAGAGTGAGACTAGCTAGAGTTCCCTAATGATTGACAGGTGAAAACATTCTGTGGACATGGCACATGCCACGACTGACTCCCGGGGCGGCAGGGTAGCCTAGTGTTTAGAGCGCTAGGCTAGTAACCGGAAGGTTGCAAGTTCAAATCCCAGAGCTGACAAGGTATAAATCTGTACTTCTGCCTGAACAGGCAGTTAACCCACTGTTCCTAGGCCGTCATTGAAAATAAGAATTTGTTCTTAACTGACTTGCCTAGTTAAATAAAGGTTAAAAAAAAGGAGACGGGACGATAGGGAATAGTGATCTGAATAACAGTGAGCATCCCTGTCCACAGTCACTGGCAGTCAAATGGTCAGGTAGGGACAAGATCTCGGCGTAACATCGAAAGGACATCTTAAGCCCCTGTGCCCCTTTCCATTGGTTTGGTTTATTGACTTGCACCCTTAACAAGGAAAGCGTCTTCAGGCATGTAAACCTTTAGCAAATGTGGCACACTGTCGAGGGGTCAAAGATGAAATTGTTGCATCTCAAAAACATTCAGACATTCAGAGCAAAGAGGAAAGAATTGTATAACATTACAAGATGCCAAGAAGAAGACGACTGCATGAATATTAGGTTAAGAGACTCAGAGCAGGCGCGGAACTGGACATCAGCTGTGTGTCTGGTAGAGGTTTAATCAGTAGTCCAGCCAGCCATCGTTTCTCTCTGCCTCCACTCAGAATTCGCCACGGTGACAGGCCAGAAACAACAAATAGAGTTTGAAACAACATGAACACACCACACAAACCATAAATGTTGCGGTGCCATTTCTGATTTTTCTTCAGCAGAATATGCTCGTACAAATTGATTCAATTTCACTCCATGTTAAACTGTGTCTAGACTGGGGTACCTCATTCCTTCAACTCAATTACTATCTGACATTTTTAGGATAACTGTGCAAAATCAGTTTTTTTGTTTTCACATAGACTTGCTGGCATACCCACAGATTTCAGTTAGCATTGATGCAAAGAGCTGTAGAAATAGCACAAAGGTCATTCAAACCCAATATATTTCTTTGACATTGTTGTTTTGTATGAGTCTATGGAACACTGCAAAACCATACCAAGCCACCTACATTAACAGATGTGTGATAGGGGGTTTAGGTTTGGGCACCAAAAGCAGTCAATACTGTATTGACACTGTATCCTCCCTCTGCCTCTTCAGTCCATCCAAGTCAATATTTAGCACACCTCCCCTCTGTCTTCATTTACCTCATGACAGCTATCCCCAGCAATGCTACACAGATCATGTAACTCATACAACACAGTAACTGATCGTTGATATACTCTTATGTTTGCAGTTTTCATAATGGCCCCCAGACCGGAAAATCGATTCAGTGCCAACATTCTAATACTGAGACTTACCATGAAGACGATCTCTTTAAGGTCAAGTATGGTAGCGGTCTCATTGACGTCAGCTAAAAATGTAATATAATAGCATTGTTATTTGTCCAGGTTAGATGGTGGGGCTGCTCACCGCCAGCAAATAGCAGGGGGAATGAGAGTGGAGCAGCATACTAATGAAGGGAGCATTAGAGAGAAGTTACAGAACACCTGCAGATCACCCCTGAGGTTCTTACACTGGAGAATCCCACTGAGCACAAACTGGTTGAATCAACGTTGTTTCAACGTAATTAGTCAACGTATTGTGACGTGGAATCTACGTGGAAAATACATTGGATTTGAAAAAAAGTAATACATTTAAACTGTTTGTTTTAAGGGTGCATTTTCAACCACGGATTATGTCATCATGGTAGAAACATTTGAACATAGACAAACCTTAAAATATGTGAATTTGTACCTTTAAAACAATGTCCGATCTTCAACATTAAATCCACTATATCAGACAAAAAGCAATGAGCTGGGCAGCACCTCCTACTGGAGAATTGATCTAACTACAGCTTAGCTATAATATTTGTCACTGACTATCACCAATGTGCTGTCGTGAGAATGACTGTTGAGAGATCTCCAATTAAAAATGAGATATATTCACTGTTGCTATCAAAAGCCATTCCAAAGGGTAGGTTTAACAGAGCAAATTATATGTGACCATACTTTATCACTCATATAACATGATTATATTTAGGCCTTCAACAATCAACAGCTATTGTTTCAATTCAACCCAGAATTCAACTAATACTATACGAAACAATAGCCTAGGGTTTCAAGCTCTGGCTGATTAAAAAAGTAATGACATTTAGTGATATTGAATTGTGTTTGGTTGTCAAAACAACCAAATATCAACATTTGAAGGAGATGAAATCTTCTGCTTGGATAGTTCCATCTGTGCCACTGACTTAGTCTGGCTTTAATTCCAGTTTAGTGTTTTTAAATCCAGTTTAGTTTAGTTTAGTTTATTAATTCGACCATTTAAAAAAGCAAGCACACATAAAACCTAAAAGCCATACATGCACATGAATAAAATCATTGAGGATAGCACATGAATAAAGTCTGGGACTTATTTCCATTGTGTTCCTCTTGAGACAAGATGGCTATTACAAGATCGAACACAGTACGGCAGTGAAGTAATAATACAAAAACATAAAAGAGGAACATCTATCTCATCATTCTAGTTACATCATAAGGGTTATTCATATTGACACAGAAGACATCAAACATATTTTTTATTTATTTTTAAAGCTGCCCAGAGAGGACATTGTTTTTATAGGCAGAGGCAACTCATTCCATTCTGAGGCTCCAGTATACAAGAAAGTACCTTTACTAGCATTACTCCTGAACCTGTATAAGCACACATCAGCAACACCTGATCTGGTGCTGTGATTGTGTGCATCCGTAACACGAGGAAAGTAATCACTTAAATATCTGGGTGCAGGACCATAAATACTCCTGTAAACCAAAACTAGTCTAATCTGGGACACCCTAGCCTCAACAGGCAGCCAGTTTAGTTCCTGAAAGCAGCTCCTGCCTATGTGAGTACGTGGACTCACCTTCAATACTACCCTGATCAACTTATTCTGGGCTATCTGGAGCTTTCCCTTCATAAGTTTAGATAAGCCCCCAAACCAGGAAATACTAGCATAGTCAAAATGGCATTGAATGAGGGCAGTAGCTAGCACTTTCATGGAGTCCTTATCAAGCAGCTTGGACTTTCTAGACAAAAACTTAGTCCTGGCATTAACCTTCCCTAGCACCTTATTGGCCATGCTCACACCTCCCAAGCTTCCATCAAGGATACATCCCAAGTAGCTAACAGAGGTTTTAGTAGTCAGCACCTCACCCCCTAACTCCACTCTGATTTCAGACAACCTACACAATTTAGGTCTGGATCCAAAAATAATAATAATAGTTTTCCCAAAGTGCAGAGATAGCTTATTATCTCCAAGCCATTTGCTAATGTTAGTAAGCTCTGTGCTAAGTATGCTCTCCAACATAGTTTTACTTTTGTGAGACACCAGAAGTGTAGTCATCCGCATAAAGACAACGACGGCAAGAACAAGCATCTTTCATATCATGAATATACAATAAAAACAGCAGAGGCCCAAGCACACTCCCATGCGGAACGCCACAACTCATTAGTTCTGCCTGAGACAGTGAACCATTAACCTCTACTACTAGCTCCCTTCCTGGTAAATAGGACTTTACCTAGCCTAGAGGGATACTGCTTAACCCCAGTGCCTCCAGTTTGGAGATTAGGAGACAGTGGTGAACTGTATCAAAGGCCTTCTGTAGGTCAAGCAGTACCATTCCACACAGATTTCCCTCATCAATCTCTTTCCTGATGAAGTCAGTCAAGTAAATTAGACATGAATCAGTGGAGTATGTTTTTCTAAAACCCAACTGAAAATCATATATTAGACCCTGTTTGTAAACATATTCATACATTTGCTCATGTACAATTCTCTCCAGGATCTTTGATGTTACACATATTTGTAGTGTCTACAAATGAATTGATATGTTGGATTCAAGTCTCCATCTCAACCAAACATCAAAGTTAAAGAATAGGATAAAATCAAATCAAACTTAATCCACATTTAAAGTTTGATTTGATTTAACTTTGACGTTTGGTTGAGATGGAGACATGAATCCAGCATATCAATGATTCATTTGTTGACATCAGCTGGAATTAAAGTCAGTGGCACAGATGGAACTATTGAAGCAGAAGATACAGTAAATATTTTAAATAGAAAACATAGCCTCTATTAACTTATCGACAAGCTAACAGATTATATGTTGGATTCAAATCTCCAATTTAACCAAATATAAAAGTTAAAGAATGGGATTACGCCAGTGGCACAGGAGAAACTATTCAAACAGTAGATACATCTCCTTTATAGGTTGATATTTGGTTGCATTGTCAACCAAACACAGTTCAATATTACTTTTGCAATACAATAAATAGCCTGAAGCTTTCTTACAAAATAATGTAACATTCAACCTTAAAATGACTAACACATCCATGGCCACATTCCTAGTGTACTGTAACTATACTTGTCATCACAGGTCTGTGGAGATCTTCACAGTTGCTGTAATAATCTGTGCAGAATATCGAACGGCATTGATAATTTGTAACATGTACTTTTAATGTAATCTCAACTACAATCCAGGCCATTTGGTTCTGCTATTACATGTCGCACAGTGATAACACATTAATCTGATATATAAATAAACAAAATATCTGACATTGTATTCGCATTTGAACTTTGCTGTGCTTTTAAAATGGTTGAAAGCACAGTGATAGACATGTGGGTGAAAATTCAGATGAAGTTGGAAGTTTACATACACTTAGGTTGGAGTCATTAAAACTTGTTTTTCAACCACTCCACAAATTACTTGTTAACAAACTATAGTTTTGGCAAGTCGGTTAGAACATCTACTTTGTGCATGACACAAGTAATTTTTCCAACAATTGTTTACAAAGAGATTATTTCACTTATAATTTACTGTATCACAATTCCAGTGGGTCAGAAGTTTACATACACTAAGTTGACTGTGCCTTTAAACAGCTTGGAAAATTACAGAAAATGACATCATGGCTTTAGAAGCTTCTGATAGGCTAATTGACATAATTTGAGTCAATTGGAGGTGTACCTGTGGATGTATTTCAAGGCCTACCTTCAAACTCAGTGCCTCTTTGCTTTCCATCATGGAAAAATTAAAAGAAATCAGCCAAGACTTCAGAAAAAAAATTGTAGACCTCCACAAGTCTGGTTCATCCTTGGGAGAAATTTCCAAATGCCTGAAGGTACCACGTTCATCTGTGCAAACAATAGTATGCAAGTATAAACACCATGGGACCACGCAGCCGTCATACCGCTCAGGAAGGAGACGTGTTCTGTCTCCTAGAGATGAACGTACTTTGGTGCGAAAAGTGCAAATCAATCCCAGAACAACAGCAAAGGACCTTGTAAAGATGCTGGGGGAAACAGGAACAAAAGTATCTATATCCACAGTAAAATGAGTCCTATATCAACATAGCCTGAAAGGCCACTTCGCAAGGAAGAAGCCACTGCTCCAAAACCAACATAAAAAAGACAGACTATGGTTTGCAACTGCACATGGGAACAAAGATCGTACTTTTTGGAGAAATGTCCTATGGTCTGATGAAACAAAAATAGAACTGTTTGGCCATTGTTATGTTTGCAGGAAAAAGGGGGAGGCTTGCAAAGCCAAAGAACACCATCCCAACCGTGAAGCATGGGGGTGACAGGATCATGTTGTGGGGGTGCTTTGCTGCAGGAGGGACTGGTGCACTTCACAAAATAGATGGCATCATGAGGCAGGACAATTATGTGGATATATTGAAGCAACATCTCAAGACATCAGTCAGGAAGTTAAAGCTTGGTCGCAAATGGGTCTTCCAAATGGACAAGCATACTTCCAAAGTTGTGGGAAATGGTTTAAGGACAAAAAAGTCAAGGTACTGGAGTGGCCATCACAAAGCCCTGACCTCAGTCCTATAGAAAATTTGTGGGCAGAACTGAAAAATGTGTGCGAGCAAGGAGGCCTACAAACCTGACTCAGTTGTACCAGCTCTGTCAAGAGGAATGGGCCAAAATTCACCCAACTATTGTGGGAAGCTTGTGGAAGGCTACCTGAAACATTTGACCCAAGTTAAACAATTTAAAGGCAATGCTACCAAATACTAATTGAGTGTATGTAAACTTCTGACCCAGTGGGAATGTGATGAAAGAAATAAAAGCTGAAATAAATAATTCTCGCTACTTTTATTCTGGCATTTCACATCCTCAAAATAAAGTGGTGTTCCTAACTGACCTAAAACAGTGGGAATTTTTACTAGGATTAAATGTCAGAAATTGTGAAAAACTGAGTTTAAATGTAGTTGGCTAAGGTGTATGTAAATTTCCGACTTCACCTATAGATAATAAACAAAAGTGAAATACACAACAACAACAAAAACAAAAAACGCTACACTCAAAAAGTTCCAAAAGAATAAAGACATTTGAAATGTCATATTATGTCTTTTTTACAGAAAAATAGTACAAAAGGGAAAATAAACATAAATGTGGGTTGTATTTACAATGGTGTTTCTGCTGGTTTACCTTTTCTTGTGGCAACAGGTCACAAATCTTGCTGCTATGATTGCACACTGTGGTATTTCATCCAATAGACACGGGAGTTTATCAAAATTGGATTTGTTTTCAAATTCTTTGTGGGTCTGTGTAATCTGAGGGAAATATGTGTCTCTAATATGGTCATACATTTAGTAGGAGGTTAGGAAGTGTAGCTTAGTTTCCACCTCATTTTATGGGTAGTCTGCACATAGGCTGTCTTCTCTTGAGAGCCAGGTCTGCCTTTGGCGGCCATTCTCAATAAAAAGGCTATGCTCACTGAGTCTGTACATAGTCAAAGATTTCCTTAAATATGGGTCAGTCACAGTGATTCAGGTATTCTGCCACTGTGTACTCTCTGTTTAGGGCCAAATAGCATTCTAGTTTGCTCTGTTTTTTTGTAAATTCTTTCCAATGTGTCAAGTAATTGTGCTTTTGTTTTCTCGTGATTTGGTTGAGTCTAATTGTGTTGCTGTACTGGGGCTCTGTGGGGCCTGTTTGTGTTTGTGAACAGAGCCCCAGGACCAGCTTGCTTAGGGGGCTCTTCTCCAGGTTCTTTTCTCTGTAGGTGATGGCTTTGTTATGGAAGGTTTGGGAAACATTTCCTTTTAGGTGGTTGTAGAATTTAACAGCTCTTTTCTGGATTTTGATAATTAGAGGGTATTGGCCTTCTTTGCATACATTATTGTGTGTCTCAAATTTGGTGTTTGTCCCATTTTGTGAATTCTTGGTTGGTGAGCGGACTCCAGACCTCACAACCATAAAGGGCCGTCATTGTAAATAAGTCTCTCTCTATATACAGTGGGGAGAACAAGTATTTGATACACTGCCAATTTTGCAGGTTTTCCTACTTACAAAACATGTAGAGGTCTGTAATTTTTATCATAGGTACACTTCAACTGTGAGAGACGGAATCTAAAACAAAAATCCAGAAAATCACATTGTATGATTTTTAAGTAATTAATTTGCATTTTATTGCATTACATAAGTATTTGATCACCTACCAACCAGTAAAAATTCCGGCTCTCACAGACCTGTTAGTTTTTCTTTAAGAATCCCTCCTGTGAGTGGAGACTCATTACCTGTATTAACTGCACCTGTTTGAACTCGTTACCTGTATAAAAGACACCTGTCCCCACACTCAATCAAACAGACTCCAACCTCTCCACAATGGCCAAGAACAGAGGGCTGTGTAAGGACATCAGGGATAAAATTGTAGACCTGCACAAGGCTGGGATGCGCTACAGGACAATAGGCAAGCAGCTTGGTGAGAAGGCAACAACTGTTGGCTCAATTATTAGAAAATGGAAAAAGTTCAAGATGACGGTCAATCACCCTCGGTCTGGGGCTCCATGCAAGATCTCACCTCGTGGGGCATCAATGATCATGAGGAAGGTGAGGGATCCGCCCAGAACTACACAGCAGGACCTAGTCAATGACCTGAAGAGATATGGGATCACAGTCTCAAAGAAAACCATTCGTAACACACTACGCTGTCATGGATTAAAATCCTGCAAGCCAGCCCATGTCCAGGCCCGTCTGAAGTTTGCCAATGACCATCTGGATGATCCAGAGGAGGAATGGGAGAAGGTCATGTGGTCCGATGAGACAAAAATAGAGCTTTTCGGTCTAAACCCCTACTCGCCGTGTTTGGAGGAAGAAGAAGGATGAGTACAACCCCAACAACACCATCCCAACCGTGTAGCATGGAGGTGGAAACATCATTCTTTGGGGATGCTTTTCTGCAAAGGGGACAGGACGACTGCATCGTATTGAGGGGAGGATGGATGGGGCCATGTATCATGAGATCTTGGCCAACAACCTCCTTCCCTCAGTAAGAACATTGAAGATGGGTCGTGGCTGGGTCTTCCAGCATGACAATGACCCGAAACACACAGCCAGGGCAACTAAGGAGTGGCTCCGTAAGAAGCATCTCAAGGTCCTGGAGTGGCCTAGCCAGTCTCCAGACCTGAACCCAATAGAAAATCTTTGGAGGGAGCTGAAAGTCCGTATTGCCCAGTGACCCGAAACCTAAAGGATCTGGAGAAAGTCTGTATGGAGGACGGGGCCAAAATCCCTGCTGCAGTGCGTGCAAACCTGGTCAAGAACTACAGGAAACGTATGATCTCTGTAATTGCAAACAAAGGTTTCTGTACCAAATATTAAGTTCTGCTTTTCTGATGTATCAAATACTTATGTCATGCAATAAAATGCAAATGAATTACTTAAAAATCATACAATGTGATTTTCTGGATTTTTGTTTTAGATTCCGTCTCTCACAGTTGAAGTGTACCTATGATAAAAATGACAGACCTCTACATGCTTTGTAAGTAGGAAAACCTGCAAAATCGGCAGTGTATCAAATACTTGTTCTCCCCATTGTATATAATATGAAATAATCACTATTATTCCAAGATAATTCTTCAGCCAGAAGTGCTTTTTTTTGTTTTACCCCCCTTTCTCCCCAATTTCGTGGTATCCAATTGTCTCATCGCTACAATTCCCGTATGGGCTTGGGAGAGACAAAGGTCAAAAGCCACGCGTCCTCCAAAACACAACCCAACCTTAACACAGCGCGCATCCAACCCAGAAGCTAGGTGCACCAATGTGTCAGAGGAAACACCAATTGTGCATCGCCCCACGGACCTCCCGGTCGGCTGCGACAGAGCCTGGGCGCGAACCCAGAGTCTCTGGTGGCACAGCTAGCAGCTGTCCTAGACCACTGCGCCACCCAGGAGACCAGTGTTTTATGAGGTTGGTTCGGTTTTGGTTTGTTTCTAAAAAATAATCACAGGTTTTCAATTTTGTTTTTTAAATAATTGTTTTAATTAAATGCACTATGCATTATGTGGGTTGAATGCTATAACAACACAGAATAAAACAATTAATAAAGGTCCCACGATTATTAACCTTAATTTATTCACTTTACTTTTTACCTTGATAAAATATTTATTTCATTCAAAAAATCACTATTTTCTAGTTCTTCAAAGTAATAAGAATTTTTTTTTATGACTGCTGAATATCAAATATCAATCACTTACATGCTGACCACACTGCTCATACATGTTATTCAATTATTGCACCCATAGACGCTTGCGCACGTCAACGAGAGTCTGTGTTGCCAAGTGCTAAAATAGAATAGTCAGTTCTATTTGTGACGCTGAACGCGGTGCAAGTCCTGCCTCTCCCATCTCCTCATTGGTTTATAGAAGCAGATATCCACATGCCATCTCCTCATTGGTTATACCCACATGGGTGATTGAAAGATGACTAGAAATTATTTGGTTGACCGTTTTATGTGTGGATTCATTGTCAGTGTAGAGAACCTTGTGCATTTCAGGTAAAATAACAACAAAACGTTTATATCCCAGGACAAATTAGCTAGCAACAGCATGCTAGCTAAATAGGACAAATTAGCTAGCAACTGCAAGCTAGCTAAATTGCCATAAATGTTTAATGATTTTCGACCTGTCCACAAATTAATATAATTGGTTCAAAGTTTGTTTCGATATTTCAACCTGTGTGTCATGATAGCGTTTGGTGTGGGGTGACAAAATCAATTTGCGCGCAGCAGGTTTGGGTAAGGTGTTATATCATGTATTTTCAGGTGGAGATGCGAAGCAACATCTGCTCTCTATATCACCTCACGATCACGCAGTGTACTCTCTTCCATAGCAGGCTAATGAAACACAGACCGGACAAGTAGACACGCAATTGTGTTCATTTGTAGTTAATTACCACGTTTTAAGCACTAACCTATGTAGATATATTGGCCTTTTTAAAACTACAACTCCCTACTACATCGCACAGTTCAAGCTGGATCGGATTTCTCTCTAGAGAAACTGTGCGATGTGCGCATTGAGCTCACAGAAAAAAAACGGAACGAAATGGAATTCAAATAATTTAACTGACATCAGTCAATTTACTTGTTTAAAAAAATAAAAGACATTTCGGTTAATCGCTCAGCACTAGCCAGTGATTCATGTTTCCTTTCACTGTTTGGCATAATTTCTGTAAATACAAAACACAGAGATAACCAAGGCAGGCAAGGCAGTTTATTTCAAATATATGAGGCTTTGCTTCATGGAAGTGACAGAGCTGAGGTTTAAATCTTCCCTTCTTCATTCAGCTCATTTAAAATGGTTTCCTATTATCTACAACATGCACATTCGGATAACACAGAGGGAGGGACAAAAGAAGAAAGACAGAACAGTGAAATGGCAGAGAGTGAGAGAATTTTTTTAAACCCCTTCCTGGGAAAGTGGGGGGTTGAAGACTTGACTTTGAAGTTGGGGAAGGGGAGGGGCAGGGAACCGACATCACATGCATGGCAGCAGTAAAGCGGAGAATTACACTGAACAAAAAATATAAACGCAACATGCAACAATTTCAAAGATTTTACTGGGTTCATAAAAGGAAATCAGTCAATTGAAATAAATTCATTAGGCCCTTATCTATGGATTTCACATGACTGGGAATACAAATATGCATCTGTTGGTCACAAATACCTTAAAGAAAAGGTAGGGGCGTAATATCAGAAAACCAGTCATATATCTGATATGACCACCATTTGCCTCATGCAGCACGACACATCTCCTTCGCATAGAGTTGATCAGACGGTTGATTGTGGCCTGTGGAATGTTGTCCCACTCCTCTTCAATAGCTGTGAGAAGTTGCTGGATATTGGCGGGAACTGGAACATGCTGTCAAACATGTCGATCCAGAGCATCCAAAACATGCTCAATGAGGTGACATGCCTGGTGAGTGTGCAAGAAACAGAAGAACTGGGACATTTTCAGCTTCCAGGAATTGTGTACAGATCTTTGCGACATGGGGCCGTGCATTATCCTGCTTAAACATGAGGTGATGGCGGCTGATGAATGGAAAGATAATGAGCCTCAGGATCTTGTCACCGTATCTCTGTGCATTCAAATTGGTATCAATAAAACGCAATTGTGTTCGTTGTCCGTAGCTAATGCCTGCCCATATCATAACCCCACCGCCACCCTGGGGCACTCTGTTCACAATGGTGACATCAGCAAACCGCTCACCCACACGATGCCTGGTACAGTTGAAACCAGGATTCATCCGCGAAGAGCACACTTCTCCAGCATGCCAGTGGTCATCGAAGTGAGCATTTGCCCACTGAAGTTGTTTACGATGCTGAACTGCAGTCAGGTCAAGACCCTGGTGAGGACGACGAGCACGCAGATGAGCTTCCCTGAGAAGATTTCTGACAGTTTGTGCAGAAATACTTTTGTTGTGCAAACCAACAGTTTAATCAGCTGTCCGGGTGGCTGGACTCAGACGATCCTGCTGGTGAAGAACACGGATGTGGAGGTCCTGGGCAGGTTACACGTAGTCTGCGGTCGTACTGGCAAATTCTCTAAAACAACGTTGGAGGCGCCTTATGGTAGAGAAATTAACATTCAATTATCTGGCAACAGCTCTGGTGGACAATGTTGCAGTCAGCATGCCAATTGCATGATCCCTCAAAACGTGAGGTATCTGTAGCATTGTGTTGTGTGACAATACTGCACATTTTAGAGTGGCATTTTATTGTCCCGAGAACAAGGTGAACCTGTGTAATGATCATGCTGTTTAATCAGCTTCTTGATATTCCACACCCGTCAGGTGGATGGATTATCTTGGCAAATGAGAAATTATCAAGGGATGGGGTAAACAAATCTGTGGAAGTATGCTTGGGGTCATTGTCCATTTGGAAGACCCATTTGCAACCAAACTTTAACTTCCTGACTGATGTCTTGAGATGTTGCTTCAATAAATCCACATAATTTTACTTAGATGATGCCATCTATTTTGTGAAGTGCATCAGTCCCTGCAGCAAAGCACCCCCACAACATGATGCTGCATCCCCCTATGCACGTTTGGGATGGTGTTCTTCGGCTTGCAAGCCTCCCCCTTTTTCCTCCAAACATAACAATGGTCATTATGGCCAAACAGTTCTATTTTTGTTTCATCCGACCAGAGGACATTTCTCCAAAAAGCACGATCGTTGTCACCATGTGCAGTTGCAAATAGTAGTCTGGCTTTTTTTATGGCAGTTTTGGAGCAGTGGCTTCTTCCTTGCTCAGCGGCCTTTTCAGGTTATGTCGATATAGGACTCATTTTACTGTGGATATAGATACTTTTGTACCTGTTTCCTCCAGCATCTTCACAAGGTCCTTTGCTGTTGTTCTGGGATTGATTTGCACTTTTCGCACCAAAGTACGTTCATCTCTAGGAGACAGAACCCGTCTCCTTCCTGAGCGGTATGACTGCTGCGTGGTCCCATGATGTTTATACTTGCATACTATTGTTTGTACAGATGAACGTGGTACCTTCAGGCGTTTGGAAATTGGCTGATTTCTTTTGATTTTCCCATGATGACAAGCAAAGAGGCACTGAGTTTGAAGGTAGACCTTGAAATACATCCACAGGTACACCTCCAATTGACTCAAATGATGTCAATTAGCCTATCAGAAGCTTCTAAAGCCATGACATCATTGTCTGGAATTTTCCAAGCTGTTTAAAGACACAGTCAACTTAGTGTATGTAAACTTCTGACCCACTGGAATTGTGATACAGTGAATTATATGTGAAATAATCTGTCTGTAAACAATTGTTGGAAAAATTACTTGTGTCATGCACAAAGTAGATGTCCTAACCGACTTGCCAAAACTATAGTTTGTTAACAAGACATTTGTGGAGTGGTTGAAAAACAAGTTTTAATGACTTCAACCTAAGTGTATTTAAACTTCTGACTTCAACTGTACATGCCTAAACACACACATGTTGCACGCAAATTGAAAAAAACATATTTTTGCATACCAGGACACAAACTGACAGACAGACACCGAGATGACAACTCATAAATAAATACTACTGGAGTGGGATCTTATTCTCAACACTGTGATACAATATTCAAGGTGTTCCAATTTGAAGACTGCCACGACAGTCACATTACACAATCACATAGGCATAAGGTCTTAACCGTAATCATATTTAATTGAGTTGAGACAAACATCATTAGTAAGGCATCAAACGTGATAGAAAATGACATTTTAAATAGGTCAACGGCATTCCCCTTGAGTTGTGAAACCGGAAGTCTATCCTAGCCCAGCTCCTTGCATATTCAGTGCTGTCAAGTCCCTCTGTCAAGTCCCTCATATTCACAGCACATGCGACACATTACCATTCAGACCATCCTAAATCATCCCAAACAGGACTTGAGGAACAGAATGAAATGGTTCCACACTAATTTCTTCTGAGGTGAATGTGCTTTTCATTTCATCGCCTGCTCCACTCAATAGTCTGAACAAACAAAATCCAACAATTACTCAACCTCTTTATCCTCAGAGAGATGTTCAGGTAAGTAAATGTGTAACAAGCAATGGAACTATGCTTGTCTACTAACCTCCATCCTCTTATCTAAAACCCTGTTCAATCAACCGGTTATCAGGTTTCCGTGATAATGAATCCAAAGCACATATTTTTGCAGCAAAGAAGAAAAATAACATTTTTGACCCCGACCTCAACAGGATCAGCAATCAAATCAACATTTATTTGTTGAGTAAACAGATTAGCAGATGTTAAAGCAGGTGCAGCGAAATGCTTGTGACCCCACACTGGCGGTGACAGCACTCTCCGATGGTGTCTCAGGGGGAGTTGAGATATGCAAAAAAACACATTTCCACTTCACACATGCGTATAAAACACACTATAGTACATATATAAGCACCCACCAAATTACCATAGCAGTTGTTAATGAAGCAAGCCAGTAAGATGAGTTCAAATTCACAACTGTTGATGTTCACCTGTCAGTGCTGCATGCCTTCTGTTGCAACATAACCCCATGTGCTCTTCTGCCTCTGCCTCTGATGAATATAAGGTCAAGTGAGGCCACCCAGCAAAAGGCAGCAAAAGGCCACAGGTAGTTGCCTGGGAGAGACCACAATGCAAAAGGCCACAGGTAGTTGCCTGGGAGAGACCACAATGCAAAAGGCCACAGGTAGTTGCCTGGGAGAGACCACAATGCAAAAGGCCACAGGTAGTTGCCTGGGAGAGACCACAATGCAAAAGGCCACAGGTAGTTGCCTGGGAGAGACTACAATGCAAAAGGCCACAGGTAGTTGCCTGGGAGAGACCACAATGCAAAAGGCCACAGGTAGTTGCCTGGGAGACAGCATCTGCAGCATTTGGCATTTGCCAGCCAAAAATAACGCTACTCTTTTTTAAACTTTCAATTGGTGACATTTGCCCAGGGGCAGACACAGTAATATTCTCCATTCCTCTCCTCTCTATGTCTCAAGTAGCAGCTGGCAGTCTTGTTGCACCCGTTCCCCATCTCCGCTTCAAGTTTTCTGTTCCACTACTTGTGTTGCCAAATAACCCCCATATGTTCTCTTCTTGGTCTTAAAACTTCTCTGTACTTTGCCAACCTATATCCACACGTCTTGCACAGCCCTTCTCTGTTACTCTTTACTCTTCACTGCTACCCCCTCCTCCTCCTCTCCCCCTTCTGTTGGCAGTCAAATTTCCATTCAAGAGTCATTGACATTCACTCAGCTTTCCAGGCCCATTTCATTTCTTGAATCAGTAATTATATAATTGCATAATTACATAGAGATGAAGCCGGTGTGGGCACATCCCCAAATAGCTGAACAAAACCAGATACCATAGAAATGCATTTATATGAAGGGAAGTATTAACATTGGTAGTATGCCTTCTTACTATGGCTACAGCATCTTCTCCTTTCAAGTATCATTAAGCAAAAACACCAGACATTTCTAACAGCAGAAACAACTTTCCTTATAATCAGTGTCATGCACAGCTGGCTGAAAAAGGTATATATCCTCTGGGTGTCTTCAGGTGTGACTTTGTGTTTTTACTTTGTCTGGTGAGAAGTGTGTAGCCTGCCTGGCATTATGCTGGGCAGAGACATTCACACTGCCCACTCATGTTGAGAGAGAGAGAGAGAGAGAGAGAGGGAAAGAGGAGAGAGAGAAAGTGATATAGACAGCAGTGGAGGCTGCTGAGGGGAGAACGGCTCATAATAATGGCTGGAATGGAGTGCAATCTGGTTCCAAATGATTGGCACCTTTGATAAAGATGACAAAAAAAAGACTACAAAATAAATAATACAAATTATGAGCTACAGGTAACTGCCAAAAGAAAGGAAACGGCAACATAAAGTGTCTTAATAAGGCGTTGGACCACAACGAGCCACCGGAAGAGCTTCATGATAGCCAAAATAATGGGCAACTGGACATAATCCTAAACATGATGGGATGTTAATTGCTTCATTAATTTATGAACCACACCTGTGTGGATTGTGGAAGCACACCCTTTCAATATACTTTGTATCCCTCATTTACTCAAGTGTTTCCTTTATTTTTGGCAGTTACCTGTATATTGTATGCCCCAAATAATTGGGGAATTGTATTATTTTTTCACCACTGTCTTCAATACTCTAGCACCCTCCCCTTGCAAAGATAACGACACACAAATATTTTATGAGATTGGAGAACACGTTGGGAGCAATTTCAGACCATTCCTCCATACATAATCTTTCCTTTGACTGCTCTTATGGACTGCCCTCTTCAATTCAAACTGCAGAGACAGATGGCCATTGCAAAATGTTGATTTTGTGGTCAATTAACCATTTCTTTGTGGATTTTGATTAGTGCTTGGGATTATTGTCTTGCTAGAAGATTCACTTCCGCCTGCTGGCAGAGGCAACCAGGTTTTTGGCTCAAATGTCCTAGTACTCTGTAAAGTTCATGATGCCGTTGACCTTAACAAAGGGCCCCAGAACCAGTGGAAGCAAAATAGCCTCATAACATTAAATATACACCACCATAATATTTGACCCTAGTTATTTGGTTATTTTCCACATTTGCTTCTGTTTTTCAACACCAAATCCACCGCTGGTGTACCTGGCCAAACAGCTCTATTTTCATGTCATCTGACCAAAGCACCAGTTCCAATCCATGTGCCAGTGCCGTTTAGAAAACTCCAGGCGTTTACATTTGTTGGATGACATGACAATAGAGCTCTTTGGCCATGTAAACCAGTGGCGGGTTTCTACTTTATTGCTCGTCTTTATAAAGAGTGCCAATAATTATGGGCCTGACTGTATGTTTGCATCATGAGCATTTCATCATTAAAATGTCATGTCCAATTCAAAATAGAATTCAGTCTACATACAAAACATTCATTTCCATGCAGTGAGGAGAGAAAAAAGTTGAGTTTTCCATCCTAACCTTTAACACATCTCCAGAGAGCGGGAGGTAGAGTACCAGCTGGCACATAACGTTCTAAGAACATTATGTTTCTTAGCGCTTGGTGAGAGCGTGGTTTTCCTATGGTTATTTTGAATATAACCTTCCCACAACATTCTGAGAATAGTGCAGGATACCCAGCTAACACATAATGTTCTGAGAACCATATGCTTCCCAGGTGGGTATAATTTCAGTACTTCAGCAGAATGTTTTCTGCAAGTTTCCTCATGGTTCTATACACTATCTTGTTAAGTGTGTTCAGGTGTGTTGGCCGCGCCAGCTAATTGGCCGCGCCTGATCTTAATGAGTGCTTATTTCTTTTGAAATGGGGTCTGTTTGAATACACTAAAATGAACAGCTTTGTATGAGTAAAAAAATAAACATGGCATGCTACAGTAGCTCAATCCTGGTGGCGCAGCGGGCTAATTCCATGGATAGAGAACAGAAGATCATAGGTTTCGAATCTCACTGACGCCGTGCCACAGTAAAAAATAAACGTGTTTGCATGATTAAATGCTTAAGCAAATTCATTTCCTTGTGTCCTATCAGTGCTTGGAGTTTAAAACAGTTAAACCAAATTAAGCTAGCAGTGTTATTAAAAATCTTATTGCAACATGTTCTCAAAACATTATTTATTTACCTTCAAATAACCAATAATTTCCGTTCTCAGAACATTAATAAAACCTCCCAGGAAAACGTTCAGGGAACCATAGTAAAATGTTCTCAGAACCTCCCTGCAACCTAAAAATGCAGGCAAAATGTTCACTTCCATTCTCAGAACGTTTTTTAAAAAGTTCATTTTTACGAGGGAGGGAGAGAGAGTGAGAGAATGAGGGGGAGAGAGAGTGAGAGAAAGAGGGGGAGAGAGACTGGGAGAAAGAGGGGGAGAGAGAGTGGGAGAAAGAGGGCGAGAGAGAGTGGGAGAAAGAGGGGGAGAGAGAGTGGGAGAAAGAGGGGGAGAGAGAGTGAGAGAAAGAGGGGGAGAGAGAGTGAGATAAAGAGGGGGAGAGAGAGTAGGGAATTTAACATTCTCCATATGGATTCTCTTCACCAGGGTGGAGCCGAGGGACATACAACATAGTGTGCTTTTAATTTCAGGAAAATAATCAATAGCACTTCCTAGCTCTCCTACTCCTCCTGTCTTCAGTGGTTTGTGTTAATCAGCAAGATTTCATCAAACTGGTGTAGCTGTTTCTAACATGCAGAATCAGAACCATGGACAGCATCTGGAAACACCATAACAGTTATGCTGCTCGACAATGATTTATAGCAGTACTGTGAAAGTGTTTTGCAGTACAGAATTTCATGTTTGAGTGGACAGTCAATGTTTGCCAGATTTAATTTTTCAAGCACCCTTATATTTTAAGAGGGTATGAGACCCTAATGTGCCATTCTATCATAACAATATAACAGGTTGGTAGCTTGGTTCCGATTAGTCACTTCAAGATGTTTAGTGGTAAGGGGCTGTGTCAACATAAAAAACGATTGCATAAACATTGCAAAAGACATTTGATTTTCTCAGTCATTGTGACACACACACACACACACACACACACACACACCAGTCAACAAAATGTGAATAATTAACCAAGACCCTGAGGACCGTTCATCAGTTTCTGTTGAGAGATTACAACGCCTCTGCAACTTCCTTTAGTGCGTCACAAAGCCAAACACTAAACAGGAAACAGACATTAAATCTGAAATTAACATTCCTTCAGGACTAAAGAAGAAAGGATCCACAACCATGTTTGTGCATTCAGTAAAGCATCCCAGGATTCACTGTGCAGACGGGATAAGTTTGCCATGTTAAATTGTAATGGTCTAGGGACTGGGGCACATGTTCTTCTATTCAATCGCCTGATTGGGGTCCTGGAAAGCTCAATAACTTTGGGATTTGATGAACACAAAACACACAACACAGTCTCTGTGCACACAAAACAGAACACATTGACCTATTCCTTTTAGCAATTTGTAAGACTGGAATGACATTTGGGAGACATTTAACAAAATGCCTCACTGAAGCACACAAAAAGCTTCTTCCACATAGCACATGTGTTTAACCCTCTCTAGAACCCCAGGTTCTGGGTGGAGCTGAGAAATCCATAATCACGATAAGAATGTGTATGTGTTTTCTTTTGGCTTCCCAATATCTGGAACATGGATCACATGAATTGTATCTATCCACAACCTGCATTAAGATGAACTCAAACTTTTAGTGAGTTCATCAGCAGTAGCAGGGGATGGACATGCAACTTCTGTCACCAAGACCCCTTGCTTGAAAAAGTACACAGGGTTCGACAACACAACGCTGACAACAGACCTGACCTAAGTACATGAGAATACAAGACCCCTGGATTTACACAGGCAGCCCAGTTCTAATCTTTTTTTCACTAATTAGTATTTTGACCAAACAGATCAGCTCTGAAAAAAGAGCTGATGTGAAAATATCTGGTGTGATTTGTCAAAAATAAATCTGAATTGGGCTGCCTTGGAAACGCAGCCGACATGACCTAACACACCAGCAGATGGTACATTTTCAGATTTCAGAGGAGATATGTCCACTGTTTTCAATAAATCCACATACAGGATCATTGTTGTGATATTGATGTTTTTTTTAAAGTGTGACAAACCAATCTATTTTTGACCCAACGTGATCTTTCTTTTCAATGCATATTTTTCTCTGAGAGACATCCCTGAACCCTGGCAGTACTATTACCCACCCACATCCTGATGAGTCGAACCGTAAAGTTATCTCTGTGGTTGTGACTTATGAACTGAGAAAGACAGTGAATCCACTACTCACAACCAATCAGATTGCAGGATTGCAGAAACAGAACAAATATAGGTGGAATGCGCCAGCAGTCAAAGTTCATGTCTCTAACCAAACCTCAAAAAACAGCAAAGAATGGTACTAGAGCCAATCCAGCTCAATGAGGATGTTGGCGATGGACAGAATGTCTCAACTTGACAAAATAACCCTACTGTACATGTAAAAACAGACATGTTGATACTTGTATCTTAAGAGAGGAAACTATTTTAAATCTGCTATAACATAAAGGATAATAAAATAGGACTAATACGTTTAATAAATAAACAAAATAAACACTCAAATGACAAAGATTAAGTAATTATGTCATTTTGATGGATTCATGTTTGTGTCATGTTTCTGAACATAATTTAACTGTTGCATCCTTAAAATGGTATTTCTAACACTATATAACACTGAACGTACTTGTTCTTACAGACCTTTTTGACCAAGTCCCACAGTAGCTACTGAACTCATAGGAGCACAGAGGTTAAATTACTATGGATTTGTTCAATGAGTTGCTGTCTGCCATTGTTCTTTTTCACACCAGCTCCTTAATAATAATAATAATAATAATAACTGAAACCTCCAGGATGGGTAGTTAATGTATCGCACTAAAACACAACTAATCGCATTTACCATCCTCCAACCCAGAAAATGAGATCAGAGATATTCAAAATGCAAAAATACAAGCAGCTGTGCATCAAAGAAAGCTCAAAACCCCCTATCTCTCAGCATTCAACGTTTGTCCAGAGCCAAGCCCTACGAGAGCAGATAAAACAGGAACCGGATTCCCTTAACATGTGGTAAATAAAAATAGAACCACTAACTCAACATTAGATTATTCAGGTGAAGAGCGAAGGCATCCACAGGATTATGTAATATATGATCTAAACATCTCAGGCCTCCATCCTCTTTTTTTCATCCTTCATAAGTATCATTAAGGGAATCTACATCATGGATGCAGCACAACACACACGCTGATGCATTGCACTAATGAAAAAAACACATACACAGAGGTTCTCTTCTCACACCTATGCAGGAAACAACATGTCATACCAGCAATTCACATTGTCATTTAATGTCATTTGTTTGGTGGAAAAACACTACTTTGGATGTGCAATTTGTAGTTACAGTGTTGCTGCGGTACAATAACACTCTGGACTCAGGTATAACCTAATCTCAATGTGTTATGTAAACCATATCGACACATCTTAATAAGACAAGTATGCAACTCCTGTAGACTTTGTAGCATTACCATGACACAATCAGGAAGAGGATTTATAACATTACACTAACACACAGGTTGACAATAAACAGGTGTGTTAACGACAGCATCAACAATTGGACACAATACTGTAGCTAAGGTACTACAAACGTTAACAAGTAAACTTCTAGGGTACAAACAAAGCGATTGACTGAGGTTATGACAAATGAGTTATTTGCCAACGTTATTACTTCCATAGTTTTAATAAAAAACACACAGTATTCCATAGTCTCTTGAATAGGTCAAACTCGCTGTAGAAAGAACAGTATTATCACTCACCTGAACAGCGCTCTGTCAGCAGGAACTAAAAAAACTTGTCTTAACAGATCATCACCCTTACCTCTTCCCGAATGGCAGGGGACAAGCAGGCTTTCTTCCTATGTGGTACTGTTGCAAGACAGGACAATGACATCAATTCTTAAAACTTGGTCGATAAGAGATACACAAAATGACACTAGCGTTCAGAATTCATATGTTTTTTAAAGGTGCACACAATATCCTATATGAAGCTGCCTGTATCCAATCCAACGCACTTCCTCCCAATGAGACAACGTGTTGGTTAGCTTATTGTTAAACAACCTTGTTTACCATTAAAGTGGTAGCTTATTTGCGGAATTCATATGTGCAATGTAAAGTAATGATTCATCCATTTGGTTCGGTGCTGGTCAATGCATTGTATAGCAATAATACTCACTTGCTGCTGCCCAATATCAGCTGCCTCCTGTCCTTCGACTCCTTCTCCGTATACAATGTGGCACAGCAAAACTCACTGTATGTTGCCTCCAAAGAACACTAGCCTATCAATGGTGCTCCTCGCGTTGATGCGCTGGATCTTGGAGACGTCGTTCAGCTTGCCTAGGCGCTTCTTCTAGGCTTCTCAGGCAGGTTTCCTTGCGAACATGGATTGAATTGATATGCTATTCTCGGTCATTTTATTCTTAATAAATAATGTCTGGTATTCAGAATCTTTTGTTTATGTTTTATGTATTTTAAAATCTAATTTGGCACTCGTCTCTGTTAGCCAGGCAATGAGCGGTTGTTGATGCTAAATTATTGAGTTAAATGATTGACACCGTGCTGGATCGTTTAAAGAACCTCGCTCCTTTTTGGATCGGCCATTTATTCTCCACAGCAACCAGAATACCAAACTACTGTTTGTCTGCACTAAATTAAACAAATAATAAACAGGTTTAGCATAATGTTTCACAATTAACCAAAAATGAATTGGAAAATGCTGTTTCTCAGAGTCCATTCGAAGAATAGCCTACGATAGAGAGATTACACATGGGTGTAGGCGCGAATGAGTGATGGAAACGGACTTAAACCCACCGCTCACATCAGCATCAGTTTAGCATAGAAGCAAAGGTGATGGAAATGGGGGAGAACAGGATGGATAGGCAGACACGGGGATATCTGCAAATGCAGCCCTCTCTAATTTCGTCTATCAGTGGACAGGGTTAGGCACCATGCAGAAACAGTGCGCGAGAGGGTACAGCAGTTTATAGAAGCGTGGACTGCAGAGCGGGAGGGGGGGGTGGCGTTTGGAAACAGCTCGATACGCGCGTCTCGTCCTCCCCATTGCCTGCCCATTAACGGCCGACATAAATAATTTAAATTATTGGATTTTCTCCACCAAAAAAAATATAAAACCAGTGGTTACTGATCTTTTCTCTTCCTATTTACATTAATAATGAGTCTTTGCTTCATGCATACCGCAAGTTGTCAATTAACAACACTACTTGTTAGCAATTATCCAGTCTATTGAAACAGTGTAATCTCCATAAATCTTACTGTTATAACCAGAGGTTACATTTGGGTAAGTAAAGAATGGCGCTCCACGGCATACTGTAGAATATGAAATGTAATAGATGTATTTAGGTTGAAATAAAGTATAATGGTAAAGCAACTAATTTGGGGAATAATTTCACAGCTTTCAAAACCTAAATGTAACCAAATAACCTTTGGATGGAACCCATGGTTGTAACTCCCTATGAGAGCAATGTTTCAGAGGGTTATGGTCTTCCTGGACAGGGGAACTGATAAACAAATTAAATCGTTGTCACTCTGCTGGTTTTGGATTAATGGACTGCCCACAGACTGGCATTGTGTCTATGGTTGCATAATCGAAAGCCACTTATAATCACATCATTCTGGATGAGCCCCAGCCCAGTGAGTGACAGCAGACCTGGCCTCCACAAAATTTCACTGAGTTTCCCCTGACAGCAGGGGCCTCCTTGCACAACCTTAGGCTACTAAACAATGGATATATATTCATGTAATATCAAGTAATCATGTTTTCTTTGTTTTGCCTCTCACGGAATGCACCATTAGCCTACTTGCTCACAGCTACAGATTTGAGCCACCAAGGCATCTACAGTAACAAAGCCATTCAGGTTAGTTGATCAGGGCCAGGGCAGGTGAGTAATCCAATTCCGCAAGCCCCTGTGGACATCGACTCAGTTTAAACCAGGGATGGGCAAATTTGATAGGGTGGGGGCCACAAAAAAATCAGAACTCATCATGAGGGACCGCAGTCTGTGTACCCACATGTGCATACCCCCCTCCATTTTGTGCAATTCAACACATTTTGCCATGGGGTGTAGAGAAAATGTTGCCGCTTTAAAGCAAGTCTGCTGCAATTCTACACATTTTGCCAATGGGTGGAGAGTAGATTTAGCAATTTATAACTAATTGTATGCGATTCTACACATTTTTCCATAAGGTGGAAAGAAATGTTTGCTGGTTTTAATATGATATCTGAGTAAGACTGACAAACAAAATCAATGGGGGCCCCCCAGCCGGTAATTTGACTATGATGATTAAGTTTAGATAGCTGGCTGCAGACTAACTTACCAATCTAAAAATGTTTTGCTGACATGGGTTAATTGAGTGACTATCATTGACTGACATAGCAAGAGAAAAACTGCTGATGCACAACCAAATTTCGAAATTGCACCTTGTATATTCTACTATTCTAACTTAGAACAAACAGTATGTTGAGACCTCAACTGCGTGGTTCTGGTACCAGTTCCAACCGACATTTTCCCTTAAAAATGTATATGTGGACAGCATAGATCGAGATGGCTTGCATTGAGCAATAACCCTGATTCTCACAGACACAGGAGTATGTATATTCTGTCTGTGTGAAGCAGGATGTGAAATCTGACACCACTTGAATCTGGGATGTCGGTCCTACCATTTAATTAGCTCTTTCGACTGTCCATCAACGCCTGGCTGAACTCTATGTCACAGCCACTAACAACGCATGTCTGAAATCCTTACATTGTAATGCAACAGGAGAGGGTGGTTTTGTTGCTGTAGCACATTCAGAGCTCATTTATAGCCAGTAATCTAAAATAATGAATAGATATTAAACAAAAAACACTTTCTGCTTGTCATAGACAGTCAATATTAATATGAGATGAAAAGTCAGCTCCTAGCGAGTCCAGGAGGCTAACCCCTGAGCTGACAAGGTACAAATCTCTCGTTCTGCCCCTGAACAGGCATTTAACCCACTGTTCCTAGGCCGTCATTGAAAATAAGAATTTGTTCTTAACTGACTTGCCTAGTTAAATAAAGGTTAAAAAAAATGTTTTGATCAAGAGACACCTTTAGAAAATATGCACACTAAATATGCAAATATGTATTTTAGAGTTATAAGGAAGGCGAGATCTTATGGTCATTTTATCAATTGATTATACTATATTTAGAAATGAATATAAGTAATTTCAAGCCTTATTCCTACAGTTTTGTTGAATAGGAAATACGTAATGAAAAATATTTCATATTTTCAACACATTTGTACTGTGTACTTGAGCTTGTGTCCTCAAAAGTGACTACACTTCAGCAATTTATAACTATTTTTTACCAGAAAGGTGAGATTTGAACCTTTCTTGGAGTGTGCAGCATTGCTAGTTATTGTTTGTGGCCCTGTCATGATAGATTATTACTTTATCACTCAGACCAGATTACATCGATTACATCTTCGATTAAATTTAGTTACAAATGATCACCGCATACTAATGTGCACAAAGGGTCCAGTAATCTGGTCTGAGTTCATAAACTAAATCAGTAATCCCGGATGAGAAACAGCAGATTTACTGTACAATAAAATACTTAAATAAACCATCCAAGCTCAAGAAATGATAAATAGAAAACAAGCACTGACAGATTTAGGTTGATACCATCAGAAATATTGACTATAGGCAGCCTTGACACTGCTCATTTTCTAAGACACTAGAAAACAGAAAATATATCCCAAACAGTGTGTGTGTGTGTGTGTGTGTGTGTGTGTGTGTGTGTGTGTGTGTGTGTGTGTGTGTGTGTGTGTGTGTGTGTGTGTGTGTGTGTGTATTCATCCCTTTGACTACTGGTAATGGTGAGACTTTCAGTGAGCACACAGGCACTCTAATAAGGAATATTTAATTTCTTCCCTATCATTGCATGTTGCCTTGACATGTTGAGTTGTCTCTGGTAGAGACTGTGATCTAAACTTATACCCATGAAATGCTAGTGTTAGTAAAACAGTCCAAACAACTAATAATTCCAGCAAGCCTACTACCTCCCTTTCCAGAAATGTTAGCAGGAATGACCCTCCCTTATTATGAATTAATATAAATGCACTTGTAGTGGTTGATATGGACTCAACATACTAAATTACAATCCTGGATTTTGATTGGACCATTTTATAGCATGCTACAGTCAAATAATTTACAGCACAGCTTTGATGTATAAGAGTTTCCCGCTATCTAGTGGCCATAAAACGAAACTACAACTAGATAACTATAGTAAATAAAACACCATATAGTAAATAATAAAACATATAGGCAAGATAGAGGTTGTATCTCAATGTTTTTTATGGCTTCCTTTCCTCGTTGCCTTTCCGGCCACCTTCTCATCTCAGACGACTTGATATAGTGTTGCAAAGGGAGGTTCTATAACTGGACATTTTCTAAGTTTACCAGTAAATTACCAGAATTTTGGTGACTTTACATTTTTGGGGGGGAATTTTAACACATTTCTTTTTTTCGGTACTTCAGATTATTACAGGGGTCTGAATCTGGCCATCTGTATGGCCTTATCAAGTGTAAAAGTAATATAAAATAATCAAATAAGGTGATCTTAAAATAGAACTAGAATGACATTATCCTAAATATAAACCATCAACTTAGTGAATGCCATTTGGTGTTTAACATGAGGGTTTCAGCATGAAATATAAGTTCTATATTTTTACACACTTTTATTTAACCATGTCAATATTTGTTGTAAATGTTTTGGTGCCAAACTGGTGGCAGTTTTATTTTCTTCTCACCTTTATTTAACCAGGTAGGCCAGTTGAGAACAAGTTCTCATTTACAACTGAGACCTGGCCAAGATAAAGCAAAGCAGTGTGACAAAAACAACAACAGAGTTACACATAAACAAACGTATAGTCAATAACACAGTAGAAACATGTATGTACGGTGTGTGCAAATGTAGGGAGTAGGGAGGTAAGGCAATAAATAGGCCATAGAGGTGAAATAATTACAATTTAGCATTAACACTGGAGTGATAGATGTGCAGATGATGATGTGCAAGTGCAGTTGTGAAAAAAAGCAATAATTGGAAGAGTTACAGAGTTAATTGAAAATAATGCCATTGCTGATTAGATGCTTTTTTTCAGCTATTTTCTCTTGAACCATATGGTATATCCACTAAAAACTCATATACACAAATTAATACCATATACGAGTATAATTTTTAAAAGTTATTCAAGTACAAATTACACAAGTTACTATAGATTTCCATTGAATACCCGTTTATTACCAAAATGACTGAACGTTCCAGTAACTTCGGTAAATTACCAGTAGTTTTCCAACCTTAACTTGATGAATGCAATCATTGGATTGGAGACATAACCAGTGGTTTTATGTACATAAAACCGTACGGGTGCTTTTGAGGGAAGGGGTGTGGGGAACAAAAGCAAACATAGGTTGACGTGATGCCCATCATTACAGGTCCATCCTCATGGCCAGAATACTGTTCTGCTTCAAACAAATGAAAAATAATTAGGGGTGATATCTCAGATAAATCCACCTTCTCAAATTCAACAGTGAAAATTGCTCTAAATTACCGAAGAAGAGCAAATATACAGGCCATTGGGAAATGTGTCTACCTAATGTAAAAGTGTGTTTATTCATCAGATAATCTAAATCTCCACGACAACACATCTATGATCATTACGGATGGGCGAAATGGATAACAAGTCACGAGTCATTTGGCTTTCCATCGCCCTTTCGCAACAGTGACGTTTTGACAAGATAGTCACTCAGTAAACCCTAGCAGCGTGCCCTTATTGGCTCTTTCTGAATGCCAGTGGCAGTCGATTGGGTAAATAGGTACTACTACAGTGGCGTACAAGACGACGGAAGACAACAAAAACATTGGGTGCGTCGCCTGTGATAGCATAGACTGTGAAAGTAGGTAATCACGTGAAGACATTTCGATAATAATTTGAGAAAGTCGTCCAACTGAAATAGAATTTTGCGAAGGCAGTCGTGAAGAAAATAACAGAAAATAAGAAAATAACATGTCAGGTAGCTAGTTAAACAAGTTCATTTTGAACATTTGATCCGGCTCCCGGTGGCACACAAAACAATTCAACGACTAATTAGGTAACGCTAGCTAAAGGTAGCTAGCCTGTTACTATATTTTTGTATTCGGGTGTGCCACATGCAATGCGAGGAAATCATCACCGACCGGTTCGTGGAAAAGACAGAAATATCATATCACCTCCAGTTTAACATTGACATAAGAAGAGGATAACCAAAATGTAATCAACCCTTTTGTAAGTCATCAGGACTCGAGACAGGTCCTTGGGTAAGTTCTAGCTAGCTAACTGGTTAAGTTACTTGACAAAAATATGTTGCAGATATTTTCTAAAAAGTTCAATTTATATTTGTCAATAAAATACATTTATAGTGATTTTACCAACACCCTGTGGTGATAGTATATCCTTACAGTAGATATACACTGAGTATACCAAACATTAGGAACACCTTCCTAACATTGAGTTGCCCCCCCAGCAGAGTTGCAGTTCTTGACACAAACCGGTGAACCTGGCACCTATAAGGGATCATAGCTTTCACCTGGATTCACCTGGTCAGTCTATGCAATGGAAAGAGCAGCTGTTTTTAATGTTTTGTATACTCAGGAATCGGATACATGGCTATAATCAACACTATCATTCACTGTGGATGTCCATTTTCCCTTCAGATATTTACAATGGACCACACACATGATTGTGTGGATGACAATCCAGAAACCATGAATGAACAAGACGAGTCTGACCACTCAGGAACCACACACTACCCAGAATTTCAGCTCCATAATGTCTCCTCTACGAGGAGCGTCAGACCACGACCAGGTCAGAATCAAACTAGAATTTACCCTCAAACTTATCAAGCCTGGAAATGTAAAATAATATGAAAATGCATTAATACTCAGTTTGGATACATGTGTGAACCTCTTAAGTTATATTTAAATATATCTAACCATATCTCAATCCCCCCCATCCCTTTCCACTCACTGACACAGGTGGGCGAGCTCGGCTCTACTCCGAGTCCCAGGTGTGCTCCCAGGTTGGCAGAAGGGATGACACAGAGTTTCAGGATGCAATAACTCCTACTGAGGAGGGCGGGGGCGATGGGGCTCCTTTCCGAAGCCGATCACAGTCTGCTCCTCCTACACTGTGGGCTGCAAAGAAATATGGCCGCCAGCTGAGGAGGATGAGTGATGAATTTGACACCTGGCTCGACAAAGGGGTAAGATATGAGGTCTGACAGAGGAGTGTACAATTGAAAGAGTGGGGACAGAGCAGACACTCTAGTTCCTATATACTATACATTACTATACAGTAAACGTGTAATCAATTTGACTTCATCCTTCGCTACATGAATGGACTCCAAAAGTCTAGGCGTAGTGCATTTATGTACTGTAGGGAGCTAATTTTACCAGAGTATCACTACTTGACAGTGATTGCAGTAAAGACTGCTTAATATGGACGTTATGATTCACCATCGGTCCCCGATTCAAATGTTTAAAATAGAACTTGATCGTTCCGCAAGCCCCAAAGGATCCAAATGTAGCATGCATCGGTCAGAAAATTGATTCAAACATTAAGAATTGCCGATTCACCAACATGTTTTGCTCATACTACTTTCTTTCTACCTTTCAAAAATACCTCTATTGTGACAACTGATGCGTCCTCTCCTTCCGTGTTGAACTAAGTATGTAACTGTGTTGACAGTCATTGATCCACGAGTCGTGTTGCATGCCGAACAACCCTAGCAACGTGTGCACATTTGTTCATATCCTTTGCTGGTTAGTGAGTTATTAGCCCAGTTATAGCTCATTTGTAGTCCGCAATGGGGTAATGGTTGCTTCCAACAAGAGCACAAAACATGTGCATTTCTAGACATCTTTGAAAAGCGCGAGTCAGGTAAAGAATCTTGTATTTTGAGACAGGCTAGTAAGCTATCGGAGACCACTGTCATCTGGCTATACCTGCTGAACGGGCCTTACAAGAGATTCACCATTAGCAATGCGTTTGGTAGTTTTGCTTTAAACAATCAGTGTATACTGATATAAATATTGATACATTACTAGCTCAAACACTTAATTGCAAAAATGACAGGGAGCCAGGCCCAGCCGATCAGAAATGTCTTTATTACAGACAGAAATGCTCTTCAGTAAACTCCCACAGGTGAAGAAGCCAGACGTGAAAGTCCTGGGCTGGCGTGGTTACACAGGTCTGCGGTAGTGAGGCCGGTTGGACATACTGCCAAATTCTCTAAAATGACGGAGGCGGCTTATGGTAGAGAAATTACTTTAAATTCTCTGGTAACAGCTCTGGTGGACATTCCTGCCATCAGCATGCCAATTACATGCTCCCTCAAAACTTGAGACATCTGTGGTGTTGTGTGACAAAACTGTGCATTTTAGAGTGGCCTTTTATTGACCCCAGCACATGGTGCATCTGTGTAATGATCATGCTGTTTAATCAGCTTCTTGGTATGCCACACCTGTCAGGTGGATGGATTGTCTTAGTAAAGCAGAAATGCTCACAGAGATACAGTGGGGCAAAAAAGTATTTAGTCAGCCACCAATTGTGCAAGTTCTCCCACTTAAAAAGACGAGAGAGGCCTGTGATTTTCATCATAGGTACACTTCAACTATGACAGACAAAATTAGAAAAAAAAAATCCAGAAAATCACATTGTAGGATTTTAAATTAATTTATTTGAAAATTATGGTGGAAAATAAGTATTTGGTCAACTACAAACAAGCAAGATTTCTGGCTCTCACAGACATAACTTCTTCTTTAAGAGGCTCCTCTGTCCTCCACTCGTTACCTGTATTAATGGCACCTGTTTGAACTTGTTATCAGTATAAAAGACACCTGTCCACAACCTGAAACAGTCACACTCCAAACTCCACTATGGCCAAGACCAAAGAGCTGTCAAAGGACACCAGAAACAAAATTGTAGACCTGCACTAGGCTGGGAAGACTGAATCTGCAATAGGTAAGCAGCTTGGTTTGAAGAAATCAACTGTGGGAGCAATTATTAGGAAATGGAAGACATACAAGACCACTGATAATCTCCCTCGATCTGGGGCTCCACGCAAGATCTCACCCCGTGTGGTCAAAATGATCACAAGAGCGGTGAGCAAAAATCCCAGAACCACTTGGGGGGACCTAGTGAATGACCTGCAGAGAGCTGGGACCAAAGTAACAAAGCCTACCATCAGTAACACACTACGCCACCAGGGACTCAAATCCTGCAATGCCAGATGTGTCCCCCTGCTTAAGCCAGTACATGTCCAGGCCCGTCTGAAGTTTGCTAGAGAGCATTTGGATGATCCAGAAGAAGATTGGGTGAATGTCATATGGTCAGATGAAACCAAAATATAACTTTTTGGTAAAAACTCAACTCGTCGTGTTTGGAGGAATGCTGAGTTGTATCCAAAGAACACCATACCTACTGTGAAGCATGGGGGTGGAAACATCATGCTTTGGGGCTGTTTTTCTACAAAGGTACCAGGACGACTGATCCGTGTAAAGAAAAGAATGAATGGGGCTATGTGGCTGGGTCTTTCACCATGACAATGATCCCAAACACACCGCCCGGGCAACGAAGGAGTGGCTTCGTGAGAAGCATTTCAAGGTCCTGGCGTGGCCTAGCCAATCTCCAGATCTCAACCCCATAGAAAATCTTTGGAGGGAGTTGAAAGTCCATGTTGCCCAGCAACAGCCCCAAAACATCACTGCTCTAGAGGAGATCTGCATGGAGGAATGGGCCAAAATATCAGCAACAGTGTGTGAAAACCTTGTGAAGACTTACAGAAAACGTTTGACCTCTGTCATTGCCAACAAAGGGTATATAACAAAGTATTGAGATAAACTTTTGTTATTGATACTTATTTTCCACCATAATTTACAAATAAATTCATTAAAAAATCCTACAATGTGATTTTCTGGATTTTTTTTTTTTTTTCTCATTTTGTCTGTCATAGTTGAAGTGTACCTATGATGAAAATTACAGGCCTCTCTCATCTTTTTAAGTGGGAGAACTTGCACTATTGGTGGCTGACTAAATACTTTTTTGCCCCACTGTATAAACAAATTTCTTCATCTTATCGCATCTAATCAAACTGAATCGCACAAATATTTTCAAACTAAATTGTATTGTTCCTGTATTGTATTGGAGCCCATTTATCCAGTAGTGCTGGAGGTCGGTTTGGTTTCGGTTCGATTATTAAAAAATAATCAAGGTTTTTCGGTTTCGATAAAATAAAATAAAATGTGGGTTGAATGCTGTAACAACACAGAATAAAACAATAAAAGTCCCATGATGGTAGTGGCTTCGCATTACTGCAATCACTGTCATTTATTCACTTTATGAAAATATTTGTTGTTTTGTTCATTGAATATACAAAACATTATGAACACCTTCCTAATATTGAGTTTCCTCCCCCCTTTTACCCTCAGAACAGCCTTAATTCGTCGGGGCAAGGTGTTGAAAGCATTCCACAGGGATGCTGGCCCGTGTTGACTCCATTGCTTCCCACAGTTGTGTCAAATTGGCTGGATGTCCTTTAGTTGGTGGACCATTCTTGATACACACGGAAAACTGTTGATTATGAAAAACCCAGCAGCTTTGAAGTTCTTGACACACTCAAACTGCTCCGCCTGTCACCTTTGTGTGCATTGAGCTCATAGAAAGAAATATTATGAAATGGAATTCAAATTATCGATGTCGGTCAATTAGTTGTTTAAAAATGACAAAAAACAAAACATTTTGGTTAATCGCTCTCTGATTCAGAGGGGTTGGGTTAAACGCGGAAGACACATTCCCCCTTTCCCAATACCGAATCATTTTGAAGGGAAAGATGCACATCCATACTGCTTTACATAAAAATGTATAGAGTTGACCTTTCTATCCATTTCCCTCCCTAGGAGCCCAAGAGAGGGATTAGCCCAGGAGGGGTCAAGCAGGAGGTCTCCCGGGGATGGTTCTCTTTCCTCTGGAGTCCAAACGAGGCCGAAGGCAGGGAGTGAAAAAGTTCACACCTCTTTCAAAGACCCAGACAAGGCAAGAAGGAGCTCATACTCATTTCCATAACGACTGGACCACAGCTGAAATATTCACGTCCCGTGTGCATACTTTTGTGGAAATTACAGTATTTTTATGGAAAATATCACCAGTTCAAATGTGACCTTTTTGTACAATCAAATCAAATGTTATGTAAAAATTCACTGCATAATTGAAAATATGTTGCAATAATTAACAATAAGTTATTCAGTGCATAATAGATGCATTTTCTAAGCGACAATCTCTTGTGCTACTGACATATTTGTAACATATGTATAACAATATTTCCAGAGAAATTTCATAAATTGTTCTATTGAAAATGTTCTACATTTGTAGGTATGAATTTCAAGACCTAATAATCAATGGTTTGAAGTTCACAAAATGTAAATATACTTTTGAGATTCTTAAAATATGAAACGTGTGAAAGAACTGATCTGTGAGGACAATAATTATTAGACAGATATGTTGTATGTTGAACACAATTTTCTATTATACATATTTTTTCCCCGTTTTCAATCGTTAGCTATGCTAGTCTATTGAATGCTTTATTCTGCAAAAACAAATTCTGACTTCACATAAGCTCTTATAACTCTTCAATTCAGGGTTTTGCCAAAAATGTAATGTTTTGACATTCAACAATTATCCTCATACATACTTTGACTGATACACTGTTTATTTTGGTATTTATCTTAAACTTAGAGACTGTACATTTCATAATGTTCTTTCTTTTGCAATCATCTTTAATTTAATCTGTATATTTTTTTCAATTGTATATTATGCATACCGATATTTAAAACAAAAATGAAGACATAATTACAATCCAGGCCATATACGCCCTTCTCAACTGCCTTATAAGCAAATATTCTGAATACTGTTAAGTCTTCGGTTGAAGAAATATGAGTGTATATAGATAGGGCAGTCTGGTGTAGAACAACTATGGTCACTACCTTCAGTTATAACTGATATTCTACTTGAAACTTTTTGTGTGTCTTAACATTTTGATATTTCTCCTTTTCATTAATAACTGTGAACTGTTTTTACATCTTTTTATATTGTGTAACAGATGAAATGTTTGAATTTCTTATTAAAACTAGTGCTGCACCGATATAACATTTTTGGCTGATACCAATATCCAATATTTTCCTTGCCAAAAAACCTGAACATTTTTTAGGGTCCTTTTAAGCATTTCTTGTACAGTTAAATAGTTAACACACACAAGGATGCAGCGGTCTAAGGCACTGCATCTCAGTGCAAGAAGTGTCACTACAGTCTCTTGCTGTGCTGTTTTGTTGTCCATTTGTTCAGCCGTTTCATTCTCAACCAGGATTTCTATGGAACGCCGTTTGGGTCTTTGCGTGTCAAAATATATACTATTTAACACTAATTTGACATGTCAAATAAACTTGTTGACCAATCAGGACCTGAATATGATTACATGTCACATAACAATGCGTTCATACATTTTTTAACGTAGTTATTACACTGTGATTACACTAATCACTAGTATTTCATGTCACAACGATTCATCGATACGTATGCTATGATGCCGGTGAAGTTGTCTCACGCACATACAGTGCTGTTCATAAAAAAAGCTAGCTAGCTCATGGATGCAAACAATGTTCTTCCCCAAAAACATAGCAAAACGACATAATCTGTTTCAGTAGCTATATAGTTAGCTAGCTAACTATATAGCTAGGTGTCATCTAAAATAACCCTAATTTATAAGACAGTTCTTATTTGATGAATGGTGGTCAGACCCATCTATGTGAAGCTAGCCACAATAAGGATTAGCTACACTAGAGGACTTTGCGGTTAGCCTTCAGAATTGATTTTATTTATTTCACCTTTATTTAACCAGGTAGGCTAGTTGAGAACAAGTTCTCATTTACAACTGCGACCTTGCCAAGATAAAGCATCGCAGTGTGAACAGACATCAACACAGAGTTACACATGGAGTAAACAATAAACAAGTCAATAACACAGGAGAAAAAAAAGAAAGAGTAAAGAAATAAAGGTATGGCATAATTCTATTTGTATTAATCTGCCTTACTGTCAATGATTAACTAATTAAAACATAATTGTTATTTGCAAATCTTTGTTGAACTCATTCATAATAAGCATTTTAACATGTAATAGGATACAACTATGTTAACTAACCTATTGGCCAAACATTTGTTCAAGAATCAATGAACTATGTCCTAAACATAATATGGTAAATTAAACATTTCATTATAGATCGTTTGTAGTTCAGAATTACACTTAACACATAATGTTCTATGACTGATCAAATATATTGTTGTGGGGCTCTCTCCTCTAGACCACACTAGTGGGATCTCTATTGCAGAACCTTGTTCCACTGTCCATGTCAGACAGTCTCTCCATCCAGGTCAAAGTCAAACACCATTTTCTCTCACCCTCTCGAGCCGTGAAGACCTGGGTAACATAGCCACACCCTACTGAGTGGCCCACTGCAAGAGCACCTGGGAGGCACTTCTGCCATGCCCCTCCGCCATAACCACAACTTATGGTTCGGCAACAGGGTACCTTTCCCCAAGGAGGAATACACCTGGAAGCAGACTCCTGAGTGCCTGCAAATCGTCCTCAGCTCCCTCTGTGCCAGTCTGGGATGGAACTCCACCTGCAGAATGGCAACAAAGAAATAGAAGGCAATCAGAGTTCAAATCCCAGGCCACTTAAATGAATGCATTAAGAAGGAAAGAAATTCAACAAATAAACTTTTAACAAGGCACGTCTGTTAATTGAAATGCATTCCAGGTGACTACCTCATGAAGCTGGTTGAGAGAATGCCAAGAGTGTGCAAAGCTGTCATCAAGGCAAAGGGTGGCTACTTTGAAGAATCTCAAATATAAAATATATTCTGATTTTTCTAACGCTTTTTTGGTTACTACATTATTCCATATGTGTTACTGGTTCTGTATATATAAATAATGGTGTGTAAAGACAGTATGGACAATATATGAATAGAAGTGACCAGTGTTCAATGACTATGTACATAGGGCAGCAGTCTTTAAGGTGCAGGGTAGAGTAGAGTGTGGTAGCCGGCTAGAACAGTGACTCAGGCTAGTGGTGTTTAAAGCACCATTACTGTCTCCGCCTTTTAGATGGTAGTGGGGTGAACAGGCTGTGGCTCGGGTGGCTGAGGTCCTTGATGATATTCTTGGCCTTCCTGTGACACCGGGTGCTGTAGATGTCCTGGAGGGGAGGCAGTGTGCACCCGGTGATGTGTTGGGCTGACCGCACCACCCTCTGGAGAGTCCTGCAGTTGTATACTGTGCAATTCCTGTACCAAGCATTGATACAGCCCGGCAGGATGCTTTCAATGGTGCATCTGTAGAAGTTTGTGAGGGTCTTGATGGCAAAGCCACATTTCTTCAGCATCCTTAGGTTGAAATTCTTCACCACATTGTCAGTGATGGCTTCATTGCGGCCCAGTCGATGTGGATGGGGGCGTGCTCCCTCTGCTGTCTCCTGATGTCCACGATCAGCTCCTTTTGTTTGTTGATGTTGAGGGAGAGGTTATTTTCCTGGCACTACTCAGTTAGGGCTCTTATCTCCCCATAGGCTGTCTCATCATTGTTGGTAATCAGGCCTATCACTGTTGTGCCAGCAAACGTGATGATTGAGTTGTAGACGTGCATGGCCGCACAGTCCTGGGTGAACAGGGAGTATAGGATGGGGCTGTGGGGCCCCCGTGTTGAGGATCAGTGTGGCGTAGGTGTTCCTGCCTACCTTCTCCACTTGGAGTCGGCCTGTCAGGAAGTCCAGGACCCAGTTGCACAGGGAGGGGTTCAGACTTAGGGCCCTGAACTTAGTAATGTGCTTGGAGGTCACTATGGTGTTGAAGGCTGAGCTTTAGTCAATGAACCGCTGTGACATAACTTAAAAACTGTGCCCTTGTTGTATCCAACAAATCTTGAGGGTATCAATGAACCTGTAGCACAGCAGGGTGCACCCTGCAGGTCTTCAGCAGCGCTGTCAGGTGTCTTGGAGAGTAGTTTGAGACCCCAATTGCTCTGAGCATCTCATTGGCATGGAGCTCCTCCATGACAATCCAACTGTGGGCTCAATGCTGTTTATTCCTCTCGTCCTCTGATTCCAGACCCTCAGTCTCAGGCCCATGGATCAGGTACAGGTCCCCCCTATCCCCAGCTTCTCCAGTCTACGAACACAGCCCTCTCTGACCATTGGGTCCATGTCTGCTGGGTACAGCTTAATGATGAGGAAGATGTCAGTTTGTGCTTGGGCATCAGGTCCAACAAGGCACAGCCCAAGTCTGCTTCATTGCCTTACACTGTAGGAGTTTTAAAGGCACGATTTCCAGCCCCACTCAGGTGCATTTGCTTACCCTGCAGCTTGTATGTTACTAGGCTCAGGGGGGGCATCTGAGCCCGTGTTCAGTCTAAAAGAGGGCAGTGAAGAAGACATCACTGCCAGATGAAGGGGCTGGGGAGGACTGTGCTTTGAGATTTGGGGGGGGACATTGTGGATATAAGCCATACTAGAAACGAAAAGGCGAAGAGAGAGATTCTCTTTATTTGGGCCAAAATTTGTCCACGAAAATAAGCCAACGAAGTGAGGAATTTTTGTATGGAGATCAATGAGTGTCGAATTTGGTCAACAAAAAATGTAATTGCTAAATTGCTACGTGAGGCATATTTGATCTAATAAAAGTTTTGTAATGGTTAGGTTGTTACAAATGCACTGATGTAAATGGACACGTGGCATTTCGGCAATTTACCCCAAAACAACTTTTTTTTAACCTTTATTTAACTAGGCAAGTCAGTTAAGAACAAATCCTTATTTTCAATGATGGCCTAGGAACAGTGGGTTAACTGTCTTGTTCAGGGGCCGATTTTTACCTTGTCAGCTCGGGGATTCGATTTTCGGTTACTAGTCCAAAGCTCTAACCACTAAGCTACCTGCCTAACTTGCCCTGTTGACATAAAGAAAGATAGAGGACTCATCATTGATATAAGCTGTTTTTACACAGACATTGCCATTGAGGGCTTCCAGCATTTTAAAGTTGTCAACTGGGTGGGGATTCCTATGAGTTGGGAGCAATCAGCCAATAGGTAGGTTTCCATTGACCCAGGTTCGTTCGACAAAAGCAATGTTGCAACAACAAAAACTGGTGGATTTAGATTTTTTAACGGACTCGGGAGGGAAGTTGCAGCGATGTCATGCGTCGAGTCATGCGTCCTCCTAAACCGCGCTTCTTAACACCTGCCCGCTTAACCTGGAAGCCAGCCGCATCAATGTATCGGAGGAAACACCGTTCAACTGATGACCGGGGTCAGCCTGCAGGCGCCTGTCCCCCCACAAGGAGTTGCTAGAGCGCGATGAGCCAAGTAAAGACCCCCCGGCCAAACCTTCCCCTAACCTGGACGACGCTGGGCCAATTGTGCGCCGCCCTATGGGAGTCCCGATTACGGCGGTTGTGATACAGTCCGGGTCTGTAGTGACGCCTCTAGCACTGCAATGCAGCGCCTTACACCACTGTGCCACTTTTGGGAGGCCCATGTGGGTTCTTTTTTCAAAGTTAATTTTTTGCAACAAATTATGAAAACTTTGCCTTCCGAATAAATTATGGTTGTCGAACAGACTAATTTTGAAGGTACGCTGGGTGTGATATTATCACGAAGCCTAACTATAAAGTTCCATTCCCAATTTAATTCTAAATGCCTACTGCTTACAAAATCCATGTATTTAACTATAAAAATAATGTTTCTTTCCATGACAAGGATTGTCTTGTCTTTCAAGAATGACTGAATTGCTTTACATTAGACCGTGGCAATAAATACTCACATGAGAATTATTAGAATATGGCAAATGGTATAGAACATTTGTGGTCAGAACTGAAAATGCGTGTGCGAGCAAGGAGGCCTACAAACCTGACTCAGTTACACCAGCTCTGTCAGGAGGAATAGGCCAAAATTCACCCAACTTATTGTGGGAAGCTTGTGGAAGGATAGCCGAAACATTTGACCCAAGTTAAACAATTTAAAAGCAATGCTATCAAATACTAATTGAGTATGTAAACTTCTGACCCACTGGGAATGTGATGAAAGACATAAAAGCTGAAATAAACAATACTCTCTACTATTATTCTGACATTTCACATTCTTAAAATAAAGTGGTGATCCTAACTGACTTAAGACAGGGAATTTGTACTAGAATTAAATGTCAGAAATCGTGAAAAACTTAGTTTAAATGTATTTGGCTAAGGTGTATGTAAACTTCAGACTTCAACTGTATATGTTTAACACAGGGTACACAAACATGTTGTAGTATCTGAGCGAGGTTGGCTACATTCCAAAAATATTTCACATTTTCCAGTCATTTGCTTCACGCACTTCATCACATGCACTGGGGACACGCATTTCAATAATCTACAGTGGCTTCCTTCAACTACTTCTGATCTAAAAATCTAAACGGGTATAAAAATAACAAACACAGGCTAAGATCAAATTAATTCATTAGTTATTTCACTTTACTGCAGATGATCGAGTGGCCATATTTTATGATTAAATTATCTCCTGGATCTCATCTCTCCTGGCTTTTACTCTTACTACCCAGATCCTTCCATCAGATATCAGAAGTTCAAAACTGTCCTTTAAATATTCAGGTAATGCAGCAGACTGGTATGCTATTTTACATAACAGAGAATTAGGTGTTCCCTCTTAACACACAGACACACGCGATGAAGAACACAAGTCATGCCCAGCATTGGAAATCAATATAATTTATTGCACAGCAGATAGTAAAATAAGTCTTCAAAATGGCGGCTGTTAAAAAATTCCCTTAATGATAAATGAATGACTAATCGTTATGCTTAAATACTTACAAATCCTTAAATATACCATAAGGAACCGTACACAGTGACGTGCTTTAGACAGAATGGAAGAGGAAAGAGGGTCGAAAGAGGACAGTATCCGATTCTAATCCATGTGCTTGAAAAGGGATCATGGGCCAAATCCTAATTACTTTCCAGAGTTCTTTGTCCTCATTCTCACATGTCAATCACGTCCTTCAAGACCAGATCAGCAAGGACAGAGAATTAAGACATTTCAGATTAGATTCTTTGGACATAACTGAAAATGTGCACCATTGTGGGACCATGGATTAGACTGGGGAAGTACACCATGGAGAGGTTGCAATGTTGCACACCATCAAAATAAATAAATACTAAAACATTTATCAGAGACCATGCTGGAGGCCCTGTGCATCCTTACATTCAATTTCAGTACTTTCAGTTTTCCTGTCAAGCTCATGACACAACTTGTCACTTACCTTTTTCAGATGAATGAAAGCTTCCATAGAATAGCTTATGTACAATATCAATTAAATAGCAGCAGGTAAGGGTTACATTATACCGATCCTACTCCTCTATTTGGAGTAAACAAGAGGGAAAAGCCATGTGTAAGGTCTTACACAAAAGTGAGTTTAGTCACAGTTTAGCCCCCTGTGGGGGGTTGTTTGTGGGGGTAGGTTATATGAAAGTTCCTGTATACACCCGACATCTTACCTTCTGCAGATGTTTGACCTCCAAACACCTCAACACCATTGACATTGTTCTAAGCTACTCGCTTGACCACCGGTGAGGATGTCCCCCCTTCCAATTCATATCTGGTTGTAAAAGGACAAAAACCATTTCAATTAAACAATTTGTAACTGTCAATCATGTATTTGAGCAAGAATTATTCCACTATCAATTCGTAAAGATATAGTCAACTAAAAAATAAATGAAATGAAAAATCGACGGGATCAGAGGTCGAACATTTATTTAAGCGGCCAAATGACAACAGCGGTTGATCAAGACATTTGTTCATGTATTTCTTCTAATAAAAACAAGTCAGATTTGTCCTTATAGGCGTAGATTTCTCAATTATTTTATCTTGGATTACATCCATTTTATACAAAAACAAAAAGGACTTGTTACTCTACGGACAGCGAGTGATTCATATGCATAATGTCAAATAGATATACAGGCTGTGACTCCGGAGGTGCAACAATTTTTCGGTGGTTATCTTTTTATTTAGTCGTCAAGTCGATGAATCGGTCGTATCGGGTTTCGTTTCGGAGACAATGCTTTATCCTATGATGCTGCACCGAATGTGGCAAGGCCTTCAGATGAGATGAGCTTGGTCAGCTGATGCAGTGTGCTTGGTTAGTCAGTCAGCTAGTTTGCACACAACAAACACCCCAACCTTTGAATTGTGTTGAATGACAAAAACCTGAGTGAGCGGGATTTTAGGGGACTAAAATCCTCAGGAAGAAAATAAAAATGTCTTTGAGAAAAGTGTATCAGGACTTGACAACAAAATAAATGTGATAGACAAGTATGATATAAATAACTTACCACTGATAATTACATATCAATTTCCCTTCAAACTGTCTCCAAAAAAGCAGAAATAGTTTTAGTCAGTGCCGTCCACTCAATGTAGGGCGGGATTCCCCAATAGGTGGCCCGTAATGATTTTATTTGCCGATTTAGGAAATATGTTCACAAGTATCACTACGCATAAAGAGGTATATGTGATCATATTCCAATGTAATTAAGGTTTGAAATTATTCTGTTTTTGTCAAATATGATCTGTTTTGGATACTTGAGGTCAATTTTCAGTGTACAAATTATTTATAACTATGTTCTGGCATTCCAACCCTCCGCTGAAAGAAAAATCTGTTCACGGATGAATGTAATTGGGGACCCCTGATGTAGGGCCGACTACACAAAACATAATTCCTATACTACATTTTAAAAAATCCTAAACTCCTTCAAAAATTCAAAATATGACATTAATATTAACAAACATTCAAAGACACAAGCTTACCACCTCAAGTCTAAAAATCTGGCAACAATGAAAAACTAATATAAAACGCATTCAAAGACTGCTGATATGGCTGGTGATTATTCATGATCAACAAAAACTGGTCAAAATCAATTAAGTGTGCTGCTTGACTTGACAAGTAAGCTTTATGAATGAACGGTATTGTTCCTATTACCCGTTTTTCTAAAAAACTGTGCACTCATGGCCAACATACTCATACACAGCATCTTCCACCGAATTTTTTTCTCCAAAAAGTGCCCTTAGTAGCCCCTACCAAAACCATTGGAGTACTTCTCCTCAAAGTAATCATCCTTATCAAAGCCTGAGCCCAGAGCATAGCACATAGAGGAAGGAGGGGGCACAGAGCTGCCACCAACAAAATCTCGCCCGGCACCCCTTCGGGCATAGCTGGCAGAGGAAGGTGGGGGTGGAGACCAGCTAGCCAGGGGGCTGCGCTCCCGGTAATAACAGGAAGTAAGGGGGGGAGAAAGTGGCCGCTGAGGGAGTGGGGGAAGCCGTCGCTCATAAGGATCCTGCTCATAGTAACGTGAGGAGGAAGAGTATGGGTCATGGAGGACACGCCTCTCATAGAAGTCACACTCGTAGTAGGCCCTAGGAGGGGGTGGGGGAAGGGGAGGAGGAGGGGGATAGCGACCACGAGGTGGGTAGTAGTCACCGTGTAGAGCTCGAGGGGGGAGGTAGTGAGGAGCGTCGTGTGGGTGAGGTGGATAGTGGTGAGGGTAGTCATCCCCTCTGCCATTTCTGGCTTGATTGTTGCGGGAGATGGATACAAAGATCTTTTGGCCCTCCATTTTAGAGTGGTTCAACTTGGAAATGGCCTCATAGGCCTCATTTTCTCTCTGCATGTGCACAAAGGCAAAGTTCTTCACAATGTCACACTCTACCACCTTACCAAACGGTTGGAAGAGCTCTCTTATCTTAGCAGCTGTGGTCCCCTCAGGGACATTCCCAACGTAGATCTTGGTGGCATTGCGGACCTTCGTAGTGGCAAACTCCACAGTGATGGGTGCCCCATTCAGCTCATGCTTATGGAGTTCTGCCACTGCCTTCTGGGCTTCCTCCTCCTCATTCATGTGCACAAAGCCATAGTTTTTCAGAATGTCACAGTCTGACACCTGACCATATTTCTCAAAAAGAGTACGCAGTTCTGGTTCAGTGGTTGAGGAATTCACGTTTCCAACAAATATCTTCACCATTTTTGTATGGTAGCTAACAAGACACAGTCTTGACTTAGCTGTTTCAGAGAAAGGTGTGTATCAAGTGTAAATGAGGATTCCTGGAGGACTCTTCTTCAGCACTCACACGGTGACAGAGCAGCTTCTTCAGTCTCTAAAACCAAAATTAAGAGGAGTTAGATAGCTATTAAGATCTCATTAGAAACGTTATAGTAAATTGGAGTCCTGGGGGTTTTCTCTGGCACACTCTTGGCTCTTAGGGGCTAACATTAGCTAGCTTGTTGCAGCCAGGCTAGGGTCGGAGCTGACTAGTATATTTGCTAGTACATTAGCTAGCTGACTGATAGCGAGTTACAAAAGGACTTACCAATTACCTTAGTAGATGTAGACTACTGTAGCTAGACAAATAGTTTTGCTAGTATATGTAAGGTTAGCGAGCGAGCTAACTAGCCAACTGAAAAGCTGCCAGCAGTAGGCTAGCTAGCAAGCTAACAACGTTATAGTAATGTTAGATATGTTTAACCGTTAGTAACTAACTACATCAAGCTAAAGTTGCCTAGCTACCTTTTGAGGTTGTACGAACCAAGTCACTTTTGTTTAGTCTATTTCTGTACAAATTCACTTTAATCTCACCTTGCCAGTTAGGTTACGTAGCTAGCTATGTAACGTTACCTTCCTTGTACTTTGATGGCTTCTCACCAGCCCCACATCGGTTTCCACTAGATAACGCAGCCACAAAGTCACAATTGTCTATATCGAAAACGTTTTTGAAACTACAAACATGATTTTGTGAATTTAATTTAAGGTTATGCATAAGGTTAACAGTGGGGTGAGGGTTAGGTTTCCAATAAGATTTTAATAAAATCAATTGTAGAAATAGGCGGGGTTTATGTCTTTGTGGCTGTGGTAACTAGTGACTACACCTTCTCACTGACAGCAAATGGCGTGAGCCAGGCAGCAAGCCAGCTGGCTAACTGAAGAAGGAAGATGACTTTGTCGTGCAGCTGCGTACCAACACCAAGTACACTGCTCAAAAAATAAAGGGAACACTTAAACAACACAATGTAACTCCAAGTCAATCACACTTCTGTGAAATCAAACTGTCCACTTAGGAAGCAACACTGATTGACAATCAATTTCACATGCTGTTGTGCAAATGGAATAGACAACAGGTGGAAATTATAGGCAATTAGCAAGACACCCCCCAATAAAGGAGTGGTTCTGCAGGTGGTGACCACAGACCACTTCTCAGTTCCTATGCTTCCTGGCTGATGTTTTGGTGCTTTAACTCTAGTGGTAGCATGAGACGGAGTCTACAACCCACACAAGTGGCTCAGGTAGTGCAGCTCATCCAGGATGGCACATCAATGCGAGCTGTGGCAAGAAGGTTTGCTGTGTCTGTCAGCGTAGTGTCCAGAGCATGGAGGCGCTACCAGGAGACAGGCCAGTACATCAGGAGACGTGGAGAAGGCCGTAGGAGGGCAACAACCCAGCAGCAGTGGGGTGGCATTTCTGTGGGGGGGGGCGCACAGCCCTCCACATGCTCGCCAGAGGTAGCCTGACTGCCATTAGGTACCGAGATGAGATCCTCAGACCCCTTGTGAGACCATATGCTGGTGCGGTTGGCCCTGGGTTCCTCCTAATGCAAGACAATGCTAGACCTCATGTGCCTGGAGTGTGTCAGCAGTTCCTGCAAGAGGAAGGCATTGATGCTATGGACTGGCCCGCCCGTTCCCCAGACCTGAATCCAATTGAGCACATCTGGGACATCATGTCTCGCTCCATCCACCAACAGACTATCTGTCCATCCACCAACAGACTATCAAGGAGTTGGCGGATGCTTTAGTCCAGGTCTGGGAGGAGATCCCTCAGGAGACCATCCGCCACCTCATCAGGAGCATGCCCAGGCGTTGTAGGGAGGTCATACAGGCACGTGCCTGAATGGGAGAAACTTCCCAAATACAGGTGTGCCGAGCTTGTATCTTCATACCTAAGAAGACACTAGGCTGTCGTCGCTGCCAAAGGTGCTTCAACAAAGTACTGAGTAAAGGGTTTGCTAAAATTTCTAAAAGCCTGTTTTTGCTTTGTCATTATGGGGTATTGTATGTAGATTGATGTGGGGGAAAAACGATTTAATCAATTTTAGAATAAGGCTGTAACATAACAAAATGTGGAAAAAGTCAAGGGGTCTGAATATTTTCCGAATGCATTTGTTTTTCTATGAATTACATTCAATTTCTGCGGTGCAGTTTCAATTTTTTTTCACCTTCATTTAACTAGGCAAGTCAGTTAAGAACAAATTCTTATTTTCAATGACGGCCGAGGAAGAGTGGGTTAACTGCCTTGTTCAGGGGCAGAACGACAGATCTTTACCTTGTCAGCTCGGGGATTCGATCTAGCATCCTTTTGGTTACTGGCCCAATGCCCAACGTTCGGCACAAAAGTGCTCACGGGATAACTGACATAACTTTGTCAGGTGAAGACTGCTTCAAAACTAAAACGGAAACAGGAGATGATGCAGCTGTTGAGAACCAAGGGATAACTATTCTAAGGACAAGTGCATATCTGTCTTCAATTACTATACTGCAGAGCTGTTGTGGAAAATAAAATATTAAGACGGGATCAAGAGAGAATTGGCAGCCAAAAACATATATTCTCTGATGTTCCCTGCAAAGCTACACATCACCCATGAGAGCGAGACCCACATCTTTGATTCAGTGCCTAATGCCAAGTCATTCCTGCGCTCCATTCGGATTACACCACCTTCCAGACCTGAGGACAGGGTCTGAAAAAAATATGCCAACTATGTGGCAAACTGTTGGGTCCAGAAGAAGTGAGAGACAAATGGACTCAAGGCCCAAGAAGTAGCCTAAATCTACCACAGAACATTTTCCAGTCCACATTGAGTGCATGGAATATTTCATCCATGCTGGTCTGTTTACAGGCTCATCCCTTTTTTTTGCACCCAGGCTACCCCTATTAAACAAAGTGAAATTGTGTAGTGATAAATATTTGGTCCGATATACTATAATATAGGCCAGAATATGTTTTGCCCCACTACTGGGTCTTGTGAGGATCCCCTGGTTTAAAGAACACAACACCAAGATCTGCAGTGCAGGAATGCGTCATTCTTCCGTGTTCTAATTCACTGTCCGGTCTCCTTTCATTTCAGCAGAGACACTTGTTGATTTTCACATTGTTTCTGTGTGTTTATTGCACTGTGCTTTGTATTGAAATGGAAAACAAAATAGCATTGCTTTCTGCAGTTATGGGTACAAGGCAAAGGTCAACTCAAATCAAGGTCTGTTGTGATATACACGCAGTGGCCAGTTTATTAGGTACACCACCCCGTTCACAGAAATAGTTAGCTCCTACTGACAGTGAGTCACGTGGCCGTGGCTCGCTGTATAAAAGCAGACAGATATTCAGTTTCTCTTCGATTGAGCATTAAAAAGGGCAAAATGGGTGACCTAAGCAACTTTGAGCGCAGTATGATTGATCGTTGGTGCCAGGTGCCGGTTTAGGTATCTCAGAAAGGGCCTGGCCTGAGCTTTTCACGCACAACAGTGTCTAGGGTTTACCAAGAATGGTTTATTAAAAAAAATGTAAAAAAACATCCAGTCAACGGCAGTTCTGTGGGCGAAAACAGCTTGATGAGAGGTCGAAGGAGAATGATAAGAATTGTGCAAGCTTACAGGCAGGTCACTAACAGGCAATGAACAGGCAAAGAACTGCACAGTACAACGAGTTGTGTGTTCTGGCAATCTCGTAACTCACAACACGTCAGTCCTTGTCACGGATGGGCAATTGCAGCAGACGACCACACCGGGTTCCACTTCTATCAGCTAAAAAACAGAAGCAGCAGCTCCAGTTGGCACGCGACACTGGACAATTGATGAGTAGAAAAACATTGCCTCATCTGACTAATACTGGTTCCTGTTGCGTTATGCTGATAAAATCTAAAAATGAAATATCACATTTACATAAGTATTCAGACCCTTTACTCAGTACTTTGTTGAAGAACCTTTGGCAGCGATTACATCCTCGAGTCTTCTTGGGTATGACACTACAAGCTTGGCACACCTGTATTTGGGAATTTCTCCTATTCTTCCCTGCAAATCCTCTCAAGCTCTCTCAGGTTGGTTGGGGAGCGTCACCGCACAGCTCTTTTCAGGTCTCTCCAGAGATGTTCAATCAGCTTCAAGTCGGGGCTCTGGCTGGGCCACTCAAGGACATTCAGAGACTTGTCCCGAAGCCATTCCTGCATTGTCCTGTTAGAAGGCGAACTGTCACCACAGTCTGAGGTCCTTAGCGCTCTGGAGCAGGTTTTCATCAAGGATCCCTCTGTACTTTGAGCCGTTCATATTTCCCTTGATCCTGACTAGTTTCCCAGTGCCTGAGGTTGAAAAACATCCACACAGCATGATGCCACCACCATGCTTCACTGTAGGGATGGTGCCAGGTTTCCTCCAGACGTGACGCTTGGCATTCACGTTGAAGAGTTGAATCTTGGTTTCAGAGAAACTTGAGAATCTTGTTTCTCATGGTCTGAGTCCTTTAGTTACCTTTTTGGCAAACTCCAAGCAGACTCATGTGCCTTTTACAGAGGAATGGCTTCTGTCTGGCAACTCTAACATAAAGGCCTGATTGGTGGAGATCCTTGTCCTTCTGGAAGGATCTCCACAGAGGAATTCTGGAGCTCAGTCAGAGTGACCATCAGGTTCTTAGTTACCTCCCGGCACAAGGCCGTTCTCCCGATTGCACAGTTTGGCTGGGCGGCCAGCTCTAGGAAGAGTCTTGGTGGTTCCAAACATCTTCCATTTATGAATGATGGAGGCCACTGTGTTTTTGGGGACCTTCAATGCGGCAGACATTTTTTGGTACCCTTCCCCAGATCTATGCCTTGACACAATCCTGTCTCAGAGCACTACAGACAATTCCTTCAACCTCATGGCTTGGTTTTTGCTCTGACATGCACTGTCAAACTGTGGGACCTTATATAGACAGGTGTGTGCCTTTCCAAATCATGTCCAATCAAATGAATTTACCACAGGTGGACTCCAATGAAGTTATATAAACATCAAGGATGATCAATGGAAACAGGATGCCTCTGAGCTCCATCTTGAGTCTCATAGCAAAGGGAATACTTACCTTATTTACGTATGTTTTTCTTTTTTTAAATTATATAAATCTGCAAACATTTAAGACCAGTTTTTGCTTTGTCATTATGGGTTAGTGTGTGGAGATTGATGAGGGAAAAACATTAATACATTTTAGAATAAGGCTGTAATGTAACAAAATGTGTAAAAAGTCAAGGGGTCTTAATACTTTCTGAACGACTGTATATACATTATTTGCATATCTAATGTTTATGGTGAAATAATGAGTCTCTTAAGCGTGTACAATTGTTCTGCATTTTCTTCATTCATCAGCAATATGTGGGCATATTAAAGTGGGCTTCTATAACAGATAACAAAACTGAAAAGCAAAGATATCATCCAACTTTGTTTATTCTTATAATAACAATATTAATAATTATTTTCTCCAGAGAAAGGCAAAGGAACTCTGACTCAGACATTCCAGTGCAGCACATTGAAACCAACCAGCAACTCTTAATTACATTACAATCCACCAATAATTATCAATTGGCCCTTAATTATTTAATCAGATAAATTACCCCTGCTGTATAAAAAAAAAAAAAAAAAATTTTTGAAGGGGCTTGGGGAGCAGGCAGGTGAAGGCTCGCAATCAGAGTGCAAAGAGTTCAAGTCTGCATGTCCATGGTAGCCTCAAGTAAGACACTGTACAATGATGTAAAAAATGGCAGAAGCTTTCTGGACCACACGGAAACACCTTGTGCAACTGTCATTAGCTGATTAAAATTAGAACATGATGTGAAAACCAATTTACAGCTGTAGTGAATATGCGTTGTACCTCAGATACATTAGTCTAATCATGTTGTACATTCAGTGTCAAACTGCAGCTCTCTTCATCTGTTCAAAACAGACAGCTGAAAATGGGGGCAAGATACTCAAGTACAGTAACATGGTGCTTAGACCATAGATTGGGCTTGGTGCAGGATAAGCAAGGGAGAAAGGCCTGAGGGTTACAGCTGGCTGAGTCCAGGGCCATTTTGGGCTCAAAATAAAAAGAAAACCTACAAATCAGTTCATACATTTTTTTTTTACTAATTTCCTTTCATATTTTCCAACAATAAATGTATTTTGGAAAAAGATGATTGTGAGGTTTAAGAGAAACAAAACGGTCTCAGAAGACAACAGAAAAGTCAGAGGGGCGAGAGGGGCCAGAAACCCCAAACTGAAAAAAAAACATCCCCTCCCAAGAAAATTAACAATCCCCTCAAAACGGTCTATACACACACAACCTCCCCCTAGCCACTTTGCTCCCCCCCACCCACCCAAAGTCTCTCCATCCTCCTTTGCCTTCATCTCAAAAGCTCTCAGTTCAGTCTCAAAGTTCAGCCTCTTTGCCTTTGTGCTCCAGTCTGTCTCCATCCACCGTCCAACTCATTGTTAACATCACTACCCCTCTTCCACAAGCTCACAGTTTGAGCTCATTGGCAACCTTGGAGGCGATGTTCTTGAAGGCGATGGATGTGCCAGAAATGCGCTTAAAGCGAACCCCGTTAAGGGAGAGGCGGGGCAGCTTGCACACCTCCATCTCCCACTCGACAAAATCGTCACGGGCGGGATTCCCAGACACACACAGCAGCATGTAGCGCTCTCGCAGCTCATACTCGCAGCTGTTGGAGTCCAGAACCTTCCGGATCTCCTTCATCATCTCGTTGGGCTCCATGGAGGAGGTGGTTTTCATGCTCCAGGTGAAGCGTAGCGAGCGGGGCTTGTTGTCCTTAGAGGTCAGGCCCGGGGTCGTGGTGCTGGGCACCGTAGAGGTGGAGGACAGGGAGTCTTTGTTCTCGTCTCCTGCAGAGCCCAGGGTGCCCTTCTCCAGCTTCTCAGCAGTGGTCAACATGGGTCTGAGTTGGGAAAGAAAGTAGGAAAGGAGAATAAATATAAGGCAAGGACAGAATGAATGAAAAACAGACAAAACAGCAAGGTTACGGGCTGGTTAACAATGCATTCAATCACAGGGGGAACCAATGACAGCATGAGCATGAAACATTTAAGTTGTGCATTTACATGGACTCTTCAATGAGCAACAGAATACATGCGTCTCTTTCTGTTATTAAAAGATCAATGCTTACATTGTCAAAACCGAAGGAGCGCTACTGATCATATAATCAGCATGCTATTCTTTACACCACCTAAATCAATTAATCTAATCATTATTTGATTGACATTTTTTTCACTGAATCAACAGATTGATCAAATTGTCACTATCGTAATCCTCACCTGTTGGCCTCATCTCGACCCTCTCCCTCATACGGGCTCCTCAAAGAAAATCGGCAAAAGTTTAGTCTCCCCAAATTCCAATTAGACTTTATTACCAGGTTAGCACAAACACCATCAACTCCCATTGCAACCCCTGCACCTTCAAATTCCAGATTCTATAGTATTTTTCTTAGAAATTATACTGTATGTATCCATAGATTTCATTCATGTGAGCTCCACTACATTTTAGAGGGCTATGAGGAAATAACTAGGTATCTCTACTAATACCTCTACTAATTCTATTTCAAATCCCCCAAAATGGATTTACCCCCCCCCCCGAAGTGGAATCACACAATCCATGGATACTGCTGTATTTTTGTTTAGCATACAACTGGAATGAACAGTCAGAGATCACATCTTTGTCTGTTATGTTAATAAGGCCCATCACCACCATCCAATAACCCCTCTCCTCAAACTCCCACAGCAAGGCATCCATAAGAATAAAATAAACAGCATCGGTCAGATGCATATGCAGGCATTCTGCGGACCTATTCTCAGTTTCCCAAGGTGCCCAAAACCTTAAGTCTGTGCCCACCACAATTATACGACATCATATACATGCACTCCTTGACGCAAGTTTTAGTAAACATCAAAAAATTCTATCTTCATCACTTTGTTGCTGAGAATATTATATTAGTGCCAAGAAACAGACGGCTCAAATGACACTTCAGGGAACTCATTCGAAATAGAAACAAAAATAAGCCAAGTTAAGAAAAAGAAAAAAGAACAGCAGGACGTTGCTGAAATATGAGGTTGTTTAGTGCAAACTGCAAACCAGGACCAGTGGCCTGGTATCAGAAAAGAAATGCAGGAGATATCCCTCCCAAAATAACAGTGACGTGACATTTTCAAAATCAACAGCAATAATCCCTACTTCTGTCTGAGCATGTAATGTTGAAAGCCTTCCCACAATACAGACAGCTGGCAATAGCATTAGATTTCAGAAGAATGCGTGTTCTTCTCAACAATCACCATCTCTGTATTCTAAGCTTCTTAGCTTTATGCACACTGGGTAGCATGGCATGATCAGACTGGGCTGCACGGAGGATTTTCTATTCAATTGGCCAAGGACCCATAGGGCAACACTCAACACTAACCGAGACAAAAAAGGAAACGGGAATGAGAGAAAGCAGAAAGGGAGGAGTATCATTCACTGAGGGATGACTAGAGCAGCAGATGACGGTGAACCAGGCGATGGAGAGCAGGGTGAGTTAGTATAAAAAGGCAAATCGTTACAAAAATAAATCCTATAAAAAAAAAAAAAAAAAAAGGGTCATGACACATAAAATAGCCTCACAGTGGAGAGATACGACAAGGTAATAGTTGAGGAAAAACTGGGTGTGGTTATTTTTGCCTACCTTCTGGGGAATCTGAATGAGAGATTTCTACAAAAAAGGGGAGGGGGGAAGAAAAAGAAAAAACTGTATGTACACAAACGTGCGCATAAACAAACCACAGCAAATCTGTTATACATGTCAGTCAACTGAAAGAGATGAATACTCCCTCCGGTGTCCCTCAGGAGGTGAGCTGCTTAAGCCAAACAGTTTGTCACTAAATAGCTGTTAATGTAGCTTGACATTACCATAGTCTTCAGGATGTTAAAGGCAGAGCAGTTACATGAACGGACTCGGATTAGGACTAACGTTAGCACTGGTTGGGAGACATGCATGCCAATTATGATACATTTACACTGTTTACAAAACTTTAAGAACACCTGCTCATTCCATGACAGACTGACCAGGTGAAAGCTATGATCCCTTATTGATGTCGCTTGTTAAATCCACTACAAATCAGTGTAGATGAAGGAGAGGAGATGGGTTAAAGAAAGATTTTTCAGCCTTAAGACAGTTGAGACATGGATTGTGTATGTGTGCTATTCAGAGGGTGAACAGGCAAGACAAAATATTTAAGCGCCGTTGAACGGGGTATGGTAGTAGGTGCCAAGCTTCACCGGTTTTTTGTCAAGAACTGCAACACTGCTGGGTTTTTCATAAATCAACAGTTTCCCGTGTATCAAGAATGGGCCACCAACCAAAGGACTTTCAGCCAACTTGACACAAAAGCATTGGAGTCAACATGGGCCAGCATCCCTGTGGAATGCCTTCGATACCTTGTAGAGTCCATGCCCTGACGAATTGATGCTGTTCTGAGGGCAAAATTGGGGGGGGTGCAACTCAATATTAGCAAGGTGTTCTTAATGTTTTGTACACTGTGTATAACACCTTACATTCTGAGTGCTGTACAATTTATCAATAAAACAATTAAACTATAGCAAGATACTCAGATTTGTATTTGAAGGTATTTCTACACAGAGTAACTTCGCTAGCTGCTCCAATTACATGTGGCAACTGACCATAGCAACAAAAACATGCACAGCTCCAAACCAACTCAAACTAAAAAATAAATAAAAAAGGAGGGGAGTACTTGTAGTCAAGCACATTGTGAGCACAAGAACATTATGTCCAGACAAAAAAAATCATCACAGGGACACAGTGAAGAGAAGAACGAACAGTCCAAAAATCACAATGCACAAACATGAATACCTCACTGTAATTCTCACTCTCATTCACTTAAGGCAAGATGTTCAACACCAGGATGTGATCAGCAAAACAGAAAATCACATCACAGGTCCCCGTTCCCCCATTCTCTCACCTGCGCACAAATTTAGAGGTGAACTTGCTGAAGATACCAGTGCCCCCAGCTCTTCGGGCCTGGCTGTTCCCATAGGAAAGGGAGGGGGATGCTGGGGGACCATTGTAGGTGGAGGCATGCTGGTCCCGCGTTGCCCTCTGCTGCCCAGCACTGAAAGTGCTTCTGGTGGCCACATTTCTGGGGAAGTTGGATCGCTCAGTCGCCGTGGAACTGCTGACGTTGTGAGCAGAGGGAGACGCCACTGGTACTCTCAGAGGGGCAGTGCTGTTTTTATAGTTTTGGGAGTAGAATGAGTAGGCAGAGGAGACATTTATAGATTTCATTATCACCATGCACATCAACATTTTCCCCATTGCTGAAGCTATTTCCCACAAAGAATGTATGATAAAAACATAACTGAGCCTGAGATGGTGAAACAAAAGTTCAGTAAATTCATATAATTTTAGCCTTTGACTAAAGGAATGTGTGCAACAATGTAGCTGCTTCTATTAGGCTACAACATGCCATCCACACCGCAAAATCTCCCATGATTGACTTTAATCTTGAAAGATGAAGCCTAGTAAAATGACATATTGCCCAGAAAACGATTACAGCCTCGTGACCCGCCATGGGCAGCAGGTATAAACTACAGACTTGGAATTTGAGGCCAATGAAGCTTTGTTGAGTGTTAAAATCAGAGGCACTCTGCATTATCACAAAATCAGCGTGACACAGTAGGATCAGCTAACAGGGTAACAACAAATGCAGCATCACTACAAAGAAGGAAAGGTTGGGGAAGGGGCATGGAGCTGTGATACTGTTGATTATGTCATGGACCACTCACTCATTGTCATTGAGGTTATAGCGAAACCACGTAGTGATAAAGTGGATTACGTGTTAACCAATTGATAAGTGAATGACATCCTACCATTATAGCTCATTCACTAGGATTGTAAAAAAAAAAAAAAATCAACAAAAACAATGTGCATGGCCCATGAGATGTCAGATTTTGTATGGACAGGGAGTTACAGGAGGTATTAAAAAGAGATTACATGACATGCACACCAGCCAGGAGCTGAGAGAGTTCCGGCTCAAGCAAAAACATGGCACCGGCCGGGCCACGTTCAAAGTGTTTGATGTGTACCTGCAAACTCTCAGTTACACATGAACCACAGGTTGGGAAGGTTCTGGATTTCATGTGCAATATTTGTGGTAGGACTGGTCAAAATAAGGACAGAAGTGTTGGGGAGAAAGGTATTTCCCAAAGAGGTGGGGTGCTTGTAGGGTGAGTTTCAGGGGGTGGGGAAAGTAGCAGACAGAAAAAAGTAGGGTGCTTTCAATGTTGCCCTTCCAGCAATATTGCTACCCTTTTAACCCCTACATCTGTGATCCATCTCTACCTGTTTTGAATACTCAATGCTGAGAACTGCCACCAGGGACCATCTAACCCAAACCCTTTCATATCCCCTCTATTCTCCCTTCTGACGAGTGACTGTCCTTGTGTTCCCCGCTCTGGTGACACTTGCCTGGGCCGGTGTGCGTGGATGTCTGAGGGGGTGGGATGGGCAGAGGTGGACAGGGACTTGTGGTGTCGGGGGCGGGAGGAGGAAGAGAGAACTGCGGCTGCCGAGGCTGTGGAGGCGCGGGACCCTGGGGTGGTTAGGCTGGGGGAGAGAAATTAATAAACCCAGTGCCGACCGCCCCCCCGTGAGGGGTGGAAGAGGGCCATGGGGTAATCAAGGTTAGAAGTGGGGAGGAAGCGGGGGGGAACACGGAGGGAGGAAAACAACACAGACAACACAGGATCTCAGATAAGCCAGATTTGTATTGGATGACTATACAGAACAGCTTCCATTAAGCTCCCTTAATGGAAGACTGCATTACTTCAGGGAAGCATTGCACCCCAAAGAAGAGATGGAGAGAGAAATTGTCAGAACAGAACACAAGTTTGAGGAAAGAAAAAGTGGCTTTAAAAAAAAAAGGAATAAAATACTTTTTTTTTTTTTTTTTTTTAAATGGGGACAATGTGAATGTTACAAAACCCTATTAAATTAACAAGGCATATTTGACATAACATTGTGTGAAAGCGCCATTCAGTCAGTGAGGAGAATGTGTGCTAGTGTTCAACCAATACGGTTTAGTTTAGTAGCGATGGTGCTGACCACACCGTGTCAGTTTGCCCTCTCATCTCTTTCAAGCAAACATGTTTTAGTCACATGCTGTTGGCAACGCTGCTCCCCTTCTCCCACACAGAACATGTTATTTAAACACGTTCCCTCTGCATTCTTCCCTTTTTGTGCCTGGAAGTAGCCTGCATATAAAAGCAGCCAGCATCATAAATCCCAGATGAAAGAGTGAGATCTGACTATCAGGGTCAAGAAATTATTATGATTTCAGTTGATTGCAGATGCAGCGTTTCACTTTGTGAGTAAGCTGGCCTCGAGTATATTTTGATTCTTTCATACTTGCTAAAATGTGTCACTAATCCATTATAAAAAATGTCAAAACTGCTCCTGTGTGACTGTATGTGAGAATGTGTATGTACTAGAGGTCGACCGATCATGATTTTTCAACACCGATACCGATTAATCGGCCTATTTAAAAATATATATATTTGTAATAATGGCAATTACAACAATACTGAATGAACACTTATTTTAACTTAATATAATACATCAATAAAATCAATTTAGCCTCAAATAATGAAACAATCAATTTGGTTTAAATAATGCAAAAACAAAGTGTTGGAGAAGAAAGTAAAACTGCAATATGTGCCATGTAAGAAAGCTAACGTTTAAGTTCCTTGCTCAGAACATGAGAACATATGAAAGCTGGTGGTTCCTTTTAACATGAGTCTTCAATATTCCCAGGTAAGAAGTTTTAGGTTGTAGTTATTATAGGAATTATAGGACTATTTCCCTCTACCATTTGTATTTCATATAGCTTTGACTATTGGATGTTCTTATAGGCACTTTAGTATTGCCAGTGTAACAGTATAGATTCCATCCCTCTCCTCACCGCTACCTGGGCTCGAACCAAGAACACATCGACAACAGCCACCCTCGAAGCATCGTTAACCATGCAGAGCAAGGGGAACAACTACTCCAGAGCGAGTGACTATTGAAATGCTATTAGCACGCACCCCGCTAACTAGCTAGCCATTTCACATCGGTTACACCAGCCTAATCTCAGGAGTTGATAGGCTTGAAGTCATAAACAGCGCAAAGCTTGAAGCATTGTGAAGAGCTGCTGGCAAAACGCACGAAAGTGCTGTTTGAATGAATGCTTACGAGCCTGCTGGTGCCTACCATCGCTCAGTCAGACTACTCTATCAAATCATAACATAATAACACACAGAAATACGAGCCTCAGGTCAGTAATATGGTGGAATCCGGAAACTATCATTTTGAAAACAAAACGTTTATTCTTTCAGTGAAATACGGAACCGTTCCGTATTTTATCTAACGGGTGGCATCCCTAAGCTTAAATATTGCTGTTACATTGCACAACCTTCAATGTTATGTCATAATTACGTAAAATTCTGGCAAATTAGTTTGCAATGAGCCAGGCGGCCCAAACTGTTGCATACACCCTGACTCCGCGTGCAATTAACGCAAGATAAGTGAAACAATTTCACTTGGTTAATATTGCCTGCTAACCTTTCTTTTAGCTAAATATGCAGGTTTAAAAATATATATTTCTGTGTATTGATTTTAAGAAAGGCATTGATGTTTATGGTTAAGTACACGTTGGAGCAACGACAGTCCTTTTTCACGAATGCGCACCGCATCGATTATATGCAATGCAGGACACGCTAGATAAACTGGTAATATCATCCACCATAACTAGTGATTATGATTGATTGATTGATTGTTTTTTATAAGATAAGTTTAATGCTAGCTAGCAACTTATCATGACTTCTTACTGCATTCGCGTAACAGGTAGGCTCCGTGAGGCAGGTGGTTAGAGCGTTGGACTAGTTAACCGTTAGGTTGCAAGATTGAATCCCTGAGCTGACAAGGTAAAAATCTGTCCTTCTGCCCCTGAACAAGGCAGTTAACCCACCGTTCCTAGGCCGTCATTGAGAATAAGAATGTATTCTTAACGGACTTGCCTCGTTAAATAAAGTTGTAAAATATATATATATAGATATATATGGCAAAATCGGCGTTCAAAAATACCGATTTCCAATTGTTATGAAAACTTGAAATCCGCCCTAATTAATCAGCCGACCTCTAGTATGTACACTAGGAATCCACCTGCTCTGTGTTAAATCCACTGGCGGCTGGCCACTGCTTGTAAACACTGCCACCTAGACATGTGACTAGCCCCAAAAACAGATCTCCACTGCCATGTCAGAGAGTGTGTGATTGCGAGTGTGTAAGAGTGCGCGCGCGGGTGCTTGTGTCTACCTGTCCATTCCGTTCTGGACCCCAAGTGTGGCTCTCTCAGGGACTGGCGAGTTTCGACTGCGACTCGTACCAGTGGACAGGATGCTGTTCTGTAGGACCGATAGAGGATATGATGTAGAGTACAGTAGGGTACATGCCATCAACCCTGGAGTGGCAGGCATGCAGAACAATAAGTCCACTCACGGTGGAGGGGGTTGGGGTGCTCCTCTTACGATCTGCTGCAGCTAAGGGACTGGGAGGGACTTTAGTGGAGCTGCCAGTGCCAGAACCTTTCCTCCCATAATCCTCTGCTGTGTGCTTGTTGTCGCCCTGGGAACGCTTAGAAGCTGAAGAACCTGGGAAAAAGAACAAGAAACAACAGAAGAATGGAAAGAGTGGGACAGAGACGCAAAGACGGAGATCAATATAAAAAGATAGTTGAAACCAAAATAAGAGCATTTGTCCAAAATATCAGTACATTTACAGTATCCTCATCAATCCAAACAGCTTCCTACCTGCATCTGTTGCTCTCCGGGGCTTCTGATTGGATGAGGTACTGCGCTGTACCTTGTGAGAAGGGGATTGGGCATTGCTGTTTGTGAGGTCACTTCCTGGGCGGGGTTTCATTGATAGGCTGATGCATTCGTCCATCTGAGGGGGAAGAGGGATGGTCATAAATATTACCATGGCAGGAGTAGGACACACTTTGCTCCTACATATAGAGTGTATTCACTTTGTACCTCAGAGTTCCTGTAATCCAGTAATAGATATGTGGCCATGACGTCATTGTATTTTTGGTTGACGAGCGAGTCCTGGATCTCCTCCGCAGAGTAGCCCATCTGCAACATGATATCTGGACAGAATGGCGAGAAAAGGTCAACTGTACTACCACATCAAAGACAGAAGTACTACGCACACATGCAGCATACTGCAGAGAGAAACCGATCACAAACACATGATTCTACAGACAAAATAGTTAGACCATAAAGGCATATCATTAGAGTCTAACAAAAAAAGTAAAGTATAGTATTTAGTTTTACTAAACATGAAGGCACATGTTGACACAGCAAAGGGCATGTTACGCAACACAGAGGTAGGCAGACTAACAGGGCACGTAAAATAAGACTACCTTCAGATAGAGGGGCCCTCCCCCAATTAACGTGACTTCTAACCCCTTCCCCAGTAAACCCCTCTACTGCCACCAGCTCATCCACCAGACGCCTGCCCCACCTCTCTTCCACCCCCCCGCTCGGTCGGGGTGCTGACCTGTCCTCTTGGGGTCCTTGTAGTCTGGCTGGGGCTCGATGAAGGGCTTCAGCTCCTCCTCCTCATGGCCTACGTTCATCCAGCGGTCCTTCATGATCTGCTGCTGGACACAAGCAGAGAGAGAGAGGACGGAGTCTTGGAGTTAATGGGGAAAGGGAGGTGGATAGAAAAACACAGTACTAACAGTTGTCTCTACACAATTCTGGTTTGTATCCAGCGGAGGCAGTGGCTAGGTGAGGTACTATTAACCTCCAGGCTGCCCCTCTTGGTTGGGTTGAGAATGAGGAACTTCTTGAGCAGGTTCTCGCAGTCTGTGGACATGTAGAAGGGAATCCTATACTTCCCCCGCAGAACCCGTTCGCGCAGCTCCTAAAGGGAAGACGAGCACAACAGACAAGGATTAAAGTGAGGTGTGGGTAGGTATTCAACAACATCACGTGTTCACCATGCATCCCTTCCACCTTCACTGTTCCCCGCCCACCTTTAGGTTCTGTCCGTCGAAAGGCAGAGATCCGCTGACCAGTGTGTAGAGGATGACCCCCAAGCTCCAGACGTCCACCTCGGGGCCGTCATATTTCTTCCCCTGGAACAGCTCCGGGGCGGCGTACGGAGGAGAGCCACAGAACGTGTCCAGCTTGTTCCCCATGGTGAACTCATTGCTGAAACCAAAGTCTGCGATCTTGATGTTCATGTCAGCATCTAGGAGTAGATTCTCTGCCTGGAGAGAAATCATTTTCTATTGATACCAGTTCTTTCAACAAAAATATTTAAAGAACACCAACATGAACATGGAAAAAAGGTGTACTCAAAAGGCACTTCAGCCCAGCTTAAATGAAAAAAAGGGTGGATCCCAAAAACATTTCTTACCCCAGGATACTTCTACTGGTGACTATCCGGGAGAATAAATAGAGAAAAAAAGGAGCACTGTTGCTGGGTAAATCTGATGGATTTATTGATGGGAAAAACAATAGGCTTACGTAAAAATCAGATATACGCAGCAACTGAGTGCTCCTTCTTGTTTATTCTCTGGGGTAGTCACCAGTTGAAGTATCCTGAAGTAAAGAATGTTTTTATGCATTTCATAATGTAATAATCTTGATTTAGTCACAAATGTAGCCATCTCTTTCTCTACATAACACATCAAAACACTTCCCCATTTCTTGTCCATCCTCACCTTCAGGTCTCTGTGCACGATGCACTTCTGGTGGCAGTACTGTACCGCTGACACAATCTGTAGCAAGACAAGGAGCAACAGCTAGGATGACCATTCCCTTTTAAACAGTATTGGCAATAACAGGAAATGAAACCAGCAGACAAACAGTGTCTCACCTGTCTAAATTTGGCTCTGGCCTCTTTCTCTTTCATTCTCCCGTGAGCAACAAGGTAATCAAACACCTCACCTGAGGAGAGGGGTTGAGGGGGAGACAGAATGTAGGGGAGTGTTGAACAAAGGAGGATAAAAGGTTGAGTGAGTAAAAAGAGTACGTGAATAAAGCGAGACAGAACTGATGTTATTAAATGCTGAAAACAGAACATCAGGTTGAACTGAGTAGGTCTTCACTCACCTCCACTGGCATACTCCATGATCAAGTACAGCGTCTTCTCTGTCTCAATAACTTCAAATAACTTAACTACAGAGAAAAGATACATTTTGTTCAATTCAATCAAGACAACACCTTCCATCACAACTTAGCGATCAATTTTCAAAATATGAACTATGACCTCTACATTGGAAGCCTCCACCAATAAGCAGGCACGCAAAACATGTTTCTGTTGTTTGGTTGGGGATTGATAATCTGAAAAGGAAAGCAGCACAAAGCTCACCGATATTTGGGTGATTGAGCAGCTTCATGATCCTCACTTCACGAAACAGCTATGGGCAGGAGAACAGAGACATTAACAGAAGATCAATCAGTTTATATGCGACAAAGTCACAGTTGATCCAATATAATTTTAACTCTACACTCCAAGACTGTATGTGAAAATCACTGTGTGCACGTCTACATGCATACATTTCTGAATAGAGTACTGGCACCCCACCCAAACCATCACGACAGGAAGTACTTGGGTCTAATTTCCTGTAATTACCCCCATATCCTGCCCTAAGCCCTACAGAGGAAACTACCCTCTTCAGGAGAAGATTGGGGTTAGGGACTGGAAGATGCTTCAAGAGGATGGATGTGAATAAGCAATGCTCTGTCACAATCTCTTCTTGATTTGAGCTGTATTCTTTCTATTTCAGAAATAAACCGCCCCTATCCGAACACACAAATCAAAACAACAACCGTGTGGCATTAACCCAGCATCTCATTGTCCTCACCTTTTGGAGACTGGAAGAGTTGAGCTGCGTTTTGTCTATGATTTTCACAGCCACCTTTTATAGGAGGGGAGGGGGGAAAGTTAGACATGAGTAGCTCGACTTGAACTATACCACCCACCAGTGGAAAGAACTGGCTGAGGACTCTTTCCCCCCAAACAACTCTATTACTCTCGGTATTGTTTCTCCATGTTATGCCCCACTCCAAGCACTCATGGTACATCAACAGGGATGTAAACATTTCTGGCATCTTTTATTTCAGCTTATGAAACATGGGATCAACACTTTACATGTTGCGTTTATATTTTTGTTCAGTGTAGTTGGGTGACAACCAATGTAATTTGCTGGGTCATTGTTACCAAATGTGCTGTAGAAAATTGTGTTTTACCGGCATAGTTGTGTCGGCTAGTGGAGTGGACAACTCGCATTTTTGCCGATTGCACATCTACCTGCTGATCGGGGCTTTGAGATTGCCCGTTTCACAAGAAACGTTTTCCTAGTTTTGCTTTAAACAGTCAGTGCATCTGGTCATTTTTACATGAACATGGTAAAGTTGTAATTTCATTACAAAGAGTGAAATCATTTGTGCGAGCACCAGCCCATGATTTGATCTCATATACAAAAATGTGGGGTCACACAACAGAACAAAATGGGTAATCATTTTAAAGTCATTCACAGTGCTTTATTAAGAAGTGTAATAGACTACTGAGATGGTATTCAAGAAATAAGTTACTTAATCTCACGGGTTGTGATTTTAAATAATTTGATGTGTAACCTAATCCATTTTGAATTTTGGGTTGACTACAAGGCAATTGTTATATTGTGCTGTTAAAAATAGGGCTCCAGAATTCTTGCTCAAAAGAGATGAATTTGCCTGTCTTTATGTGCACTAATATCATGGGCTAATTTACACCTGAGTAAATGGAAACTCAAAATATTAGCTAGATAGTAAACTCTAAATCTAATACCCACTGCTAGTAGCCATGTATTAATCTAACAGTAAATGTAATGTCCCAAAACTTTGCAGTTGTAGCCTACTATCCAATGACGCCTATGCAATCACAATTGTCGATGCGCAGTTCGTGCACTCTGTATCTCAAAGCTATATCAAACATCCTGCTGAATATTCAGTTGAGAAATAAAAAAATCCTACCCACAGAAAGCAGAGAACCTCCTCTCTTCAATGGCAACAGCAGTACTACACAGGATTGCTGTGTTTTCCCCGTGATTGGATTTTGAAATGTTATAATCAGAACACTTGTCTGATGCAACCAATTAAAAATGTAACTCGCACACAGCCAAGTCAAAGGGTTGCAAAATGCGATTAAACGGTCGCAGTCTGGAGCCCTGTAAAATGGCAAGTTAATTAGTGGGTGACGGGGATATCAGAATAAAGTAGGGGGACATAAAACAAATTCCCCCCTCCCCCCAATTGGATAGTGTTTAGATGCGCAGTCTGCCGTATGGCTCAGCTCAGGAGTCTACACACCCACCAGGGGTCGCATTAACAGAGTTCTGCATTTTTCACAAGAGAAAAAGATTAAACTCATAAGAAATATCTTTGTGTTTTGTAAATGCAGATATAAAATGCTTCTTATTGTAATTTCTGTTCGACATCAGACTAATTTTGTGCTTCAGTTGCACTTCTCCACTCAGATCACTCTTCATATTTTCAAGCATGGTGGTGGCTGCATCATGTTTTGGGTATGCTTGTCATCGGCAAAGACAAGGGAGCTTTGTATGATAAAAAGAAAAAGAATAGCGCTAAGCACAGTCAAAATCCTAGAGGAAAACCTGGTTCAGTCTGCTTTCCAATAGACACTGGGAGACAAATTCACCTTTCAGCAGGACAAGAACCTAAAACACAAGGCCAAATAGACAATACACTGGAGTTGCTTATCAAGACGACATTGAATGTTCCTGAGTGGCCTAGTTACAGTTGACTTAAAAATCTATGGCATGACTTGAAAATGGCTGTCTAGCATCGATCAACAATGGTGTACATTCCAGGTGTGCAAAGCTCGTAGCGGTGAGTCTTTCTGGGTAAGTCTCTGTAAATCACTGCCGACGGTGATTCTAACATGTTTTGACTCAGAGGGTTGAATACTTAACTAATCAAGATATAAAAATAACTAGAAAACATGAATAGAACTTTATTTTTTTTGTGTAGACTGGATTTAATTGTAATTTTGTCAACATTTGAATCCCACCTTGTAACAACAAAATGTGGAAAAAGTAAAGGGGTGTGAATAGTTTGATGGCACTGTAGTGTTGCACTTCTGTTGTCATTTGATGGAAAGTAAGCTTTTTTTCTGCCAAATGTGTTGCACTAATGTATTTTCTATGAAGGAAAACTATAGTTGCACACTCCTGATCACTCTATTGATGCAACAAAAAAAACTTGACTTTCAATATAAAACGTAGGTGAAATGGTATAAAACGCAGTCTGAAATGTTGAAAACTAACACAACCCCTGAGACACATACACAAGGGCCACTCAGCTCAGACAGATCCAGTTCAGAGGCCCAGCTCCTGAGCGCCATCACATTTTTAATTTAGACTGGAAAATTAATGTGTTCAGACAACAATGTTAGTGCAACAAATCACATCGATTCCTTCCACTAATCAAACTGAATCGCACCAAATCGTTTCAAACTAAAAGTATCATATCAGAGCCCATGTATCTAGATGCGTATCAAACCGTGTTTGAAAGGAAAGAGTCACATCCCTAAACACATCTAACAAAAAAGCAGTAACATCAGCACCACTAAATCCAAAGTTTGGACTTGGTTTGATCTCAGTTTATCCTCACCTCTTTCCCTGTGAGGACATGACGAGCCAGTTTGACCTTGGCAAAGTTGCCCTTGCCGATGGTTTTCAGCAGCCGGTAGTTGCCAATGTGTGGCTGCTCGTCTGGCGTTGTGGCGACAGAATTCCGGCACCGCGGCATATTAGGACGCCCGCCTGCCTTGGACTCTGAGTGAGACTGAAAGAGGAGAACAAAATTCTGTTAGGAGTGGTGATTTCCTAACACTAGCCTACACAACACCTCCGACACAAATCGAGACAATGCATTTTAGACTCCCAAAGGAGAAAGAGCCTTGGATCCAAGGAGACCTCATAGAAAAACACAACTGTGAGCATAACTTGATACTGTCCAATAATGTTGATCTCTCAATCTACATAGTCACTATATAAAAATAATGAAATAAAGTCACACACTATGTATGCTCCAAACTATTTAATGGGTCAACCTAAGCCATTAGGTTCACCCATTAAAATTGTTGGGAGCATATACTCCCCTCTTTATTTGGACAGTGAAGCTGAAATGTGTAAATTTGGCTCTATACGCCAGCATTTTGAATTGGAGATCAAATGTTTCATGATAGTTCAGAATGTCACCTTTTAAGGGGGTTTTCATACATGTCTGTTTTACTGTTTAGAAATGAAAGCACTTTATGCATCTAGTCACCCCATTTGACCTTTTTCATAAGTATTTGGGGTCATTCTATGCCATTTCAGCAAGCCACGATACCCACCATCTCAGACTGTTCTGGAATTGTTTCTGTAGTTAGAAACATAAGATAGCTTTCCTGAAATATTTTGTTTAAAATTTCACCCAAATTGGCTTTTTAAATGTATAGAATTCACATAATACTCAACAGTTATAGCACCAAAACATCCAATTTGGACCAAACTTCTTCCTAACAGTGAGTAAGACATGAGCAATCCAAAAAAATGGGTCAAAAGCCACCCCAGGAGCCCCCCAGCAATCCCACCCCAACAACCAGCATCAGTTATCTAGTATGGAGATGCTGTATTGCTTCTTGATCCTTTATGTATATTCCCTGTGAATCTGGTGATGTTGTTTTCCTCCCCTGTTCAGAGAAATTAACCATTGAAGTTGCTTGCATTATTTACATAAATTAGTGTGAAAGTACCAGGTTTGCACACTGGATGCTGCTGTTCTTGTTGCTTCTGCAACACCCTTTTATCAAATTTGACTAGTCTCTTGTGTTTATTAAATGGATCACAACATTTTCTTTGCAACTTTGGGCAGAAAACCAATAGCTTGTGACTCCAATGGCTAATTTCTCTGAACAAAAAAAATGAAGATTCACAGGGAATACAGCAGACAGAACTGATACTGTACTGGCTGTTGGGGGTGGGGTTGTGGGTGGCTTTTGATCCTTTTATTGGATAGCTCATCTTATTCGTTGTTAGGAAGAATGGTCCAAATCGGATGTTAGGTACCATATTTATTGAAAAAATTTAAATAGCCAATTTGGGTGCAATTCATTCGTTTAATCAAATTATATTTCATGAATGATCATCTTATTTGCTTTAAACTAAAGTAACAATGTTAGAACAAATCGGAGATAGTGGGTGTCGAAATTCTCTTGTGCTTTTTGAGGTGGAATGACTAAACAAATTTACAATGATTCAATTAGTCAAAAGTTAAGAATTTAGTCCCATATTCCTAGCACACAATGACTACATCAATCGTGTGACTACAAACTTGTTGAATGCATTTTCAGTTTGTTTTGGTTGTGTTTCGGATTATGTTTTGCCCAATGGGAACTGAATGGTGAATAATGTAGCGTATCATTTTGGGTGTTAGCATTTTTTTGGGTGGTTATGACCTTTGTTCCTCAAACTTTCTCACTAATCCTTTTTCACAATTCATGATTATCTGTAATCATGGTAACATCCTCATGAATGTAGCAGTGCTCAGAAATTAAGGGTGTACGTTTCACAGTTATGGGGTCACGGTTCGGTAACATTACAGCGGGAAAATTAAATGCCAACAGTTACTGTAGTTAATTTGGCAAGAGACACAAAACTAAAAAGCACCCTATTTGTGGTCCAAGACCAGCTTCTATGACCGCATTCACAATGTTCCTGGCATTGTCTGTTGTGACAGGGATTTTGGACCTCAAGTAGAAGTCTCCAAATGGATGCATAAATAAATATTGACACCCGTTCTGAACGGACCCGAGGACAACTACACCAGTTCCTTATAGACCTGGTTGGATCCAGACCCGGTCATATCAACAACAAGTCATGGGGTATGAATACTTTCTGAAGGTAATGTAGAGTGTGCAACTTTCTTTTTATACGGTTCACTCTGTTAGTAAAAACAAAACAAAAAACAAAGACGTACTGGTCGTGTAAACATATGAGATGTTATCGCAGTAGCAGTGAAATGCTTATGTTTCTAGCTCCAACAGTGCAGTAATACCTAACACACACACACACACACACACACACCTCCAAAACATGTAAAGGAAGAAATATCAGAACAAGCCATGTCAGAGTCCAGAATATATATACACTGCTCAAAAAAATAAAGGAAACACTAAAATAACACATCCTAGATCTGAATGAATGAAATATTCTTATTAAATACTTTTTTCTTTACATAGTTGAATGTGCTGACAACAAAATCACACACAAATTATCAATGGAAATCAAATTTATCAACACATGGAGGTCTGGATTTGGAGTCACACTCAAAATTACAGTGGAAAACCACACTACAGGCTGATCCAACGTTGATGTAATGTCCTTAAAACAAGTCAAAATGAGGCTCAGTAGTGTGTGTGGCCTCCACGTGCCTGTATGACCTCCCTACAACGCCTGGGCATGCTCCTGATGAGGTGGCAGATGGTCTCCTGAGGGATCTCCACCCGGACCTGGACTAAAGCATCTGCTAACTCCTGGAAGGTCTGTGGTGCAACGTGGCGTTGGTGGATGGAGCGAGACATGATGTCCCAGATGTGCTCAATTGGATTCAGGTCTGGGGAACGGGCGGGCCAGTCCATAGCATCAATGCCTTCCTCTTGCAGGAACTGCTGACACACTCCAGCCACATGAGGTCTAGCATCGTCTTGCATTAGGAGGAACCCAGGGCCAACCGCACCAGCATATGGTCTCACAAGGGTTCTGAGGATCACATCTCGGTACCTAATGGCAGTCAGGCTACCTCTGACGAGCACATGGAGGGCTGTGTGACCCCCCAAAGAAATGCCACCCCACACCATGACTGACCCACCGCCAAACCGGTCAAACTGGAGGATGTTGCAGGCAGCAGAACGTTCTCCGCGGCGTCTCCAGACTGTCACATGTGCTCAGTGTGAACCTGCTTTCATCTGTGAAGAGCACAGGGAGCCAGTGGCGAATTTGCCGATCTTGGTGTTCTCTGGCAAATGCCAAACGTCCTGCACGGTGTTGGGCTGTAAGCACAACCCCCACCTGTGGACGTCGGGCCCTCGTACCACCCTCATGGAGTCTGTTTCAGAACGTTTGAGCAGACACATACACATTTGTGGCCTGTTGGAGGTCATTTTGCAGGGCTCTGGCAGTGCTCCTCCTGCTCCTCCTTGCACAAAGGCGGAGGTAGCGGTCCTGCTGCTGGGTTGTTGCCCTCCCATGTCTCCTGATGTACTGGCCTGTCTCCTGGTAGCGCCTCCATGCTCTGGACACTACGCTGACAGACACAGCAAACCTTCTTGCCACAGCTCGCATTGATGTGCCATCCTGGATGAGCTGCACTACCTGAGCCACTTGTGTGGGTTGTAGACTCCGTCTCATGCTACCACTAGAGTGAAAGCACCGCCAGCATTCAAAAGTGACCAAAATATCAGCCAGGAAGCATAGGAACTGAGAAGTGGTCTGCAGTCACCACGTGCAGAACCACTCCTTTATTGGGGGTGTCTTGCTATTTGCCTATAATTTCCACCTGTTATCTATTCCATTTGCACAACAGTATGTGAAATTGATTGTCAATCAGTGTTGCTTCCTAAGTGGACAGTTTGATTTCACAGAAGTGTGATTGACTTGGAGTTACATTGTGTTGTTTAAGTGTTCCCTTTATTTTTTTTGTGCAGAGTATATATGTATATAATGGGTGTGAAATATACCGTATGAACAGTGATCCTTGATCCTTGACTAGAATACAGCATACACATATGAAATGGATAAAACAATATGTAAACATTAAAGTGACCAGTGTTCAATGACTCTGTACACAGGGCAGCAGTCTCTAAGGTGCAGGGTAGAGTAGAGGGTGGTAGCCAGCTAGTAACAGGGAGTATGGTTCGGCACCTTGACAATAATTTCAGCTCATGCTTTTTACTAATCTACATAGTCACCCCACCTCAGCTAATGAGGCTGAAAAGAAGGAACGGGGGGGTGACCAAGACCAGAAAAAAATATGAAGGTACAGTACCTTTATGGGGAAAGGTGCAAGAGGGGTAGTTTGTGTGTGGGAGCCCCGGAAAGCAAGGATGAGAAGGTGACTGAAGGGGGGGAGGGTTATCTGTTCACATGTCCCTGCTCTCTCTATATTTACAAACTCTGCAATGTATCCTTCTGCGCTCGCTCTCTCGAGGAGATTGTTACCTTGTGAGCATATGTAAGTGGACAGAAAAGCTATTGACACGGGCACCGTTTTGTTCCGCATGGACCTTAGTTTCCGTGTTACAAGTCTGGGCCCAAGCAGAACTACTTCTCTGCATTCTGAACTGGAAAATTCAACGGATTCTTATCAAGAGCAATGTTAATGTAATTTACAATGAATTGGACAGAAATGTTAAGGCTATTTGGCATAGGGTGAATAATTGACAGTTGACACAAACAACGTTGTGTAATATAAGTCAAGTTCTGCTCTTCTATTTAATCCAAGAAGAAACAAAAAGCACGGGCTATGAGACAAAGACAGTACGTCACATTTCCCAACAAGCCACTTCCCTTTCAGAAACAAAACAGCATTCCACGTAAGACTCTTTTTTTTTTTACGCACCAATATCTGCATTTCAAAAGGTGTGCCTGCTTTGTGTTCAATTACGTAACACCTGTGTAGTGTCTGTGTTGAGTCCCGCCCCAGAGTTTTCATAGAGCGATAAATCAGAAGCTTGTTGCAAGTCTGCCTGTAGAACCAGCAGGAGCCAATGAGCCAGAAGGCAGCTGATATCTAAACGCTCCCTCCCTCCCTCCCACACACATACACAACAAAAAACACACTGGCATAAATGCATGAGGAAGTGCCTCATCACAGAGAGCTCCATACAGAGCAGAACAGGGTAAGCCAGACTACCACACTTTCAGTGTGCAGACCTCATTTTTGTTTTCCTTTTCATTTCTGTGCTGGTAGACATGGTTTAGCCATCACTCTACAGTGGGTTTGTTGTGTGTCAGGAGTGTGAGGGAAAGTGTCCACTGCATGTCAAAGAGGTGTCTTGCACCCAGCTCATCTGCAGAGGATGCTCTGCAGTAACAGAGCGTCAGCAACGCAGTCGCAGTCCTCACAAACACAGCTTTGACCTTCAGTACAGCAGCCGGCACTTCTATCCCTACCAGATACGCACATTAGTCTACCACACAAACTAAAACGCACTCGCAGAGGCTGGCACACAGACCGCAGCACATTCAAAGATGCATAAATACAACATGTTCACAAATACACAATATCAGACAAAACCGAGAGCAATGCAGACATACCGTCAAAGTCATGGAAGCTCAGCTCCAGGGCTGACTGACTGACAGCGAAAGACAGAGAAAGGCTGAGGAGAGTGCAACCAGGAAAAGCCTGAGGGACCTAGAGGGTCTCATCAATTACATATACAGCCCCACATCTCTTTGTTCAGCATCAGGTGGAGAGAGGCAAGAACCACACTCAAACACTTGAAGATGACAGATTTGAAATTCAAAAATCATTTTCTCTATATTAGCCGGTAGTATTAGGGAAAAACCTCACTTATCAGCCGGCTATCATTCTGTCAAAAAAACTCCTACATGAATCATTCAGCGATACGCACAAAACTACACATGCAAATGTACTTGACCTGTTATTTTGATGCTTGAAGTGGAACTTGTGGACTCCATCCATTGCTAACAGTAGCATGAGAACTGACCATCCAGATACCATTCAGGCTATAGGAACCTTGTCACTTCCTCTATGAAGAGACAGACTTCAGCTATGCTCTAAGAAAAGGTGTGGACAGAGTTGAGATTGTAAATGCCCCCCTCAACACAGATTTCAAAGCATAAAGGGGGTGTTGATGGCTTGGATGGATGGCCAAGAAGTGGGACACAGGGGGCCATGAGGTCTCAGGCTAAAATAGGACACACAGCACGCACAGCCAGGCTCTCCAGAGGGCCAAACACAACCTCGCCGGTCCCAACAGTCAACAGGAAGTTTGTTTGGGTAATTTGAGGAAGTATTGTGATTTACCCCCCCACACAAAAAAAAGAAAAAAAGTTAACAAAATGGCTGACACAATGACAGGGTCAGGTTCCTAGTGCCAGTGAGACGTGCCTAGGTTTGTCTGGCTAAGGGAGCAGCAGCAGCACTGGTGAGACATGACCAGGGAGGGAGGCAGCCCGAAGGACAAGAGCTGACATGCTCAGACAGCTGTGCCACAGATACAATCAGGAGAAAGAAGGGCGGATATGAGAGGGAGAGAAAAAAAAAATAGAAGGGAGAAGGTCAAGGATTCCCCAATACTAAAGAGAATACAACAGGAAGCACAACTTTGATCTCCTTAAAACTCATCACCAATTGGTTTTAACAGATGAGCAAATCCGTGTATTGTAGTAGTCTCTGTACCACACCCCTTTTAAAAACACTGCCCAATTACCTTTTCAAACATTTACCTGGTGTCAAATCAGGTTACTCACACACAAGCACTTGATGAATGTGCTCAGTAACTAGTACTCTAGTAACTCCTTCAAGAAATTAACCTGAAAACTTTTTCCATGCTCTGGTCCATGTATAACATCATAGGCTGATGAGCTAGCTTTACCCATCTACCTTAGCAACCATTCTCCCTCTTATCCCCATCCCCCTAGTCCAGCTTAAACCATCAATACACATTTCTTGAAATGTATTGCATTCACAACTGTACTAGAGGTCGACCGATTAATCGGAATGGCCGATTAATTAGGGCCGATTTCAAGTTGTTTTCATAACAAACGGAAATCGGTATTTTTGGGCGCCGATTTGCCGATTTATTTTATTTTTAATACCTTTATTTAACCAGGCAAGTCAGTTAAGAACATATTCTTATTTTCAATGACGTCCTAGGAACGGTGGGTTAACTGCCTAGTTCAGCGGTAGAACGACAGATTTTCACCTTGTCAGCTCGGGAGATCCAATCTTGCAACCTTACAGTTAACTAGTCCAACGCAATAACGACCTGCCTCTCTCTCGTTGCACTCCACAAGGAGACTGCCTGTTACGCGAATGCAGTAAGCCAAAGTAAGTTGCTAGCTTGCATTAAACTTCTTATGAAAAAAAAAATCTATCATAATCACTAGTTAACTACACATGGTTGACGATATTACTAGATATTATCTAGCGTGTCCTGCGTTGCATATAATCTGACTGAGCATACAAGTATCTGAGCGGTGGTATGCAGAAGCAGGCACGTAAACATTCATTCAAACAGCACTTTCGTGTGTTTTGCCAGCAGCTCTTCGTTGTGCGTCAAGCATTGCGCTGTTTATGACTTCAAGCCTATCAACTCCCGAGATGAGGCTGCTGTAATCGAAATTAAATGGCTAGCTAGTTAGCGCTCGTTAATAGGGACGGAAGCTATACTGTTACACTTGCAATACTAAAGTGCCTATAAAAACATCCAATAGTCAAAGGTTAATGAAATACAAATGGTAGAGGGAAATAGTCCTATAATTCCTATACTAACTACAACCTAAAACTTCTTACCTGGGAATATTGAAGATTCATGTTAAAAGGAACCACCAGCTTTCATATGTTCTCATGTTCTGAGCAAGGAACTGAAACATTAGCACATACTGCACTTTTACGTTCTTCTCCAACACTTTGTTTTTGCATTATTTAAACCAAATTGAACATGTTTCAATATTTACTTGAGGCTAAATTGATTTTATTGATGTATTATATTAAGTTAAAATAAGTGTTCATTCAGTATTGTTGTAATTGTCATTATTACAAATAAATAAATAAAAACCGGCGGATTAATAGGTATCGGTGTAGAAAAATCATAATCGGTCGACCTCTAAACTGTACCCTCTAAAAGTATCTGATGACTTACACTTGTGCCTGTTGTCACAATTGCACTAATGTTATTTTATACTTGATAACTTTAAACAATTGAGAACATAAGATTTGTTGGAGTAATGTGCAATGCTGCTATGAGAGGTTGGGGGAAATGCTTTAGCGTTGCTAAGATCAGAAGGAATGGTCCCGCTCTGAAAAAGTAGTCTTGCTGTGGGAGTGTTGCCATGGGGACCTGCTGCTTAAACCTGTCCTCTACTCTGCCCTCCTCCCTCCCCAACCTTCTCATACACACACAGAAACAAAACACTCACTCACTCTAGCCTAGCTGTCGCCTCACATCTCGCTCTCCTTAACATACTCAGAGAAAAGCTTTCAATTCAGACTGAGCAAAACACAGTAGTCAAACAAGGACACAGGCACATTTTTTCCAACAAAAAAAATAGCCTAGGCCTAAAGACGTGAACATATTTAATAAAAAAATAGGCCTATTAGTAATTGTTAGGCTACCTGTCAGAGGAAAAGTGTTTCTTGCCTACTCAATTTATTGAAACTTAAGAGGGAAAGAAGAAAAGCGAGTAAACAAAGTAACAGACTGGTGGGGAGAGAGAGACGAACTGGTAAATAAAGGAGGCGAGTGAGCCAGCTTGTCATTTATCTGGGTATTAATATCACACACGGCTATTTCCAGTCATGGTAGCAGCAGCAAGAACCACAAATAGACACTAACTGAGCTCTCCCTCCAGTCCCCTCTCCATACACTTCTGACAGTCCTTTACCTCAATAACATGAGTAGAACATCCTGAAATCAAAACACATGGCATAGTGGAACTATGGGGGAGAGAAAAGTCAATTGCAACCCAGTTTTGTTTAGTCTTTAATTATAATTGAGCACAACTTAAGCTGCTAAAATGAAAAGGACCACAACCATAGGCTTGCACAATCACATAGACCTGCACTGCACTGGAGGAACACACACCACTGGGGCTCTGGTTTTATATATTCTATACTGAACAAAAATATAAACAACATGTAAAGTGTTGGTCCCATGTTTCATGAGGTGAAATAAAAGATCACAGAAATGTTCCATACGCAAAACAAGCTTATTTCTCTCAAATTTTGTGCACAAACTTGTTTACATCCTTGTTACTGAGCATTTCTCCTTTGCCAAGATAATCCATCCACCTGACAGGTCTGGCATATCAAGAAGCTGATTAAACAGCATGATCTTTATACAGATGCACCTTGTGCTGGGGACAATAAAAGACCACTAAAATGTGCAGTTTCGTCACACAACACAATGCTACAGATGTCTCAAGTTGACGGAGTGTGCACTTGGCATGTTGGCTGCAGGAATGTCCACAAAAGCTGTTCGCAGAGAATTTACTGTTCATTTCTCTACCATAAGCCGCCTCCATCATTTTAGAGAATTTGGTAGTACATCCAACCAGCCTCACAATCGCACATGTAACCACGCCAGCCCACGATGTCCATATCCGGGTTCTTCACCTGTGGGGATTATCTGGGGTGGTGGACGGACTCATTCTGATTGGCTGGGCCTGGCTCCCCAGTGGTTGGGCCCATGTGAAATCCATAGATTAGGGCCTAATGAATTTATTTCAATTGACCGATTTCCTTATATATACACACTTGAACTCTAAAATGTTTGCATTTACATTTTTGTTCAGTATAAATAAAGACAGGTAGCCTATGTTGTAAGAGAATACATGAATTAGTAAGCCTAAATGTAAAAATACGTAGCAGAACTAAAAATCTCAACTTTTTCCTCCGAGAAGACAGCACAAGCTACAAACCTGAGAAATAAAGGAATACTCGATAGTGATGAATCCTTTCAGACAAGAAACCTAATGATAATTTAAAACAAAGGTAGAAGAAAAAGAGTGTTGACACAAGTTTTTAAAATCATCCCACCCCTGCCTATGTGAGCTATTAATACCCACAAGTATATGATTGTGGTTAGGTCATGACAGAAAGACCACAGGGAGAAACCAAGATCACTAAGGGCTGGTAAAAACAAAGACACTGTCACTGAAACCAGATAGTAAAAACCTAATTGTTTTCAATAGGCCTACAACCAGATGGATAAAGATTCTCTTCATCTTTCATTGACCAATCATAAATACGATGCCATATCCAGAACCATAATTACTAACAGATGCAGGAGAAAGTGGGAGGCAGGTAGCCTAGCGGTCAAGAGTATTGGGCCAGTAACCAAAAGGTTGCTGGTTAGAATCCCTGAGTTGACTAGGTGAAAAATCTTCCAATGTCCCCTTGAGCAAGGCACTTAACCCGAATTGCACCTGTATGTCGCTCTGGATATTAGCCTCTGCTAAAATGTATAAGTACACACACAGGGAAACTCTGACAGATGTGCGTGCATACAAATAATGCTAATCTGTCCAAAGTGGAGAAAAGAAGCACTCCCCTTGGCCTTCACACATATCCTACGCCCAGCTCAACTGGAAATGCTGGTTTTAACGAACAGAGAAACTGGGGTAAGAAGAACATTGAGTCCCTGGTCAACAGCAGTCTGTAATCAAACAAGCTGGGCAGGGTACCACTCCTTGCTTCAGCCAAATTCAGTGGCAAACAAAACCTTGGAATTAGTAGCATGTGCAAGTTAGGGTATTTTCACCACAATGGAATGCATCAACATCTCTGCTACCCATGTATAAAGATCAGCAATTTGTGATTTGAATAGACAATTGTTTCATAATGTCATTATTGACTAAAACATTCATGTCAGCAATGAGAGCCAGCCTTCACTGCAAGCAGATGTGTGTTCATGACTGAGTTGCTCCTCAAATGCACAAATGTAAATTATGCTGTCCTCTACTTACACCTGATTTGAGCTATTCCTACTAAAGTATATTTAGGACACTCTCAGGCAATTTGTATGATGGAATCCCCCATTCCAGTTCAGACACGAGCTACTGGCTAACACAAACAAGATGGCAGAGGATGCAGCTCACACTCTAAACAGTTGTAGAAGTGGCAATATCTAGTTGGGCCTACAACTTGACTTACTGGCAGTGAATGATCTGTTGACGAGTTAGACAAAGTCACTCAAACAATGTGGGGGCATACAGGACAAGGGGAAGACCTAAAAAGTTCTCAAAAAATATAAAAGTAAACATGATTGATATATTCTGTGTAGACATTAATGTTAGAGATTACATCTGCTCCTGGTGACACGATTTGAAGACATGGAAAAGTGTGTTTTAAAAAGTATTGGCATTTCATACTGAAATGCTTCATAAAGTGTCTAAACCTGGTTACAATAATGTTTCCTAACTAGTTAGGCTATTAGCCCTCTAACGTTATTTAATCATAGTTCGCTAGCTAAATATCTATTAAAAAAAACTTCAATTCTACACCATGCAATACCTCCTAGCCACACACAATGTGATTGTTAAGGTAGCCAAGTTAGGAAGATAGCAAGCCTGAGGGCTAGGAAAAGAAAGAGGGTTTATGTGGTTTAGGTTAACTAGCTCAGACTAGCTAAATTAGCTACCTAAAAATTGTCTGATATACCATACCGCAACTGCAGTTGGCTTACCTGGTTTGACGAATGTTCAATTGTTAATAATGGCGTCCGGGTTGACATCTTAACAGATTTTCGGGGGGTAACTTCTTAACAGAATCTCAAAACTCACTGTACATCTGTCCTCCGTGTTTGTTATTGCTGAACTGGGGACTATATTGGTTGTGTAGCTAATTTAGTTAGCTAGCCAACTTATCAAAAAGTTACTCATACGTAGCCTTAGCTCGGGGCTAACGTTAGCTAGCTATGAGTAATTAAACTAGCTAGTTAGCTAGCTAGCTAACTAGCTAGCTATCCAGCTAGCTTAAGTTACTCAATCGTCAATGAAATACCATACCTAGTCCAGGTAGTAGGAATATAACGTTAGTAGTTAGCTACCTATCAATAGAATATAAGTACTGTTCAAAGTTCTGGATTCACAAATATCTGAAATAACAGCTATTCACGTGAAAAGGTAACCCTGCATTCACAAGCTATCTTACATTGGTACGCCTATTCCACTCAATGGAGAAAAGTGGTATGCCAGTTACACACGGAGCTGTGCAGTGGAAGGATGAGCTGTCAAGTTAGAGGGCTATACGAGCCAAAGCTCCACCCAAAGCGAGGTTTGTTCCCACAAGTAGACGGTCAAATCTAGTCCGGGGATTCTACCAAACTTTGGCCACGCCGACAGCAGCAGTCCAACCGTCCTCTTTAGAGGGATAAAAAAAAACACTCGCTAGTTAAATATCATTAACTATAATACACTATCGACCCTCCGTTCTAATGATGAAAATGTTATCAGCGAGCTTGCTTTGCCAACTCTAGATTGCTAAATAGCGTAGGCCAGTTTCCCTCCACAGCAGAGGTACGAATCCGCGAGTTAAACTGAAAATGAACTGCCGACTAGCCGGTTAGCTAAAATGGTACACGAGCAAAACAACCGCAACGTCCTGTATTCTTCCTGACCAGCTACGTACGTTAGCTTGCTATGTTACTTGGCCAGTAAGTTAGCTCGCTCGGTTTTATAAATGTGGTATATAAATTGTAGCTCGATGTCTACACTAACAGGTTTGAATATCAGAATAACTAGCTAAAGCGACATATGTAATCAAGTTTAATTCCGAGTTTGTCCCTCCGCGCTATGCTCAGTTTGCTGGGTCGCTGAATCTCGGGTGGGCTATAGACTAACTAGAGTTGAAGCGCCCCCCAGGTTTCGACTGCGTCTACGCTGATTATTTTCCAGCTGGCCAAACAACCCAGTGTGAAATCAAACACTAACCATAGCTAGCTACACATTTACCGCAATATCTGATGGGTGTAAGCAATATGGTGGAACCTACCAGGTGTCTAGGTGGATTTTTTTTAACTCATCCGATTATTTCAGATCTAAGGTCTGACTTGATTTCAGACTAGCCATTCAAGTTTTAATTATGTTCATCTGTCACCTCCACGAATTACCGATTTTTCAGTGTGGTTGAAGGAAATAAGAAGCCACTAATAGAAAACATTAGCCTGGGTACCAATCTGTTTATGCTGACGTTACACCGTGTCATGTGGAAAATTAGCCCAAGATGTGCTAAAGGCTAGTCTACTCTTTTAACGTCCAAGGCCCTTATGTTAAGAGGTGCTCTGACATGCAAATATTCCATCGGAATCGACACTCAATTGCAATACAGTTTTATAAACGTAAGGCCCTCTACTTTCATATCACATCAAAATAATTGTGCAAAATATGCACGTACTGTTTTAACACAGTTCCAGCCAGTTGCTTTTATGTTACAACATCATTCAGTCTTCCGTTACACACAGGTGTTCTGAGACGCTAAATAGCTAATTAGAACCGGTGGGCACCTCTCTTCTGTAAACTAGCCATAACCTGTGGGACCCGTGTAAAACAAATAGAAAAAACGTGTATTTGACTTTTTCCCCCACAATGACAAGGTTACCAAAACAGTACCGCAAGCAATGATTATTTAAAAAGAGCGTCGGTACTGTTGTACATATTGGCCAAGCCATTGTCCATGTTTCAATTGAGAACCCAAGAGGCCCCCCTCTTGTGTAAACGAGAGCTAATGCTAAACATGTTTTGCATGACCAGGAGTGGAAATATAGCACAAACAGATCTGGGACCAGGCTAAGGAAACAAGGTTCTATTGCAACTGACAGTTAATTTTCTTTCTGCAATACCTTAAATCTTCTGTCCCATTTAAAGCCTCAGGCACTCAAGAAACAGCCCCGAACCCACTTATGTTAAATGTTCATCCAAGCTCATCATTCAAATAACAGGGGAGACGTGGGCATCCCCATATCAAATCAGGGCTCCTCCTCAATGTGAGCTCCCACCGAAAAAGTAAAACATTTCTACACCGAGCACCCTCCATTGGGTACCTTAGGAATCAATTTGTAAATTGAACAAATCACATTCTGAAACTACACAAGGTTAGGGCCCAATGATGTACATGTACAGTGCCTTTAGAAATGACTTATTGTAAAATTGATTGAAAAAAAATATATATCCTCAGCAATCTACACACAATACCCCATGATGACAAAGTAAACCAGGTTTTTAGAAAATTAAAAACATTTTAAAAAAAGATACCTTTACATAATTTCTCAGACCCTTTGCTATGAAACTAAACATTTTGCTCAGGTGCATCCTGTTTCCATTGATCATCCTTGAGATGTTTCTACAACTTGATTGGATTCCACCTGTGGTAAATTCAATTGATTGGACATGATTTGGAAAGGCACACACCTGTCTATATAAGGTCCCACAGTTGACAGTGCACATCAGAGCAAAAAAACAATCCAAGAGGTCAAAGGAATTGTCCGGAGAGCGCCGAAACAGGATTGTGGCGAGGCACAGATAAGGGGAAGGGTACCAGAACATTTGGTCAGCATTGAAAGTCCCCAAGAACACAGTGGCCTCTATCATTCTTAAGTGGAAGAAGTTTGGAACCACAGAGACTCTTCCTAGAGCTGGCCGTCCGGCCAAACAGAGCAATCGGGGGAGAAGGGCCTTGGTTACGAAGGTGACCGAGACCCGATGGTTACTCTGACATAGCTCTGAAGTTCCTCTGTGGAGATGGAAGAACCTTCCAGAAGAACAACCATCTCTGCAGCACTCCACCAATCAGGCCTTTATGGTAGAGTGGCCAGATGGAAGCCACTCCTCAGTAAAAGGCACGTGACAGCCCAATTGGAGTTTGCCAAAAGGCACCTAAGGGACTGTCAGACCATGAGAAACAAGATTTTCTGATCTGATGAAACCAAGATTGAATGTGTTGGCCTGAATGCCAAGTGTTACATTTGGAGGAAATCTGGCACCATCCCTAAGGTGAAGCATGGTGGTGGCAGCATCATAGTGTGGGGACCTTTTTCAGCGGCAGGGATTGGAATACTTGTCAGGATCGAGGGAAAGATGAACGGAGCAAAGTACAGAGTGATCCTTGATGAAAACCTGCTCAGGACCTCAGACTGGGTCAAAGATTCACCTTCCAACAGGACAACGACCCTAAGCACACAACCAAGACAATGGAGTGTCTTCAGGACAAGTCTCTGAATGTCCTTGAGGCCCTAGCCAGAGCCCGGACTTGAACCCAATCAAAAATCTCTGAAGAGACCTGAAAATAGCTGTGCAGCGACGCTCCCCATCCAACCTGACAGGGAAGAATGGGAGAAACCTCCCAAATACAGGTGTGTCAAGCTTGTAGTGTCATACCCAAGAAGACTTGATTCTGTAATCACTGCCAAAGTTGCTTCAACAAAGTACTGAGCACAGGGTCTGAATACTTATGTAAATATGATATTTTAGTTTTTTGCTTTGTCATGGGGTATTGTGTGTAGATGAGGGGGGGAATGACTTAATGAATTTTAGAATAAGGCTGTAACCTAACGAAGTGGAAAAAGTCAAGGGGTCTGAATACTTTCCGAAGGCACTGTATTCACAAACCATTACTTCTGCACTGAATTTAAATTTGATTCAATGGTGTTTTTTTGTCACTGATCTAGACACTACCCCATAATGTAAGTGGAATTTTGTTTGTAGAGAATGTTACAAAAAAATATGAAAAAGCTGAAATGGCTTGAGGCAAGTATTCAACTACTTTAGGGCAAGCCTAAATTAGTTCAGGTGTAAAAATGTGCTTAACAAATCGCTTAAGTTGAATGGAATCATGACATGTTTGAATGACTACCCCATCTCTGTACCCGACACATACGATTATCTGTAAGGTCCCACGATCAAGTAGTGAATTTCAACAACCGATTCCACCACAAAGACCAGGGAGTTTTTCCAAAGTCCTGCAAGAAGGACACGATTGGTAGATGCTGAATATCCCTTTGAGCATGGTGAAGTAACTAATTAGGCTTTGGATGATGTATCAATACACTCAGTCACTACAAAGATACAGGTGTCCTTCCTAACTCAGTTGCTGGAGAGGAAGGTAACTGCTCAGGGATTTCACCATGAGGCCAATAGGGATTTTAAAATGGTTGGAGTTTAATGGTTGTGATGTGAGAACTGAGGATGGATCTACAAAATTGTAGTTACTCCACAATACTAACTAATGTAATTGACAGAGTGAAAAGAAGGAACAGAATAAAAATATGCATCCTGTTTGCAACAAGGCACTAAAGTAATATGGCAAAATATGTGGCAAAGAAATTAGCTTTTTGTCCTGAATACAAAGCATTATGTTTGGGGCAAGTCCAACACATCACTGCGTACCACTATATTTTCAAGCGTGGTGGTGGCTGCATCATGTTATAGGTATGCTTATCATCGGTAAGGACTTATTTAAAAAATAAATAAAATAAACGGAATATGCACAGGCGATATCCTAGAGGAAAACCTGGTTCAGTTTGCTTTCCAGACATGGGGAGACTAATTTTTCAGCAGGACAATAACCTAAAACAGAAGGCCAAATCTACATCGGAGTTGCTTACCAAGAAGACATTGAAAGTTTCTGAGTGGCCTAGTTACAGTTTGGACGTAAATCGGGTTGAAAATCTATGGAAAGACTTGAAAATGGCTGTTGAGCAATGTTCACCAATCAACTTGACAGAGCTTGAAGAATTTGTTGAAGAATAATGGGCAAATATTGTACAATCCAGGAGTGCAATGTTCTAAGAGACTTACCCCAAAAGACTCACAGCTGTAATCACTGCCAAAGGTCCTTCTACAAAGTATTGACTCATGTTAATATTCCTGTATTTCATTTTCAATACATTTGCAAAAATGTCTTTTCACTTTGTCATTTTAGAGTATTGTGTGTAGAAGGGTGAGAAGAAAAAAATATTTAATCCATTTTGAATTCTGGCTGTAATACAACAAAATGTGCAGTAACTCAAGGGGTATGAATACTTTCTGAAGGCACTGTAAACACATCATTGCAGGGCCCCAATTCATCTTGAAACCCCAACACAGATATTTACTCGTTTTTGCTGCCCTCTGTTGGTTATTGCTTAAAATAACAGCATTTCATGCTTTTACTAGCCTACAAGTTGACCTACAGTGCCTCCTGAAACACTTTTTTCACATTTTGTTACTTTACAGTCTTCTAAAATGGATTACAAAAAAAAGATCAGCAATCTACAAACAATACCCCATAATGACAAAGCCAAAACAGTTTTTTTAGACATTTTTGAAAATGTATTTTTTAAAATTAAAGTAATACATATTCAAACCCTTTGCTATGAGACTCGAAATTCAGCTCAGGTGTATCCGGTTTCCGTAGATCATCCTTGAAATGTTTCTACAACTTGATTGGAGTCCACCTGTGGTAAATACAATTGATTGGACAAGATTTGGAAAGACACACACCTGTCTCTATAAGGTTCCACAGTTGACAATGCATGTCAGAGCAAAAACCAAGCCATGAGGTCAAAGGAATTGTCCGTAGAGCTCTGAGACAGGATTGTGTCAAGGCACAGATCTGGGGAAGGGTACCAAAAAATGTATGCAGTGTTGAAGATCCCCCAAAACACAGTGGCCTCCATCATTCTTAAATGGAAGAAGTTTGGTACCACCAAGACCCTTCCTAGAGCTGGCCGCCCGGCCAAACTGATCAATCGGGGGAGAAGGGCCTTTGTCAGGGAGGTGACCAAGAACCCGATGGTCGGTCTGACAGAGCTCTAGAGTTCCTCTGTGGAGATGGGAGAACCTTCCAGAAGGACAAACATCTCTGCAGCACTCCACCAATCATGTCTGTATGGTAGAATGGCCAGGCGCAGGTCACTCCTCAGTAAAAGGCACATGACAGCCCGCTTGGAGTTTGCCAAAAGGCACCTAAAGACTCTCGGACCATGAGAAACAAGATTCTCTGGTCTGATGAAACCAAGATTAAACTCTTTGGCCTGATTGCCAAGCGTCACGTCTGGAGGAAAGCTGGCACCATCCCTAAGGTAAAGCATGGTGGTGGCAACCATCATGCTGTGGGGATGTTTTTCAGTGGCAGGCACTGGGAGACTAGTCAGGATCGAGGGAAAGATGAACAGAGCAAAGTACAGAGGGATCCTTGATGAAAACCTGCTCCAGAGCTCTCAGGACCTCAGACTGGGGCGAAGGTTCACCTTCCAATGGGACAACACAGGAGTGGCTTCGGGACAAGTGTCTGAATGTCCTTGAGTGGCCCAGCCAGAGCCCTATTTGAACCCGATCGAACATCTCTGCAGAGACCTAAAAAAAAGCTTTGCCGCAACGCTCCCCATCCAACCTGACAGAGCTTGAGATGATCCGCAGGGAAGAATGGGATAAACTCCCCAAATACAGGTGTGCCAAGCTTGTAGTGTCATACCCAAGAAGACTCGAGGATGTAATCGCTGCCAAAGGTGCTTCAACAAAGTACTGAGTAAAGGGTCTGAATACTTATGTAAATGTGATATTTTTTATAAGTTAGCAAACATTCTATAAACCTGTTTTGTCTTTGTTGTTATGAGGTATTGTATGTAGATTGATGCATGAAAAAACCCCGATTTAATCCATTTTAGAATAAGGCTGTAAGTTACATTTTTGGGGAAAAAGTCTAAATACTTTCCGAAGGCATTATTTCTGAAGCTTGGGGCTAGGAAATTAATTACATAATTTTTCAGGTGTGAGTTAGTGTTGTAACACAATGTTCAACAACTCATAGAATCACGTAGGCTATGCCTGTGTAGTCAAGATCATGACATCATTGTGCTGACTAAAGTTGTCAGACTTCATTATAAATGACTCTCACATGTCCCCACCCCCTCACTCTCTCTCTCATTCTTTCTGTCTCTCTCTCTCTTACACACACACACACACACACACACTCACACACACACACACACACACAGAGAGGCATGAACAGTGTTCTTCATAATGAGGGATGACATCAATATTTTGTCTGAATGGGGTTATTTTCTGCCTGTGTCCTTATTTTGACGCCAAACCCACCACTGGTGTGCATGGCCAAAGAGCTCTTTTTTTAATGTCATCCAACAAGTGTAAACACCTGGAGTTTGCTAAATGGCACTGGTACTTGAATTGGAACCGGTGCTATGGTCAGATGACATGAAAATTGAGCTCTTTGGCCACGCACTCCAGTGGTGGGTTTGGCATCGAAAAAAGGATGCATAAGCAGGAAAGAACCCCATACCTACTGTAAAATATGGTGGTGGATCAAATCAAATCAAAGTTTATTTGTCACATGCTCCGAATACAACAGGTATTCAGGCAACCTTCTTTGATGTTATGGAACTATTTTGCTTCCACTGGTCCTGGGGCCTTTGTTAAGGTCAAAGTCATCATGAACTTTACCCAGTACCAGGACATTTTAGCCAAAAACATGGTTGCCTCTGTTAGTGGATCTACCAGCAAGACAATAACCCAAAGCCCACACAACAATTCATAAAGAAATAGTTAATTGACCACAAAATCATCATCTTGCAATGGCCATCTCAGTCTCCGGACTTGAACCCCATTGGAAAAACAGGTTTGAACTGAAGAGGGCAGTCCATAAGCACAGACGAAGGATATCAAGGATCTGGACAGATTGTGTATGGAGGAATGGTCTAAGATCCCTCCCAATGTGTTCTCCAATATCATGAAAAAAATGTTAAAGGCTCAGTACCGTTATCCTCGCAAGCTGATGTATTTGAAACATGGGTGCCAATCATTTTGACCCATATATATATATTTTTTAATAGTATCACTTGTTAAAACAAAATCTCTTTCTCTGAGCAATTGTATTTGTATAAAATAATATTATGGTGCTTTTTTGTGCTAGAAAATATAGCTCTGTATTTGTAATATTTTATACAGTCTTTTTTGCTAATCTTTTTCAAGGGTGCCAAAAATTTGGGACCTGACTGTATATCGTTAAAAAATAAAAACACCATGTTGGATGTGTGTGTGTATTTGTGTCTGATAGACACAGACCTTATTTGTAGGTTATGTAGGCTAGGTCAAGAAGAGGTTGAACAATGGCTGAAACTAAATGTTCTAGTGCTATAACTACAATGACACAATCGATTTTATTCAAGCTTTCACTGTTACGTAATTTCAGCACAACACTGGCTTGTAATAGGCCTGCCTCCCACCCCGTCGAATGACATTGGAGAATACCACTTTATACTGCATACGTGCTTAAAACGAAGCTTAATTTGCTGGCTGCCTTATAACATTTTTCTTGCCATTGGTCTGGAATGATGTCATCCACTGCACAGACCACAGACCCCACCTCCATACAGCACCGCCTGTCTTAGTGTCTTCCTCGCTCTCATTCACATATACAGCCGAGAGCACATTGACACATGCCCAAGCACTGACACTTTTTATAGTGGTGATATTTTTGTATTTTTTGTTATCAATAAGAGATGCCGTAGTGTCGTAGGTCCTCTATTTTTATATGCAAGCTTATTCTTGTACGGAAAACGGATCCGCGAAATGTGATAGGTCCTCCAGTGTAGAAGAGGATACCGTTAACTAAAGAAATGTCTGGACAACATCAATGAAAATGTAAATAAATATATTACACGGAGAGCATGAAGATACAACGGAATTATCAATCCTAACGTAAGTGAGTTTATTTTAAACCTTTATTTTAAACCTTTAACCAGGCGTAAAGTATCCTGACGAACAAGACTCATGTCTGATATACAATTACTCTGAATATTATAGGCTATTGTTGACACATGAGGATCCAGCACTATGGCTACGTGTTACACACTTATGCATATAAGAAACACGCCAATGCGTTAGGATGCAGCCTGGTCTCACAGACTAGACTCCTAAGAACAGTCATGTCCTCAAACTAGTTTTCCCTTTACTGAGACACCGGACGCTATGTATCCATTTGACGCGACACTACGAATCAATTTGATTCAATTCACCTTCATTACTTATGAACTGCCCAACAGAGGATAATACCACCAACCCTCAATCTCTGCAGTTTTTGCCAAAATAAGTCATATTATTTATCAGGACTTGTAGAGAGTGAAAGTGATAATGGATGATGATGATTCATTTTTGTCCATGGCCTAATGCTGGAGTTGTGGGACATACATGCTACAAGGCCATAACCATTATTTCTTATATATATATATATATATATTTATATATATCTTTTTTGCATGGTTTTCTTATTAATTATTTACATGATGTGCGTTTTTGCAAGTCACTATTCAATACTAGAATGTATTCTAATTTTGGCTATTTTTATATAGCCTAGGTCTAATCATTTTAGCATATCTATATCCTATATGCGAACAAAGGGCAAACGCCGCTCATGGAGATGTACCCACTGCTTCTTCTTCCCTGCCATCCACAGAGAGACGGGACCCTAAGCATAATGATGTGCGACAATGCGCAAAATCATTTCACTCTCTTATGATTTCACCTTATTTAAGTTATTGTATTCCTCTGTTATTAGCAGTCAATTTATTATGTTTTTTTTCACCAATGCCCGTTGTTATTATTCTCCTTACCTTGCAGGCGCAGCATGCCGTTATTTGTCCACAGCAAACCGGGATAAATAGTGTTGCAGGTAGGTCTTTGTGTGAACGTGTAGATAGGTGACCAGAGGTCACGGAAGGCTTCAAATAGGCCTCACAATTTGATATAATTTCAGCAGTAGACTGATGTGCCATAACAGATGATACAGTGCATTCTGAAAGTATTCAGACCCCTTGACTTTTTCCACATTTTGTTACGTTACAGCCTTATTCTAAAATTGATTAAATTGTTTTTTCCACCTCATCAATCTACACACCATAATAACAAAGCAAAAACAAGTTTTTAGATTATTTAGCAAATTTATGACAAAAAACTCCCAGAAATATCACATTTACATAAATATTCAGACCCTTTACTCAGTACCTTGTTGAAGAACCTTGGGCAGCGTTTACAGCCCTTGATGCACAGATAGTTTCAGGTCTCTCCAGAGATGTTAGAAATGGTTTGAGTCCGGGCTCTGCCTGGCCACTCAAGGACATTCAGACACTTGTCGCGAAACCATTCCTGTGTTGTCTTGGCTGTGTGCTTAGAGTCGTTGTCCTATTGGAAGGTGAACCTTCGCCCCAGTCGAAGGTCCTGAGCGCTCTGGAGCAGGTTTTCATCAAGGATCTCTCTGTACTTTGCTCCGTTCATCTTTCCCTCAATCCTAACTAGTCTCCCGGTCCCTGCCACTGAAAAACATCCCCACAGCATGATGCTGCCACCACCATGCTTCACCGTAGAGATGGTGCCAGTTTTCCTCCAGGCGTGACGATTGGCATTCAGGCCAAAGAGTTCAATCTTGGTTTCATCAGACAGGCCTGATTGGTGGAGTGCTGCAGAGATGGTTGTTCTTCTGGAAGTTTCCCCCATCTCCACAGAGGAACTCTGGAGCTCTGTCAGAGTATCCATCTGGTTCTTGGTCAACTCTCTGACCAAAGCCCCTATCCCCTAATTGTGCAGTTTGGATGGGTGGTTCCAAACTTCTTCCATTTAAGGAATGATGGAGGTCACTGTGTTCATGGGGACCTTCAATGAAGCAGAAATGTTTTAGTACCCTTCCCTAGATCTGTGCCTCTACACAATCCTTTCTCAGAGCTTTACGGACAACTGTCAACTGTGGGACCCTATATATGACAGGTGTGTGCCTTTCCAAATCATATCCAATCAATTTAATTTACCACAGGTGGCCTCCAATTAAGTTGTAGAAACATCTCAAGGATGACCAATGGTCTGGCCACTCTACCATAAAGTCCTGATTGGTGGAGTGCTGCAGAGATGGTTATCCTTCTGGAACTCTGTCAGAGTGACCATCGAGTTCTTGGTCACTTCCCTGACCAAGGCCCTTCTCCCACGATTGCTCTGTTTGACCGGGCGGCCAGCTCTAGGAAGAGTTGCGTTGGTTCCAAACTTCTTCCATTTAAGAATGATGGCGACCACTGTGTTCTTGGGGACCTTCAATGCTGCAGAAATGTTTTGGTACCCTTCCCCAGGTCAGTGCCTTGACACTATCCTGTCTTGGAGCTCTACGGACAATTCCTTCGACCTCATGGCTTGGTTTTTGCTCTGACATGCACTGTCAACTGTGGGACCTTATAAGGACAGGTGTGTGCCTTTCCAAATCATGTCCAGTCAATAGAATTTTTCCACAGGTGGACTCCAATGAAGTTATATAAACATCAAGAATGATCAACGGAAACAGGATGCACCTGAGCTCAATTTCGAGTCTCATAGCAAAGGTTCGGAATACTAATGTAAATAAGGTATTTCTGTTTTTGATTTTTGATTTTTTTTTGCAAAAAAATCAAAAAATCTGTTTTCGCTTTGTCATCATGGGATATTGTGTGTAGATTGATAAGGAAAACATTTATTTAATCAATTTTAGAATAAGGCTGTAACGTAACAAAATGTGGAAAAAGGGAAGGGGTCTGAATGCTTTCCGAATGCACTGTATGTGGTGAAAGATCCTAAAGAGACAGACAGTGCCTTGTGAGTCCAACATGGTCCTCTACTTCAGACTGAGACTAATCATCAGGTCACCTCTCTACATTCACCTTTGTGACATTCAGGGACAGAATTTCAAAAATGTTCTAGCCATTCTATCGCCGTGACAATGATCACATAATGGTATAGCGGGTGGAAGTCTGTCTTCTGCACATCCGAAGCGTTGTATCTATTAGAGGTAAGCCTATGTTCTTATTCTGTAGCAAAAACATTACTTTTACACCCTTTATCAAGCCTCCACATTCAGAACATCCTTTCACACAATGTATGTAGGACTACTGGCTACAATTGTAGATATGGTGACAGTAATGGTCAGAATGGCACCAATGAACAATAATGATGATGACAATGATCTCTAGAGGCATTGCTTGCTGCAAGCATTTGCTTAAGTATGTTTTTGTGATTTGCACTGTGTTTTTGGTCTGACTGTTCTTTTGACAGTATGATTCAAAAGGACCAATACACCGCTACACTGTGTTCATTTATGTGCTGATGAGGTGTTTACAATGTGTGAGTGAAAAGTGATCAGAGTGATGTTGACTTCCACCATGACAAAACTGGGTCAATGTAACCCCGCCCCCCTCCACCACAGGCTACGAAGGCAAGGCTGAAAAAGGGAAAAAGATGAGGATGCCATCACCAAGCTCTGTGCGTGGACGTATGCATGTGGAAAAACGCAAGCATGGTGTGCTTTGTCTATGGGTCACTATGTGTATTGCTTGGGAGTGAATAATCGTTAGTGCCTTTTGCCATGTATCTTCCTCCTGTCTAGTCTGTGGTCTACCCTGTCACGTCATATTCTGTCTTTATCTCGCTGTCCTCCCGTCTCTCTATTTCTCTCCCAACCTTTCTCTCGCTCGTTATCTTTCTGTACTGCCCTGTCCCAGAGAATCTTCTTTAATGCAACAAAAAAAAGTGGGTTTTTAATGGGTTTTGTCATCGTAAGTAGCGCTTAGTAGATGACAAAAGTCTTTAGTACCAATGAGAATTAGGCATCAATTTGACTGTCTTTATTTAAAGGGTAGAATCACATGATAATAATAATACAATATCTAAAGCTTTGCCCAAAATGTAATCTCTTCTCCAGTCTTTATTCAAGTATTTCATGACGAAGTGCTTATTTATAGGTTACGACACGTACATCGATGGTCATTCAGTGCCTGTGGCAGTAACAGCCAGCTCTCTAGTCTGTTTTGCTATGGTAAAGGGCCTTCTCTAACAGGGAGATATATTTGTCTGTTTATTTGGTTCTACCTCATTTCTTCAACCATTCGATTCAGCTAACTTCAATTTCAACAAAATGTTCTTAAAACAGTGGTCTCTGCCCTGTTTTGGCAAAACCATAAAGGCTCTATTTTGGTCTTTTGGTTTTGATTTCATTACTGTGTGTTTTTGCTGTATTTCTTTCCAAATCCAATGGATTATATATGTATATTAAATATGCTTCACATATTCTTCTGATCGTTCACTACGGTGGTTGGCAGCAGTAGTCAAGTAATAGTCACGGGGATGTGTTCTTCTTGAATTCGAACTCTGCAACAATTTACATTAAATGGCTTTATTATGTGTTATCTATAAGGGAATAACACATGTAAATAACTTGTTTACTAGGTATGTATAGAGACTGTTTCATAGTATTGGCCAAAGAGCGTTTTGTTCAAAATTAAACCAAAAGCAAGAGCAAATGTGGGAATTGTCCATAACACCATACTCCATACCTAGTCTGTTGCAAGGTAGTTACATAGCTTGGTTGTTCCACTGGTCATTACTCTGGCGTAGGACAGATGTGATGTAAATGTGGCTTCAAATTCAAAAAAATTTAATGATGTTGATGCCAACAGTCATTTAAAAATGTTATCTGAATACAATCTTGACATTGTTTCTCTGTTTCTTTCTCCCCTATCTCTTACACACACACACAGCTTTGCGTAAACCCAGATGCCTCCACTCCCTCTTGACGAGCGCATAGTGGTTATTCAGCGCCCTAAAAACTTGGCCCTACCTGGGTCCTCCCCACAGCCCCACTCCCATATAACAGCCCATAGCAACAAACTTCTCTCCCGCCCTTCTCATCCCCACCCTCCTCAGTCCTACCCCAATCCTCCCTCCTCGAACTCACTGTCTTTGGAATGCAAGCGCAGATCATCATCCCATCTGCAGAAAACCAAGGTCGACAAGGCCATTGTCTCAGAGGGTACCAGACACACCCCTAGCCACTGTCACAGCAACGGGACAGTGACTCTTGGCCCTAGTCCACACCAACACACACATACGATCGACATCAAGTTATCTGTGAACAAAGGAACAAAAGGAGGGGGGCACAGCAACTCTTTAGTTCGCAGTGGGAGTGTGAAGGGGAGCAAAAAAAGGGTTTCGTTGCGCTTGGATCCAGGATACGGGGAGAAAAACACTGGAGGAACATCAGGGAAGCCTGGAGGAGCAGTGCAGCAACTCCAAAACCACCCACAGAACCAGAGACAAGCCTCACCAGGCAGTCACCATCAGAATAATCTGTCTGTGTCCCCGGGAGGAGTCTTAGAGTTTGTCCCATCTCAGAGACAGCAGTCCAAGTCCAGAAGAGAGAAGGTGCAGAACGTGTCCTCCAAAGTCTGCTCTGCCAGCTTCCCCCCCAGAGGTGCCCGGGAAGTGCCCTACGTGGGTAACAAAGAGAATTCCAAACTGGGACCTGTCCATCAAAATCCCAACCCCCACAGCCTGCCCGGCCACCACAACTCTGTCCCTGTGCCCCATGCCACTGTTCTAAACTCCCACTACCCTGTCCCCCCTCCCTCCCACCACCCCCATGCTCCTACCTCATTTCAGCAACCCCTCAACCAGTCTCGTCCATCCCGCGGCAGGGACCATCGTCCTCAGATCCTCCACGGCCTACCCCTCTCCCCCTGTTCCTCCCGTGGAGGTTTCCCCAGCCCAGACCACACCTGTACCATCGACTTCTCCCATCCATTCAGCTGTGGCTGCTGGAAGCTGGTCCGCTGCAGGGGGGCCAGGGGACGTTCTGCTGGCTGCCAGACGGGTGGAGGGAGTCCGTCTTCCTCTTTCTCCTGTGGCCACGGCCACGGGGTTGTAGGTGTGAACCACAGAGGGGGCGCAGCAATGGGATTAAGAACTCTTGGGGGATGTTTGTCCACAGCCTCCACCACCAACACCTCATCCTCCAACAGCACTGTGTCGGACTGCCGCACGGGCTTGCTCAGACCCCTGCGATGTGCCTCCTGCTCCGGGGAGGCTGGCGCCTTTGAGAGTCCTGCTGCGTTCCGCAAAAAACTGGTGGGGGGATGCCTGCCCTGTACCCCACTATCCTCCTCAGCCCCGCTGCGAGCCTTACAGAGTTGTGTGAGTGGCTGCAACCCCAAAGCCAGTCAGGCCGGCAGCTCTACCTGCAGCTATTGTAGCAGCGACCCTATAGTTGTCACCTTCAACCCCCGTCGGGGCGGCAAGCCCCCTGGTATGGGCAGGGGTGTAGGGGCAGGGCCCCCCATGGGAGTATTCCCCGCTGATGATGATGATTACAGCGTGCGCACAATCTGGCCTGAGGAGCTGGCGAAAAAGATGACCGGGTCTAAAACCCAACAGAACCAGCAGAGCTGTGCAGGGATGGGGATGGGAGTGGGGAAGACAAGTGTGGGTCAGAACCAAAACAGCAGCAACGGAACCAGCCCTGTCACCCTGGACTGTAGGAACCTATTGGAGTTCACCCGGAATCAGATAACAGACCACGCTGGCCGACGCCGGCTTCAGCAGGGCAAGATGGCCGTCCTAGATTTTATTGGGTCTGGGCCTGGGCGAGATCCAGACCAGGACTCCCTAAAGAGGCTCTGGAACAAAGGTGGGGAGTCAGGCAAGGTGGATGGCATGGGGCAGGAAGGCAATATTACATACCCTCGCACCCCTTCCCCCCGCACCCCCTCTCCCCAATCCCCTCCCTCCTTCTCACCCCCACCGTCAGCTCCCAGCACTCTCCTCAAACCCAAACCCAGACAGAGAGATGCAGACGGACGCCATTCCCTCCCTTCCGCCCAGTCCCTTCACCTGGTCCTCAACTCACTCAACAGAGAGCAGGACAAAGAGAGCGGCAGAGGTAAGGGTGTCATACACTGGTTTTTGTTTCAGTCTCTTAGGCTATACTTCTGCAGATTTTTGGCAGAGATAGTTACAGAAACAAAATTTCCAATTGAGAGACCAGCTTTACTGTCTGACTGCATAAATTACCATTTTAGGGAGAAAATCTCTTTCATCCTATTCTTATTCTCCTGACTGTCTCTCTTTCTCCATGCTTCCCTCGCCTATCTTTGAAATCTACTTCCTTTCCTGCCAAACTCATTTTATATGTTATTCTAACATGTTGGTTGTTTAAAAGGATCCCAGGGATAATGACTTAATTAAAGCCTGGGCTCCAGCGTAAAAAGAGACAGAGAGGAGCAAAATGGAGGGATGGTGATTGGAATGCAAAGAGAGCTGATAAGAGCGGGAGATTAGAATAGCTGAATTAATTAAAACAATTTCGGGGAAATTGAGTCGCTGACACTGAACCCTGTCAGTGGGAGATTAAGCTGTTCTCATTTAAATGACAAAGCCCAAAAAGCTATGATGTACTCTCTTTTCTTAATAGTTACGTAACTGTAGCCTCCTCCACTCTGTTAAGTGACTGCCGGATCTGTTGATGACATAGAGTGTAGAATAAAGAATCACAAGTTTCAGAAGCTTTTTCATATCTGTACGTTACCCTCCTGTTTGGAGAACATGTATGATATGATGAAAGCATTAGCAGTTCCTCAGAGCTGCAAACTTCTTTGCTCTACAGGAGTAAAGTGAATTTCAATGATACTCCTAATCAACAAAAACCATAAATGAGATATATTGTACACTTTCATTGTCTCTCCGTCATTCACACATCTCTTCATAAGTCTTTCTATCTCTGATGCTTGATTTATTTTCTCTGTGTCTAACTCTGGTATACTTCAGGGTGAATGCCTGTCAGTGATCCAAATCAAATGAAATTGTCCTTTCTAACAGCAATCTCTCACTGCATTGTGTTGTCCTCTCCCAGTGCACCTCACTCTGCCGCTCTCCTCCTCGCTACCGGCTTCCCTGTCAGATGAGAATGGGATGACCCCTGACGTGGAGAATGCGGTGGTCAGCCCCATCCTACCCTTCCTCTTCCTGGGCAACGAGAGGGATGCCCAGGACCTGGACCTGCTGCTGCGACTCAACATCGGCTACGTGGTCAACGTCACCACACACCTGCCCCTCTACCACCTCGGCTCCGGCCTGGTACGCTACAAACGGCTACCGGCTACCGACAACAGCAAGCAGAACCTACGACAGTACTTTGAGGAGGTGTTTGAGTTCATCGGTGAGTTGAGCAGTATCTACCTAAGGGGTGTCAAACTCATTTTGCCCCAGGGACTGGTCTTCTATCCATAGTTTTGGGAATTGTCTATGCTCCCTGACTGTCTACTTTTCATTTCGGTGATTATTAGCAAGCCTGACTGTGTCGCCATCGCTCATCCATATACAGTTACAGTCGGAAGTTTACATACACTTAGGTTGAGTCATTAAAACTAGTTTTTCAATCACTCCACAAATTTCTTGTTAACAAACTATAGTTTTGGCAAGTCGGTTAGGACATCTACTTTGTGCATGACAAGTAATTTTTCGAACAATTCTTTACAGACAGATTATTTAACTTATAATTGTAACGGCGTTCATCTGTTGAAGGAGAGTCGGACCAAAATGCAGCGTGGTGGTTACTCATGTTCTTTAATGAAAAAATAGCGATACATGAAATAACTAAATAAATACAAAAAACAACAAACGAAACGTGAAAACCTAATTACAGCCTATCTGGTGAACACTACACAGAGACAGGAACAATCACCCACAAAATACACAGTAAAACCCAGGCTACCTAAATATGGTTCCCAATCAGAGACAACGAGAATCACCTGACTGATTGAGAACCGCCTCAGGCAGCCAAGCCTATGCTAGACACACCCCTAATCAGCCACAATCCCAATGCCTACAAAAAACCCAATACGACAACACAATAAACCCATGTCACACCCTGGCCTGAACAAATAATTAAAGAAAACACAAAATACTAAGACCAAGGCGTGACAATAATTCACTGTATCACAATTCCAGTGGGTCAGAAGTTTACATACACTAAGTTGATTGTGCCTTTAAACAGCTTGGAAAAATCCAGAAAATGATGTCATGGCTTTAGAAGCTTCTGATAGGCTAATTTACATAATTTTAGTCAATTGGTGGTGTACCTGTGGTTGTATTTCAAGGCCTACCTTCAAACTCAGTGCCTCTTTGCTTGTCATCATGGGAAAATCAAACGAAATCAGCCAAGACCTCAGAAAACAAATTGTAGACCTCCACAAGTCTGGTTCATTCTTGGGAGCAATTTCCAAACACCTGAAGGAACCACATTCATCTGTAGAAACAATAATACGCAAGTATAAACACCATGGGACCATGCAGCCGTCATACCGCTCAGGAAGGAGACACGTTCTGTCTCCTAGAGATGAAGGTACTTTGATGCAAAAAGTGCAAATCAATCCCAGAACAACAGCAAAGGACCTTGTGAAGATGCTGGAGGAAACAGGTACAACAGTATCTATGTCCACAGTAAAACGAGTCCGATATCGACATATCCTGAAAGGCCGCTCAGCAAGGAAGAAGCCACTGCTCCAAAACCGCCATAAAAAAAGCCAGACTACGGTTGGCAACTGCACATGGGGACAAAGATCGTACTTTTTGGAGAAATGTCCACTGATCTGATGAAACAAAAAAATAACTGTTTGGCCGTAATGACCATCGTTATGTTTGGAGGAAAAAGGGGGAGGCTTGCAAGCCGAAGGACACCATCCCAACCATGAAGCACGGGAGTGGCAGCATCATGTTGTGGGGGTGCTTTGCTGCAGGAGGGACTGGTGCACTTCACAAAATAGATGGCATCATCTAAGTAAAATTATGTGGATATATTGAAGCAACATCTCAAGACATCAGTCAAGAAGTTAAAGCTTGGTCGCAAATGGGACTTCCAAGTGGACAATGACCCCAAGCATACTTCTAAAGTTGTGGCAAAATAACTTAAGAACAACAAAGTCAAGGTATTGGAGTGGCCAGAACTGTGGGCAGAACTGAAAAAGCGTGTGCGAGCAAGGAGGCCTAGAAACCTGACTCAGTTACACCAGCTCTGTCAGGAGGAATGGGCCAAAATTCACCCAACTTATTGTGGGAAGCTTGTGGAAGGATACCCGAAACGTTTGACCCAAGTTAAACAATTTAAAGGCAATGCTACTGTAACAGTATAACTTTAGACCGTCCCCTCGCCCATTCCCGGGCGCGAACCAGGGACCCTCTGCACACATCAACAACAGTCACCCACGAAGCATCGTTACCCATTGCTCCACAAAAGCCGCGGCCCTTGCAGAGCAAGGGGAACTACTACTTCAAGGTCTCAGAGCAAGTGACGTCACCGATTGAAACGCTATTTAGCGCGAACCACCGCTAACTAAGCTAGCGTTTCACATCCGTTACACTACCAAATACTAATTGAGTGTATGTAAACTTCTGAACCACTGGGGAATGTGATGAAAGAAGTATAATCTGAAATAAATAATTTTCTCTACCATTATTCTGACATTTCACAATCTTAAAATAAAGTGTTGATCCTAACTGACCTAAAACAGGGACTTTTTACTAGGATTAAATGTCAGCAATTGTGAAAAACTGAGTTTAAATGTATTTGGCTAAGGTGTATGTAAACCTCCGACTTCAACTGTATTTATATGTACATATTCTTGTTCACCCCTTTAGATTTGTGTGTATTAGGTAGTTGTTGGGGAATTGTTAGATTACTTGTTAGATATTACTGCACTGTCGGAACTAGAAGCACAAACATTTAACTTCACTCGCATTAACATCTGCTAACCATGTGTATGTGACAAATAAAATTTGATTTGATTTGTATTGTAGGGTCCATTATAATTTCTACAAAGTTTCGATTTGGTTTTAGTCATTTTAAAGTATATTGTGTGTGTGTGTGTGTGTCCCCCAAAACACACATTTTGTTGTGCTACAGCCAAAATTAAACATTTATTAAATTGAAACTTTTTTTATCACCGGCCAACGCACAATACCCGATATGTTACAGTTATGTTTTTAATAAAAAATGTATATCTGTAGGGTCAATAAGTATTCAACACCTTTGTTATGGCAATCCTAAAGTTCAGGAGTAAAAGTTGCTTAACAAGTCACATAATAAGTTGTATAGACTCACTCTGTGTGCAATAATAGTGTTTAACATTATTTTTTAATGACTACCTCAGACCAGGGAGGTTTACCAATGCCACACAAAGAAGGGAACCTATTGGTAGAAATAAAAAAGCAGACATTGAATATCCCTTTGAGCATGATGAAGTTATTAATTACACTTTAGGTGGTGTATAAATACACGCAGTCACTACAAAGATACAGGTGTCTTTCCTTACTCAGTTGCCGTAGAGGAAGGAAATCGCTCAGGGATTTCACCATGAGGCCAGTGGTGACTTTAAAACAATGACAGAGTTTAATTGTTGTGATAGGAGAAAACTGAAGATGGATCAACAACATTGTAGCTATTCCAGAATACTAACCTAAGTGACAGAGTGAAAAGAAAGAAGCCTGTACAGAATAAAAAATATCCCAAAACATGCATCCTGTTTGCAACAAGGCAATAACAAAAATGTGGCAAAGCAATTCACTTTTTTTCCTGAATATAAGGTGTTATGCTTGGGGCAAATCCAATACAGCACATTGCTGGGTACCACTTTCCATATTTTCAAGCATAGTGGCTGCATCATGTTATGAGTATGCTTGTAATCAATTAGGATTAGGAAATGGATTCACATTTCAGCAGGATATTAACCTATAAAAAATGTCTAAAAACCCACTCTGGAGTTGCTTACCAAGAAGACAGTGAATGTTCCCGAGTGGCCAGTTACAGTTTCGACTTAAATCTACTTGAAATCTATGACAAGACCTGAAAATGGTTGTCTAACAATGATTAACAACCAATTTGACAGAACTTGAATCATTTTTAAAAGAACAATGGGCAAATGTTGCACAATCCAGGTGTGGAAAGCTCTTAGAGACTTACCCCAAAAGACTCACAGCTGTAATCGCTGCCATAGGTGCTTCTGCAAAGTATTGACTCAGGGGTGTGAATACTTATGTAAATGAGATATTTCTGTATTTCATTTTCAATAAATTATAAATAAATAATATCTAAAAACATGTTTTCACTTTGTCATTGTAGGGTATTGCGTGGATGGGTGAGCATTTTTTATTTATTTATTTTTATTTATTTATTTTGAATTCTGTCTGTAACACAACAAAATGTGCAATAAGTCAAGGGGTGTGAATACTTTCTGAAGGCACTGTACATGTATAAACTGTAGATTTAAAAAACAACAACTTCAAAACACCCGCTGGCCAGATTGGGCCCCCTTGCTGGACCGGATCCGGCCCGCGGGCCATATGTTTGACACCCCTGATCTACCTTCATTTTCTATCTCACCCACTCTCCCCGTTTCTGTCTTTCAGTCTTTATCTCTCTGAGCTTAGAAGTATTTTAGCACTGAGATAAGGAGAGGATCATGATGATTTATATGTGAAGTCTTTCCTCTGATCTCGTTCTCTGATTTCAAAGTTTTTGACTGGAGAGACATTTAGGAAGCTATAAATGGACCAAAAGGGAAGATGGGAGTACTGGAGAGTCAGATCCAGAAAAAGCTGTGGAATAGATGAATTCCAGTGATCATCCTTGACAGGAATCTGATAGCCACCTATTTTCATCCACAGAGGAGGCTCACCAGAGTGGGCGAGGAGTGTTGATTCACTGTCAAGCGGGCGTGTCCCGTTCGGCAACCATCGTCATCGCCTACCTGATGAAGCACACCCTTATGACCATGACTGATGCCTACAAGTATGTGCGTGGCCGTCGTCCTGTGGTGTCTCCCAACCTCAACTTCATGGGTCAGCTACTGGAGTTTGAGAGGGACCTCAACTCCGGGGTCACTCCTCGCATCCTGACCCCCAAACTCAGCGGCCTGGAGACCCAGGTCTGACAGCGGGATACGAGGAATGGAGGGGAGGAGGAAACCAGCATTGGGCCAGCCACAGTTTTGTGAAGGAGAAACTAAAGTTAGAGCAACAAAGAGGGGAATGCTGATTGACAGAATGTCCCTATTGGCATAGATTAAGAATAAAATATTGAAATAGTGCACTTTCTAGAGTTTATAGAATAAATCATTTGATTGGTTAACTCATAAATAGTCCCATTTTTGGTCAACCTAATCCTCATCCAATACCATTTGTAATTATGTGGCAAGTTTTTATATAATGCTTAGATATCATTATTTACCATGATCCACTGTAATCAGATGGCTCATGTGATGCTTGTGGTATAGAGCATTAGAGCATTACAGAAGTTAAGGAAGTGCAATGAGTCCTGGTCTGACTCAAGGCTGTCATTTACAAAATCCATAATGCATGCAGAACCAGAATAGAAACAACTACAGTGACACCCCACCATTCAGCTATGACAGCAAATACTATCCATAGCCCCAGAGAGGGCATTCCAATGCACTTTATCAATTTATCAATATGTTTGGTTGTTTCAATTGAAGTGGCCCAGTCCCACAGGATAGCTGATCTTACCATATTGTTGGTTTTTTATATTCTTCCCCACTGGGTCGGAAATGTCTAAATTACATTTAAAAATTAAATATATAAATATATATACATATACATACAGTGCAAAAAAAGTATTTAGTCAGCCACCAATTGTGCAAGTTCTCCCACTTAAAAAGATGAGAGAGGCCTGTAATTTTCATCACAGGTACACTTCAACTATGACAGACACAATGAGAAGAAAAAAATCCAGAAAATCACATTGTAGGATTTTTTATGAATTTATTTGCAAATTATGGTGGAAAATAAGTATTTGGTCAATAACAAAAGTTTATCTCAATACTTTGTTATATACCCTTTGTTGGCAATGACAGAGGTCAAACGTTTTCTGTAAGTCTTCACAAGGTTTCCACACACTGTTGCTGGTATTTTGGCCCATTCCTCCATGCAGATCTCCTCTAGAGCAGTGATGTTTTGGGGCTGTTGCTGTGCAACACAGACTTTCAACTCCCTCCAAAGATTTTCTATGGGGTTGAGATCTGGTGACTGGCTAGGCCACTCCAGGACCTTGAAATGCTTCTTACGAAGCCACTCCTTCGTTGCCCGGGCGGTGTGTTTGGGATCATTGTCATGCTGAAAGACCCAGCCACGTTTCATCTTCAATACCCTTGCTGATGGAAGGAGGTTTTCACTCAAAATCTCACGATACATGGCCCCATTAATTCTTTCCTTTACACAGATCAGTCGTCCTGGTACCTTTGCAGAAAAACAGCCCCAAAGCATGATGTTTCCACCCCCATGCTTCACAGTAGGTATGGTGTTTTTTGGATGCAACTCAGCATTCTTTGTCCTCCAAACACGACGAGTTGAGTTTTTACCAAAAAGTTATATTTTGGTTTCATCTGACCATATGACATTCTCCCAATCTTCTTCTGGATCATCAAAATGCTCTCTAGCAAACTTCAGACGGGCCTGGACATGTACTGGCTTAAGCAGGGGGACACGTCTGGCACTGCAGGATTTGAGTCCCTGGCTGCGTAGTGTGTTGCTGATGGTAGGCTTTGTTACTTTGGTCCCAGCTCTCTGCAGGTCATTCACTAGGTCCCCCCGTGTGGTTCTGGGATTTTTGCTCACCGTTTGCTCACTTGTGATCATTTTGACCCCACGGGGTGAGATCTTGCGTGGAGCCCCAGATCGAGGGAGATTATCAGTGGTCTTGTATGTCTTCCATTTCCTAATAATTGCTCCCACAGTTGATTTCTTCAAACCAAGCTGCTTACCTATTGCAGATTCAGTCTTCCCAGCCTGGTGCAGGTCTACAATTTTGTTTTTGGTGTCCTTTGACAGCTCTTTGGTCTTGGCCATAGTGAAGTTTGGAGTGTGACTGTTTGAGGTTGTGGACAGGTGTCTTTATTACTGATAACAAGTTCAAACAGGTGCCATTAATACAGGTAACGAGTGGAGGACAGAGGAGCCTCTTAAAGAAGAAGTTACAGGTCTGTGAGAGCCAGAAATCTTGCTTGTTTGTAGGTGACCAAATACTTATTTTCCACCATAATTTGCAAATAAATTCATTAAAATTCCTACAATGTGATTTTCTGGATTTTTGTTCTCATTTTGTCTGTCATAGTTTAAGTGTACCTATGATGAAAATTACAGGCCTCTCTCATCTTTTTAAGTGGGAGACCTTGCACAATTGGTGGCTGACTAAATACTTTTTTGCCCCACTGTGTACATATATATATACACACTGTATCTTGGGAGTTGTGCAATAGAGCAGCTTGTGGCTGGTGGAGGAGTGACCGAGGTTTAATCGTGCCAATTCTTAGGAAAATGGGGTGAAACCAGAAACCTACAACTCAGTGAATGAAACCAGATCTGGTGCCAATAGAGGGATGGTCAAGAGCAACAATACACAGACAACACTGAACAGATTCAGCAGACTATTATTGAACAGGACTTAGTCATGGATCTATCTATGTTGTCTTTCCAACAGACAATGGTTGGAAAGATATAAAAAGATGAACACTGCAAAGTGTGTGCTTTAATTAAGACACAAAACTGCACCAAGATGTTGTTCTTTGAGTGCCCTCCTTGTTTGTGGAATATTTCTCCTGAACATGTTTACTATTGCATATATACAAGTACAGAGTATTTATTTTTATTGATGTGTTTTGTCATATATTTTGTGTTGTTTATGTCACTGCTTATATTTTAACTTAAAGAATATACATTATATACATGTATGTATTAAAATGTATCATTACTGAGAAGGAAGTCGAGGAAAAAGAGGGAATATAGAAAATACCCTTGATAATTTCTTGTAATTGGGAAAGATACAGTAGTCATGAAAATCAGACTTGAAATATAAGATAAAGGCAGCAGAGAGACAATCCTCGTCAACTTGTTCCTTTCGTTTATGGCCTAGATAATTATTATTTTTTTAAATGTTTTTTTTAAACAATACGTTTTTAAAGCAGTTGATTTATATTAGACTTATTCAATGAAATCCTTTGATTGCCAAACTGAGGACTTTGAGGTCCTTAGCCAAACTATTAGGTTGGGAATGAAAATATAATGCAATGTTCAACTCTCCTAGTCTTTAGATAGTATCCAGGCCTTTATCTGCCTTGTCTGTCTACCTGTTTGTCTGCTCATCTATCTTTATCCTCCACCCATCCTAGTCTTGAGTTAATTAGTTCTTCCTGATCCGTTTATTCCCTCAAGCTGTATTCAGCTATGCCATGTTACTGTGTGTATATCATGCTCAGGATAACAGAAAGGAGCAATCCTTTGTAGCAGACAGAATGATATACCTCTCTTACTCTTATCTTCTGACGTGATGTTGTATCCCTTCTTTTACCCTCCAGTGTCTGCTTTGTGCTCCCATCTGCCTCTGTAGAGTTTGAATCTCTTTTACTACAATACTATGCATTGGTCTTGTTAAAAAAATATGGATTTGATCCGCGAAAACGATAACAAAGCTTTATCATTGAGTTCACTGTGAATCACACTCTTCCTGCATATTGTTTAGTTCTCAGCCTTGGTCCTTAAGTTTAAACCCATCCAACTTGTATTTAATACTGTGGGTTGTCAGTCACCCCTTGAGCTCCTGTCTGTCAGACTGTGGTTCCTGCTCACTAGTTTTACATTTACTGATCCTTATCGCACAATTTATTCTGTGATGCCCAGCCAAATTTGATCTATTAATGTCTATGCTATGTATCAAATGTGGATATAAACTGAACAAAAATATAAACGCAACATGCAACAATTCCATTTGATTTTACGGACTTACAGTTCATATGAGAAAATCAGTCAATTGAAATAAATTCATTAGGCACTAATCTATGGATTTCACATGACTGGGAATACCGATATGCATAGGGCACTGCATCAGCAAACCACTCGCCCACACAACGCTATACACGTGGTCTGCGGTTGTGAGGCCAGTTGGACGTACTGCCAAATTCTCTAAAACAGCTTATGGTAGAGAAATTAACATTCAGTTATCTGGCAACAGCTCTGGTGGACGTTCCTGCAGTCAGCATGCAAATTGCACGCTCCTTCAAAACTTGAGAAGTCTGTGGCATTGTGTTGTGTGACAAAACTGCACATTTTAGAGTGGCCTTTTATTGTCCCCAGCACAAGGTGCACCTGTGTAATGATCATGCTGTTTGATCAGATTCTTGATATGCCACACCTGTCAGGTTATCTTGGCAAAGAAGAAATGCTCACTAACAGGGATGTAAAAAAAAATGTGGCACAACATTTTTGAGAAATAAGATTTTTGTGCATATGGAACATTTCTGGGATTTTATTTCAGCTCATGAAACATGGGACCAACACTTTACATTTTGCGTTTATATTTTTGTTTGGTGTAGATTATATCAATGATCTCTAGTTGTTCCCACACACTATTTTCTGATTATTGATGATGACCCCTATTGATGGTTGTTTCATTTGATTTAGGTGCATTAAGGCCTAGTTTGTCCCCAACCTCATACCAAAGGGTTCAGTTTGATGAGGGAGCTCTGGGTTTGGCTAGACAAAACCTACTCATGGGCGGGTGTTGCTGCTGTAAAAAAACAAACAGAATATATGTGTATTTAAAACTTGAACTTTTGTACTTGAGATTATGGCTTTCATATAAGTGTTCCCAAGGGATTGAGAGGTTCACTCGTAATCATCCTATGCCATAAGTGTTTTGCTGTGAAGGCATAATTTCCCCCAACACATTTTGATTGAAAACTGCCAGTAGCCCCTTTTCCAGATTTATAAACACATTTGGTATAAATGCAAGAAATCTGAAAACCAAGAATGCCTTTGGTTAAGATGTGTATAGTTTGGTTATCCAAAGCAAAATAGCATCCATTCATATTAAATTTGCAGTTGAATAGTTTGATCTCTAATTGATCTCTTAATTGATTCTGGGATTTTTCTCCTGCCTACTACGTAATTATGTGTTGATCTATATTTTTCTACATTTCCATTTGTTCATGACGTACACACATTTGTGTGTACCTGCATCTGAGTGAGTTTTTGACTGTGGATCTCAGTTTTGTATGAGTAAATGGTTCATCATTGCTTTTTCCAGTCATCTCTACCAGGTATTTCTGAAATAATGACCTCCAGCTGCCCTCAGTCTTGCTTTGTATTATTCAATCACACATCAGACCTCACTAAAGGTGTGCTGTGTGTCAACACACCATATTCCACTGTGACCTCCACAATTAGTTTATTTTCCTGCTGTTCTTTTCAATTTGATCTGAATGACATCATTCCAATGGGATCTATTGTGAATGAACCATGTCAAAGTGATGCAAAGCGGGTGTCCACACAATTATATTGCATTCAACTTTTACTTTAAAAAAAAAAAAAAGTAGGGTTTACCCAGCCCTCACGCTGACCTCAGACGCTTCTCTGAGGAACAATTATTAGATCGTACATTTGATCAAGAGAAGAAAATGAACTGTATAGACTTCACTTTAATCTTTGATGGCTTCTTGAACATTCTCCCTTTAGTTCACGCAAGGCAAAAGGGAACCGTCTCAATATATAGAACTCGTGATGAGTAAAGAATCTTCCATTTGTAGTTTGCACATGAAAAGAAACGCAAACAATTTAAACAATTATTGCTTTGTTGTTTGACTTCCTTGTTGTAAATCTGTTAATTGATGAGTTGTGTGAATTTACATTTATTCGCGTATGTGTTTAAGGCTTGTTTTCTATTGTTCTCTAATTAGAGACATCCTCCTTTATAAATTATGAGGGTAATAAATGTCTATAAGATGTGGAAAACCTATCATTAGATCTATAGTGTTTTTATCCTGTTGCTCTGCATCCTTGGACATCAATCGGTCAGTTCCGCTGGCCTCTAATGATACTGCTGTAACCTTCTCAGTTTTCCAACCCGTTGAACAACTGAGCAGATAATACTATTTTCATTTTGTAATAATTGGTCTTCCCTTCCATGTATGTACAGTTTTATCTTATTGTAACATTTATCGGTGATTCTTTGTATGGAGTGCACTGTGATTAATAAGATGCTTCTACACTACATGGCCAAAAGTATGTGGACACCTGCTTGCCGAACATTTCATTCCATCTCATTGGCATTAGTATGGAGTTTGTCCCCCTTTTGCTGCTATAACAGCCTCCACTCTTCTGAGTAGGCTTTCCACTAGATGTTGGAACATTGCTGCTAGGACTTGCTCCCATTCAGCCACAAGAGCATTAGTGAGGTCGAGCACTGATGTTGGGCTTGCGGTTGGCATTCCAATTCATCCCAAAGGTGTTCGATGGGGTTGAGGTCAGGGCTCTGTTAAGTTCTACCACACCGATCTCGACAAACATTTATGTATGGACCTCGCTTTGTGCACGAGGCATTGTTATTCTGAAACCGGAAAGGGCCTTCCCCAAACGGTTGCCACAAAGTTGGAAGCACAGAATCGTCTAGAATGTCATTGTATGCTGTAGCGTTAAGATTGTAACTAAGGGGCCTAGCCCGAACCATGAAAAACAGCCTTAGACCATTATTCCTCCTCCACCAAACTTTACAGTTGGCACTATGCATTGGGGCAGGTAGCATTCTCCTGGCATCCACCAAACCCAGATTCTGTCGGACGGCCAGATGGTGAAGCATGATTCATCACTCCAGAGAACACATTTCCACTGCTCCAGAGTCCAATGGTGGCAAGCTTAACACCACTCCAGCCGACCTTTGACATTGTGCATGGTGATCTTAGGCTTGTGTGCGGCTTCTCAGTCACGGAAACCCATTTCATAACGCTCCCAAACCATTCCTGTGCTGACATTGCTTCCGGAGGCAGTGAGTGTTGCAACCGAGGACAGACCATTTTTACGCTCTACACGCTTCAGCACTCAGCGGTCCTGTTCTGTGATGTTGTGTGGCCTACCACTTCGCAGCTGAGCCATTGTTGCTCCTAGAGGTTTCCACTTCACTATAACAGCACTTACAGTTGACTGGGGTAGCTTTATCAGGGCAGATATTTGACTAACTGACTTGTTGGATGGAAGTCACGTTGAAAGTCACTGAGCACTTCAGTAAGGCCATTCTACTGTCAATGTTTGTCTATGGAGATTTCATGGCTGTGTCCTCGATTTTATACTCCTGTCAGCCACGGGTGTGGCTAAAATAGCCGATTCCACTCATTTGAAGGGTGTCCACATACCTTTGTATACATAGTGTATGTCAGACAGGCATGATCAGAGTTTCACATTCAGTTAATGGAAGGTGGTAAATTTCACTAAGGAGGACTGATACGAACTGGACATGCATGTTCTCAATCCTGCTTATATTTCCTCTGATCAATTCAGATTGCGGTGTACTGCTCAATGCCACGGTGCATGAGGCTGGATGTGTTGATTTATATCAGTATGGCCATACATGCATACAAACTGTGTGGTTTTCCTCAAGTTCCTCATTGACGGTGCAGGGGGAGGATCTTTCTGTTTGAGAACATTCTAAACATTCCAACCTCTTCTGTCCTACACCTTACTGTGATAAAGAAACTGTAATATTGCTGTTCAACGGCAACAATAATCAGTGATATTAATACCAACAATGTTAATTAACAGTTGATTACATGATTACAATACTGTATGTTATGAGTGTGTTTTACCCATTGTACATAAAGGACGGATGGGTGGAAGGGAGAGGATAATGATTCTTTACTCATGATTACACCCCTAAACATGTGCAGGACCAAAACAGACGGCTGGAATATAAAACCAACCACTGTGCAACATTTCTGGTAAATATGAAAAACCAGAACCGTTTATTGGAATAAATTTTTTTACATACAAAACCATGTGAATCTTTTGTTTTTATTATGTTGTGACAATACTTTCTAGTCTGACGTTTAATGGTGAATGGCACACACTTGAAAAGTCCATATCTATTCAATCCATTGTAGACTTTGTTGACTGGAAACATGCACAAGTGATATGTGTGTGCTGAAAGGTGCCATGAACCAACAAAAAAAGCAACCAATATAATGACACATTAGTGAGTGATACTCTGAAGCAGAGGCTGCTGCTCTCTCTCCATTGACTGTTGGACTTTCAAGCCAGGAATGCCAGTTTGGAAATTATCGAACAGTTACATTATACAGTCAATAGGACTGTCAGATTGCCATTGATGATTCTGATTTTCACCCAACCCGGATGCACCCTGTCCATCATTACATAAGTGTTGGTTGGGAGGCAGGGTGGTGTGATTAGGCTCCCTGGGGGCAGATCAATCAGTAGCTCCAGTCTAGGACTCACATCTACGGCATGTGGTCTGTGTGACAACAGCCTCTCCAGCCAACAATACTAGACAGGTACAGGCATAGTGAAACTGCCAAACACTTGATGTTGCCTTGCCTGGGACCTCTGTCCTTGATGAAACTTTGGTTCCATCATTGCATACAAACGGATGATTTTCAGGGATGAGAGGAAAGTGGTTACAACAGGTTTCAGCAAGCTAAAGGGACAGGGAAAGGGGGAGGGATGGAGTGCCACAGACCAGCAAGGAATCAATGGGTAGAGAAATGTTACTGATACTGGTGCTCCTCAATGCAGTTATCATGAAAGTGTTACAACTAAAGCCTTAGAGCGAGGGAGTTTTATTCAGGTTTGCACAATATGTGTTTCATATAACCTATGACCTTCGGCTGCAACATTCTTTTCATCTGTAGGCTACTGTACTGATATGTTATAGCTAATGTCCTCAAAAAGGACAATATATTATTATGAAGTTGTACTTATTATGTCTAAATCCATCATTCAAATCATATAATCAAATACATTTCTGCAATCAGAACAAAGTAAATCCGAGCGTAGATGTTAAACAACTGAAAACAAGTGAAAACAAAGGTTGTCTGTGATTTATAAATACAGTGAGATCTTTTTTTACAATAACCCTCCTGCTTTGAGGAGTTTGACTGTTTGTGTATGTGGTGGGCGGTGGCCCCATATTTCAAAACCTCATGACAGATGTGCATTCACCTGTTGGTACAGTGTATTTAGATATCTTAGGCCTATGGGTGTGGTTTGCCTTCTACATTGTTTGCGTCAATCAATAACTTTTATGCAAATGCACACCTGTGAAGAACTCACATGCGGAGGCTCCCCTGAGTGCAAATCGGTTTTCTTCAATTTCGACGAGTGATAGTGTATATCTATTTATTGAACACAACGCCGACCAAAGCTAATAACTAACATAATTATTTTTGATTCAAAGCTATAGGAAAGAATATGCACAATTTAGTTTTTCCTTTTCCTACCAAATGGATGAAGGCGCCATAATCTTTTTGAATCTTGGGATATTGATTTGTTGACTAGCCGATTATTGTAGTTTGTTGGAGTTCATTTTCTCAATAAATGTTTTGGATTAGGCTGTGTATCATTAGGTTTTCAAACTACTAGAAGACATATACTGATGTATGCTCTCTACTCAGCATCATATCGTCTCCGCCTCAGCCTACAGTAAATTACTTCCAAATGTATTCAATATAACCTATATTTTATTTGTGATTGTTGATAATGTTTTGATTCATGGTGGCAGGCATAAGTTCACAATGACAGGATGTAGACGTAAAACTATGTGGGCTAATAACCTTGAAATACGTATTACATGGGAATTATATATCATGGCTCACATCAACACCATTTTCCCAGAAACCCTGGACCCACTCCAATTTGCATACCTCCCCAACAGATCCACAGATGATGCAATCTCTATTGCACCCTTTCACACCTGGACCAAAGGAACACCTATGTGAGAATGCTGTTCATTGACTACAGCTCAGCGTTCAACTCCATAGTGCCCTCAAAGCTCATCACTAAGCTAAGGACCCTGGGACTAAACACCTCCCTCTGCAAATGGATCCTGGACTTCCTGAGGGGCCGCCCCCCAGGTGGTAAGAGTAGATAACAACACATTTGCCATACTGATCCTCAACACGGGTGCCCCTCAGGGGTGCATGCTCAGTCCCCTCCTGTACTCCCTGTCAACTCATCACTGCATTGCCAGGCACGACTCCGACACCATCATTAAGTTTCCCGATAACACAACAGTGCCGACAACGATGAGTCAGCCTATAGGGAGGAGGTCAGAGACCTGGCCGTGTGGGGCCAGGACAACAAGCTCTCCCTCAACGTGATCAAGACAAAGTAGATGATTGTGGACGACAGGAAAAGGTGGACCGAGCACACCCCCATTCTCAAGGGACTGTAGCGGAGCAGGTTGAGAGCTTCAAGTTCCTTGGTGTCCACATCAACAACAAACTATCATGGTCCAAACACACCAAGACAGTCATGAAGAGGACACGTCAAAGCCTTTCCCCCCTCAAGAGACTAAACATTTTTTGCATGAGTCCTCAGACCCTTTATATGTCACTCTCTTAGGTTTCTTCCCCCGTCATCAATGTTTCTGTATCTGTGTCATGTTGGTGCGCTGTTTGTGTTTCTTGTTGTGTTCGTTTATTTATTAAATGTATTCACTCCCTGTACTTGCTTCCCGACATTCAGCGTACATCATTACAGAGAGTCAACTTATCGTACATACATTTGGAAGCTAGACTCACGGGAATATGAATACTTTGTACATGAACGATCGCTCATTCGGAAAAGAAATGCAATGTATATATTTACACATAGATGTCTTTGTCTTCTCTCTGTTGAACTCGATGGTTCTATGGGAAGTGGTTGGATGTAAGTCACTTGTTTTCCGCCAGAGGTCACAATGTCATTCTTAGTTAGCTTCTTCTGTCTTGGAGTGTTTGTTAGGATAGATACCTCAGGTGTACCACGAGGTGGTGAGAGAGATCTGTTCTTCCCTCTCGTCTTTGGCCAAATGTCCTAGACTACTTAACATACACAGCTGCAGACTGTGAATGTTTGGTCTAGTCTTTACCTTCTTCACTCGTTGAGAGTTTCAGAGGTTCTTACCATTTTCAGCCTCCCCTCCACACTGTCTGGTCTTGTAGTTAACCATTTCAAAGTGTGGGCCACGGCCTCACAAATCAAATCAAATTGTATTGGTCACATACACATGGTTAGCAGATGTTAATGTGAGTGTAGCGAAATGCTTGTGCTTCTAGTTCCAACAGTGCATGTCACGCCCTTACTGTAGAGAGCTTGTATTCTCTATGTTGGTTAGGTCGGGGTGTGACTAGGGTGGGTCATCTAGGTCATTATATTTCTATGTTGGCCTGGTATGGTTCCCAGTCAGAGGCAGCTGTTTATCGTTGTCTTTGATTGGGGTTCATATTTAGGCAGCCATTTCCCCTTTGTGTTTTGTGGGATCTTGTCTATGGATAGTTGCCTGTTAGCACTATTGTTAGCGTCACATTTCGTTTTGAGATGTATTGTTTTGGTTTTGCTGTGAGTTTCACTTAGAAATGAAAAAGATGTGGAACCCAGATGTATGTATAAATATATGGATGAGCGGCATAGGCATGGTGCAATAGATGGTATAAGGTACAGTATATACATATGAGATGAGTAATGTAAGATATGTTAACATTATTAAGTGGCATTGTTTAAAGTGACTAGTGATCCTTTTATTTAAGTGGCCAGTGATATGAGTCTCTATGTAGGCAAAAGCCTCTCTGAGTTAGTGATGGCTGTTTATTGGATATCAGTCTGATGGCCTTGAGATAGAAGCTGTTTTTCAGTCTCTCGGTCCCAGCTTTGATGATGCACCTGTACTGACCTTGATTCACCCCTTTTTTCTCCCCAATTTCATGGTATCCAATTTGTGGTAGTTACAGTCTTGTCTCATCGCTGCAACTCCCGTATGGACTCGGGAGAGGCAAAGGTCGAGAACCATGCATCTTCCGAAACACAACCCAACCAAGCCGCACTGCTTCTTGACACAATGCCCATCCAAACCGGAAGCCAGCCGCCCCAATGTGTCTGAGGAAACACCGTACACCTGGCGACCACATCAGCGTGCACTGCGCCCGGCCCGTCACAGGAGTCGCTAGTGCGCGATGAGACAAGGATATCCCTGCCGGCCAAACCCTCCCTAACCCGGACGACGCTGGGTCAATTGTGCGCCGCCCCATGGGCCTCCCCGTCGCGGCCGGCTGCGACAGAGCCTGGACTTGAACCCAGAATCTCTAGTGGCACATACTACCTGCGCCACTCGGGAGGCCCTGACCTCTCCTTCTTGATGGTAGCGGAGTGAACAGGCAGTGGCTTGAGTGGTTGTTGTACTTGATGATCTTTTTGGCCTTCCTGTGAAATTGGGTGCTGTAGGTGTCTTGGAGGGCAGGTAGTTTGCCCACGGTGATGCGTTGTGCAGACCACACCACCCTCTGGAGAGCCTTGCGGTTGAGGGCGGTGCAGTTGCCGTACCAGGCGGGGATACAGCCCAACAGGATGCTCTCGATTGTGCATCTGTAAAAGTTTGTCAGGGTTTTAGGTGACAAGCCAAATTTCTTCAGCCTCCTACTTCACCACACTGTCTGTGTGGGTGGACCATTTGTTTGTAATGTGTACGCCGAGGAACTAGGGGGGTGCTCCCTCTGCTGTTTCCTGAAGTCCACGATCATCTCCTTTGTTTTGTTGGTGTTGAGTGAGAGGTTGTTGATGGGGGTCACCTTGGGGTCATGATAGGGGCTGCACCAAATGATTGATGTTTTATAATAATTGATTATGCTTATATTTTATTAATAGAAGGGGAAAGGCTATAAGACCTTCAACTACATTTACAGAGTCCTGGACCACAGATTAGCAATACATGCATTATAAGGTTTAATACTGTTCCACAGTTCTTTTCTAGTCTCTGCCTCTTATAAGAAAAGTTCTGAGCAGATGTGTGAACCATTGCATTCAAAACAAGGTGTCTGTGAGAAAGCACATCAAGGCTAAAAGAAATACATAGACACAGACCACTGCAGGGGAGTAAATAGAGAAGAGACAAGTCAGACACAACACTGTAAGCCACACGAGAATGGAAAATTACTGCTGAGTCCTTAGAAAATGCTGGACTATTGTTTTCTCCTGCAAGTTTGTATAACTGTATATGCATGGGCTTGGTCTCATGAGTAGAAGGTGTTGATGTAGGCAGTTGCATCACTAGGGGTTGACTGCAAGTAAATTAAAGTAACTTTGATATTTTTTATTTTGCATAACTTACTCTGAAACATACGTGCTGTGTTTCCGTTGTCAACTTCTGTCTGCAATTACATTAATAAAGGTTTGATTGATTTACTTAAAGAAGATATTGTCAGATTGCTGATTTCACCAATAAGCCAATCATTGACAAGGAACAAGGAACCTACCCCGACATTGTTTTCCTAACACCACACTCCGAGTGCCCTCACCTCCTCCCTGTGGGCTGTCTCGTCGTTGTTGGTAATCAAGCCCTCTACTGTTGTGTCGTCTACAAACTTGATGATTGAGTTGGAGGCGTGCATGGCCATACAGTCATGGGTGAACAGGGAGTACAGGAGAGGGCTGAGCAACGCAACCCTTGTGGGGCCCCAGTGTTGAGGGTCAGTGAAGTGGAGGTATTGTTTCCTACCTTCCCCACCTGGTGGCGGCCAGTCAGAAAGTCCAGGACCCAATTGCACAGGGCGGGGTTGAGACCCAGGGCGTCCAGCTTAATTAAAAAAAATATATATATTTCACCTTTATTTATCCAGGTAGGCTAGTTGAGAAGAAGTTCTCATTTGCAACTGCGACCTGGCCAAGATAAAGCATAGCAGTGTGAACAGACAACACAGAGTTACACATGGAGTAAACAATTAACAAGTCAATAACACAGTAGAAAAAAAGAGAGTCTATATACATTGTGTGCAAAAGGCATGAGGAGGTAGGCGAATAATTACAATTTTGCAGATTAACACTGGAGTGATAAATGATCAGATGGTCATGTACAGGTAGAGATATTGGTGTGCAAAAGAGCAGAAAAGTAAATCAATATAAACAGTATGGGGATGAGGTAGGTAAAATTGGGTGGGCTATTTACCGATAGACTATGTACAGCTGTAGCGATCAGTTAGCTGCTCAGATAGCAGATGTTTGAAGTTGGTGAGGGAGATAAGTCTCCAACTTCAGCGATTTTTGCAATTCGTTCCAGTCACAGGCAGCAGAGAACTGGAACGAAAGGCGGCCAAATGAGGTGTTGTGTTAAGGTTTTCTTCCGATGAAGGAGAGGACCAAACTGCAGCGTGGTTTATTCGATACATCTTTAATATAAAAGATAATGCCGAACAATACAAAACACTAAACGTACCGTGAAAAAACCAAAACAGCCCTATCTGGTGCAAACAAACACAGAGACAGGAACAATCACCCACGAGACACTCAAAGAATATGGCTGCCTAAATATGGTTCCCAATCAGAGACAACGATAAACACCTGCCTCTGATTGAGAACCACTCCAGGCAACCATAGACTTTTCTAGACAACTATACTACACCACAATCCCATAACCTACAAAAAAAACCTAGACAAAACACACCACATAAATAACCCATGTCACACCCTGGCCTGACCAAAATAATAAAGAAAACACAAAATACTAAGACCAGGGCGTGACATGTTGGCTTTAGGGATGATCAAGGATGATCAGTGAGATACACCTGATGAGCTTGGAGGGTACTATGGTGTTGAATGCTGAGCTGTAGTCAATGAACATCATTCTTGCATGGGTATTCGTCTTGTCCAGATGGGATAGGGCAGTGTGCAGTGTGATGGCGATTGCATCGTCTATGGACCTGTTGGGGCGGTATGCAAACTGAAGTGGGTCTAGGGTGGCAGGTAAGGTGGAGGTGATATGATCCTTGACTAGTCTCTCAAAGCACTTCATGATGACAGAAGTGAGTGCTACGGGGCGGTAGTCTTTTAGTTCAGTTATCTTTGCCTTCTTGGGTACAGGAACAATGGTGGCCATCTTGAAGCATGTGGGGAAAGCAGACTTGGATAGGGAGAGATTGAATATGTCCGTAAACACACCAGCCAGCTGGTGTGTTTCAGATCACATGCTCTGAGGACGCGGCCAGGGATGCCGTCTGGGCCAGCAGCCTTGGAGGGTTAACACGTTTAAATGTCTTACTTACGTCACTTGTTTGATTGCCTTGCGGAGGGAATAACTACACTGTTTATATTCGTTCATATTCCCAGTCCTTTTTCCATGGTTAAATGCGGTGGTTCCTGCTTTCAGTTTTGCGTGAATGCCGCCATCCATCCACAGTTTCTGGTTAGGGTAGGTTATAATAGTCACAGTGGGTACTACATCTCCAATGCATTTCCTTATAAACTCACTCACAGAGTCAGCCTATAGATCAATGTTATTCTCTGAGGCTGTCTTGAACATTTCCCAGTCCGCGTGATCAGCGTGGATTCTGATTGGTCAGACCAGCCTTGAATGGTTCTAGTCACGGGTACATCCTGTTTGAGTTTCTGCCTATAAGACTGTAGGAGCAAGATGGAGTCATGGTCGTATTTTCCGAAGGGAGGGCGAGGGAGGGCCTTGTATGCATCACAGAAGTTAAAGTAGCTGTGATCAAGTGTATTGCCCACGCGAATGCTGCAATCAATATGCGAATAGAATTTAGGTAGCCTTGTTCTCAAATTTGTTTTGTTAAAATCCCCAGCTACAATAAACGCAGCCTCAGCATATATGGTTTCCAGTTTACATAGAGTCCAGTGAAGTTCCTTGAGTGCTGTCGTGGTGTCTGCTTGAGGGGGTATGTACATAGCTGTGACGATAACTGACGAGAAATCTATTAGGAGATAATATGGCCGACATTTGATTGTAAGGAATTCTAGGTCGGGTGAGCAGAAGGACTTGAGTTCCTGTATGTTGTTATGATTACACCATGAGTCGTTAATCATGAAGCATACACCCCCGACCTTATTCTTCCCAGAGAGGTGTTTATGTTTGTTTGCGTGAAGCATGAAGAAGCCCGGTGGCTAAACCGACTACGACAACGTATCCCGAGAGAGCCTTGTTTCTTTGAAACAGAGAATGTTACAATCTCTGATACCTCTCTGGAAGGCAACCCTTGCTCTAATTTCGTCTTCGTTGTTGTCAAGAGACTGGACATTGGCGAGTAGTATACTTGGAAGCGATGGGCGGTGTTCACGCCTACGGAGCCTGACCAGGATGCCGCTCCGTCTGCCTCTTCTACGGCGACGTTGTTTTGGGTCGGCTTCTGGGATTAGATCCACTGTCCTGGGTGTTGGTCCGAACAAAGGATCCACTTCGGGAAAGTCGTATTCCTAGTCGTAATGTTGGTAAGTTGACGTCGCTCTTATATCCAGTAGTCCTTCCCAACTGTATGTAATAACACTTAAGATTTTCTGGACTAACAATGTAAGAAATAATACATAAAAAAACAAAATACTGCATAGTTTCCTAAGGACTCGAAGCGAGGCGACCATCTCTGTCGGTGCCATCTTGTTAGCCATCACGTTCTCTGGTCTAATGTAAATTTTGTTAGCGAGTCCTCTTAAGCACTCTGGCCTTGGAGGTTGATTCGTCATGTTGACACAAACTCTGAGCTCACTTAGGCATGGCTACTGACTGGGCACAAGTTTGCATGAAACACAATTCTCATTTTGAAGGCTAAAATCACATTGCTATCTTCACAACAATATTCTCATATTTAATCATATAATTTGTACAACATTTAGATGTAAATCTGATATATACAGTGTGAAAGCTCTTAAAGTTGTTTCCGTTATAATGTGTTTCCTATCATTTTAATGACAATCCCAACATAGACATTCATTTTCCATATTCCATCTCTCATCATTCCCAACATTTGGATGTTGAAATATATTGTCCCAATGTCCATTGTTTGATGTTGAAGTTTTTGGTGGCAAGAGTCTCTCTGTAACAAAGGGATTTTTACCTTCTTGATACTGCAGGGCAAGAGAGAGAAAGTTTATGACCGGCTGTTAAGTCATAAAACTGTCCCAACTCCTCCCCCCTCTCCTCTCTTGTGGGAGAGTGAGGGTCTGGCTATCTATCAGCCATTGCCAGTTGATCTGGCACCTTTGATCCTCACCAAGGGGAGAGGGTCATGACAGAAGTGATGTCAATGTCTATTTAGATATTGAAAAGGCATATGATACAATGTGCAGCATGGTCGACTGATTTAATTGAATGGAATTAGTGGGAGATTATAAACTGGGTGGTTCGAGCCCTGAATGCTGATTGACTGACAGTCGTGGTATAGCAGACCGTACACCACAGGTATGACAACATTTTTATTTGTACTACTCTAATTACATTGGTAACCAGTTTATAATAGCAATAAGCCGCATCGGGGGTTTGTGTTATATTGCAGATATACAGTTGAAGTCAGACGTTTACATACACTTAGGTTGGAGTCATTAAAACTCGTTTTTCAACCACTCCACAAATTTCTTGTTAACAAACTATAGTTTTGGCAAGTCGGTTAGGACATCTACATTGTGCATGACACAAGTCATTTTTCCAACAATTGTTTACAGACAGATTATTTAACCTATAATTCACTGTATCACAATTCCAGTGGGTCAGAAGTTTACATACACTAAGTTGACTGTGACTTTAAACAGCTTGGAAGATTCCAGAAAATGATGTCATGGCTTTAGAAGCTTCTGATAAGCTAATTTACATTATTTTAGTCAATTGGCGGTGTACCTGTGGATGTGTTTCAAGGCCTACCTTCAAACTCAGTGCCTCTTTGCTTGACATCATGGGAAAATCGAAAGAAATCAGCCAAGACCTCAGAAAAAACATTGTAGACCTCCACAAGTCTGGTTCATCCTTGGGAGCAATTTCCAAATGCCTGAAGATACCACGTTTATCTGTACAAACAATAGTGCGCAAGTATAAACACCATGGGACCATGCAGCCGTCATACCGCTCAAGAAGGAGACGCGTTCGGTCTCCTAGAGAGGAACGTACTTTGGTGCTAAAAGTGCAAATCAATCCCAGAACAGAAAAGGACCTTGTGAAGATGCTGGAGGAAACAGGTACAAAAGTATCTATGTCCACAGTAAAACGAGTCCTATATTGACATAACTGACAACTGACAAGATAGCTGACAAGGTAAAAATCTGTCGTTCTGCCCCTGAACAAGGCAGTTAACCCACTGTTCCTAGGCCCTCATTGAAAATATGAATTTGTTCTGAACTGACTTGCCTAGTTAAATAAAGGTAAAAAAAATAAAAAAATGTAAACCTGAAAGGCCGCTCAGCTTTACTTGGCTCATCGCGCTCTAGTGATTCCTTGTGGTGGGCCGGGCTCCTGCAGGATGACACTGTCGTCAGTTGAGCGGTGTTTCTTCCGACACATTGGTGCAGCTGCCTTCCGGGTTAAGCGGGCAGGTGTTAAGGAGTGCGGTTTGGCAGGTCATGTTTTGGAGGACGCATGACTTGACCTTCGCCTCTCCCAATCCCGTTGGTGAGTTGCAGCGATGAGACAAGATTGTAATTGGGGAGAAAAGGGGGTAAAATATGAAAAAAAGAAGGGTTTTGGCCCATAGATTGGACAAAGAGTATAGGAATATGGACTCAGAGAAATAGTTATAGGGCCATCTGTGGCAATAGGAAACGTGCCACCATGGTTTTATACAAGACCACATGTTGATCTGAGCCTGACAGAAGTAAATAAACAGTGGTGTGGAGATGATAACATAGGAACAATAGTGGATCGATATATGCAGATGTATTTTTTCCTGAGTTTGATATTAATCTATGCAAGAGATTAACAAATTATTTCCATGTATATTCAACAGGAATTGTTGTGATAATTGTTGTATGCGGAGAGGAGGTGCAACATAGAAGAGTAGTAATATGTTGGGACTCTCCATTAGTTTTGTGTAGTTAAAGATCTGGAAAGTCAGAACATGAGGATTTATGGTTAGAAATAATGATGCTATTGTTGGGGTTACAAAGAAATGTTATTGAAATTCAGTTCTGTTGGATTCCTCCTCATACAGGTGTTTATGGAAATGATATAGTAGATATGTTAGCAAAAATATCAGTGAAAAATAATATTGTGGATATACAGGTGCAGTTGGGTGGAGGGGAAATTAAAACATTGATTCAGAAAAACGGATTCGATTGCTGTCAGATAATGGGAACAGAAGGGAGGAGGTTATGTTGTGTGGGATGAGATTATGGCATACAGGTTTGAATTCCTCTTTAAAATTGCATTTGATAGGGAAACATGATATTGGATTGTGTAATGGCTGTATGGTATAAGAAACGGTTGAACATGTATTATTGTTTTGTGAAATGTATGATGTAGAAAGGGAGAGGTTGTTTGACGGGGTCAGATAGGTTGGACGGGAATGGGGAGTGGTTGGTGTTTTGGGTGGGGGTAATAGGAGTAGTGAGGTTTGAAGGGAATTATTTTATTGTATTAGAAATTCGGGGTTAGTTTAGGAAGAGAATGTAGTGGTATAGATAGGTAGTTGTCGGCCTCACACTCCAGTACAGTAGGTGGCGATGTATGCACCAGTCAGTTGGTTGTGATTCGTCAATAAAACTTAAAGAAGAAGAACGAGGTCAAATCATGACTTCAGTGCTCTTCAGGTCGGAGCTCAAGAAAGAGGCCGGAGTGAGAGATATACTGATTGGATACTTTACCTACGAGAGAAATAAGCTGAAACAATTTTATGTAATTAATTTCATTATTCCTTTGGCCAAATTTCATATTCACAAATGTAAATTTACAAACAAAACATCACATTTTCTTACCTTACAAAAATACATTGAACTGTATTTTAAGACAATTAAATACTCTACTAACAAAAAAAGCTGTTAGAAATATAAGTGTATGTATGTCTCTTAAGGTCCTTGTGTAATGTGATGTTGTACCCCCTATCCCAATTGTACTTTGTATATTATGTATATATACTTGTGTTCCCCCATGTACTTACTGTATTGATTTGTTGTTAATAAAAATTAAAATAAATAAAAAATACAGAGGCCCGAGTTCCTGACTTAGAATTCCAAATTCGATGACCTTTCAAAACGTTTTTTCCCAGTCGGAGCTCGTTCTTTTTTCCGAGTTCCCAGTTTACTTGAACGCACTGAAAGCATTTGCTTTCAAGAAAACTGGTAAATCGAGGTGAAATCATGACGTCAGTGCTCTTCAGGTCAGAAAGAGGCCCCGACTTGGAATTCCGAGTTTGATGATAGTTCATAACGATTTTTCGCAGTAGGAGCTTGTTGTTGTTTTTTTCGATTTTTATTTTATTTTCTAATATCGATGCACCATTCAAAACAAATAGTAACTCGGAACTTGGAATCTCCGACTTCAGTGTGTTCAAAACAACTGGGAAAAATCGATTTGAACAGTAATCCAACTCGGAACTCGGGCCTCTTTCCAGAGCTCCGACTTTCCGACCTGAATATCAATTACGTTATGCTTTGACCTCGTATTTTTCCATGTTCCTAGTTGTTTTGAATGCAGCATAAAACCAAGGATGTGACGTTTCATATGACACCAGAAATAAATCCCAAAAGGTCTTAATAACAAGTCGTCCATTCGCTTCCAGTGTGTTTTTTAGTTGTTATTCACTCATACGTAAAGACTAGCTTAAAACATTTGTTGGAGATTGCACCAAGATGGGGGTTGACTAGCAAGCATTTTGATTATAGTTAAACGTTTTCCCTCTAGCCAGCTAACGTTGTCGCTGGCACGTTAGTTGCACAGACCGGTAAATTGGTGGTACTTCTTTTAAACTAGTTAACGTTAGACATCACTTTGTAGTTGTACAGCACATAACAAGGAAGATGGGGTCGTCGAAGAAACATAAGGAGAAAGGGCGTGATAAGGATGCAGAAGAGCGTCACCGCGAACACAAAAAACACCGTCACAAGGAGCGGGAGAGGGACAAGGAACGAAATGTCACCCGAGAGAGGGAGAAGAGGAAACGGTCCAGATCGAAGGAAAGGAGCGGACGGGGTTCCGAGAGAGAAGGTCGCAGTAAAGGCGAAAGGAGTGCTGGGGAGCCTCGCGTAAAGAAAGAAAAAGTGGAGGCCGGATATCAAGAGAGTCCAGGTAAATGCAGGCAAATATCCTGGCTTAAACAATTACATACATACATAATTAGAACCAGTCAGTGCGCAATACACTCATATAGTCTGCAGGTATGATATTGAAGATGCTATCTTTTCTTCTGTGTTTTTCACTTCAATTGTAAATTTCCTTTTAGGAATTGGACCACAGTCTGCAAGTGGAGATGCCTCACTTAGCATTGAAGAGACAAAGTAAGTGACGGACATTGAATGATGGTGCCCTGATGATGGTGTAAGTAAATTCTGAATAACTTTCTAACCTGCCTGCCTTTCTTAACAGCAAGCTGAGGGCCAAGCTTGGTCTGAAGCCTCTGGAAATGACTGACACAACTAAAGGTGAGAAACTTGAGCCATATGGTGTCTCTGGTTAGAACTAGAACATGGCTGCAAACACGTAAAAGATGCATCCTCAGCCCTCAAATGAAGTGGACTCTTCTGATGTTATGGTGAATTGACACTTGCAGGGCGAGGGAAGAATTAATTCATTTTAAATGGACCGCCCTTGCCTGGAAATTTGTCACTCGTTAGTCCCACAGTTGTGTTTTCAGTCGTAATGGAACCGGTAGCTGGTGTTTGTGTTTTTTTTTTAATATGAGCTATAGTTCATTATGATTGCATTTCATATCTTGGCTAGAAGATAACGCATCAGCAGACATCGAATGCTGGCCATCTGATATCAGGTAAATCGAAAATTACAGTGTAGAAGTGTGATGTCAGGTAAAGTTGTATGCACTAGCTAATGTTTCCAAAAGCTAACCAAACAAAAACATAACTTTTACGGTGTATGTTAGTGCTGTCATGTGCATTAGTAGCACAAATTCTAACTTATTTACATTTGTTTTTACTTACACTTGCATGTTTACTGCTCCATTTTGGTGTTAAGTTTCGGATGACTTTTCTTAGTGGATGTGCAATCATCGCAAATTGAATTATGGGGTGTTTCAGGCCCCGGAGTGAACAGAATTGTACACTCGCAAACTTGATAAAAAAAACGGGGGCTGAGGGGCTTATGTTGCCAACTTCACTTGCTTGGCTAATTGTTTGGAACGATGGCAAAGATGGCCGCGGGGATTCCACCCAAAGGCTTAAGGTGAGGGGAAGTGGAGTAGGCTGTGTCTTTTGTGTTTGAAATGCAGCCCATAGTCTATAGTAGTGACGTCATGTGTGGCTAATCGTGGCTGGCTCACCCATGTCTGCTGCCCCAGAGCTCGGTACGAAGGAGCAGCCAATGGTTGCGGAGACGATCAATCCTGTGTACATCAAACAGCAGAACGAGATGAGGGAGAAACTGGCGGCTATGAAGGAGAAGAGGCTCCTCAATAAGAAACTGGGGTAAGGTCTAACTGCAGGAAGGTTTTGTCTGCACATACTCCACCAACATACTCCACCAACTTGCACTACATTGATAAGTGATTTAATGTAACCTTTTTTATTTTCTCTTCCTTGTCCACTTTTTTTTCTTCTACTTCAGGAAAGTGAAGACTTTAGCAGAGGGAGACTGGCTGGACGACACTGTAGCTTGGGTGGAGAGGAGCCGGAAGATGGCCAAAGAAAAAGAACTGGCAGAGAAGAGAGTGAGTAGGGAGGGAACCATGTGGGGAGCAGGAGGGCTGTGAGATGAAGGGAGATGCTTGTCTTAGTTATGATTTTGTACTCTGTTTGATTGGTTCCTTTTGATTTCCTTCCTTTCCCTGTCAGGCCAAACTTCTGCAGGAGATGGATGAGGAGTTTGGTGTGAGCAATCTGGTGGATGAGGAGTTTGGCCAGACCAAGAAGGTCAAATCTGCTTTCTTGTGTTGAATATCTCACCTGCTCAACGTACGATTGTGAAGACACTGTCTTCTGGTTTGTGTATGAGTGCAGGCTAGATTTGAACAGCATTCAGTGAATCTGTCAGTTTCCCCCCTATGGAGTTTGACACCTGTGACACCATGCTTGATGTAGGATGCTTGATGTCTTGATTCTGTGCAGACTGAGTTGTCGCCCTATCTGGCGTTAGAAAATGCCTCATGTTGTTCTGCTTATCTTTGTTAAAGGCCGCTTACAGTTCTCGGGACCTAAAGGGTCTCACTGTACAGCATAGGATGGAGTCATTTAATGAAGGGGAAACTGTCATCCTCACACTGCAAGACCAAGGTGAGAGGAGGTTGAAATGTTAACAGTAACACAGAAATATATCAATGAAGACTATGCCTACACCAGACCCTCATCAAACACCCACACACTTGGCCTTTGTGTGTCTCTTTCAGGTGTGCTTGAAGAGGAGGGTGATGTACTTGTAAACGTGGGTCTAGTGGACAAAGAAAAGGCTGAGAAGAATGTGGAGTTGAAGAAGAAAAAGCCTGATTACAAAGCTTACGAAGAGGATGAGAGTGTCGATGACATGGCTACGGTAAGAAAAGAGTTTGTCTTCATTTTGGAAATGCTGTCATGTCGCTCTCATGCTTAATGCAATCTCACTGACCAATGTCCGCCTCTGCACTTATTCTCTGCAGTTCAAGCCGCGCACTGTGCTGGGCAAGTATGATGAGGAGATTGATGGAGAGAAGAAGAAGAGTTTCCAGCTGAGCAAAGGGGGCTGTGCTGAGGGGGAACGGGAACGGGAGCTGCAGGCCATCCGGGAGACCCTGAGGAACCAGGCCCAGTCCCTGGAGATGCCTGCTCTCGCTATTGCCTCAGAGTACTACACACCACAGGAGATGGTGAGGGTTGTGGGGAGGTGCTGCTCTGGAGAGGGCCTGGGAAAGCTGTCTTTTGGATATGGTTTCTCTCAGGTTTCATGTGTAAATGTGTCTACTTTTGAATGCTGTGTGTTTTTTTTTGGAGATTTGTTCACACAATATGAGCTCTCATTAATGGTTGTTCACACAGATTCTTACTACTTTTGTTGTTAAAGGTGGGCTTTAAGAAGACCAAGCAGCGCGTCAGGAAGATCAGGAAGAAGGCGTTGCCTGACGAGCTCCAACTAGACGACACGCGCAACACCGACTTCGGCTCCAGGTTCTACTCCTCTCCGCTTCAAGTGGAATATGACAGATGAGCCACCTTAGTTTGTCTGACTCTTTCTCTGTCTCTCCTTCAGGGTTCGGGGTCGGGGTCGCAGGCAGTTGGATGAGGGCCAGGAGGTGTCAAAGGAGGGTGTCATCATACCGGGACTAGATGTACCCCAACAGTCTGATGACATCAGGATGGCAGACATGGACATCAGTGACGATGGTGAGGGAGACATCTGTTAGTGGTTTAGTGATGAGCGAAACAAATGTATGGTTCACTCATGCCTGGTTTTGTTTAATATTATGACAACACTTACACTTTACTCTTCCTTCAGAGGACTTCATCCCCACTGAGCTGGCTGTGCTGGAGGAGGACGAGGCAGAGCAAGATCTGCAGAAGCAGCTGGAGAAGCAGAGGAAGCTCAAACAGAAGCAGCTGGAGAAGCAGAGGAAGCTCAAACAGAAGCAGCTGCTCCAAGACTCTGGGGAAAAGGTGTGAGCATTCTGTTCAGAAATGTTCTTCTCCTTACTCTACTTAAAATATCACTGTGGCCAAAGATTCTATCCTGTGCATTGATCCCTAATTTGATGACTGAAAACTGCAATATTGTGTAGATTACCATCAAAACTTTGTGCTATTAAATCACCAATAAGTGGTTAAACATTGCTCTCACTCTCTTGTGCTTCAGGTGGCAGAGCAGGTCCCATGGCTTGCAAGAGTGGACGGCAGTGACGACGAAGACAACAAGAACAACCTGAACATTGTATTTAACGCCACCTCTGAGTTCTGCAGAACTCTGGGTGACATCCCCACCTACGGTCTGTCAGGAAACAGAGAGGACCAGGAGGATATCATGGTGGGTACATTTTAAGAGATGGGATATAGCTAATTGGTAAAAAAAATATATATCATTAAAATTGGCACATAATCACATCATAAACAAGGAAACTGTTACAATTGTATTCTAGTGTGCTCAGTAGAGAGACTTGACATATCCATGAGCTCTGTGTGTTTGCACTTGAACACACTATGGTTTGAGTCTGTATCAACTGTATCCTTCTGTTTCTAGGATTTCGAACAGGAGGCGGCGAGAGATGGGGCCGGAGGATCAGACTCGGATGAGGATGAGAACGTTGGCTGGAGCATCGTCAACGTGGATGAGGAACAGAAGCAGCCTGATGTGAGTGTCATCCTCCTGCCTTGTTGTCTCTTCCATTTTTCCATGCATTTACCAGTAGTGCTGGTTGGAGTCCCCTGGTGGGTCATTTACAGAATAACGTACTATGATTAGGGCTGTGGCAATCATTTAATTTTGTCAGCTGGTGATTGTCATGCAAATAACTGCCGGTGTCACTGTAATTGACTATTAGCATAAGCATGTTTAACATCCACTGATGCTGACTTTTGGAACATCTACATTTTAGTCTAATAAATCCATTTAATATAGCCTACAACATCACAATAAATGCATTATTTATTTTAGACCGGTCTAGAGAAACATGATGAAAATGTAGTCTATTTCAGAAGAACAGAATGGCATACTCTGAATTGTCCTTATGTTAGGCCCTGATCTGGCTATACCAAATGGCTGTGGGCTACACTAGTTCATTTAGCAGACAAGATTTGCTTAGAATTCCGTGGTATTCTTTTATAGTATGAAGAATACAATTAAACAAAGCTGAATAAAATAGTGTATTTTCTCCAAACGAGTTGAGGGAGTGAGCACATGTGGCTATTCTGTGTTGAGCAGTTAACAAAGAACCAGGTACTCCTATATGCTTAATTTAGAGTTATTTATGCAACTTTATATTGTGATACAAATGTTAGGCTATATGTTTTTATACATTCTAAGCCTGCATGATGCGACTAATGATTTGAAAAAAGTCGCATGAAAGACATGAGCTCTGCTCTGTTTCTTCTGCAGGCTGCACATACCATCAGTCTAATTCCCAATTTGGCTAGAACTTGATAATATTCTCACCCATCAGACTACTCTTAATTTAATGTGGTCTTTACATATAGCCTACTAATGATATGTGTGGAATTACTTTAGATTTGGAATCCCCCCCCATATTCATCATTGTTGGGTCAGTGCTACTTAAGTTTTTGGACAATAATTTCCTCCAGTTTAGATGGACGTCCATATTCTATTTGTCTTATATTATTAGCCTAAATTATGACTATCCAATCTACTCATCACATTACGAAGTCTATCTTACATAAGTTCACAAATGCAATGATGCATGAAATGCTTCATTATAAAGGTGCATTTTTATGGTGAAATGTATCTTCCCCAAACGTAACTATATATGTATAGCGTATGCTGGGAATCATTCACAAGTGATCATATTGTCACTCATCAGACTATTCTCAATTTAATCTAGTCTTCACATATACTAAATAATAAGTGTGAAATTATACTGAACAAAAATATACACGCAACATGAGGCAGTTTCAAAGATTTTACTGAGTTACAGTTCATATAAGAAAATCTGTCAAATTTAAATATATTCATTATGCCCTAATCTATAGATTTCACATGACTGGGTAGGAGTGCAGCCATGGCAGCCAGGCCCAGCCAATCACAATGAGTTCCCCCCGCACATAAGGGCTTTATTACAGACAAATACTCCTCTGTTGTGAAATAAATATAGGTGGCCTAGTTTATCGAAAGATGATGGATTCTCTTTTTAAGAAGCAATCAACTCTGTTTTCTCACACCGTTGCGTAGCTCTCATGAAGTGTTTGATTAGATTTTAGATGGCATTTGCATTGTTAAAGAGTGATTAGAGGGACAGTATGACGCCTGAGTACCCGGCAGTTAGGACCTGATTTAGGGACAATAGAGTGCTGAGTACCAGGCCATTAGCGACTAGCCGTTGGTAGGCTACTAATGACCATCAGTGGTATCAGTGTGCAGTTTTGGAAAAGCCTAGTTACCTTAAATGGTCACGTGGTATTTGACTGCGGCCTTGACTCGTGACCACTGGTGTGGCGGTAATATGGTCACCGTAACAGCCCTAACCATGATAACCCATAAAAATACACAAGGCTTTCCCATCTGAACTACTGAGGTGAAAATGTTTGTCAGCTGTATGTGCTCACCTTACTCACCTTTTGCTTCCATCTCATAGTTCTCCACAGCATCAACCACCATCCTGGATGAAGAACCCATTGTCAGCTCTGGGCTGGCTGCCGCCTTGGCGCTGTGCAAGAATAAGGGTAAGAGATTGGAGTAGCCCCACTGACAGTATTTGCTTAGTAAAGGACTGTCATGTAATGTTTCTGGTCTATTCCTCTAGTCTCTCTCCTTTACAATTTTCATTATTTCTTTCATACTCTCCTTCTCTCCCTTAGGTCTCTTGGACACTCAAATGCAGAAGATATCCCGTGTCCGTGCTCCTACTGGTGCCCTGCCCAATGATAACTACAGCATTGAGGACAAGATGTGAGTTCCCTGTGCTTTGTGTGCTTATGCTGCCCAAATAATTGCTGCTTGCTCACAGACATTGAAAAAGTTACATCATAAATAAAGTGGCATGTTTTGTGTGTTCCATGTTTTTAGCGCAGTGCCTCGTTAAGTTGCAGATGTAAAATGGAGTCCTAACTGTAATGTATGAAAACCCGTTAGCCCCTCCAACTCTCTGGTCTTGTTTCTCCAATTCTCTAGGACTATAGATGACAAGTACAGTCGGAGGGAGGAATATAGAGGCTTCACCCAGGACTTCAAGGAGAAGGACGCCTACAAGCCGGACGTCAAGATTGAGTATGTGGATGAATCTGGGCGGAAGCTCACTCCCAAAGAGGTAGATTATTTAATCTTCCCTTAACATCATTGACATACAGAATGTTGCTTTTGTCAACTGCTGTTTTGATGTAGGTAAAGGGTGTTCGTCGAGAATATTGCACCCTAATCCTATTCCTTTTCTAGGCTTTCCGGCAGCTCTCACATCGGTTCCATGGGAAGGGGTCTGGCAAGATGAAGACTGAGAGGAGGATGAAAAAGCTGGAAGAGGAAGCGGTATGCCTGACCTTGCTCACTCAGATTATTTTAGGTCACTTTTGAAGTGGCAAGCCCTACTTGGTAGGACTGAAATCAGTATTTTTGTCTCATTTAAGTTAAAATCTTGGTTTATCTGATACTTTTCATCCAAACTCGCATATGGCTTTCAATTGAATAACACACTTTATTTTCCAGGCCTTACAAGACCATTCAGGTTGCAGGGCTTGCCCAGTTTAGTCTAGACCTGGGACGATAACCAAATATTATCGATACCGATCACTTACCGTAGGCATTTTGCTTATATTTCATTATAATATGTAGCCTATACTAGAGAAATATGATGTTTTGGAATGAAATCAGTTTGCTAATGTGGGTGATTGTTAATTGGACAATTGATGGCTGCAACCATCAAACTAGTAGTTTAAATTATCATAAATAAATCTGTGGTGCAGATTAATGTTCTAAAATTATTGTTCTATTTATCCCTAACGCATCAATTCAGGCAATTTATCGCACAATGGATTTTTATTCATATGGCCCAGCTCTACTTTAGTCTAGTCAGTGGTTTGACCGAGGATGTATTTAAATTGATCCCCCACCTGTCTCTCTTATCAGCTGCTGAAGAAGATGAGCAGTAGTGATACCCCTCTAGGAACGGTCGCTTTGCTTCAGGAGAAACAGAAGTCACAAAAAACACCTTACATTGTTCTGAGTGGGAGTGGGAAGAGCATGAATGCGTGAGTATTTTACAAACCTCTTTCTTTGTCCTCTCTTTCACCCTGCCTTAGATGTATGTATTTCTAGTTTAATTATAGTGGTGCTGTTTGAGAATGACAGAGCAGCTCAGAATATTTCATTTCAGTATTTAATTTAAAGGAGAATGTGACCTGCATAGATTATGTACCTAATTATTACTCACACTGCTGTTTCCCTCTCAATATGTTTGGCCTGTATTCCTCCTCTTTCCTCAGAAACAACATCACCAAATAGATGTGGTTGAGAAGAGGGATCTGACCAGTGAGGATGCAGGCTGTGCACCGTTAGACACACAAACACAGACTGAGATGTTTTACATTTGATTTTCCTTGTTGAATAAAATCAAGTAGCTGCATATTGCTGTTGTGTGTAAAGAAAGTAGAGTTTTTGCTTTTGATCCTGGATTTATGTAAACAAGGATTGTTATTTACATACAGTAAAGATTTGACATGAATTATTGTTCCTTTTTTTATTTCCCAAATGTATTTGTTTTCAGGGGCAAATTAAACCATTGAAATTGCAAGGTGCTGAAGTTGGGGCAGCATTGTGTGTAGGTTATTTCATGTGAGTCGGGTAAGGTTTAATATGTATCCTATGTCTCTCCCACTTTAACACACTTGTACAGCACACAACACATGCACTGAATAAATTATTTCAAAGATTTTGGTAGAAATAACAAAGCATTGATTCATTATTGACAGATGCCATTAACCAAAATCTTTATGTAAGTCACACAGACATACACACACATTCCCAAATGGGCCCCTTGCTTAGACCCTACACTGTAGTCTATGCACTTGTGGAGATCAAAGAGAATTTGACAACACTAATCAAATATAGAGACGATATCAACAATATGTGTATCTTTTGAAAGCTGAATATTAAACATTGAAATGCTCTTGAGATAAATTTGGAAGATGATTATTAGAAGTAGGCCTAAATTACACGTGGGAAATCCACATTTAAGAACCAGTGTTTTTGATTCAAACCTGAGTTGCAAAATGAAATAACGGAAGCGGAAATAACATAACGGCGGGATAAGGAAGTGTTATCGGAATTTATGAAAACCATTTATCACATACACAACCGGTGCGGTAACTACGGTCTACTCTTCGTGGTTGGAAAAGGTCACGAAACCGCGTACGACAAGAAACAAGGTAGTTTATACACCACTACGCGACTCGAATAGTTGTAATATTCTAAACTTCTACGCTTGCTTTAAATCTGATTGGTGGCACGGGAGACTAGCTATAATATATATCCATAGAAGCAGACCGCACACGTTAGATCCGTCAGCTCAGGCTAGTTAGCTAGCACACAATCACCATTAGCAAACTTTGAATAGTCATGTGAGTTTCAGTTCAATTGTCTGATCCAAACACGTTTCTACGTAGCTAGAAGCGAGTTATTTCTGACGTAGCAAGCTTTTTATCACTAGAAGCTAGCTGGTTACACTTTTGCTTGCTAAATGGCTAACTAGCTAGCTCAAGTGAAGCTGTTGGGCGCGGAGTTTGAGAGCTCCAAAAATAGTGCTCCTACTGTGGCTATGTATATTAGCAAACTCACAATGTAGCTTTGCGTGGATTACACTGTGGTCCTGGTCAAGTTAGCATACAAGGAGTATTTGTTTCCCACAAAGAACATGGAAAGGTTTTGGTTTCAGTTTGGAACTTGTAAGACACTGAGGTCATGCTAGGGCACTCTCAATATGTTTTATGCAAATTGTGGCACTGCTGTTTGTCATGTTCACCCGGTATGTCCTGTTTAATATACGTTAGTTAGAAACACCTAGCAACAGCTAGCAACACCATATATTGGCGTAGATCAAGTGTGTGCCTCAACTGTTTAAAACCAAAAGCAGTAGATAAAAGGTGCAATAACCTCCAATTGTAGTGAATTCATTTTCTATTCTGTTCCTTGAGTGAAGGTACTCTAGGTGATAACTGACAGAAAGCAGCCATGTCGTCAACATCCCAGAAACACAAAGAGTTTGTGGCAGAACCCATGGGGGAGAAGTTAGTCAATGCACTTGCTGGCATTGGAGAGGTGCTTGGCAAGAGACTGGAGGAGAAGGGCTTCGACAAGGTGATGCAGAGTTTACTTAACTTTGGAACTTTAATCAATCGATTGAATACATTTCTAAAGCCCATTTTTTTACATCAGCAGATGTCACAAAGTGCTTATACAGAAACCCAGCCTAAAGCGCAAACAATGCAGATAGGCATGGTGACTAGGGTTAAACTCTCTAAAAAGAAAGGAACCTAGAGGAACCAGGCTCTGAGGGGTGGCCAGTCCTCTTCTGGCTGTGCCGATGGACATAAGAGATAATGGAACTTTGTTTTGTATATTAATTTTACCTAGTGGTTAGTGTGTCCATGTTCTCTTTTTTCCCCCCCCCTCAATTCTCACTTGTGTACTCCCATAGGCTTACGTGGTCCTGGGTCAGTTCCTAGTGCTGAAGAAGGATGAGGAGCTATTCCGGGACTGGCTGAAAGACACATGCGGGGCCAATGTCAAACAGCAGGGCGATTGCTACGGCTGCCTGCGTGAGTGGTGCGATTCTTTCCTGTAGAGAAGCTATTTTATCCAGTTTCAGTTTTTCCAATTTCTAAATCCCAAACATCCATTTACCTCTACTGTGGTCTCACATCAACTTACACCTCATATGGACTCTCACTGCACATGAGGAAGTTAAGCAAAGTCTGACGTCGTAAGACCCAGTTATTTTTTAACTATAGTCTTATAGACTTAAGAATGCTTTTAAAATCAGTAAGACATACTTTGCTGCAGTCACCCATGGGGTTGTTACACCCAACTGTGTAGCTCTGTAATGCTGACCTTTTCTATGATTCAAATCTTTGGCTGCACAGAAATGTTGGGAATGAGCTCATTTTGGTTTTCCTGCAATGTGTTATTTCAATTTGTTCTCTGTGAAAGGAAAACATTTATCAACACGGTCCCTTCACATAACTAATGTCTGTACTCATCTCCAACTGACTGTTTGCCCGTGCATTTATTTAAATTAACTTATAATAGAATTTTAAACCATTTTAGATACCAGATAGCTTTAACATCTGTAGTTAAAATGGCAAGATGTTACTGTTCATTTTTACAAAACAGAGTTCACAGGAAACACTAAGGTGTAATTGCTCCATGTTATCTTGTGTTTGTTTTTGTCAAAGTTGAAGAGATGCCTCAGTGTTGTAATACATTTTTTTTTTCACGATCTACTTAAGTTAGCTACCACAAATCACCCAATTTTCACACACAAAATGAAAGCCTAAAGTAAACCCACGAAAAGGAGCACTGTTGTTCCAGGAAGTAATTTCTAGGCATGCGCGTGTTGCTTGCTAACGTTTAATTGCTGAATGATGGTTTTTCTGAAATACTGGTTCATGTTTTTGTGTTTTGACTGTGAAAGCATATTAGTTTTTATATTTTTCTTTTGAAATGAACAAAACCAACTGCAAGATCTGGACAATTCTGGGTTTGTTTAGTTTTTGCCATTTTTTGGGGGGGAAATAAAATCACATATGAAATGCAAACTTGTTTTTGGTGACGGTGTTTATTTTAGTCTTTGATTACCGACGTCTGCTTTTATTCAGAGCTCTTTATTTTGAATAAATATAAACAGTGAAGGTCTACATTGTAACATTGATCTTAAGAGTGATAATATTCCTAAGCATCCTTAAAGACTGGTCTCGAAATGTACCTCTTAGTTAATGCGATTGTCATAAAGGCATAACTTATTTATTATTAGCCTCCCACTTGACAAATTAAACCGTTATCATTTATCCAGGCTGTATCACAACCGGCTGTGATTGGGAGTCCCATAGGGCGGCACACAATTCGCCCAGCGTCGTCCGGGTTTGGCCGTTGTAGGCCGCCATTGTAAATAAGAATTTGTTCTTAACTGACTTGCCTAGTTTAAATAAACATCATTGATCAATTATTGGGAACCTCTCTTTTTGGATCACTGATCCTGTGTTAAGGCAGCTTACCACTTGTACACACCAGTGGAATTATTTGGGTCAGTGTGTATTGCCTTGTCCTCTTAATACCCTCTTACTGGGCGGCAGGTAGCCTAGCCTTTCGGTTGCTTGATCAAATCCCCAAGGTAAAAATCCGTCGTTCTGCCCCTGAACAAGGCAGTTAACCCACTGTTCCTAGGCCGTCATTGTAAATAAGAATTTGTTCTTAACTGACTTGCCTAGTTAAATGAAGATTCAATTACTGATCCACTGGCACCTACATTTCTGCAACAAAGATTAAAAAAGTGACATCCAGGACTGTCTGTCGCACACAAACTATTTAACAAAGGCTGATTAGGGCAGGCAATGGATATTTACCATGAAGTGTGTATTAAAAATGACAAATAATTCCAATTTGTTTTGTCTCCCCTCCATCATCCATCTTGCCTATTGAGTTGATTTGAGAAATGAGCTATTTCATGTTGCATAATGTATTTACAGTATATCCACTTGTGTTTTTCTTCAGGTTCAAGATTGTTAGCTTTCTTGGTGTGTTTTAGATGTGTATTTGTTTTGAAAGGCTATCATGACTCCTTATATGTTAATGGTTACGTATTGTTTGCATTTTTGTCTGGACATTGTATTTCACAACATCCTGTGGCTTGTCTCAAAGGAGTACACAGAAGAGCTTCTTCTCCCTGAATGGGTTCTCTGAGGTGGGCACAGGGGTGATGAGGGGGTCCTCAATCGCGTGGTTATCACAGTATGCCATCAGGTCTGCAGCCGCCTTTGATACCTGAGGGTGGCAAGTAGTAGTGGTAATTAAGACTGGAAATTAAGGTGTGGGCATACACCAAAGGCATTAAGGCACGCGCAATGTGCCCCCTTAGTTTCAATGGGCATGATGCCTCCTCCGAGGCTTACCTTGATCCTGCAAAAACTGGCTTCAATCTTCAATTGCTCCACCAGCTTCCTGGCTTGGCCGACACTCATGGTGCTGTTCACTGGGGTGTCTCCTTTCATCCTGTCAAGAGAGCCAAGAATAAATATGGCACATGATTGACACAAACACATTCAATTATTTGTTTCAGAAAAAATGACGGCTGGAAAGGCAGATGTACATCATGGTGCATCACATTAAAACATTGCATTGCATTCATTCTAGGTAGCTTACATTTCTATTCTTATCAGTGAAAATATATGAATCACTGACTGCATTCAATTCCACTCCCTCCTAAATTTGACACTTTTTTAGCTCATTTACTTCAATCTTCCTCTGCTCTCCTTCCATCTCCAGGGACCAATGGTGTAATTTACTACTTCCTTGCCACTCAGGACTCCCTAGGCAATGCATTTCACTACTAGAGGTATCACTACAGACCCTGGTTCGATTCCAGGCTGTATCACAGCTGGCCGTGATTGGGAGTCCAATAGGGCAGCGCACAATTGGCCCAGCATCGGGGTTAGGGGAAGGTGTGGCCGTGGTAGGCCGTCATTGTAAAATAAGAATTTGTTCTTATTAACTGACTTGCCTAGATAAAGGTTCAATAAAAATAAAAAGCTCTCTGCCCAAGAAAAACTATCACATCTATATATAATAACAATCAGTTTTTATACTGAACAAAAATATGAACACAACATGTTGGTCCCATGTTTCTCGAGCTGAAATATAAGATCCCAGAAATGTTCCATATGCACACAAATATTATTTCTCTCAAATGATGTGCATAAATTGGTTTGCATTTCTCCTTTGCTAAGATAATCCATCCCCCTGACAGGTGTGGCTCATCAAGAAACGGATTAAACAGCATGATCTTTTTACAGGTGCACCTTGTGCTGGGGACAATAAAAGGCTTCTCTAAAATGTGCAGTTTTGTCACACAACACAATGCCACAGATGTCTCAAGTTTTGAGGGAGTGTGCTGACTGCAGGAATGTCCACCATACTTGTTGCCAGAGAATTAAATGTTAATTTATCTACCATAAGCCGCCTCCAACGTCATTTTAGAGAATTCCCCCCCCCCCCTTTGTTTTTACACTGCTGCTACTTGCTGTTCATTATCTATGCATAGTCACGTTACCCCTACCTACATGTACAAATTATCTCGACTAACTTGTACCCCCTGTATATAGCCTCGTTATTGTTATTTTATGGTGTTAATTTTTACTTTATTTTATCTAGTAAATATTTTCATAACTCTATTTCTTGAACTGCATTGTTGGTTAAGGGCTTGTAATTAAGCATTTCACGGAAATACTGTTGTATTCGGCACGTGACAAATAAAATTTCATTTGATTTGAACTCAGTAAAATCGTTTCAGTTGTTGCATGCATCTTCACAACCTGTAGGACAATTCATAATGTGTACATGGATGATTGGTTTAATTGTCAGTGTACAATTTATTTGCTATACAGATAGTAATCTTAAGTCAGTTAAAGATGCAATCTCAAACGTGTAAAATTTCAGCCAGTAGTTTTGAAAGTGGTGGTCACGAGCCAAACGTGGTCTCTGTTTTTCGTGTACTACGTCATCCAATTGTGTACTATGTCATCCATTTCGTATGATATGTTATGAATTTTGCCATTTGTATGATATCATACGAATTTAACATTTCGTGGGATATGTTACGAATCCAATTCGTTAAATATATGTTATGAATTTGGATCCCGGAGGGCATCTTTAATATGTGTATATGTACTGACTGAAAGATAAGTGCTTTTTATAGAATATGTGGACCACCAAGAGTACAATACACGTATGTTCAGAGACCATGTATGATTTTCTCTACCATTACCACTCTAGCTGTAATCTATGAATAATGTAAAATAGGTTATATTCTATTTATTTTATCATGGGTTTGTCATTATGTGTTCAAGCAGACAGCACTATGATCCCAATGGCAGGACAATCTCTAGAGCTTATAGAAAGTATAGAAACAGCCCCTTATTCTTGTTGAAAACAAATAGTTTTAGGTCAGGGTGATGGGATTTTGTAGATATATTTGATATGGACAGTTATTTATGGGACCTCATTTGACGGGAACACACCAATTGAATGGCTTAGGCAGCCAAAAAAACTGGGCCAAATGCACAAATGCCTCAACACAAAGATCTAGATGTATGTGAATATCATCAAATCACATCCACATCAAATATGCGAAGGCTATAAGCACACCACTGCCTGGTTAATACAAATCAAGTTGAAGTGACAGTACACCACTGCCTGGTTAATACACATCAAGTTGAAGTGACAGTACACCACTGCCTGGTTAATACAAATCAAGTTGAAGGGACAGTACACCACTGCCTGGTTAATACACATCAAGTTGAAGTGACAGTACACCACTGCCTGGTTAATACAAATCCAGTTGAAGTGACAGTACACAGAGAAAGTTCAACAGGAAACAAATAATGAATGGACAAGAAGTGTGAAGAGAAATCGCTAACTGGAGAAAGAGAGAGGCAAAAACACCAGTCCATTCTGGGCCTCTCCCGCTCCTCTGTTTATTCCTTCCCTTCATCACCTCTTGTCATCCTCTCCCTTACCCTTGTTGTATTCCTCTTCAGGTGCTCTCCCTCCACTTCTCTCTCTCTCCCTCCCTCTCTCTCTCCCTCTATCTGCCCGTGTTAGGGATTTTAGTGTAACTGAACCCCACCCCTCATGTATGCTACACCGTTCTGGTAAACAGTCCTATGCCCTGAAATTCTGTTATAATGAACATCAGACTCCTAGTACATGCATACATGCCTCTGCAGTGAGTGGAACCTTCCAGGCAAAGGGAGGAGGGCTCCATTGGAATCGATTTTCTTCTGCGAGCTGGATCATACCATCTCTACATGAAAAGAAAGGGGAATGAGGCGGATAGGAGTCTCACAGACGAAATCATTGACATAACAAAAGATGAACATGATGTTGTGTCCAGGCCAAATACAATATTCACAATCATTGATGTGCACTGTTAGAATTTATATTATTTATTAGTAACTCTCTACCTCTCTCTTCTGTTGCCATGGGAACTGCTGCAGTCTCTGGGTTCTTTGACTTTTACCTTCTATCATCATACTGCCCTCAATGGTCTCTCCCACCTTGGCTTGAGATATTTGTAGTCCCCCCCTACCAACGCTGCCCATCACTTACCCCTTCTTTTCTCCACCCTTCCTCATCACGCCTCTTATGTTACAGTCTCTATCTCAATCTATTAAATTGGAGAGAATAAGATGTGAACAAAGACATGGATAACATTTCTTAGAATGTTGAATTCAGTTGAATTATTTGTTATTATTAATAAGAATTTCTATGAACTTTTAGGCATAGGCTATGGTTTTGACCACGTTATTTTTTTATTTGACCTTTTTTTTAACTAGGCAAGTCTGTCAGAACGACAGATTTGTACCTTACCTTGTCAGCTCGGGAGTTCGAACTTGCAATCTTCCGGTTAATAGTCCAACGCTCTAACCACTAGGCTTCCCTGCCGCCTTAGAGCTCATGGATTATCCTCCCTAATCGAATCTATTTTATCTTTCTCATTTGAAATGTCTACATCCATTCTCATACATGACAATTTTCATGGGTTACATACTGATGTTGTGAAATGATATCAACTTCAACCTCCGTGCACCCTTTACACACGAACGAGTCGGTTTGCTCTTGAAGTTTGTCCTCTCGTCCGTATCTTATTTGCAGTTTGGCTGTAGTTTTTGCATTTTTAGAAAGTAGCTAGCTAGCTACAATAAATAGAAGTGTGTATAATAAATATTATACGATGTTTAACTTTGAATAATGACAATTATGTGTATGTACATTATTTATCTATAGTGCTTTAGGTAATATAGACGAAAAGGTGACTATAAGGATATTGCACATTTCGATGCATTCTTCTTTAATATGTCAACTGAATGCTAGATCATATAAAATAAATGACATATATGGGTAGATACCACTGTCATTCATGATAATTTTGAAATGTTGTTATCTTTACAAAAATGTTGAAGCTAGCTAGCCAGCAGCAGATGAGTCTTCTATTATAGGGGCTCTGGTTATCAGCAGCATAGTTACACTATACATTGCATTCGGGAAAGTATTCAGACCCCTTGACTTTTTCCACATTTTGTTATGATACAGCCTTATTCTAAAATGGATTAAATGTTTTTTTCCCCCCTCATCAATCTACATACATTACCCCATAATGACAAAGTGAAAACAGGTTTTTAGACATTTTTGCAAATGTACTGAAAATAAAAATGGATATATCACATTTACATAAGAATTCAGACCCTTTACTGAGTACTTTGTTGAAACACCTTTGGCAACGATTACAGCATCAAGTCTTCTTGGGTATGAAGCTACAAGCTTGCCACACCTGTATTTGTAGAGTTTCTCTCATTCTTCTCTGCAGATCCTCTCAAGCTCTGTCAGGTTTGATGGGGAGCGTCGCTGCATAGCTATTTTCAGGTCTCTCCAGAGATATTCGATCCGGTTCAAGTCCGGGCTCTGGCTGTGCCACTCAAGGACATTCAGAAACTTGCCCTGAAGCTACGCCTGTGTTGTCTTGGCTGTGTGCTTAGGGTCGTTTTCCCGTTGGAAGGTGAACCTTCACCCTAGTCTGAGGTCCTGAGTTCTCTGGAGCAGGTTTTCATTAAGAATCTCTCTTTGCACCGGTCATCTTTCACTCGATCCTGATTAATCTCCCAGTCCCTGCCACGGAAAAACATCCCCACATTATGATGCTGCCACCACCATGCTTCACCTTAGGGATGGTGCCAGGTTTCCTCCAGAAGTGATAATTGGGATTCAGGCCAAAGAGTTCAATCTTAGTTTCATCAGACCAGATAATCTTGTTTATCATTATCTGAGAGTCGTTTAGGTGCCTTTTGGCAAACTCATAGCAGGCTGTCATATGCCTTTTACTGAGGAGTAGCTTCCGTCTGGCCACTCTACCATAAAGACTTGATTGGTGAAGCACTGCAGAGGTGATTGTTCTTCTAGAAGGTTCTCCCATCTCCACAGAGGAATTCTGGAGCTCTGTCAGAGTGACCATCGGGTTCTTGGTCACCTCCCCGACCAAGGCCATTCTGCCCTGATTACTCAGTTTGGCCGGGCGGCCAGCTCTAGGAAGAGTCCACTGCTTTCTTGGGGACCTTCTATGCCCCATAATTTTTTTTGTACTCTTCCCCAGGTCTGTACCTCGACACAATCCTGTCTCTGAGGTCTGCGGACAATTCCTTCGACCTCATGGCTTGGTTTTTGCTCTGACATGCACTGTCAACTGTGGGACCTTATAAGGACAGGTGTGTGCCTTTCCAAATCATGTCCAATGAATTGAATTTACCACATATGGAATCCAATCAAGTTGTAGAATTGTCTTGAGGATGGTCAAAAAAAATGCACCTGACCTCAATTATGAGTCTCATTGCAAGGGTCTGAATACTTTTGTAAATAAGGAATTTCTGTTTTGTTTTTTAAAATAAATTTGAAACATTTCTAAAGCTATTTTTTTCTTGGTCATTATGGGGTATGTGTGTAGATTAGGGCTCCCGAGTCACTACAGTCCCTGGTTCGAATCCAGGCTGAATCACATCCGGCCGTGATTGGGAGTCCCATAGGGCGGCACACAATTGGCCGGCGTCGTCCAGGTTTGGCCGGAGTAGGCCGTCATTGTAAATAAGAATTTGTTCTCAACTGACTTGCCTAGTTAAATAAAGGTTAAATTAAATTCTTTATTTTTTTTAAAAGATTGATGAGGGAAAAAAATACAATTTCAACCATTTTAGAATTAGGCTGTAACGCAACAAAATGTGGAAAAAGTCAAGGGGTCTCAATACTTTCTGAATGCACTATACATACAAAAGTAAGTGGACAGCCCTTCAAATTAGTGGATTTGGTGTATAAAATCGAGCACACCGCCATGCAATCTCCATAGACAAACACTGGCAAGTGACTTTCAACGTGATACCGTCATCGGATTCCACCTTTCCAACAAGTCAGTTCATCAAATGTCTTCCCTGCTAGAGCTGCCCTGGTCAACTGTAAGTGATGTTATTGTGAAGTGGAAATGTCTAGGAGCAAAAACGTCTCAGCTGCGAAGTGGTAGGCCACACAAGCTCACAGAACGTGAACACTGAGTGCTGAAGCACGTACCGCACAAAAATGATCTTGGTAGCAACTCTCACTACCTGGTTCCAAACTACCTCTGGAAGCAGCGTCAGCACAATAACTGTTCGCCAAGAGCTTCATGAAATGGGTTTCCATAGCCGAGCAGCCGCACACAAGCGTAAGATCACCATGCGCAATGCCAAGCGTTGGCTAGAGTGGTGTAAAGCTTGCCGCCATTGGACTCTGGATGCAGTGGAAACACGCTTCACCATCTGCCAGTCTGACGGACTAATCTTGGTTTGGCAGATGCCAGGAGACGCTACCTGCCCCAATGTATAGTGCCAATTGTAAAGTTTGGTGGAGGAGGAAGAATGGTCTTGGGCTGTTTTTCACGGTTCGGGCTAGGGCCCTTAGTTCTAGCGAAGGGAAATCTTAACGCTACAGCATACAATGACATTCTAAGACGATTCTGTACTTCCAACTTTATGGCAACAGTTTGGGGAAGGCCCTTTTTCAGCATGACAATGCCCCCATGCACAAAGCAAGGTCCATATAAAAATGGTTTGTTGAGATTGGTGTGGAAGAACTTGACTGGCCTGCACAGAGCCTTGACCTCAACCCCATCGAACACATTTGGGATGAATTGTAACGCCAACTGTGAGCCAGGCCTAATTGCCCAACACAAATGCTTATGTGGCTGAATGGAAGCATGTCCCCACAGCAATGTTCCAACATATAGTGGAAAGCCTTCCCATAATAGTGGAGGCTGTTGTAGCAGCAACTCCATATTAATGCCCATGGTTTTAGAATGAGATTTTTGACGAGCAGGTGTCCACATACTGTTGGTCATGTAAGTGTAGCTAGCTATGAGGCTATACTTAATGTTTTGTCATAGAATGAGTCCCTAGTCCATTATCTTTTATAGTTTCATGTCTGTCTTATGTGTGTGTATGTCTAATTGCTCTCTCACATGTCCATTGGCTGTGTAGAAAAAAGTCTTAAAACTCATTGTATGATGCACTAGAAATTACATTCCTAGAAATTCCTAAAGCAGAATGAGTGATGTAGATTTGAATGGTGCTTTTGTATTCCGTATCCATCTGCATTAAAGTCTCAATGCTATTCTCTTCTATTTTACAGCTTGCTACAGAAATATTATGAAAGACCGGCCTGCACATTATCAGGTTTTAAACTTGCAGTAGACAAAGAAAAAGTAAATTAGCTAGAAATTAATGTTATATAAAAGGGATGTGACAAATATATTTGTATTCTGTACTTGTAAGAATCCCCATTTAAGGATCCCCATTAGCTGCTGTCCAGCAACATTAAGACAGTTATATACAGTTTAAAATATTACATTTCTGAACCCTGTACCCAATACATTTAGTGTATTCCCTCAGGCCACTACTCCAAATCAAATTTATTTATATAGCCCTTCGTACATCAGCTGATATCTCAAAGTGCTGTACAGAAACCCAGCCTAAAACCCCAAACAGCAAGCAATGCAGGTGTAGAAGCACGGTGGCTAGGAAAAACTCCCTAGAAAGTCCAAAACCTAGGAAGAAACCTAGAGAGGAACCAGGCTATGTGGGGTGGCCAGTACTCTACTGGCTGTGCCGGGTGGAGATTATAACAGAACATGGCCAAGATGTTCAAACGTTCATAAATTACCAGCATGGTCAAATAATAATAATCATAGGCAGAACAGTTGAAACTGGAGCAGCAGCACGGCCAGGTGGACTGGGGACAGCAAGGAGTCATCATGCCAGGTAGTCCTGAGGCATGGTCCTAGGGCTCAGGTCCTCCGAGAGAGAGAAAGAAAGAGAGAATTAGAGAGAGCACACTTAAATTCACACAGGACACCGAATAGGACAGGAGAAATACTCCAGATATAACAAACTGACCCTAGCCGCCCGACACATAAACTACTGCAGCATAAATACTGGAGGCTGAGACAGGAGGGGTCAGGAGACACTGTGGCCCCATCCGAGGACACCCCCGGACAGGGCCAAACAGGAAGGATATAACCCCACCCACTTTGCCAAAGCACAGCCCCCACACCACTAGAGGGATATCTTCAACCACCAACTTACCATCCTGAGACAAGGCTGAGTATAGCCCACAAAGATCTCTGCCACGGCACAACCCAAGGGGGGGGGGGCACCAACCCAGACAGGATGACCACATCAGTGACTCAACCCACTCAGGTGACGTACCCCTCCCAGGGACGGTATGAAAGAGCCCCAGTAAGCCAGTGACTCAGCCCCTGTAATAGGGTTAGAGGCAGAGAATCCCAGTGGAAAGAGGGGAACCGGCCAGGCAGAGACAGCAAGGGCGGTTCGTTGCTCCAGAGCCTTTCTGTTCACCTTCCCACTCCTGGGCGAGACTACACTCAAATCATATGACCCACTGAAGAGATGAGTCTTCAGTAAAGACTTAAAGGTTGAGACCGAGTTTGCGTCTCTGACATGGGTAGGCAGACCGTTCCATAAAAATGGAGCTCTATAGGAGAAAGCCCTGCCTCCAGCTGTTTGCTTAGAAATTCTAGGGACAATTAGGAGGCCTGCGTCTTGTGACCGTAGTGTACGTGTAGGTATGTACGGCAGGACCAAATCAGAGAGATAGGTAGGAGCAAGCCCATGTAATGCTTTGTAGGTTAGCAGTAAAACCTTGAAATCAGCCCTTGCTTTGACAGGAAGCCAGTGTAGGGAGGCTAGCACTGGAGTAGTGCAGTCTCAGTGCTATGATGGGGTCTAAAACCAGACTGAAGCATTTCGTATACATTGTTTGTCTTCAGGAAGGCAGTGAGTTGCTGCGCAACAGCCTTTTCTGAAATTTTTGAGAAGAATGGAAGATTCGATATAGGCCGATAGTTTTTTATATTTTCTGGGTCAAGGTTTGGCTTTTTCAAGAGAGGCTTTATTACTGCCACTTTTAGTGAGTTTGGTACACATCCGGTGGATAGAGAGCCGTTTATTATGTTCAACATAGGAGGGCCAAGCACAGGAAGCAGCTCTTTCAGTAGTTTAGTTGGAATAGGGTCCAGTATGCAGCTTGAAGGTTTAGAGGCCATGATTATTATCATCATTGTGTCAAGAGATATAGTACTAAAACACTTGAGCGTCTCTCTTGATCCTAGGTCCTGGCAGAGTTGTGCAGACTCGGGGCAACTGAGCTTTGAAGGAATACGCAGATTTAAAGAGGAGTCCGTAATTTGCTTTCTAATAATCATGATCTTTTCCTCAAAGAAGTTCATGAATTTATCACTGCTAAAGTGAAAGCCATCCTCTCTTGGAGAATGCTGCTTTTTAGTTAGCTTTGCAACAGTATCAAAAAGGAATTTCGGATTGTTCTTATTTTCCTCAATTAAGTTAGAAAAATAGGATGATCGAGCAGCAGTAAGGGCTCTTCGGTACTGCACGGTACTGTCTTTCCAAGCTAGTCGGAATACTTCCAGTTTGGTGTGGCGCCATTTCCGTTCCAATTTTCTGGAAGCTTGCTTCAGAGCTCGGGAATTTTCTGTGTACCAGGGAGCTAGTTTCTTATGAGAAATGCTTTTAGTTTTTAGGAGTGCAACTGCATCTAGGGTATTGCGCAAGGTTAAATTGAGTTCTTCAGTTAGGTGGTTAACTGATTTTTTGTCCTCTGGCGTCCTTGGGTAGACAGAGGGAATCTGGAAGGACATCAAGGAATCTTTGTGTTGTCTGTGAATTTATAGCACGACTATTGATGTTCCTTAGTTGGGGTCTGAGCAGATTATTTGTTGCAATTGCAAACGTAATAAAATGGTGGTCCGATAGTCCAGGATTATGAGGAAAAACATTAAGATCCACAACATTTATTCCATGGGACAAAACTAGGTCCAGAGTATGACTGTGACAGTGAGTGGGTCCAGAGACATGTTGGACAAAACCCACTGAGTCGATGATGGCTCCGAAAGCCTTTTGGAGTGGGTCTGTGGACTTTTCCATGTGAATATTAAAGTCACCAAAGATTAGAATATTATCTGCTATGACTACAAGGTCCGATAGGAATTCAGGGAACTCAATGAGGAATGCTGTATATGGCCCAGGAGGCCTGTAAACAGTAGCTATAAAAAGTGATTGAGTAGGCTGCATAGATTTCATGACTAGAAGCTCAAAAGACGAAAACATCATTTTTTTTTTTTGTAAATTGAAATTTGCTATCGTAAATGTTAGCAACACCTCCGCCTTTGCGGGATGCACGGGGGATATGGTCACTAGTGTAGCCAGGAGGTAAGGCCTCATTTAACACAGTAAATTCATCAGGCTTAAGGCATGTTTCAGTCAGGCCAATCACATCAAGATTATGATCAGTGATTAGTTCATTGACTATAATTGCCTTTGAAGTAAGGGATCTAACATTAAGTAGCCCTATTTTGAGATGTGAGGTATCATGAGGCCCTGTCTATGTTGGTAGATAAGATGAGACCACCCCTCCAGCTAGGATGGAGTCCGTCACTCCTCAGGAGGTCAGTCTTGGTCCTGTTTGTGGGTGAGTCCCAGAACGAGGGCCAACTATCTACTCCACTATCACATATTTACCATGTAACATCCATGTGTACATGTGTGTAGAGTGCGTATCTTATCGTGTGTATGTGTGTTTGTGCCTGTGTGTGTCTTTTCACGGTCCCTGCTGTTCCATAAGGTGTATTTTTGTATCTGTTTAAATCCGTTTCTAGTGCTTGCATCAGTTACCTGATGTGGAATAGAGTTCCATGTAGTCATGGCTCTATGTAGTACTGTGCGCCTCCCATAGTCTGTTCTGGACTTGGGGACTGTGAAGAGACCTCTGGTGGTATGTCTTGTGGGGTATGCATGAGTGTCCGAGCTGGGTGCTAGTAGTTTAAACAGACAGCTGGTGCATTCAGCTTGTCAACACTTCTTACAAAAACAAGTAGTGATGAAGTCAATCTCTCATCCACTTTGAGCCATGAGAGACTTCCATACATGTTATTAATGTTAGCTCTCCGTGTATGTTTAAGGGCCAGTCATGCTGCCCTGTTCTGAGCCAAATGTAATTTTCCGAGGTCCCTCTTTGTGGCACTTGACCATACGACTGAACAGTAGTCCAGGTGCGACAAAACTAGGGCCTGTAGGACCTGGCTTGTTGATACTGTCGTTAAAAAGGCAGAGCAACACTTTATTATGGACAGACTTCTCCCCATCTTAGCTGCTCTTGTATCAGCATGTTTTGACCATGACAGTTTACAATCCAGGGTTACTCTAAGCAGTTTAGTCTCCCCAACTTACTCAATTTCCACATTATTTATTACAAGATTCAGTTGAGGTTTAGGGTTTAGTGAATGATTTGTTCCAAATACAATGCTCTTAGTTTTTGAAATATTTGGGACTAATTTATTCTTTGCCACCCATTCTGAAACTAACTGCAGCTCTTTGTTAAGTATTGCAGTAGACCTCACGAGTGGCGCAGTCCGGATTCGATCCCAGGCTGTGTCGCCGCCGGCCGCGACCAAGAGACCCATGAGGCGACGCACAATTGGCCCAGCGTCGTTTGGTTTGGGGGAGAGTTTGGCCAGCTGCGATGTCCTTGCCCCATCGCGCTCTAGCGACTCCTTGTGGCGGCCGGGCGCATGCACGCTGACTTCAGTCGCCAGCTGTAAGATTTTCCTCCGACACATTGGTGCGGCTGTCTCCCGGGTTAAGTGAGCCGCTCATATGATTTGGAATGACACACACCTATCTACATAAGGTCCAACATTTGACAGTGCATGTGAAAGCAAAAACCAAGCCATGAGGTCAAAGGAATTGTACGTGGAGCTCTGAGACAGGATTAATGATGAGTTTGGAGGGTACAATGGTGTTAAATGCTGAGCTGTAGTCAATAAACAGCATTCTTACATAGGTATTCCTCTTGTCCAGATGGGATAGGGCAGTGTGCAGTGTGATGGCGATTGTGTCGTCTGTGGACCTATTGGGGCGGTAAGCAAATTGGAGTGGGTCTAGGGTATCAGGCAGGGTGGAGGTGATATGATCCTTGACTAGTCTCTCAAAGCACTTCATGATGGCAGAAGTGAGTGCTACCGAGCAATAGTCATTTAGTTCAGTTACCTTAGCATTCTTGGGAACAATATGTCCATAAACACACCAGCCAGCTGGTGTGCTCTGAGGACGCGGCTAGGGATGCCGTCTGGGCCGGCAGCCTTGCGAGGGTTAACACATTTAAATGTTTTACTCACGTTGGCAATGGAGATGGAGAGCCCACAGGCTTTGGTAGCGGGCTGTGTCAGTGGCACTGTATTGTCGTCAAAGCGAGCAAAGAAGAAAGAAGTTGTTTAATTTGTCTGGGAGCAAGACGTCGATGTCTGCGATGGGGTTGATTTTCTTTTTGTAGTCCGTGATTGACTGTAGACCCTGCCACATACGTCTCGTGTTTGAGCCATTGAATTGCAACTCTACTTTGTCTCTATACAGATGATTTTCTTGTTTGATTGCCTTGCGGAGGGAATAGCTACACTGTTTGTATTCGGTCTTGTTTCCAGTCGCTTTGCCATGATTAAAAGTGCTTTCAGTTTTGCGCGAATGCTGCCATCAATCCACGGTTTCTGGTTAGGGAAGGTTTTAATAGTTACAGTGGGTACAACATCACCGATGCACTTGCTAATAAACTCGCTCACCGAGTCAGCTTATATGTCAATGTTGTTATCTCATAACAAAGGGTCTGAATACTTATGAAAATAAGGTATTTCTGTTTTTGTTTTTTTGTACATTTGCTAACATTAAAAAAAAAACATTTTGTTTTGTCATTATGGGGTATTGTGTGTAGATTGATGATCATTTGTTTTATTTAATCCATTTTAGAATAAGGCTGTAATGTGTAATGTGGAAAAAGTCAAGGGATCTGAATACACCGAATGCACTATATTTGCCATTCCTTTAGCCTCATCCTTCTCAACCATACCGTTTTTCAATTCCCCACCAATCCATGAGAATTAAAAAAAATTTACAGTCATTTTCTTAATGGGTGCATGCTTATTAGTAACTGGAATAAGCAATTTCATAAATGTGTCAAGTGCAGCATCTGGTTGCTCCTCATTACAAACCACAGACCAACAAATATTATTTACATCAACAACATAGGAATCACAACAAAACTTATTCTATGACCTCTTATACACTATATTAGGCCCAGCCTTTGGAACTTTGGTTTTCCTAGATATGGCTACTATACTGTGATCACTACATCCGATGGATTTGGATACTGTTTTAAAGCAAGTTTCTGCAGCATTAGTAAAATGTGATCAATACATGTTGATGATTTAATTCCTGCGTTGTTTGTAACTACCCTGGTAGGTTGACTGATAACCTGAACCAGGTTGCAGGCATTAGTTACATTTTAAAGCTTCCTCTTGAGTGGGCAGCCTGATGAAAGCCAGTTAATATTTAAATCACCCAGAAAATATACCTCTTTGTTGATATCAGCATTTCACACGTTATCCAGATACTGACTGTTAGCACTAGGTGGTCTATAGCAGCTTCCCACCAGAATGGACTTTAGGTGAGGCAGATGAACCTGTAACCTTATTACTACAACAGGATTTAACATGAGGTCCTCTCTATGCTTTACAGGAATGTGGTTCTGAATATAAACAGCAACACCTCCACTTTTGGCATTTCTGTATTTTCTGTAGATGTTATAACCATGTATTGCTACCACTGTTTCAAAGATATTATCTAAGTGAGTTTCAGAGATTGTCAGAATATGAATGTCCTCTGTTACTAACAAATTGTGGATTTCATAAACCTTGTTTCTTAAGCTACATATGTTAACGTTGGCTATTTTTCACACTTTTCTGGGATGCTTCCTTGTTTTCATTGTTTTACTGGGAAGCCTAGCAGAAGTAGACATGTTCATACTATTTATGTTTGTGCAGGGTGAGCTGCACACAGTGGACTTCCTAGGGCATCAGTGCTAACAGTGCAACTGTTAACAGTATAACTAATTACAATAGCTGTGTCATCGACATGTGTATAGGTGGCAGGGAAGTCAGGCGCAAGAGAATCGAACTTGGTATAATGGAGTAGTTTAATAACTTAAAAATACAGCTCCAAAATCATAATACATAATCAAAGCAAAGTGGGTACGAGGACCCAACGCGCACCAATACAAACTACATGAACAAACAAACAATCTCTGATAAGGACATGAGGGGAAACAGAGGGTTAAATACACAACAGGATAATAAATGGGATTGGAACCAGGTGTGTAGGAAGACAAGACAAGACAAAACCAATGGAAAATGAAAAATGGATCAATGATGGCTAGAAGACCGGTTACGTCGACCCCCGAGCACCGCCCCGAACAAGGAGAGGCATCGACTTTGGCAGAAGTCGTGACAAGCTGTAGGATAAGTAGAGGCATTAATGTTTTTGTTATGCCTAACTGCTCTCTCACATGTCGATTGGCAATAAAGAAAAAACTCTTAAAACTCGTTGTTTTTAAAAACAATTTGTAATTTTATTGAACCTTTATTTAACTATTTAACTAGGCAAGTAAGATAACATCTAATTCTTATTTACAATGACGGCCAACCAAAAGGCAAAAGGCCTTCTGCGGGAACTGGGGCTGGGATAAAAAATAACAAAAATAATCAAATATAAATATAGGAGAAAACACACATCACGACAAGAGAAACAACACAACTCTACATGAAGAGAGACCTATGACAACACCACAGCAAGGCAACAACACATGACGCCACAGCATGGTAGCAACACAACATGACAACAACATGGTGGCAACACAACATGGTAGCAGAACAAAAGATAGTACAAACATTATTGGGCACAGACAACAGCACAAAGGGCAAGAAGGTAGAGACAACAATACATCATGCAAAGCAGCCACAACTGTCAGTAAGTGGCGATTATTGAGTCTTTGAATGAAGAGATTAAGATAAAACTGTCCAGTTTGAGTGTTTGTTGCAGCTCGTTCCAGTCGCTAGCTGCAGTGAACTGAAAAGAGGAGCGACCCAGGGATGTGTGTGCTTTGGGGACCTTTAAAACTTCTTGATGCACCCATCCCGTTAGCGGGATCATTTTCGTCAACCACCTCTGAATTGCAGAGCGCCAAATTCAAATTAAATTACTAAAAATATTTAATTTTCATGAAATCACAAGTGCAATATAGCAAAACACAGCTTAGCTTGTTGTTAATCCATCTGGCGTGTCAGATTTCAATAAAGCTTTTCAGCGAAAGCATACCTAGCGTTTATGTAAGGACATCTCTCTCAGTAGACAAAATATTACAAACAGGTAGCAGCCAAGTAGATTGGTCACGAAGGTCAGAAAAGCAATCAATTAAATCGCTTACCTTTTATGATCTTCGAGTGTTTGCACTCACGAGACTCCAAGTGACACAATTAATGTTCCTTTTGTTCCATAATGATTATCTTTATATCCAAAATACCTCCATTTGGTTGGCGCGTTATGTTCAGAAATCCACAGGCTCGAGCAGTCACGAAATCGTAGAAGAAAATTCCAAATAGTATCCGTAATGTTCGTAGAAACATTTTAAACGTTTTTTATAATCAATCCTCAGGTTGTTTTTACAACATACACTGCTCAAAAAAATAAAGGGAACACTTAAACAACACAATGTAAGTCAATCACACTTCTGTGAAATCAAACTGTCCACTTAGGAAGCAACACTGATTGACAATACATTTCACATGCTGTTGTGCAAATGGAATAGACAACAGGTGGAAATTATAGGCAATTAGCAAGACACCCCCAATAAAGGAGTGGTTCTGCAGGTGATAACCACAGTTCCTATGCTTCCTGGCTGATGTTTTGGTAACTTTTGAATGCTGGCGGTGCTTTCACTCTAGTGGTAGCATGAGACGGAGTCTACAACCCACACAAGTGGCTCAGGTAGTGCAGCTCATTCAGGATGGCACATCAATGCGAGCTGTGGCAAGAAGGTTTGCTGTGTCTGTCAGCGTAGTATCCAGAGCATGGAGGCGCTACCAGGAGACAGGCCAGTACATCAGAAGACGTGGAGGAGGCCAACAACCCAGCAGCAGGACCGCTACCTCCGCCTTTGTTCAAGGAGGAGTAGGAGGAGCACTGCCAGAGCCCTGCAAAATGACCTCCAGCAGGCCACAAATGTGCATGTGTCTGCTCAAACGGTCAGAAACAGACTCCATGAGGGTGGTATGAGGGCCCGACGTCCACAGGTGGGGGTTGTGCTTACAGCCCAACACCGTGCAGGACGTTTGGCATTTGCCAGAGAACACCAAGATTGGCAAATTCTCCACTGGCGCCCTGTGCTCTTCACAGATGAAAGCAGGTTAACACTGACCACATGTGACAGACGTGACAGTCTGGAGATGCCGTGGAGAATGTTCTGCTGCCTGCAACATCCTCCAGGATGACCGGTTTGGCGGTGGGTCTGTCATGGTGTGGGGTGGCATTTCTTTGGGGGGCCGCACAGCCCTCCATGTGCTCGCCAGAGGTAGCCTGACTGCCATTAGGTACCGAGATGAGATCCTCAGACCCCTTGTGAGACCATATGCTGGTGCTGTTGGCCCTGGGTTCCTCCTAATGCAAGACAATGCTAGACCTCATGTGGCTGGAGTGTGTCAGCAGTTCCTGCAAGAGGAAGGCATTGATGCTATGGACTGGCCCGCCCGTTCCCCAGACTTGAATCCAATTGAGCACATCTTGGACATCATGTCTCGCTCCATCCACCAACGCCACGTTGCACCACAGACTGTCCAGGAGTTGGGGGATGCTTTAGTCCAGGTCTGGGAGGAGATCCCTCAGGAGACCATCCGCCACCTCATCAGGAGCATACCCAGGCGTTGTAGGGAGGTCATACAGGCATGTGGATGCCACACACACTACTGAGCCTCATTTTGACTTGTTTTAAGGACATTACATCAAAGTTGGATCAGCCTGTAGTGTGGTCTTCCACTTTAATTTTGAGTGTGACTCCAAATCCAGACGTCCATGGGTTGATAAATTTGATTTCCATTGATAATTTTTGTGTGATTTTCTTGTGAGCACATTCAACTATGTAAAGAAAAAAGTATTTAAGAAGAATATTTAATTCATTCAGATCTAGGATGTGTTATTTTAGTGTTCCCTTTATTTTTTTGAGCAGTGTATAATCGATAATATGTCAACGCTCATTTTTCAAAATAAAAGCCTGAAACTATGTCTAAACACTGTTCACACCATGGGGAAGCCATAGGAAAAGGAATCTGGTTGATATCCCTTTAAATGGAGCGAAGGCAGGCTATGGAACATGGAGCTTTCAAAATAGAGACCACTTCCTGGTTGTATTCTCTTCAGGTTTTTGCCTGCAATATCAGTTATGTTATACTCACAGACAATATTTTCACAGTTTTGGAAACTTTAGAGTGTTTTCTGTCCTAATCTGACAATTATATGCATATTCTAGATTCTGGGCCTAAGAAATAGGCAGTTTAATTTGGGTACATTTTTCATCCAAACATCAAAATACTGCCCCCTACACTCAAGAGGTTTTTAACAGAATGTGACTGGCAGAATGGGTGTTTTATGTGAAGGATGACGGCTGCAGTAGATATTTCAGATAGGGGGGAGTGAGGCCTAAGAGGGTTTTATAAATAAGCAACAACCAGTGGGTCTTGTGATGAGTATACAGAGATGACCAGTTTACAGAAGAGTATAGAGTGCAGTGATGTGTCCTATAAGGAGCATTGGTGGTAAAGAACATTTAGCCACTCGAGAGCACCCTTACCCGCCGATTTATAAATTATGTCTCCGTAATCTAGCATGGGTAGGATGGTCATCTGAATCAGTGTTAGTTTGGCAGCTTGGGGTGAAAGAGGAGCAATTACGATAGAGGAAACCAAGTCTAGATTTAACTTTAGCCTGCAGCTTTGATATGTGCTGAGAGAAGGACAGTGTAACGTCTAGCCATATTCCTGAGTACTTGTATGAGGTGACTACCTCAAGCTCTAATCCCTCAGAGGTAGTAATCACACCTGTGGGGAGAGGGGCATTCTTCTTACCAAACCACATGACTTTTGTTTTAGAGGTGTTCAGAACAAGGTTAAGGGTAGAGCAAGCTTGTTGGACACTAAGAAAGCTTTGTTGTAGAGTATTTAACACAAAATCCGGGGTGGGGCCAGCTGAGTATAAGACTGTATCATCTGCATATAAATGGATGAGAGAGCTTCCTACTGCCTGAGCTATGTTGTTGAGGTAAATTGAAAAGAGCGTGGGGCCTAGGATCGAGCCTTTGGGTACTCCCTTTGTGACAAGCAGTGGCTGAGACAGCATATTTTCTGACTTTATACACTGCACTCTTTGAGAGAGGTACTTAACAAACTAGGCCAAAGACCCCTAAGAGACACCAATACTCCGTAGCTGGCCCACAAGAATGGAATGGTCTACCGTATCAAAAGCTTTGGGCAAGTCAATAAAAATAGCAGCACAACATTGCTTAGAATCAAGGGCAATGGTGACATCATTGAGGACCTTTAAGGTTGCAGTGGCACATCCATAACCTGAGCGGAAACCAGATTGCATACCAGAGAGAATACTATAGACATCAAGAAAGCCAGTCAGTTGATTATTGACAAGTTTTTCCAACACTTTTGATAAAGAGGGAAAAACAGAAATAGGCCTATAATAGTTTTTACCCGGTAAGTTGCCTGAAAACAGATTCTCATTTACAGCAACGAAGGGAGAGGAATTAGCCAATTGGAAGCTGGGTATGATTAGGTGGCCATGATGGTTATGAGGGCCAGTTGGGAATTTAGCCAGGACAGCGGGGTTAACACACCTACTCATACGATAAGTGCCATGTGACCAGAGAGAGTCAGGACACTCGTTTAACATCCCATCCAAAAGACCGCACCCTACACAGGGCAATGTCCCCAATCAATGTCCTGGGATTTTTTATTTATACTAGTTGAAAGAGTGCCTCCTACTGGCCATCCAAAACTACTTCCAGCAGTATCAGGTCTCCCCTCCAGGACCAACTCTGCTTAGCTTCAGAGGCAAGCCAACAGTGGGATGCAGGGTGGTATGCTGCTGCACTAGAAACCATATTCCTATAAATTCTAGAAGCAACAACGTCTCAGCCATGATGTGGTAGGCCACACAAGCTCACAGAACATGAATGCCGAGTGCTGAACCACGAAGCACAACAAAATCAGCTGTCCTCGGTTGCAACACTCACTACCGAGTTCCAAACTGCGTCTAGAAATGCGTTTTCTGGAGTGATGAATCACGCTTCACCATCTGGAAGTCCAATGGAAAAATCTGGGTTTGGCAGATGCCAGGAGAATGCTACCTGCCCCAATGCACAGTGCCAACTGTAAAGTTTGGTGGTGGAGAAATAAGGGTCTGGGGCTGTTTTTCATGGTTTGGGCTAGGCCCCTTAGTTCCAGTGAAGGGAAGTCTTAACGCTACAGTATACAATGACATTCACAGCGATTCTGTGCTTCCAACTTTGTGGCAACAGTTTGGGGAAGGCCCTTTCCTGTTTCAGCATAACAATGCCACCGTGCACAAAGCGAGGTTCATACAGAAATTGTTTGTCAAGATCAGTGTGGAAGAACTTGACTGGCCTGCACAGAGTCCTGACCTCAACCCCATCGAACACTGTTGGGATGAATTGGAATGCCGACCAGGCCTAATCGCCCAACATCAGTGCCCAACCTCACTATTGCTCTTGTGGCTGAATGGAAGCAAGTTCCCACAGCAATGTTCCAACATCTAGTGGAATGCCTTCCCAAAACAGTGGAGGCAACTCCATATTAATGCCCATGATTTTGGAATGAGACGTTCGACGAGCAGGTTTCCACATACTTTTGGTCATGTAGTGTAGCTAACTATGAGGCTATACTTAATGTTTTGTCATAGAATGAGTCCCTAGTCCTTTATCTTTTACATTTTCATATCTGTCTTGTGTGTGTGTATGTCTAATTGCTCACTCACATGTCCATTGGCCGTGTAGAAAAAAAGTCTTAAAACTCATTGTATGATGCACTAGAAATTATATTCCTAGAAATTCCTAAAGCAGAATGATTTCTATCTTCTGACTGATGTAGATTTGAATGGTGCTTTTGTATTCCGTATCCATCTGCATTAAAGTCTCAATGCTATTCTCTTCTATTTTACAGCTTGCTACAGAAATAATATTATAGACCTTTCAACAGCTCATTATCAGATTTTAAACTTGCAGTAGACAAAGAAAAGATAAATGAGCTAATAATTAATGTTATATTAAGGGATGTGACAAATATATAGATATAATTCCGTACAGCAGTTCACTTAAATGAGCAGGCCAATGTTGGCATTGTTGAGTGGGCGTCTTCCAATGAACAGGACGCCAGTGGGCGTCTTCCAATGAACAGGACGCCATAACCTTCAAAATATAAACTCATTTTCCAAGTAAACAGAGAGAGAGAGAGACAGAAAGAGATAGCGAGGGGCTTTTGACAGGAGCCACGGGAATAAAAGGCAGTGAGATCTCAGCGAGTGCTGAGGAACGTCTGGAAAGAGTCAGTTCTGGGTTGGTCACCATGGGTGGTGTAACGGGACCAGTTTTCCTGTGGCTGCAAGTTGTGTTGGGGGTAACTCTCCACAGAGCCCGTCGTACTTTACTGCAGGCTGCCATCCTCTTCTGCGTTTTAGCGCTGCTGGTCTGGGTGGCCGTCTTCCTCTATGGTAGCTTCTACTACTCCTATATGCCCACCGTCAGCTTCTCTACACCAGTGCACTACCACTACAGGTACTGGGAGACATCATGGAAAGTTTGTTTGGTGCCTTTTCTTCTTCAAATTGAAGTAAAATCCAGTCTTTCTACTCCTTTCACTCACTTTGAATGGATTATTTTAAAAACAAATAATTGCTTTTGCATTAGCATTTAGCTACACTTAACAAAATGCTCTATGCTGTTGCACCTGATTTCTATTTTGTGCTGTTAGTACCATGTCAAGGTAAAAAGCATAGGCCCAACGTCACACCTTTTTATCCTGGCCGCTGTTTGTTCTAGTTCCGACTGTGATGCTCCCAATTCCGTCCTCTGCTCTTTCCCTGTGGCTAACATCTCACTGCTGAAGAATGGCAAAGACCAGGTATGCTCTTCACACATAACCATCGTTTCCCTCACCCCATCTATCCTGAGGTAGATGCTAATATAATTACAATATGCTAAGAAATGATCGCTGTAGTCAGGTATGCTCATTGTCTTTCACAGTATTCTATCCCTCATTGTCTTTCCTAGGTTATGATCTATGGTCAGCCATATCGAATCTCTTTAGAGCTGGAAATGCCTGAGTCGCTTGTCAACAAACAGCTTGGCATGTTCATGATTAAGATGTCTTGCTACACCAACGATGGCCAGACAGTTGCAGCTGTGGTGCGCTCTGTGAGTGCTAAAAGTGCCAAGTTTATTCTGTTTGTCTTCCTACCAAACCCCACTATTGAGCCTCTCCAAGCGTTTCAGCGCCAGTTTGTTCTTGGTTGAATATAACGTGTCCGTTCCTTCCGTTTCCTCCCCACATAAAAGATCCTCTTGTACTTCACAATGTGATGTATTCGATTATTGTGGGGCCCTCTGAGTGACTGCTTTCTTTCCTCCAACAGGCTATGCTGCACTACCGCTCTGGTCTTCTGCAGACCTTGAATACTTTACTGTTCTCTCCTCTCCTGCTGACTGGGATGACGGAGCAGAAGCAGCTCGTTGAGGTTGAGCTCTTCTCAGACTACAAGGCCAATTCTGTAAGTGCTGTTTGTGGTTGCCTGTGCATGTCAAATCTGTTTTCCTCTCCCACAGAGCGTGCACTTAGTTCACTGTGCCCTCTTACTGAATCAGATCATCGTGATCTTGTGATTACCATTTGCAAGTTATCTGTATCATTTTTTTTATTTAGGGGAGGTGGTAGATATTGCAGATTGTGGCTCCATCAATGTAATGCTCTGCATCATCTATATATTTTTTGTAAATATATAAATGTATATTTTTTTCCTTCATTACTTTCCCCTAACCCTTCCACCCCTCCCCCAATTGGAGTAAACTAATGGACAACAACACTTAGGCTTTTACTTCCAGCTTATACATACTATATTCATTTTAGGGACAGTGTATTTTACAATAGTTCTCTTTTGTCCCATCACCATCAAGTTTTGATTTCTATTTGTCACACCCTGATCAGTTCCACCTGTCCTCATTATTGTCTCCACCCCCTCCAGGTGTCGCTTGTTGTCCCCAGTGTATTTATCCCTCTGTTGCCTGTTTCTCTGTGCCAGTTTGTCATGTATGTCAACCAGCTGTTTCTGCGTTTGTCTGATTTTTGCGGTCTCCTTTTTCTGGTCCTCCCGGTTTTGACTCTTGCCCATTTCTGGACTTTGTACCCTCCTACCTGATTATTCTGCCTGCCTCGACCATGAGCCTGTCTGCCACTCTGTACCTCCTGGACTCCGATCTGGTTTTTACATTTGGTCGTGGACAGACAAATTATCTTGCCTACTCCTTTGGATGACTAAACATTGCAAGACTCCAACCATCTGCCTCCTGTGTCTGCATTTGGGTCTTGCCTTGTGCCGTGATCCTATTTGCCGTGTCTTTTTCATCTCTGCTGTTTCACACAATCTAAAACTTATATACGTTTTACGGACACAGTATATTTTACATTAGTTATCTTGTTATTTTTCGTTCCACCCTTCAGCTCCACTCAACCCATTTCATTTGATGTAATTCGATTTACTTGTGAAACCCTCCCTGACGAAGCATACTTCCCTTTCAGCAGCATTTGATGTTCATGTGCTTTCAATTACACCGTTCTTGGACAGACCTCATTTATTAAGTAGTCCAGACAAATACAACTTGTCGGAATAAAAATGTCCTTTCTCTCTCTAATTCTTTCTTTCTCTCGGAGGACCTGAGCCCTAGGACCATGCCCCAGGACTACCTGACATGATGACTCCTTGCTGTCCCCAGTCCATCTGACCGTGCTGCTGCTCCAGTTTCAACTGTTCTGCCTTATTATTATACGACCATGCTGGTCATTTATGAACATTTGAACATCTTGGCCATGTTCTGTTATCTCCACCCGGCACAGCCAGAAGAGGACTGGCCACGCCACATAGCCTGGTTCCTCTCTAGGTTTCTTCCTAGGTTTTGGCCTTTCTAGGGAGTTTTTCCTAGCCACCGTGCTTCTACACCTGCATTGCTTGCTGTTTGGGGTTTTAGGCTGGGTTCCTGTACAGCACTTTGAGATATCAGCTGATGTACGAAGGGCTATATAAATTTGATTTGATTTCAAAGTAAGAATGAGTTTCCCCTTTTATTAGACTTTTAATTGTCTTGCAAGCAAGACCACTTAGTCTTGCATTTGTTCATTGCTGCAAGACTGGCCAACTCAGACTAGTCTTTTTAGGTAATAAGGTCAATATTTTTCTCTTATTGAGCTCTGCTTCTCTCTACCTGTACATTTCTCTCGCTACAGTATCAACCCACTGTTGGTGCTGTCATTGAGATTCAGTCTCAGCGGGTGCAGGTCTATTCAGTTCAGCTCAGGATCCATGCTTTCTTCACTGGCATCAGGTACAGACCTTCCAATAGTATCAATTTTTTTCTGTTTCAAGATTATTTGAGGCCAATAAGTCAAATATATGGAATGTCATTTGATGTTTTTACCTACTGTTGTATCTTTTTTGTTTCCTCCTATTTCCCATCCTCTTCTATTCCTATATCTGAACCCTTTGTCTTAATAGATACCTCCTGTACAATTTCCCGGTGACGTCTGCAGTGATCGGTGTGGCCAGCAACTTTGCCTTCCTCAGTGTCATTGTGCTCTTTGGATACCTACAGTTTATATGGGGGGGACTTTGGCCAGGGTAAGATGCGGTCTCATTTTCTCTGTAATAGGACGTTCCCCATCTTTGCAGTACATCTATATCTTACATTAAAATATAACTGCTGTGAGGTGATCCTCAGCACATCAACTTTGTTTTTCTTGTCTGTAGGTTATGATGGGAGACACGACTCACATGCAGTAGAGAAGAGGCTCGGCAGCGCATGTCCTTCTCACAAAGTGAGTGAGTTCTACTCTGCAACAGGCATCATTGTGTAAAACAAACATAACATGGTTAATCTGAATGTGTTTTAGCTAAAACTCCTCAGAAAGACAATGATCATGTTGCTGAGCAGTTGGAAGAACCTAGACAAGAAGCATCAGTAATACAGAAAGGTGAGGGTGTGAATGAAAGTGTATACACGAGTATATTAAACCAATATGTTGCCAAATGTGTAATTCTCATTGAAAGCAAGTCTAAGAAGCGATAGATCTGTTCTGTGCGCAGTGGCGATTCTTGGTGGGGAACCCCCCCCACTATAATGGTGACAAACGGTGCCCACAAACTGTTAGGGCCTACATAAAGCTGTCCCAACAGCAGAGCTTTCTTTTCCGCACCATTACCACTGCTACACCTAGCTATCAGCAGAGCCTTGTATGGCAGCAAAACAGATAATTCAGCCTCATTTACTGCCTTTTCAAAAAGCGTAGCTCATATGGCTGACTTGCTCAAACAAATGTGCTTTCTACTGACATTTGAGATGTACAAACTATGGCATAAGGGAACGATATGCGGATAAGAGACAATCCGTAATTTCAATTATGAAATTGATGAGCAAGCTAAGAATAACTTAGTCAATAACTATTTGTTCACCATTTTTCAAATGTACAGAGTTCAGGACATGGGCCGTTCTTACAGTATTCTCCCTGTATACCAAGTCAGAACCGTAGGAAAAATAAAGGGGGCATATAAGCAGACACTGAAAGCTCTTACAATATTCAACAGGCTATAGGCTACATGTGCACCATCATGTCAGAACAGAAGTCTAAGTTATGAGTGCGAAAGGGGCTACTTTGGTCCCTTTCCATGTGCCTCACCCTAATAATAACAGCTTACTACACAAACATTTAGTATTACTTTCTTAGCTACAGGATACATATCTCCCTGGCATATTACATAATTTATGCAGCAGCATACAATACATTTTTGGACTCACCTTGTTGTGCTGTGCTCACTTGAACAGGAAGGTGAACTCACTGAAGTCTGAGATTTACGAGTTTCCAGTTTTGGATGCGGCAGAAGTCATGCTGGATTGACAACATGGCCAATGTATTCAACCCTTTCTGGCCTATGGTATTGCATGTGAATTTATCCTTTAAAGCTTGGAAAATAAACCCTTAAACTCAGACATGGACCACACACCCTCTCCACTGAGTAGCAGGCTAGTGATTGCTTTTGCAACGCTTGCAGTTAGTCATTGATTCCTTCCACACCACTCATTGTTGAATTTGTGATTTCCAACGTGTTGTCTAATGTTTATGGCCGATGAGCATCGATACGGTTTATCTATAATTTTTCTTCATATGACAAGGATTGAAAAGGATTTGCCAGTAAATGATCGACTTGATTCATGATGACAACTGCTAGTCTAGCTTGCTAGGATTTTTAAAGAATCAGTCCAATCAAAGCTACGGTAGATATAACGTGATTTGACGTCATTTGATCTGTAGCCAATGACATTGAGCCTTCTTGGATGGGCAATTCTAATGTAAATATGTGGTAGCACCCAAGGAGCTTCAATTTTCGAGCGATGTAGATTTTGTGATGACGTAGTATCCCCATGAGTGACAGAACAATGAGCCAATCACGGCACAACTAGACAACATTACCAACCCCTACGCTCTGTATTTTCCCCACCACCACAGAAAGCACTGAGCTAGGCTGAAACGCCTGCATTTTGGAGCTGCCTTACTCAAGAAATGAAAAAGAGACCATGTTTGTTTTTGGCTTTATTAACTCATAGATTTAAAAATAATTTGTTACATTATTTGCAAACTGATATGTGACATGTATTGATGGCAAAATAGGCAACAAAATTATTGTTGAAAATACAATATTTGGGGATATTTCAGTGATTTAGATGGTACAATGATTCTCTACTTTCTCTGCTTGTTTTATCACATGTTTTATCACATACACTGAGAGTGAATTCCCTACAGACAGCGACTCCAGATACTGTAGTATCTGGGATCTACATCTGTTTATATTAGTTACTGTGCTGTTACTAAGCAGTAATGCATTACGGCAGTGTTAAGTTACTACACCTAATAAGAAATGCACATGCGCACTGGGGTGCCGGGAACTGTAGAGCCCGAGGGGTTTTGACTAAACGAAAACTAACTGTACTCCCGTCTCCTGCCTGGTCATTTCTCCACAACACAAATATTACAGTGGCGACGAGGTGATTAAACTACATAAACGGACATTGCTTGAAGGGAAGAATGTTGCGTGAGTAAATGAAACTCAAAATAATTATGTAATTCGTCAGTTATTTTTTATTTTCTTTCGCCAGTAGAGAAGGCTAAGCACTGCTAGCACTGCTAGTACAGTATTCAGGAGCTGCCAAGTAGCAAGACTATTGGAGTCCAGAACAGCGACACTGCCCTCTGGTGGTTAAATAAAAAAACTGTCTCAATGAACCCATTGAAATTAGGCGATCTCAGTGGAGAAATATTGGCAAGAAAAAAAAGTAAGAAGGAACGTAAACACGGTGTGCACATTAATACAAATGAGTGCAGTGAATGAAGTAATTGCAGAAACTTCTGAAGTGAAGAATTAGATAAATTCAGAAAATTAAGGAATATAACGAAACTGAACAATTAACTGTGAAAATGGCAACCATTGGTCGAGTACCAGAGTTTGAGGCTACAAAAGAGGATTTTGATTCCTATTTGGAGCGTTTTGAGCGTTGGCTGGCTGCAAATGAAATCAAAGATGGAAAGAAAGCAGATGTATTTCTCAGTGTTTTGGGTCCAACTGAGTATGGATTGGTGAAAGGTCTTATTGAACCAATGAAAGCAGTGGAGTTGAACTATGCAGAACTGACTGAAACTCTTTCAAGGTATTTCAAGCCTAAGCCAATTCTCATTGCAGAATGTTTCAGATTTGACCAACGTCACCAGAGTCCAGGGGAAACCGTGGCTGACTACATCCTTGCTTTGAAAAGGCTGGCAAGTACACGTGAGTTTGCACGATTTGTTGATGATGCTCTTCGAGACAAGTTTGTATGTGGTCTCACAGGTGAAGCATATCACAGAAGGCCCCTGTCAGAGAAAGACCTGACCTTTAAGAAAGCCTGTGATATAGCACTTGGACTCGAGCTTGCCCACAGGGATACTATTGAGCTATCGGGACATGCAGAACGTCAGAAAGGTGTTCACAAGGTCAGTGATGCACGTGGTGAAAAAAGCTCACAAAAGTCACACTTTTTTCAGTCCCGTCCTCAAGGTTACACAAGAACAAAGCAGCCCACATCTCAAAGGTTTAAGCCAAGTTGCTACAGATGTGGGGGAGATAATCATCATCACAGTGAATGTCGATTCCAAAATGAAAAGTGCCACAATTGTGGAAAGGTTGGACATTTACAGAGAGTGTGTAAAGCCTCGAAACGCACAGCAAGAGCGCAGAAAGTGTCAGACGCAGCACAAGAAGAGGAAGGTACAACTGAAACAGTAGTGGAACTGTTCACAGTGTACACAGCTCAACAACTAAAAGATGACATCTATCTCAACATGGAGTTAGCGGGAAAACCAGTAAAAATGCAGCTGGACACCGGAGCGTCTGTATCTCTGGTTCCAGAGAGACTCTACAAAGAAAAACTGAAAGAGTGCCCTCTTCAGCCCGCGTCCATCTGCCTTTCTTCATACACGGGTGACACTATTCCTGTGTTAGGGCAGATCCAGGTACCAGTCCGATATGGAAGGAGTGGACACTACCGCTTGTCATTGTTAAAGGAGAAAAATCAGCCTTGCTAGGCAGAAACTGGCTACAAAAGATCAAGTTGAACTGGGGAGAAATCTTCAGTCTCAGAAATGAAAAACCAGGGAGTCAGGCTACACTCACTAACATGCTGGAGACGCACAAAGAACTTTTCAAAGATGGCTATGGTGAAATACAAGACTTCACAGCAAAAGTCAGAGTGCAAGAAGGAACCAAGCCTATCTTTCACAAACCACGTCCGGTTCCCTATGCTCTTAAGGAAGCAGTAGAGAAGGAACTGGACCGCCTACAGAAGAATAACATAATCACGAAAGTAGCGAGGAGCGACTGGGCCGCTCCGATTGTTGTAGTCCCAAAGAAAGACAAGACCGTCAGAATGTGCGGTAACTACAAGGTCACAGTAAATCGCTGCATACTACCAGAGGAATATCCACTACCAAACGCTGAAGATCTGTTTTGCCACTCTAGCTGATGGGAAGGTTTTCAGTAAGCTGGACCTGGCATTCGCTTATCAGCAACTGAAGCTGGATCCGGAGTCAGAACAGTATCTGACCATCAATACACACAAGGGGCTATTCAGATTCAATCGCTTGGCCTATGGAATCTCGACAGCTCCAGCGATATTCCAACAAACAATGGATCAGATCTTGGACGGTATAGACCATGTTGTGTGCTTCATGGACGACATCCTCGTGTCAGCACCAACCATTGGAGAGCACCTTGTAGTACTGGACAAAGTGATGTCAAGACTGGAGAAATACGGAGTGAGAATGAAACGCAGCAAGTGTGAGTTCCTCCAGGACTCAGTGGAGTATCTCGGATACAAGATTGATGCACAAGGCCTGCACCCAACCAACAGCAAGGTGGAAGCAATCGTAAACGCACCAGCACCCACAAATATCTCAGAGCTGAGGTCATTTTTGGGGCTCCTGAACTATTACGGAAAGTTTGTGGCAAACTTGTCTACATTGTTGCATCCGCTTCACCAACTGCTGCAGGCCGATACAAAGTGGAATTGGTCCCCACAATGCGAAGAAGCATTCAAGACTTGCAAACAGCGTCTGCTAAAGAGCAAGTGGCTTGCCCACTATAACACAGAGATGAAGCTGAGACTCGCGTGTGATGCATCTCCATACGGAGTAGGAGCCGTCATCTCACATGTTCTACCGTCAGGTGAAGAACACCCTATTGCATTTGCATCACGGACTCAAATTGAGAAAGCTGCTCAAATTGAGAAAGCTCATGACAGACACTCAAATAATGTCAGAGAATTCAAAGAGGAAGAGAGGGTGATGGTACGTGATTTCAGACACCCTAAGCGCCTGTGGAACTCAGGTGTGATCTTGCAACGCAGAGGACCTTTGACTTACCAAGTTCAAATTGGTCATCGCCAGGTCAACGTTCATGTGGATCATCTGCTACGGTCCAACGCCCCAGCAGAGACATGCCGAGAGAACAAGAACAATAACGACCCCCAGGACTATTCTCCTGACTGTGGACGTACAGGAGAGACAGAGCCTGACCTTCCACCCGAACCTGGCCCACCACAGGAAGCCCAGGAGGAGCGGAGATACCTATTCGACAGCGAAGGGCACCTCAACAGCTTGATCTGTGAGTTGAGCTGGTTAAGGAGGTAACAGACAGTAAAACAAACACTTTAATATGTCCTAGATAAAAGGAAAGACAAAGGACATTCCCTGGGTTAGTTATTAGGACACAAACTCCATCTTCGGGGCAGAATAATCCCCTGGATTTGTGCTGGGCTCTGAAAAGTCAGTAATTGAAAAATGTTTAAGAATGCATTGTTCAGATATTGCATTAGTAGTTACCTAACATATTTACCTTGTTCTCTGGGAGTTAAACACTATGGGGGAGGAGTGTAGTATCTGGGATCTACATTTGCTTATATTAGTTACTGAGCTGTTACTAAGCAGTAATGCATTACGGCAGTGTTACGTTACTACACCTAATAGGAAATGCACATGCGCACTGGGGTGCCGGGAACTGTAGAGCACGAGGGGTTTTGACTAAACGAAAACTAACTGTACTCCCGTCTCCTGCCTGGTCATTTCTCCACAACACAAATATTACAGATACCATTGCACACAGACTGTTTTTTTTGTTGTTGCCCGAAAGCAGCACAACAAGGCTCCACGACAGAAAATGAACAATGTAGGAGAGGCAAGCGGTCAGAGGGGACCAGGATCACAGGCTGTGGACATGGAGCTACAGCAGGATGCGGTAATTAACCTCTCCAAAAAAGAGCTCACTGATGTGAAAGTCTCAGTCTTATCTTAGGGCCTCTCTTTTGTACCTACATGAACAGATAAACCATACAATACGAAAGTAGATCTGTTTAAATTATTTTGCAAGATTAAATTTAAGCACATGTTTTCTCAAAATACTGTTTCAGGCCTAGAAACCCAACAAAGAACTGGTACCCATTTTAAACCCAAAAGCAAATTCTGTCCTATATTTCACAACTCCTCGATTAATACCTGTTGTAGTTTAGTCGAATGCATTCAGAAGAACAGACCCTTAATGAACAAATGAAAGGTTCAACTTTGGTTATCAAACCTGCAGACAAGGGGAGTGCTGTGGTCGTTTTAGACTATGAAAAATACAAAGAAGAGATTCAGAGACAACTCAGTAATGAATGTTTCTATAGGAAATTAAGTTTTGATCCCACACAGGTGTTCCAAAGGGAAATATGCTCTAATCTGGAGCAAGCCCTATTAAATAACCTTATCTCAAAACATGAATATGAATACCTTTGCTGCAAATGTGCCTTATGTCCATGCTTGTACATTTTGCCGAAATTACACAAACCTAAAACACAAGGCAATTAGCACTTTGTGACATCGGCTGATGTAAAAAGGGCTTTATAAATACATTTGATTGAATTATTCAGGCAGACCAGTGGTCTCCCAAATCATCCATGCCAACGTGACATAATAATCTACCATTAAGGGAGACAGTGGGAATGGCCCGTCCAACGCTGTGACTAATCTGTCCGGCGCTGCCGCAATTTGGGCAGCTACAATTGGGCCGTCCGACGTCGCCGCAACGGGTCCGTCAGACAACGCCACCTCAGCAGCCACAACTGGCCCGTCCGGAACTTTCATTGCGCACACCTGGCCCATATTCCTACTGCTTGTATTTATGTGCCCTTTGTTCACCATTGTTCACCATGATGGGGTCGGTTATTGTCACAATGTCTGTTGGTGTGTGTGAGTACCTGTGCTGTGTGTTTTGGGCATTCGTGGCCTCGTGGATTGCGCAGATTACGGTTCTCGTCCCGTGTGTTAATCATTGTGCGTGTGTTGTTTACTTGAGGAACTCCTCGCTCTTTTGTTTTGGGTTTCTACCCTGTGTTTTGTTACGTGTTTGTTTGGTCTTCCCTTACACCGCACGTCGTAATTTGGGCTGAATTTTAAAAAACTATTACGCATTCCTGCGTCTGTCTCATTTATGAATCATTTATGCCAACGTGACACTCCAGTCTTGAAATGCTTACTTAATTACCTTGCCTGAATCATTGTAGCAATGACAGTTGTTCAGCCTTCGTTATATTTGTTTATTTAAAATTTTACACGTGCAGCTCATAGTTGAATTGCAGCACAAGTAAATTAATTGAAAAAATTAGATGTAGTATACAATATTACAGTTAAGTAGCATTAAGCGGTCTCACAAAGTATGACATCCTGTCAGTCAGAGTAGGGGAAAGGTTCAGTTTATGATTGGATTGGGTAGATCTGCCACTGTCAGCCATTTGTAATCTTGGGGTTTTGCAAGCTTCTGGGCAGAGGATCTGCAGGATGGGTGCGGTGGGACTCCCAAGGACTGCAATCCCAGGTCACTGCATGCAGAGCTGTAGGTGGGGCCCATAATGATTTTGGTTGCACGTCGTTGGATCTTGTCAAGTTGGTCGTGTTGTGAGACCTGGGTGCCATACTGGAGCAGCGTAATCGAGCACTGGACGGACAAAGCAGGTGTAGACTGTCAGGTCTTCGGTGGGAGATGGAAGTGGTTATTAAGATGGTTCATCATGAAGAACCTTCGGTTCCCTTCATCTTGTTTGGATCTGACCAGTCGGCTAGTTGGTTGAGGTCCTGCTGTATGGTGGAAGTGTCACATAAGGGTCTTGATTGGATGAGGTTCAGGTCATCCACAAAGGCCCGGGAGTTGGATAAGGTGCCCTCTGATGCACCTTTGACGTGAGCCACAAATACAATTGGACCAAGCCTTGTGCCCTGGGGGAGGCCACAGGAGAGTATCATGGTACTGTATTGCTGGAATGGAAGTTACAAACCCATGGCACGATCTATGGTCGGACAGATAATTGCAAAATGTGTTTCATTGCAATGGTGTGATCCACACGATCAAAGGCCTTGCTGTAGTCTGTCAGGACCCATGTGCTGGAGGTGCCTCTGGTGTCTGCTGTTCTGTACAACTGGTCTGCCATGCTTACAAGGCACTGGGCGGTTGAGCATCCCTTGAGGCAGCCAAACTGTTGGTTGAAGATGTTCTTTGGATATCCACCCATTCAGCAACAAAACCTTCACAACTTTGCCAGAAGGAGCGTGAGCTAGACGGACCATAGCTGGTCAATGCTCGGTGGATTAATCTTTGGCAGGAGGACCACTATTGCCTCCTACCCATTGATGTGGAACCACCCCTTCACGCAGGTGTTGAATATGTCAGTCGGGGGTGAGATATTTCAACATCAAATTACTTGATGAATCTGCCACCTGGTTGGAACGGAGAGTTTTCTCTGTGCATTTCCCATGGTTCAACAACAGCAAGGAGTGGCATAGCTGGCAAATATGCAGGTAGGTTTTCATGTTATAAATCTTAAGGAATGTGACTGAGCAGGTACACCAACATAGTTGAGAATGTCTTGGTGCCTGGGATTGAAGCCTATGGTCTCAGACCTGCTGTTTTCGACTCTCTCTCTCTCTCTACCGCACCTGCTGTCTCTAACTCTGAATGCTCGGCTATGAAAAGCCAGCTGACATTTACTCCTGAGGTGCTGACCTGTTGCATCCTCTACAACCACTGTGATGATGATGATTATTATTTGACCCTGCTGGTCATCTATGAACGTTTGAACATCTTGGCCATGTACTGGTATAACCTCAACCCGGCACAGCCAGAAGAAGACTGGCCACCCCTCAGAGCTTGGTTCCTCTCTAGGTTTCTTCCTAGGTTCTTGCCTTTCTAGGGAGTTTTTCCTAGCCACCGTGCTTCTACATCTGCATTGCTTGTTGTTTGGGGTTTTAGGCTGGGTTTCTGTATAGCACTTTGTGACATCAGCTGATGTAAAGATGGCTTTATAAATTGAGTTGATTGATTTTTATTATGGTTACCATATAAATCAATACATTATTGTATGACTTTCCTTGAGCAAATATGCTTTTTAGAGCTGTTACAAAGACCACCACGTATTGAATTTAAATTAATTTATTTGGGTCGAAACATATACAGCAAGATGTACATTGTATTCCCAGAGGATAGCACTTAAAAGTATTTATTAAACACTTGTTTCCAAAGTGGTCCACGATTTTACTTTTCTTTTAAATACATGTCTTTTTTTCTGTTTTAGATAACTTAATGTTTCAAGGAGCAATGAAGGATAAGTGAAGTTACAATTGGTAGAGTTTTGTTGAAAAGTATCCGTATAGGTAAAAACTGTTATAGAAAATAAGATATTGTCTGATGTGTGTGTGTGTCAAATTTCATTGGTGAGGTTAATTCAAATGTGAATGAGAGTAATAATGAAATGAATGGAATGTTTTGACTTGAGTATGAATAAAAGGTTATTTGAAATGTCTTCAAGATAATGTGAAGTTTATCAGTATATAACTGGTCAGCTTTAATGCCCAACTTAATAAATGAAAAGCGAATACATTCAATCTTTATTAATCAGGTAAAATGAAGCTGATACATGTGTATGTGTAACAGGGTTGGTTATGTTTCCAAATGTGTATTTAATGTTCAAGCATTCTTATTGGTTAGTTCAACTCTGACAATAAGGTGTGTTGTGATTGGCCCCGCTTGCAGATAGGGGGAGATCGCGAACGTCTCCCCAGTATGAGAATGTGATGCAAGGGATTTTGCCATCGACAGCCATCAATACCGTTAAACCCTGCACAACTAACGTGCTGTTTCCCATTTAACAACAGCAGAAATAAATGATGCTCAACCGGGACCACTGGCCGAAGTGATTTATTTTGAGAAAACAACGCATGGAGAGTACATATACATCTGTCACATATGTTAAGGATAGACAACAAATATGAGGTTATTTTCCGGTGAAGTAGTTTTAGTTAATTTTGTCCTAGCAGTAGGATGGTAGTCTGTATTGTTATTCTAGTATGAAAAACAGTGATGTTGCTCTAGCTTCCTGGCTTTTGATGTGAAATATGACAGGGGTTTCTTTGTACCTAGTTCACACCAATGTTGAAAAAAGCCAGTGGTGTAAAGTACTTCAGAAAAATACTTTAAAGTACTACTTAAGTAGTTTTTGGGGGTATCTGTACTTAACTATTTTGATTTTTGACTACTTTTAACTTCACTGCATTCCTAAAGAAAATGATGTGCTTCTTACTCCATACATTTCCCCAACGCCCAAAAGTACGCGTTACATTTTCAATGCTTAGCAGGACAAAACATGGACCAATTCACGCACTTATCAAGAGAACATCCCTGGTCATCTCTAGGATCAGGTACCCCCTGTTCATTCATAATAATCTAAAGGCCAAACGGATTCTTAATTTTATTTAACTAGGCATCAGATCCTAGGCCAGCCCAGCACATACTCTGAAATGCTTTATGAATATGGGCCCAGGTAGACCTACTATGAAACAAAAAAATAAAAGAAATGCACACACTGGGATCAGTGTGAGATCCAACATCTGAGGACTACACACACATAATACTTCTATTGAAGACAATGCTATAGAATTAAGTGTTCATGACGTCATTATCAGAGCGTGTTATGAGCAAAACGAGTTCAAATCGAATGCACATGCTCAGACTGCGGGGTCATACATTGCATGCTACGAACAAAGTGAATGTCTTTGCTAGCTACGGATGATAAACTCGAATTGATCTACATATAGAAGTGATATTATCCAGTATTATTGGACTTACGTCTTCGTGTTAAGTGTGTGTTCGGTTCCTGATTATGTCAACAGCCGACGATTCACGTTACCAGAACGGTACGATGAGGGTTAGTTAGCTAACGCGTTAGCTAGCTGTTGTGGCTTAGCTAACTGACGTTCGCTAACAAACCTGTTAACAGCAATGTTCTTCCTTGTCAGCTAAAGTTTTTTTCATAATACTAAATGTAATACGACAGTAACTATCAATTGATACGTAGGTAGCTAACGTTAACTAGCTACATAAACAAGTTAGCCAGCGAACGTTAGGGGTTATCCGCAGAAAGCAGCTAGATACTGTAGCTAGCCAGCCAGCCAGCTATTTGTGGTTTATAAGTTAGTTAGCACTGTTTTTATTTTATTACACTGGACCCATGGCTCGCATGCTGATACTCACTCTGACAGCATATATATCTGGCTAGCTAACACTCACACCTCTTGTGTGACAGAAGTAACGTTAGGTAACTAGTTAGCTAGCCAACAGCAACGTTGAGTAATTCCATAGCTAGCTAGCTAACTACATCGTAACGTGGCTGCAAGTCTGAACGTGTTGGCGTAGTAAAAGAGTGCATTAGCTAGCGCTTCTGCCAAACATGCATGATAACAGACGACGATGACAATAAATATGGGCCATTACCAGGCTAATTGCCGTGACCTTGTTGAAGTACTTATTCTGTGAAAGCAAAAACACATTTTTGTGACTTTGTCCATCAGATCACGATGACAGAGTTGGAGGACAAACGTTTCGCAACCGCAAAGGCAGGGGTCCTTTTAGGGCCCATATGTATAGTGACCAGGGTCCAGGAGCACCAGGGACAAGAACAAGATATCGTGGTGGCCAAAAAGGCGGTGGCGGCCAGGGACCCAGAACGAGATTTGACGATGAGGATGGAGATGTGGCAATGACAGACAGCAACTCCCAAGATGGGTCCTCTCAACACAGATTGTGGGTTTGTCATGCAAATTATGGGGAATATTTCATTTAAAATGTTTATAGGTTTTATCATGGAAGTTATCCTTTTAACCCTCTCATGGTTTTACCTTGCCAGTAACCCTTACGGAAGGCCGAATCGCCGTGGTGATGACCGCTTTGATCGTGGCCGCAGAGGTGGCGGTGGAGGAGGTCACAGGGGTCGTAGTAATAACAGAGGGGATGGAGGTGGAGATGGCCGCAATACCTGGTTCAAGATATTTGTGAGTCAACATTGTGAATGAATTGGGTGGCTTTACTGATCTACTAAGCTGTCAGCGATTGGATTGTAATCAACCAATGCTAATTTGTGACTCTTACAGGTCCCCTATGGAAAGAAATATGACAAAGACTGGCTCATAACAGCTCTGCAGAGTATCTGCTCTATACCCTTCACCCCAGTAAATGTAAGTGACCACTGCCTAATGGCTCTTTTGCGTGGTCAAGTTAGTCCATAAATAGTTTAATTCCCATGTCCCTTGAAATTGTTTCATTTGATTGTTTTTAATATAACCTAAACTACGTTCTTTCTACACCTCTGTTTTCCAAAGTACCAAGTAGAGGGCAACCGAGCACAGTTCTATATTGACGATTCCATCACTGCGAATGCCTTGTTAAAGATATCTCGGAAGATCACAGACAAAGAAGGCTACAAGGTACAATTTTTTTCCCCTTCCACAAGATCTCTGCCAGTTTTATCAATTAGTGTTAAGTGGAAGATTTTGGCAGACTGGGAACCAGACATGAAAACGCATTATGTCATCAGGATTTTTAAATTAAAGGCCCAGTGCAGTGAATTGTATTTTTCCTGTGTTTTATATAGGGCTGACTCCCAGTTAATCGACTTGTTGATTGTTTGGTCATTAGGCCGTTAGTGGACCACGATTGTTTTAGTGGAGCAGTAGTGTATGTGTGTGTATGTGTGTGTGTGTGTGTATATATATGTGTGTGTGTGTATATATATGTGTGTGTGTGTGTATATATGTGTGTGTGTGTATATATGTGTGTGTGTGTGTGTATATATGTGTGTGTGTGTGTATATATATGTGTGTGTGTGTATATATATGTGTGTGTGTGTATATATGTGTGTGTGTGTATATATGTGTGTGTGTGTGTATATGTGTGTGTGTGTGTGTGTGTATATATGTGTGTGTGTGTGTATATATGTGTGTGTGTGTGTATATATGTGTGTGTGTGTGTGTGTATATATGTGTGTGTGTGTATATATATGTGTGTGTGTGTGTGTGTGTGTGTGTGTATATATGTGTGTGTGTGTGTATGTATATATGTGTGTGTATATATATGTGTGTGTGTATGTATATGTGTGTGTGTGTGTATATATGTATATGTGTGTGTGTGTGTGTGTGTGTGTATATATATGTGTGTGTGTGTGTGTGTATATATAAATCAAATCAAATTTTATTTGTCACATACACATGGTTAGCAGATGTTAATGCGAGTGTAGCGAAATGCTTGTGCTTCTAGTTCCGACAATGCAGTAATAACCAACAAGTAATCTAACTAACAATTCCAAAACTACTGTCTTATACACAGTGTAAGGGGATAAAGAATATGTACATAAGGATAAGAATATGTACATAAGGATAATATATATATATATGTGTGTGTGTTTGTTTTTCACAAGCGTAGCAGGATGGGCTATTAGCTGAACAATAGACTATTCAACCTTACTAAAGAATTGTCTAATAGCCGAGCTTGGTGTGAACCGCCCCTCCTCCCCAACTTGGAACAAATCATTTTCAGGACTATCTAGAAAAAGCAGCAGAGATGTGCAATAGGTTTCTAAGAAGAGGTTACTCTCCACAATGTGTGGATGAATCTCTTAATTTGGCATTGGGGAAAACACGAGATGAACAAAAAAGACCCGCTAAAGAACCCTCTGTAATGTTCACAACTACATATACTTTGAACTCGCAAAAAGTGGGAGATGCGGTCAAGAAACACTGGCATGTTTTATTTACGTGATAAATTGGTCCGTGCCAACTGCCTGCCACAAAAGAAAATCAGCCAGAATGTTTTTGGATTTTGAATGTTTTTGGATGTTTTTCTTACACTGCACCCAAGGATTTATGAAAACTTGCTTGGTAGGTTGATGTCCCCATTGTGGTTTTACAGATGTTTTTAATACTTTTTATGTACACACTTGATTTGAATATTTTTTAAATGCATATTGTTATATTTGGTAGCACTTATTTGTTTAACTTCGCCTCCAACCCCTTTCAATGCGTGGAACGGATGTGGGTGTGGCTAGGTCTACATAACAGCGCTAATTTTTTTTAAACTCAAAAGCTCTGACTGAGGCTGTGAGGACGATATGTAAAGCTTATTGCAGATCAGTGATATGATCAAGAGCAGTGTGCGGGTTCCTTCCTCTTTTTCCTCATCTTATCCGGCTGTTGCACCTGCAAAAAAGATAGCTCAGATGTGCGAGTGCCTTTTTGAATTTTGAATTTGACTTTACAAACAACAAGAGGGCTTAATTGGAGTTTAAGTCTGCACGTTCAAACTAAAACAGTGTAACTAAAAAGAGAGCGCACATTTTGTAATTCCCAAACTCTAAAAGTAATTGGAAAGGTAGATACAAATGATGTGTGACATTGTGGTTACAATAAAGAATGTAGCCCATCATGCAAATGTTTCCTATTAGCAGGACAAGGGACTTTTTATAGCCTGGCTACTGTTGTGAAAATCCCTCAACTTGCAATGTATCCGATGCAATGTATCCGATGCTTACTCATTCCAGGATTTCTTTATTTTTATAATTTTCTACATTGTAGAATAATAGTGAAGACATCACAACTATGAAATAACACACAGAATCAGTTAAGAACAAATTCCTATTTACAAAGACAGCCGACTCCTTCCTCCCCAACGGGGATTTGAACCCCGGTCTCCCGCGTGCCCTGCATTATGTTGTACAGACATGGCCTGCTCTCCCTTATGTAAGGAATTAGGGACTTTCCCATGTTTTCTATAGTATGTATTGTTGACTGCACAGTAGCCTAATAACAAATAAACAAATTTCCTTAATAAAATAATGATAAATACTTTCAAAATGCAGATGTTGATTTAGTTATGGATCCATAATGAATTACTATGGGAATAAATATCACTGATTTACAGAAATATTGGAAAAAAGTTGTCTAATGAAGGCAAACAATTTAGAATCCTCCAATCCTGTAGCCTACTCCCGACAGTCATGTTGTACATCACCATATTTTCCATTCCACCCTGAGAGTTTCATTTTTCTCTCACCATAATATTAATCAAATTGAGCCACATTTATTAAAATCAATCCCATATACTATGTTATTACAAAAAAGGTTTTAAATTCTCTGGTAATGCCAATACGGAATGCCCTCTGGTGGTCAAACTAGCAATAACTTGCAGTAACAGGAAAAATGGCTGATAATTAAATGACGTGCTGCGGAAGCACACAAGGTGTGCCCGCAGTATGACGCAACTTTTAAAGGAGGAACCACTGTATACTACACTTGTGAGAATCAAGTTTTGGTTTATTTCATTTACGAGTTTTGTCAATTTAGTCATTGTCTGAAAACCATAACTGGCATGCAGACCGGTAGAAATAGTAAGATGAATTGGCATTCAACATGAGAAAGGTTGCCGACTCCTCACGTAGCTTATTACTGTCAACTTCAGGAGCGTAATAGCAGAATCTGAGTGAGGAGAAAAATTGGGTCAGGTTAAGTTTTTTCCCCTTTTTTTTCTGGTTATCTAGATCTCTGGCACCCTCTTGAGGTATGTCTTGTTTCATCAAACCGCGAGCTCAATACATATAGTTGATTTTACTAAAACACAGGGTGTATATGGAGAAATACACGTGCATGTTCTTATTTTTTTGACCAATCGATTGGCCAAAAGAACAGAACTTTCTGTTTTAGTCAAGGACAGACCTAGTTTTATATCATATTGTACAACAACATCTGATGAAACTAACACTGTAAAAGTGAGATTTAAAAAATGTAAAAAAAAAAAAAAAAAATCTTATTTCCTGATTGTTGCTGGACTACACAAGACCTACTAATCAGCAGATTTGCATGGGTGGGAGTTTCGGCTTTGCATGGTGACAACACCATGCGGTAAATTTTGTTTTTTAGAACAATAACAAAGACGTCCAAATAACGGCTAGTTTTCAGTTTTCCCCTCAACTCACACCACAGTTAGGCAGTCCTAGCAAACGTATTTATTGAGAAATAGTTTTTCGCTCAAAGGCTATTTTTGCCCATTTTAATGGAGATTATTACAGTACGGTACTTAATTGTTACCCAGATATGATTTGATATTGATATAAAAACAGCTGAGGCCAGGTTAATGGTTTGAGGATGGCAAATCAGTAAGGATAGGACCATCATTAGGATCTTGAGAAGGGGTCAAGCGGTGGTTAATGATTAGGGCTTCCAATTGGAATTCAAGGCGAACCATTTCCCCTCGGGGATACTCATTAGAAGACACGCCATTCACTCCTCCAACTTCCATCTTTCCAGGTGACTGTACTGATGAATTCCTGTCCTCCACCCTCCTTTCTTCAGTCTGAACTAAAGCCAGCTGATCTGGAGCACCTAAAGGTAAGACAAGGAGACCCGCTGTTAATAAATAGGAGATGGAGTGATGGGTTTTAATAAAGTATATTATTATGCATGGAGATGTATGGGCTGAATGTCTATTAAAACCCTTTTTCCCCTCATTAGCAATGCATGGCTAAACGCTTTGATCGCTCTCAACAAGCCCTGGACTTGAACAACATCCGGATAGACCCAGGTAAGCACACGGCAAGAGCAGTTAGTCACATCAAATATTTTTCACTGTACATTTACATTATATGACATGGATTTTGGTAGTGCCATCTAACAGTCCTACGCTTCCCTGATTTTCACAGACCTGGTTTCCCAGAACATTGATGTGACATTGAACAGAAAGAACTCTATGCACGCTGTTATTAAGATAATTGAGGAGAACATTCCAGAGGTATGGATGTGGCCCTTACTTGTAGCTGAATAATATGTTTGCTTTCCTTTCCACTGATCCCTACTTGTTTCCTTCCATAGCTTGTTTGCCTGAACATCAGCAACAACAAGCTGTTTAGGCTGGATGACCTGTCAGAGCTGGTCAACAAGGCTCCAAACTTGAAGACACTCAATCTTTCTCATAATGAGGTGAGGAGATCGGGTCTGGTTGAGGCACAATCGGTTGTTACTCAAACACTGATCTTTACTGGGATTGCACAAAGTTCTGTTGCTTTTCAGTTATCCACATAATTCATTTAGTAAATTGACTACTCTTGGGGACTAGGAGTTCTCTCTCTGTCAGGTCTTTAGAGTATCAATTAGGCTACTGGCTGTTTGATTAGATTTTATTGTCCCTACCATTCCAGTTAAAGACAGAGCGTGAGCTGGATAGGATCAAGGGTCTTAAGCTGGTGGAGCTATGGCTGGAGAGGAATCCCCTTTGCGACTATTTCAAGGACCATGCTTCTTACATAAGGTCAGTCTGTGCTCAGGATGGGTGGGTGGGTAATAGTATGATGCTGACAGTGTGTTGTGAGGTGTATGGGGGGGTAGTTTAGCTCTCTATTCCCTGTATTTCAGGGGGAACTTGAATGTATTCAGAAAATTCCCGTGCTGCGGGAAATTACATGTTATTTATGGATTATATGATTCGGGAAGGACATGTTGGGTGTGGTACTACTGAATAGTAACGCGCCGCTCAAATTTGAAAGAACTGGAGTGGCTTAGTGAACACCATCCTATCAGAGAGCCTCTCACTGAGCCATCCTACTTTACTACAATAACATATGTGGTGAAGAAGTTAAGATTTCAGATCTGTTCTTAGACAATGTTTTGGTTTATGTTGGAATCCTACAAATACCCTACTCAATGCTTGTGGGGAAGCACCAGAATTCAAATGTAATGCCACCTTTATGATTCTTTTAATTTAAGGTCCATGCATGCCATACCTGCCGAAGTTTTGACATGATCAAACCATTAACCTCTTCACGCCATATACCTCAACATTAACCAGCTTAACACATGGTGTATTTGAGGATAATGGCTACATCTATCACTTTAATTATTCTCCACCCCTCCCCCCTTCTAGATGCAGGTTCAACTGTCTGAGTGCTCTTTGTCTGTCTCGCTCTACCTCTCCGAAACTCTGCAGCTCATCTTTACCTTCCATCTTTTTCTGCAGTGGAGATGGCCCTGTGCCCCCTACAGACACCTCTGTATAAAATGTTTACATAAAAAAAGGAAATCCATATAATTTAAATGTCGAGAAGTATTCGCTCGAGCACACACACACACTTATCTTGGATAATACTGACCACAGCATTTTGACCCGTAGTAGTCATTGAGACCCATACTTTGGGAGGAGCTTGGATTAAGAAAATTGCATTGTGGAAAGGGATTCCTTAAATATTCATATGGGAAACATGGGAAACATGGTATTTACTATCTGCTTGTGCTACATGCTGATTGGGCTGATGGTACCTCCTTCCATCCTCCCCTATAACGGGTCCTGAAATGTGGCCAGTGAAGAGGGCTGGTTAGCCAATGACGGGTAAGATCCCACCTTTGATACCGGGACAACCTAAGACAGGCACAGCCGTGCATCTGGCCACATCGTACGCACGCACGTACATGCAGTATATGCTAAGCAAAGAAGACATTGAAGTGAAGAAGAAAACGAAGGTGAAGATTTGCTCTACAGGCCTGGGGTTGGAGAGGGAGAGAGGTTTCCACAAAGCCAAGCAGAGTCCCCAAATACAAGCTTTCTCATAATTCCCTTAAATCTAACATGCCTTTACTTCAAGGCTTGTTTGTTTTTCGCAGGTTGGTGGACACGTCCTCAGAATGTAACAGCCAGAGAGGAGGAGAGGCTTTGAAAATGAGGGACACAAAGATGCATTTATTGAGAGACCCTCAATCAGTGGGATTTCAATATAGGAAGTTGATTTCCTTTTAAGGAGATGACTCTTAAAGTTTCTGTGGGCATAAAGACATGCAGTCATGTCAATGTTCACTGATCAAGTCCTCATATCGCTCTCAACATGTTTCCCTAAAAATATCAAACAAAAACACTTTTGCTTGAATGCCTTATTTATTTTTAACCACCCCCGGAATGTTAAAGTTGAAGTGGGGTCCAAAATGTAATTTATAATTTATTCTGGTACAAAATGCATTGTGTGAGATGCAGTATCATTCTTACGTCAATCAATGCTAGCAACAAAGAGCTACTTCCAATAGTGCTCTGTCTGTAGTGGTGCTCAGGGCCCAACTTTCATGTTCTCTATCACTCTGTTTATCTTTTCAGTTCTATTTGTGTGTATTTTCTTCATCTGAAGGGGATGCTTTGCATGGCCTCCTCAACTTACTTGTTTTCTACTCCTAGTGACATTGCATCATCTATCAATGCTTTTCGTGATCTCCCCTCTGCTGTTTTGGTTTGATACGGCGACTCTGTCTTGTTCTATGTTACCATAAGTCTAGCGCTTCCCTCCATCCCCCTCTGTTCTACATATCGCTATGGCTTTGGTGAAATACACTGATGGCAAGTGTGTAGTTGCTTTCTACATGAAACGACAGGGTGTAACTTTAACCAGCCTTTATGTAACGGATTAACCCCTCATAACCCTGCTTCATGGAATTCAGTCATCTCCAGCAGTCTCTATCATCACCTCTACATCTCATCCCTGCAGTCGTTAGATTCCATTTCACTATCTCTTGGTTCTATGACGTGTGTATCGGACAGCTCAAACATGCAACATCTAGTTTTACCACGGTACCACCCTTGTGGACTCTACCAATCACATTGGCCACATCACACGTCTGAATTACCAGTCCACTCCCCTATGCGTGTGAAAAGCACTGATTTTTCTCTTGTTGGTATGAGCGCTCACAACCAACGTTCACACCCCTACCCCTACCACCCCTTCCAAGACAGCGTGTGTCAGTGTGTTTCGGCGTGTAGGGGGGACGGTGAGTATCACAAAGGGGTGAGTACATTGCCACAGGAAAGGGGGCCGGGGTGGGTGGCGAAATCGGGACTGTCGCCGTAGATTTATTTGACATTTGATTTATCTGTATTATCTGTATCCCTGTTCATATTAGTACATGAGGACGTGTAACATTAAGTACCTCTTCACTGATATGCAGAGCTGATTAGTTCATGATCAGGCATGGGTGTGGTCTATCCTGAACAATCAAATATGAAGTTCAAACCACCCTGATAATGATGAATCAAGTCCATTGGTCTTTGGCCAAATTCCTCCCCTAATTTTTGTTAATTGGCTGGACGGGGATTATATCAACATTTGGGCAGCTATTAGAGATTATTATCCATGGATGAGGCTGTGAGTGCATGAGCAAACGTGTGTGTGTGGTTAAATGGTATTCAGGGGGATGACTCCGAGTCTCTTATATTTGGTCAGCAGCACTAACTCCCGTCTCTTGTATCTTCTGTGTTTTTGTGAATGTCGGACAGCACGGTGAGAGAGAGGTTCCCCAGGCTTCTCAAACTGGTAAGGATTCTAAATTCATCCTTTTCCATTCCGTTTTTGATATTATTATAAATGTATTTGTGAAACCTTTTCAACTCTTTAATGAGTTATTTTAGTTCTCTCCTTGACCTCTCTCTGTCGCTCACTAGGATGGTCAGGATCTCCCCCCTCCTATAGTCTTTGATGTGGAGGTGACTCCTGCTGCCCTTCCACCCTGCAAGGTAATACATACAACCAATTGTTTATCATTCGGGGCTGTGCATGTAATCACCTTTGTCAAAATAGGAGATTTTTCTTTACTTTACAATTTCTTTACTTTTGACTGCTGTCACAGGCCAGCTACTTCTGCTCAGAAGAGATCAAGACTCCCATCCTCGCCTTCCTACAACAGTGAGTTTGCACTTAGCTCTTTATATGTGTAACAGGGAAAGACGATGGAATCCACAGATACAGATTATTACTGTACACACTAAGCCTGAACCCAAAACACTGACTCGCTACAATGTATATTATTGTTATAAATGGTTAGAACAAAAGGGGAGAATGATTTGATGTAATTTGGATTATTCTTTAAACAACAACATTGATCTGCAATAGGTAGAACATCTATCTGTACCGATTGGAAATGTAAGTTGTATGTTTCTTCTGATGTAACTTTAAAAAATAAAATAACCCCCCCTCCTTTAGATACTACAGTGTGTATGACTCCGGGGACAGACAACCTTTGTTAGATGCCTACCATGATGGGGCGACCTTCTCCTTGAGCATGTTCATTACCATGCAGAACCCATCCAGGTACCCCCTCGGCTAGTTGTTAATGTCTCCAGCAGCATAAACAGTGTATTATAAACGTGCTCAGCAGCACCTATTTGTCACCTGTTTCTAACATAGTCAGTCACTGTCTCTAGGTGCAGTCTCGGAGATTACCATAAAGACACTCGGAACCTGAAAAAGCTCAAAGATCCCTGTGAGTCTCTTCTGATTCTCTAGTTCAAAGTTTTGAGAAGTAATGGTTGATGTCATTGTCATCTCTTTCAGTGCAAATTTAGTCTCTGAATAAAGTAAACCTCTTGGTTGTGAAAGTCACTCATATACACAAAGTAAAAGACTACATTGAGAGTAACATCTTTGTTCTTAAATAAACCCTCTTGCCCTCTGTTCTTTCAGCCACACGATTCCGCTTACTGAAGCACACCCGTCTGAATGTGGTGGCTTTCCTGAATGAACTGCCCAAAACGCACCATGACACTGCATCGCTAAATGTGGACGTCAACACCTTCACCGTGAGTAGAATTCACTTCTAACCATCAACTCGCATGCATGACCATCCTTGATTTCATAGCTTCAATCTCTTCTCTCTCTCCACTTTTACAGAACACGTTACTGTCGTTCACAGTCACTGGAGTGTTCAAAGAAGGTATGCTTTTTAAAACTTTTCAAACTTATTATACTGTTTCCCCATATTTTTTAATTGATTTTTTTATTTCACCTTTATTTAACCAGGTAGGCTAGTTGAGAACAAGTTCTCATTTGCAACTGCGACCTGGCCAAGATAAAGCATAGCAGTGTGAACAGACAACACAGAGTTACACATGGAGTAAACAATTAACAAGTCAATAACACAGTAGGAAAAAAAGGGGAGTCTATATACATTGTGTGCAAAAGGCATGAGGAGGTAGGCGAATAATTACAATTTTGCAGATTAACACTGGAGTGATAAATTATCAGATGGTCATGTACAGGTAGAGATATTGGTGTGCAAAAGAGCAGAAAAGTAAATCAATATAAACAGTATGGGGATGAGGTAGGTAAAAATGGGTGGGCTATTTACCGATAGACTATGTACAGCTGCAGCGATCGGTTAGCTGCTCAGATAGCAGATGTTTGAAGTTGGTGAGGGAGATAAAAGTCTCCAACTTCAGCGATTTTTGCAATTCGTTAGTCACAGGCAGCAGAGAACTGGAAGGAAAGGCTGCCAAATGAGGTGTTGGCTTTAGGGATGATCAGTGAGATACACCTGCTGGAGCGCGTGCTACGGATGGGTGTTGCCATCGTGACCAGTGAACTGAGATAAGGCAGAGCTTTACCTAGCATGGACTTGTAGATGACCTGGAGCCAGTGGGTCTGGCGACGAATATGTAGCGAGGGCCAGCCGACTAGAGCATACAAGTCGCAGTGGTGGGTGGTATAAGGTGCTTTAGTGACAAAACGGATGGCACTGTGATAAACTGCATCCAGTTTGCTGAGTAGAGTGTTGGAAGCAATTTTGTAGATGACATCGCCGAAGTCGAGGATCGGTAGGATAGTCAGTTTTACTAGGGTAAGTTTGGCGGCGTGAGTGAAGGAGGCTTTGTTGCGGAATAGAAAGCCGACTCTTGATTTGATTTTCGATTGGAGATGTTTGATATGAGTCTGGAAGGAGAGTTTACAGTCTAGCCAGACACCTAGGTACTTATAGATGTCCACATATTCAAGGTCGGAACCATCCAGGGTGGTGATGCTGGTCAGGCGTGTGGGTGCAGGCAGCGAACGGTTGAAAAGCATGCATTTGGTTTTACTAGCGTTTAAGAGCAGTTGGAGGCCACGGAAGGAGTGTTGTATGGCATTGAAGCTCGTTTGGAGGTTAGATAGCACAGTGTCCAAGGACAGGCCGGAAGTATATAGAATGGTGTATATAGAATGGTGTCGACATTTTCATTAACAAAAAAAGTCATTAACCATGTCTCTTTTTCTCTCTTTCACCCTAGTTGAAGGTAAATCCCGAGACTCTGTCAGAGCTTTCTCTCGGGTGTTCATCACAGTGCCGGCTGGAGGGACAAGGTAGGCCTAGACATTTGTACCAGACCACAAGCATAGAGATGGTTCCTCAATATACTATGTTAACAAAAGTATGTGGACACCCCTTCAAATGAGTGGATTAGACTATTTCAGCCACACTCATTGCTGACAGGTATATAAAATAGAGCACACAACCATGCAATCGCTATAGACAAACATTGGCAATAGACTGGCCTTCATCGTGGCACCATCACAAGATGCCACCTTTCCAACAAGTTGGTTTGAATATCTGTCCTGCTAGAGCTGCCCCGGTCAAGTGTAAGTGCTGTTATTGTGAAGTGGAAACGTCTAGGAGCAACAACAGCTCAGCCGCAAAGTGGTAGGCCACACAAGCTTACAGAACGGGACCACCGAGTGCTGAAGTGCTCTGTCCTCGGTTGCAACACTCACTACAGAGTGCCAACCTGCCTCTGGAAGCAACATCAGCACAGGAACTGTTTGTTGGGTAGCCACACACAGGCCTAAGATCACATTGCCAAGCACTGGAGTGGTGTAAAGCTCGCTGCCATTGGACTCTAGAGCAGTGGAAACTTGTTCCGTGGAGTGATGAATCACGCTTCACCATCTGGCAGTCCGACGGATTAATCTGGGTTTCGGCGAAGGCCAGGAGAATGCTACCATAATGCCAACTGTTAAGTTTGGTGGAGGAGGAATAATGGATTGGGGTTGATTTTCATGGTTTGGGCTAGGCCCCTTAGATTCTGTTCTTCCACCATTGTGGCAACCGTTTAGGAAAGACCATTCCGGTTTCTGCATGACAATGCCCCTGTGCACAAAGCGAGTTTCATACAGAAGTAGTTTGTCGAGGTCGGTGTGGAAGAACTTGACTAGCCTGCACAGAGCCCTTACCTCAACCCCATCGAACACCTTTGGGATGAAATGGATCGCCGATTGCGAGCCAAGCCTAATCGCCCAACATCAGTGCCCGACATCACTAATGTTCTTGTGGCTGAATGGAAGCAAGTCACCGCAGCAATGTTCCAACATCTAGTGGAAAACCTTCCCAGAAGAGTGGAGGCTGTTATAGCAGTATTAATGCTCATGATTTTGGAATGAGATGTTTGACGAGCAGTCTTTTGGTCATTTAGTGTATTGACAACTCTGCATAATAAAAGATAATGGAAATGTGTAATGTCGTCTTTTCTTGTTTGTCTTTGTTTCAACAGTCTTTGCATAGTAAACGACGAGCTTTTTGTTCGTAATGCTACAACTGAGGAGATCCGGCGGGCCTTTGTTGCACCCGCCCCCACACCATCCAGCAGCCCTGTCCCCACCCTCTCAGCTCCCCAGCAAGAGATGCTTTCTGCCTTCTCCCTAAAGTCCGGCATGAACCTGGAATGGTCCCAGAAGTGAGTGGCACACAGTTAACTTGCATTAGATTTTACAGAGTGGCTGCGGATCTGACTTTTCTGGACCCTCTTCCCGACAGCTAAAGGCCCTGAAGCGTCTGCGCATGATTCTCTACTTACGCAGTCTGCTCTAGAGAACAGGCTACTCTGGTGAATGCTGCTTGTCTAATAAAGTTAGATCAAAGCTGAATCAATGTCTGCAAGATCACATAATGATAGTATTGTACATAACAGAACCCAATATAACAGCATAACGTTACTTACTGTAAGACAAAAAAACACCTCATTTTGAGATTTTAGGAGGATCGATTGGTCCATTTTTGTAATCATGTAGCCAGAACTCAACAGAGCGCCACTATGCACATTGATTAAATTAGACCCAGGTAGGCTATGCTACAGTTTTACGCCATTTGCTGTAAAGGTTGCTCACTGTACATAATTCGAAACACACCGTTTAACTCAAGTTCTAAAGCATCTCCCCTTGAAACTGATTGAGATCAAATGGTTGGTATGCAGATGCTGCATGGACGTTACACCTGTAATATGTATCATTCACAATTGACAGTGGGACCGTGTGTGTGTAAAGTAGATCTAAAGAAACATGTGCAGAATGTGATTAGGATCTTCAGCTCTGGGGAATAGGGATCCGGGGGGTGGACAGACACTAAAACCAGTAGTGGTAGCGCTGATGTCATCCACTTGTTCCTATGGAAAACTCCTGATTTTTAAGCATTTGAATTGAAGCGTACCATGTTTCTGAATGGTACCAACAACAAAAAAATCACGTTGAAAGTGGCCGTAACTAGCAAAGTGTCATGGTCGACGTAGTCGTTTTCATACTGCCTGAGTCAACCGGGGCCTGTGATTGGTCTGTTTCAGCACAAACTTATTTTAGAGGCAAAAACATTTTGGGAGGGCTTATTGTAATTTACATGGGCACACCAGGACTTTTGCCACTGCTAGGTTGCAACGCAGTAGCCCTCATGCTTCAGACAGGACACTGGGTGCCTTCTCTCTACGGGTCTGCAGCCATGGCCTAGATTCTAAGTGGGCTCAAGTAGTGAAACACTGCTTCGTATGATGTTGGGTTTTAACTTACTTGATCAATGTATTTCAGATGCCTGCAGGACAATGAGTGGGATTTCAACCGAGCAGGGCAGGTCTTCACAGACCTTAAGGTAAATGCTTGATCCTAGTATATCTAATGGAGCAATGTGAGTTGCTTTCTTTTGACTGAATGTCTCTTAATGTTTTGTACCCTTAAGCTTCATACTGAACTTCTGTTTCTCCTCAGGCTCATGGAAAGATCCCAGATGTCGCTTTCATAAAGTGAATAGGAATGATTGTGGAGCTTTTTAAAATTGTCACTTATTCCCTTTTGATTCTTATTCCCCTCCTGGATTACTATATAACAAGCATTTCATTGTCATTATAATTAAAAGTGAATGTATTCATGTCTGCTTGTAGTCATTTTGCTTTGTTGATTGCACAAACCTTAAGGATTCAAATTAACTGCTATGCCTTATAAAGCATATCTAAACCTCTAGGATGAGTAAATTTTACATGTTGAATTTAGCAATTAGTGAACATCAAGTTGGACTGCCATGCCATCATCCAGAAAGTCCAAGCAGGTGGAAAAAAAAATTAAATCTTTGCAGTCTACATGTTTTGCTTTAATCAGTTTATGAACCATACAATGTCTGTCCATTAAACCACATCTATCTTCACAGGCATGTGACAAGGGTCAGGTAAAGTAGTATGACAGTGCATTGTAACTTAAGGTTAGACTTCTGTCTGGTTGGAGTGAGCTAGTACCAACAGGCCTACACCAGCTCAGAGAGCATATTAGAGGCCAGGCTGCATGTCAGACCAGTACCGTCAGGCTCCACATTGATATTCTTCACAACGCCATCTTCCACCAACATAGCGTACCTGAGAGACATAAGAATATGAATTACTTTATTGGGGTTGATTATGCTTTTTGCAGTGTGAAATCCAAATGTTGAGACTAAACAGAAGTGTTAACTGTGACCCACTCTACAGTCTTGCAGCAAGTTAACACTGATATAGGGGAAAAGACCTCACCTCTGGGAGCGCTTGTTTCCAAGCACAGCAACAATCTGATCGTTGTCTAGCAACAGGTCCACTGCCTGTAAATAAAATGGGGGTTACATTCAGTGTACAAAGTGTACACTAATAAAATCAAGGCTTTGAAGACATATCTGACCTTAGTGAATGCGCCAGTAGGATCAGCCAGCATTCGCACCTGCAAAAGACAGGCCGTAGACACCACACACGCAAATATAAATTGGGTACACTAGCTGTATGTATGATTAAACTACAAACGGTATATTCATTTCATGCTTGCATACATGTTTTATATCCACTCCTGTGCAGATCAGGGCCGGGATTCAATCCGAAACCAAGCCGTAGCGTTCATGGCAATGAATTAAAAGGTCATTTCCAATTGAACCGACGTCTGCAGCTTTTTACCTTGAATGCAATCTTCGCAAACGTAATATTGCCTTTGAAAGTTGGATTGATTCCCGGCCTAACACGAGATGAAACATGTTCAAGAACATGCCTAGACTGAAAGATCTCAATATACAGTACCAGTCAAAGGTTTGGACACCTTCAGTATACACATTCATATTCAGTTAAAAAAAAAAGAACCTGGAATATGTTCTACATTGTGATAAACATCAATATTTGCCTTGACAGCTTGGCATTCTCTCAACCAGCTTCATGAGGTAGTCACCTGGAATGCCTTGATAAGTTCATTTGAGCCAATCAGTTGTGACATGGTAGGGGTGGTATACAGAAGATAGTCCTATTTGGTTAAAGGTCAAGTCCATATAATGGCAACACTTCAACTAAGCAAAGATAAACGAGTCAATCTGGACAATTTTGAAGAACTTCCAAGTGCAGTCACAAAAACCGTCTAGCACTATGAATCTGGCTCTCATGAGGACCGCCACAGGAAAGGAAGACCCAGAGTTACCTCTGCTGCTGAAGACAAGTTCATTCGAGTTACCAGCCTCAGAAATTGCAGCCCAAATAATTGCTTCAGAGTTCAAGTAACAGACACATCAACTGTTTAGAGGAGACTGCGTGAAATCAGGCCTTCATGGGTGAATTACTGCAAAGAAACCACTACTAAAGTATACCAATAAGAAGACTTGCTTGAACCAAGAAACATGAGCAATGAACATTAGACCAGTGGAAATCTGTCCTTTGGTGTAAGGAGTCCAAATTTGAGATTTTTGGTTCCAACCGCCGTGTCTTTGTGAGATGCGGAAATAATCCGTTCACCTACTCTGCATGTGTGGTTCCCACCGTGAAGCATGGAGGCGGTGGTGTGATGGTGCTTTGCTGGTGACCCTGTCGTGATTTATTTAGAATTCAATGCACACTTAACCAGCATGGCTACCACAGCATTCTGCAGCGATACACCATCCCATCTAGTTTGCGCTTAGTGGGACTATCATTTGGTTTTCAACAGGACAATGACCCAAAACACATCCAGGCCGTGTAAGGGCTATTTGACCAAGGAGAGTGATGAATGCTACATCAGGTAACCTGGCCTCCACAATCACCTGACCTCAACCCAATTGAGATAGTTTGGACTGCATAGTGAAGGAAAAGCAGCCAACAAGTGCTCAGCATATGTACAAAGCTGTCATCAAGGCAAAGGGTGTCTACTTTGAAGAATCTAAAAAATATTTTGATTTGTTTAACTTTTTTTTATAGTTACTACATGATTTCATAGTTGTGATGTCTTCTATTATTCTACAATGTAGAAAATAGTCCAAATAAAAACCCTTGAATGAGTAGGTGTGTCCAAACTTTTGACTGGTACTATAATTTAACCAGTTCTGGGCTTGTTGTAATAATGTCTCTGGGAAAGAAGATATTTCCAATGAATGTTAAAGAGGCAATCTGAGGTTAAAACATCAAAGCCGTACACCCCACCACTGTTTTTGGTAAACTGCTGAGGGATGGGACTTGGGAAATGTAACCATTCAAATTCCTAGACAGCTATGGATGCAAGGCCATCTATGAGCTCAAAATTATAGTTTTAATCAAGTTTAGCCTAGGGTGTTTTACAATTACATTGTTTATCAACAATGGAGTAAGAAGAGGTTATATGGGGTTCTGATAGTATAGGACAGTAGAAATAAGCTCATGAAGCATTTGTAATTTATATTCAATAATCACTGGGTACATATAATTCAATTAAAAGTCTAAAAATGTATGTAGCAACTGCAGATTGATTACTTAGGACAAAGACTTTAGATGACTAAGATTTCCTGTACCAAGTAGAGTGCTGGAGACCAGAATAACAGAAGGGAGATATTCAGCCCAGGACTGAATAATGCACTATGTAGACTAGAAGAACAGACAATCGGGAAGGCTGAAGGTCAAGGTATCAGCTTGTTAATTTCAAACAGCATTCTGCACCTTGCCGCCTGCTCCATGCTCCTTCCCCCAGGCAGCCATAACGAATGCGTCGTTAATGGAGATGCAGGCGACCTCCTGCACACCCTTGCTCTTCAGCGCTGCTGCCTGCTCCACAAACCCTGGAAGGTGAGTCTGAGGGATAAGAGCAAGAAAGGACTTGCGGTGAAACAGTGGTTTCAGATGATGCATGCAGAACATACATAGTGAACAAACTTTTTTAAATAATAAAGAGGAATGCACATCCGGGTAAATTCATTGAAATGAGGATCTGAAAGGAGGTTACCTTGGAGCACCCAGGCGTGAAAGCTCCTGGCACAGCAAAGAGAACTCCCTTCTTCCCCTTGAAGAGTTGGTCCATCGACACCTTATTGCCTGGCTCATTCTCATGAACCTCCACTGCCGGAAGTTTTTCTCCAACCTAGTGAGTGTGAAGCATTCAGTCAAACACTGTTGATGGTCAATCAAGTTATACATGAAAAATTAAAAATCTTATTCTGTTCTGCAACCCCCATTCCATTAGTCACATATTGAATTTAGAACTTGACTCTGTATAGCAACATTTGAATAATGTATTGGACCTGCAGGGAGTGGTTATGGACATTTTGCCACCACAATGGCCTTGAGAAGTTACTACTGGAGCATCGTGACTTTGCTGAATGTGTAGAGCCAAAAGCAGAGTCCTCTCCCGGGCACTCACTAACAGCAGCTGGCTCAGTCATGCACAGTGTTGGTATGTCTACCAATGACTCAGCTATATTACCACAAATAAAAATGGCATGTTGGGAAAAATCTAAGGACAGGGGTCTAAAGTGGTAAGTAGAAAAGCTGATTTTGTGCCATATGCCTTTATATATCAGATCTGATTCCCTACAAATGATGTGGTAACCGTTTCCAAACCTGCCCCATCCGGTTATCTAATCTTGCACCTATAAAAAAAAAAAGGTAGACCGAGTATGTTTACATTCACACTAATAGTTAAAATATTAAACTGAAGGCTGAGTATGGCATTAGTCATTAGTTATCTAAATCGGTGTAAAGTCAAAATCAAAATAAGCATACACCGATAAAAACATCTGGTTTTCTGAGCAATCTTTCAAATGATTAGGACAATGAAAACACTATTAATCTGAGTTCCCGCGGGGGATTTGATGTGCGCATTTCCCAGCCACCCGCTGATGCCCTGTTTACACCATGACACATTTCAATACGCCCGTACATCATCTTCAGAGTCTTAAACTTCAAACACACCGACCGCCACTGCGCAAAATAGTATGCAGCATCATCTGGATATGTATGCAACATTCACCTTCTGCTACCATTTCTGTCAAACCGTCTACGCATACAGTTTGACGCATACGTTCGATAAAGCCAACGTATGCACCACACTGAACACACTACAACTGCCTCTCGTCAGAGAAAGCATTTATTTTGGGAGATTGACAAATATGACCTTTTCATTCAAGACATGATAAATATATTGTTTCAGGTGATAATAAAACATGTTTTGTTTAGTAACCTTTCCCTCAACTGTTTTTATTTCATAGCAAATCAAGCTAGCTTGTGCTGCAGAGCAGCTAGCTAGCGACCTCCACCTAATAATGATCAAAAACAAACGCCATTACCATCACAATAAACTTAAACGGGAGGCAACAGTTATATAATATAATTAGCTTAACAGCCAACGTGTATTTTAACATTACTATTAAAATAGTACTCACTTATAGGAATGGGTCATTGTTTCCAAGTTGCTAGCTATCCCATAAAACCCATCACCGAAAACCACATATTTTCATCTTCTTCTGTACTTTGGTAACTTCCGGTTCTTCGACGGACTCTGGCTGGACTGAAGATGCAAAATTTGAACAATTTCAAAGTATGCAACATCATCCGTCTCGCAATGGAGCATTCAACCGCAAAGGGGCGTTGTGTTTTACACTCCGTTGTGGACGTCATCATTGAAATGCATGACATCCAGTGCAACGGAACGCTTAGTAGTAATGTGAACGAGGTTTACCAGATGCATATGCGTTTTGTTTTGCCGGATGTCTAGCCCGCATTTTCCATACTTGACGAGCATGTGCTTCGCTTTTCAACTAGCTAGTTGGGGTCTGTACTTCTGTTTGTACCCCCACACATTAAAGCAACGCACGAGTTGAAAACATTGAACGCATGAGGTACACAGAACACACCCCAGCCTAATGCGGTCCCCCCAACCCAGCTTTGCGGGCTGCTCCATTGACAATGAATGACTTCCACTGGAACGCAGAGTGCGATGCATCTGGTGGACATAAGGCATGAAGCCTCGTTCTGTGTACTGCTTGTGTTCAATATTTTCAACAAGTCATATAAGCCTCGTTCTGTGTACTGCTTGTGTTCAATATTTTCAACAAGTCATGTGTTGGCGTCACCGTGGCACAAACGGAAGTACACAGACTCCAACTTGCTAGCTTCAAAGATTATAGATATACTGACAAGACACTTAACAATGGGAGTAGTTGTCCACAAAGCGGCATGGCAGACTGTACAGCATCACGCCTATCCCTTGTTTGGATTGGTGGATACATCTCATTACTGTAATCATTTTTTAAATATTCGATGAGGGTTGTTGACATCAACCGCCTGTAATTCAATGAAGAAGATGCTATGCTACTTGCCTCATTATGAATATGCATAGCCATTGAGGCAACTCCTATAAGGTGTTTTTTTCTCAAAGTTGCCAAGATGTCACGTGTCCTACTTATATAAGTACACTTAACTTAAGCATTATCGAATAGACTTTCATCAAATACATCTCATGAAGCAAATAAGCAATAAATGTTTGTTTTTTAAACCAAACTGACACTCATTGACCTCCATACAAAAACTCCTTGCTTGGTGGGCGAAATGAAAAAACGCTACCTGCTGAAGATAAATAGATTTTCCCCGGAGTTGGGCCGCACTCTTCCGCTTTGCTAGCTAGTTGGAAAGCGAAGCGCATGTGCGTCAAGTACGGTTAAATTCGGGCTAGACATCTGTAAAAACAAAACGCATGCATCTGGTGGGTATTATGCTCAAGTGAAGCGAGTTAGGAAAGTATATGCATTTTATATAAAGTGTATGTGAAAACGATATGTCCGAACTCAAAGTCAAATAGACTTCGCAAAAATAACATGGTCACTGTGTAGTATAACTTTTATTTGGCTTGGCGATTTTCTGAATGTATTAAAACGTCTCATCAGGTAACTTTAGCCTTATTTCAGATGTGTCATGTAAACATGATTATTAAGGAAAATTGTATTCTTGCAAAGCATGTCAAACGTTTTAGTCAGATTATAGTTCGTTTGCGTGTGCATGTAACCGTGCTCACTGATTGAATGCACCAGTCGATCATGCTTTACCCATGCATCATCAGGGCACTATGGCCATGGAGTAACGTTAGATAATGCGGCTTGAGCATGGAGGATGTTTGCATCATGGACAACAAGGAGAATAAATAGAAGAATCACGTGTTTAATTTTTTTTTTAACTGAATCGAGTTTGCAGTCAAGGTCATGAAGGAGCGTTATTTTTAGATCAAACATTTTTCTGACGGCATTTCTTACCTTGATAGGCATGTTGGTAACGAGTGTGGTGTGTAACGGTCTGAAGCACTGGACCGCACGGGTCCCTTTGAGGAATGCTGAGCTGGAAATCATTGGCCTATGTTGAGACGAGCCCCTTTAACGTTGTTCGAGTGGTAGCAGAGGACAGACAGGCTGGCTGCCGCAAATTCAGTGTGGCTGTCACAAAAATTGGCTTACAAATGTTACCACAGATAGAACAATGAGGCAGATATTCACCGGATGTATACATGTGAATCATCCGCTTGGCGTTTCCACTCACTACCAAATATGGTAGTAGAGGAAGCCCAGTGGCCGGCAGGGGGAGAATATGGAAGAAGATGGCCGATATTCTGCAAATGTTCTCATCGCTGAAATATTTGATGTCAATTTTCTTTTCCCAAAACGCGAATTCTGTTATTAACAGAGTGCACTGAGTTTTGTAGACTTTTCCCTTTGTCAACGTTTTAAGTAATCGTTCCCTAACGGGATGTCACTAGAACGGGCCAATAGGATCTCGCTAACTCTTGCTTGGCTCTGCCAAACTCATAGATTGTTCTGCCCACTATGACTCATTTGTTCCCGTTGGAAACGACAGGCTGTGGTCTATCTTGGTTTAGTTATAAAATATCTTCGATATTACCTCAGGTTTAACTCGAGCGTCTGTCTGGTTGCAAGGAATTTACTAAAAGCTTCCGCCTCTCCACCTGGCAGGAACCTGACACTACCTTTTCAACCGCTATGAACTGTTTTACCCATTTAACTATTTTTATTTCATGAAATTGAAACAAGCACATATAAATACTACACTAAACCTTACATTACATATGAATCACTTAACACATTGATCAATTATATTTATAGGATCATTACAAATTATACCGATTCTGATGGGTTGGGTTAAATGCGGAAGACACATCTCAGTTGAATGCGTTCAGTTGGACAACTGACGAGCTATCCCCCTTTCCATTATACCTTTTTAAAATGCAGAACTAAATGTCATTAAAGCACTGCAAAGGGGAAGCAAAAGCTGTTGCACTTCTTCCAGCGTTCCAATGAGAGGACAGTCTCAGCAGGGTCCTCTCTGATCCAACCAATCAAACCCGAGAGACTTAACCATTGCACATATTTCGGTTTCATTGGTGTTAGTGAAAATATGCCTTGATTTTTAGCTCAGATGACTAACACACTCCGACAGTGAGGAAATATCTAACAAATTACACAACATTTAAGACTATATACAGTTGAAGTCAGAAGTTTACATACACCTTAGCCAAAGACATTTCAACTCAGTTTTTCACAATTCCTGACATTTAATCCAAGTAAAAAATTCCCTGTTTTAGGTCAGTTAGGATCACCACTTTATTTTAAGAATGTGAAATGTCAGAATAATAGTAGAGTGAATGATTTATTTCAGCTTTTATTTCTTTCATCACATTCCCAGTGGGTCAGACATTTACATACACTCAATTAGTATTTGGTAGCATTGCCTTTAAATTGTTTATTAACTTTAACGGGTAGCCTTCCACAAGCTTCCCACAATAAGTTGGGTGAATTTTGGCCCATTCCTTCTGACAGAGCTGTTGTAACTTAGTCAGGTTTGTAGGCCTCCTTGCTCGCACACGTTTTTTTCAGTTCTGCCCACAAATGTTCTATGGTATTGAGGTCAGGGCTTTGTGATGTCCACTCCAATACCTTGACGTTGTTGTCCTTCAGCCATTTTGCCACAACTTTGGAAGTATGCTTGTGGTCATTGTTCATTTGGAAGACCCATTCACAACTAAGCTTTAACTTCCTGACAGATGTCTTGAGATGTTACTTCAATATATCCACATAATGTTCCTTCCTCATGATGTCATCTATTTTGTGAAGTGCACCAGTCCCTCCTGCAGTAAAGCACCCCCACAACATGATGCTGCCACCCTCGTGCTTCACGGTTGGGATGGTGTTCTTTGACTTGCAGGCGTCCCCCTTTTTCCTACAAACATAACAATGGTCATTATGGCCAAACAGTTCTATTTTTGTTTCATCAGACCAGTGGACATTTCTCCAAAATTACAATCTTTGTCCCCATGTGCAGTTGCAACCGTAGTCTTGCTTTTTTTATGTAGATTTTGGAGCAGTGGCTTCTTCCTTGCTGAGCGGCCTTTCATGTTATGTCGATATAGGACTCGTTTTACTGTGGATACAGATACTTTTGTACCGGTTTCCTCTAGCATCTTCCGAAGGTCCTTTGCTGTTGTTCTGGGATTGATTTGCCCTTTTCACACCAAAGTAAGTTAATCTCTAGTAGACAGAACAAGTCTCCTTCCTGAGCGGTATGACGGCTGCGTGGTCCCATGGTGTTTATACTTGCGTACTATTGTTTGTACAGATGAACGTAGTACCTTCAGGCATTTGGAAATTGTTCCCAAGGATGAACCAGACTTGTGGAGGTTTACCATTTTTTGATGAGGTCTTGGCTGATTTCTTTTTATTTTCCCATGATGTCAAGCAAAGAGTCACTGAGTTTGAAGATGGGCCTTGAAACACATCTACAGGTACACCTCCAATTGACTCAAATTATGTCAATTGGCCTATCAGAAGCTTCTAAAACCATGACATCATTTTCTAGAATTTTCAAGCTGTTTAAAGGCACAGTCAACTTAGTGTATTTAAACTTCTGACCCACTGAAACAGTGAAATAATCTGTCTGTAAACAATTATTGGAAAAATGACTTGTGTCATGCACAAAGTAGATGTCCTAACCGACTTGCCAAAACTATAGTTTTGGTTGAAAAATGAGTTTTAATTGCTCCATCCTAAGTGTATGTAAACCACCGACTTCAACTGTACATATAAGACTATATCCATACATTGAGGGAAAAAAGTATTTGATCCCCTGCTGATTTTGTATGTTTGCCCACTGACAAAGAAATTATCAGTCTATAATTTTAATGGTAGGTTTATTTGAACAGTGAGAGACAGAATAACAAAAAGAAAATCCAGAAAAACACGTCAAATATGCATTTTAATGAGGCAAAGAAGTATTTGACCCCTCTGCAAAACATGACTTAGTACTTAGTGACAAAACCTTTGTTGGCAATCACAGAGGTCAGACATTTCTTGTAGTTGGCCACCAGGTTTGCACATACCTGGCATTAGTCATCTCATAGGCAGTAGCCTCTAATGTGTTAGTGATGGCTGTTTAACAGTCTGATGGCTTTGAGATATAAGTTGTTTTTGAGTCTCTGTCCCAGCTTTGATGCACCTGTACTGACCTCGCCTTCTGGATGATAGTGGGGTGAATGGTTGTTGATGTCCTTGCTGATCTTTTCGGCCATCCTGTGACATCATCATCCTGTGTCCTGGAGGGCGGGTAGTTTGCCCCGGTAATGCGTTGGGCAGACCTCACTGCCCTCTGGAGAGCTTTGCGGTTGCGGGCGGTGCAGTTGCCGTTCTAGGCAGCGATACAGCCTCACAGGATGCTTTCAATTGTGCATCTGTAAAAGTTTGTGAAATTTTGTTGCAGTGTCATGTACACGTTTAAAGTGGTGTTTAAATACAAAACAAAATTGACAATACAACTTTATTAACCGTTACATACCAATAAAACATTTGTAATTAAAAAAAAAAAGAAGACTAGCCTGCTGGCCTTACTGAGTTTATAGGAACATTAGCCCAAGCTATTTAGGAGGGATATCACATCTTGCACAAATTATTGTCTAGTTCTGTTTTTCCTGCTGAGGGGTGCCCTATACTTGCGCCCAAAGGGGAGTAGTTCAAAGTCCGGGTACAGGGGGTGGCTTGGGTCTAAAACTTGATGATTGAGTTGGAAGTGTGCTTGGCCACGCAGTCATGAGTGAACAGGGACTACAGGAGGGGGCTGAGCACGCAGTGTTGAGGATCAGCGGAGTGGAGGTGATGTTTCCTACCTTCACCACCTGGGGGCGGCACGTCAGGAAGTTCAGGACCCAGTTGCACAGGGCGGGGTTCAGACCCAGGGCCTCAAGCTTAATGATGAGTTTGGTGGGTACTATGGTGTTGAATGCTGAGCTATAGTCAATAAATAGCATTCTTACATAGGTATTCCTCTTGTCCAGATGGGATAGGGCAGTGTGCAGAGTGATGGTGATTGCATCATCTGTGGATCTATTGGGGCGGTAAGCAAATTGAAGTGGGTCTAGGGCGGCAGGTAAGATAGAGGTGATCTGATCCTTGACTAGTCTCTCAAAGCACTTCATGATGACAGACGTGAGTGCTACGGGGCGATAGTCATTAAGTTCAATTACCTTTGCCTTCATGGGTACAGGAACAATGGTGGCCTTCTTGAAGCATGTGGGGACAGCAGACTGGGACAGGGAGAGATTGAATGTGCCCGTAAACACACCAGCCAGCTAGTCTGCACATGCTCTGAAGACGCGGCTGGGATGCCGTCTGGACCGGCAGCCTTGCGAGGGTTAACACATTTAAATGTTTTACTCACGTCGGCCACGGAGAAGGAGAGCCCACAGTCCTTGGTAGCGCGCCACGTCCGTGGCGCTGTGTTATCCTCAAAGCGAGCAAAGAATGTGGTTAACTTGTCCGGAAGCAAGATGTCGGCTTCTGCGACGTGGCTGGTTTTACTTTTGTAGTCTGTGATTGTCTGTAGTCGACGCCACATACGTCTCGTGTCTGAGCCGTTGAATTGTGACTCCAGTTTATCTCTATAATGACGTTTAGCTTGTTAGCTTGCGGAGTGAATAACTACACTGTTTATATTCTGCCATATTCCCAGTCACCTTGCCAAGGGGAAAATGAGGTGGTTCGCGCTTTCAGTTTCGTGCGAATGCTACTGTGGTTAGGGTAGGTTTTCATAGTCACAGTGGGAACTACATCTCCAATACACTTCCTTATAAACTCAGTCACCGTATCCGTGTATGCATCTAGATTATTTTCGCAAGCTACCCGAGCATATCCCAGTCCACGTGATCAAAATAATCCTGAATCGTGGATTCCGATTGGTCAGACCAGCGTTGAATAGTCCTTAGCACGGGTACTTCCTGTTTGAGTTTCTACCTATAGGAAGGGAGGAGCAAGATGGAGTCGTGGTCAGATTTGACGAAAGGAGGGCGGGGGAGGGCCTTGTAAGCATTCCGGATATTTGAATAGCAATGGTTGAGAGTTTTAGCAGCGCGAGTAGTACAGTCAATATGTTGATAGAACTTCAGCAGCCTAGTCCTCAAATGTGCTTGGTTAAAATCCCAGCCACAATTAATGCAGCCTCAGGATATGCGGTTTCCAGTTTGCATAAAGTCCAGTGAAGTTTTTTGAGGGCCGTCGTGGTATCGGCTTGAGGAGTGATGTAAACGGCCGTGGCAATGACGGAGGAGAATTCTCTTGGGATCTTGGGAGATCACATTTGATTGTGAGGTATTCTAAGTCGGGTGAACAAAAGGACTTGAGTTCCTGTATGTTCCTAGAATTACACCATGAGTCTTTAATCATGAAACACACCCCTCCGCCCTTCTGCTTCCCGGAAAGATATTTATTACAGTCTGCACGATGTATTGGTGAAACAAAGTATGTTACAGGCCCCAATGTCTCTCTGGAAAGAAATCCTTGCTCTGAGCTCATAAACGTTGTTATCCAAAGACTGAACATTAGCAAGTAATATACTCGGAAGCGGTGGGTGGTGTGCCCACCTCCAAAGTCGAACCAGCTGGCCACCTCGTGTGCCTCTCCTCGACCGGTGATGTTTTGGTTTGGCCTCTGGAATAAGTTCAATTGCTCTGGGGAGAGCGAACAAAGGATCTGCTCCAGGGAAATCATATTCTTGGTTGTAATGCTGGTAGTTCTGGTGAGTTACCGCTGCTCTAATATCCACATAGATAGATAATGTTCACCATGCTAAAATTGATTAAATACTTTTTTTCCCTCATCAAACGACACACAATACTCCATAATGACAAAGCAAAAACAAGTTTTTGGAAATTATTTACATAAGTAATCAGACCCTTTGCTATGAGACTCAAAATTGAGGTCAGGTGCATCCTGTTTCCATTGATCATCCTTGAGATGTCTCTACAACTTGATTGTAGTCCACTTGTGGTAAATTCAATTGATTGTACATGATTTGAAAAAGCACACACCTGTCTATATAAGGTCCCACAGTTGACAGTGCATGTTAGAGCAAAAAAAAAAAAGCCATGAGGTTGAAGGAATTGTCCGTAGAGCTCCGAGACAGGGTTGTGTCGAGGCACAGATCCGGGAAGGGTACCAAAACATTTCTGCAGCATTTAAGGTCCCCAAGCACACAGTGGCCTCAATCATTTTAGAATGGAAGATGTTTGGAACCACCAACACCCTTCCTAGTGCTGGTTGCCCAGCCAAACTGAGCAATCAGGGGAGAAGGAGCTTGGTCAGGGAGGTGACCAAAACCCGATGGTCCCTCTGACAGAGCTCCAGAGTTCTTCTGTGGAGATGGGAGAACCTTCCAGAAGGACAACCATCTCTGCAGCACTCCACCAATCAGGCCTTTATGGTAGAGTGGCCAGACGGAAGCCACTCCTCAGTAAAAGGCACATGACAGCCACTTGGAGTTTGCCTAAAGGCAACTAAAGGACTCTTAGCTCATGAGAAACAAAATTCTCTGGTCTGCTGAAACGAAGATTGAACTCCTTGGCCTGAATGCCAAGCGTCACATCTGGAGGAAACCTGCTACCATCCCTATGGTGAAGCATGGTGGTGGCAGCATCATGCTGTGGGGATATTTTTCAGCGGAAGGGACTGGGAGACTAGTCAGGTTTGATGACAAGATGAACGGAGCAAAGTACAGAGAGATCCTCGATGAAAACCTGCTCCAGAGTGCTCAGGACCTCAGACTGGGGCGAAGGTTGACCTTCCAACAGGAATACAACCTTAAGCAAACAGCCAAGACAATGCAGGAGCGGCTTCGGGAAAAGTCTCTGAATGTCCTTGATTGGCCCAGCCAGAGCATGGACTTGAACTTGAACAAACATCTCTGGAGAGACCTGAAAATAGCTGTGAGCAACGCTCCCCATCCAACCTGACAGAGCTTGAGAGGATCTGCAGAGAAGAATGGGAGAAACTCTCCAAATACAGGTGTTCCAAGGTTGTAGCGTCATACCTAGGAAGACCCGAGGCTGTAATCACTGCCAAAGGTGCTTCAACAAAGTACTGAGTAAAGGGGATGAATAATTATTTAAGTTTTTTTATTTTGAAGACATTTGCAAATATTTCTAAAAACAGGTTTTTGCTGTGTCATTATGGTTATTGTGTGTAGGTTGATGAGAAAAAAACTACATTCAATCCATTTTAGAATAAGGCTGTAAATTAACAACATTTGGAAAAAGTGAAGGGGTCTGAACAGTTTCCAAATGTGTCTTCGGAAAGTATTCATACCCCTCGACTTATTCCACATTTTGTTGTGTTACAGCCTTATACTAGAATTGATTACATAAATAAAAAATCCTCATCAATCTACACAAAATACCTCATAATGAAAAGCGAAAACAGGTTTTTGGAAATGTTGGTTAATTTATCAAATAAAATAAAACTGAATTACCTTATTTACATAAGTATTCAGACCCTTGCTAGGAGACTCAAAATTGAACTCAGGTACACCCCTTGACTTATTCCACATTGAAAATGGTTAAAATATATTTTTTTCTCACCCATCTACACACAATGCTCCATAATGACAGTGAAAACATGTTTTTAGATTTTTTTTCAAATTTATTGACAATGAAATACAGAAATATCTAATTAAATAAGTATTCACACTGAGTCAATACTTTGTAGAAGCACCTTTGGCAGTGATTACAGCTGTGAGTCTGGGTATGTATCTAAGAGCGTTCCACACCTGTAATGTGCAACAATTGCCCATTATTATTTTCAAAATTCTTCAAACTCTTGTCAAATTGGTTATTGATCATTGCCAGACAACTATTTTCAGGTCTTGCCATAGATTTTAAAATAGATTTAAGCCAAAACTGTAACTCAGCCACTCAGGAATGTTCACCGTTTTCCTACTAAGCAACTCCAGTGTCGATTTGGCTTTGTGTTTTAGGTTATTATCCTGCTGAAAGGTGAATTCAAATATGGAGAGTGGTACTCAGTGATGTGTTGTATTGGATTTGCCCCAAACATAACACAATCTAGATGTGGAAAAGTCTAAGAGACTTACCCAGAAAGACTCACAGCTGTAATCACTGACAAATATGCTTCTACAAAGTATTGACTCAGGGGTGTTAATACTTAGATATTTCTGTATTCAGAAACATTTCTAAAAACATATTTTTTACTTATGAGGTATTGTGTGTAGAATGTAATCCATTTTGAATTCAGGCTGTACCACAACCAAAAGTAGAATAAATCAAGGGGGTATGACAACTTTCTGAAGGCACAATCCATATAATTGCATATTAGAACTAATTTAAGAGGATCTCTGTGTTTATATCTGACTCATGAACTTTGCTGAGCAGGACAGGAAACAGTTTATAACATGACTGGGAAACAGGACAGCAGCAGACAGACAAACATTCTAACAAACAAATCATGACAGAAGATGTACGAGACCAATGAAATGTGATGGTGTGTGTTAATTTATTACAAAACACAAAGCACCTACAATATTTGAGTGTATTTCAGTGTAGCATTTGTCTTTTCTTCATAGTAATAATGCACCTGTTATTTAATAATTTTGTTTAGACAGTCACATCAAAATAACCATTGTAGCTTACTGAAAAACAGTACATACACACACAGACATTCACAACCATTTGACTTAAACCCACACAGAAGATCAAATGAGTATCAACAAATATCAGCAAATTGAGTAAAAAATAGAATTTAATCTTTTAAATACAGTATTTTTAAAAATACAAATATTGATTTGAACTTTTCCATGTTATAAGCTTTAGCACTACTATTAAATGTCATTATTATTATTATTACTGTTTATGTTGAATTTACATTGTGACTATACAAGGAAATGTGAAACAGAGTTTTGGTAATTTCTTGTATTGCTCATTTTACAACAACCACCAATGATTTTACATCCTCTAAATTGTGATACTCTAAATGCCCCCCGAACCGTACCTATATATGACAGACAAAGTGACATTACATAATGCGTAATCCTTCTGAAAACACTACCTTTGTATTATTATATTAGTTATTATTGACACAAACATTTATATATATTTTTTTACAACTTTCTTAAACTGGACCCAGGCATCCATGTTTGTTTACACATTTTCAAAAAATCCAAGTCGCCTTGGAGAAACAAATTGACAAAATAATGATTGAACAAAGAACAAATCAGACCGCAAGATATAGAACAGAGTTGAGCCAATTGGCACCTAATGCTACTGTTCAATAAAAATAAAAAAAATAAAGATTTCAAATTGTCACAAATCAAAACGTCAAATGCAAACATCCACAGCCATGAAGAACAGAAATTAATGGGTACATTATACATCTAGAACATTTGTTTGGGAGAGTGAACAGACTGCAGAATCTCTGACAGATAATGTAGGTGGGATACCTAAGAGGAGGGGAGTATGTCAATTCAGTAATGGTGTAACAATTCCTAAAGGACATGGTTTTCTTCACAGATTCAAAGCATTGTCAGAAGAAAAAAAATCATACTAAAATCCATTTGAAAACATAAGTCACAACATTCTCAATGGATTGCTTTATTTCAGTACCAAACCTGAGGCCAAGTGTAACAATTTAAATGCGAGATAGCCTTAAAATCCAAGAAAGAAAAAACTACGTTGGAAAATCCAGATACTCAAGCATGAATTTCAATTAACAGTGGCAACCAGTCTAATCTATTCCATCATTCATGTCAGGGACCGTCTCCTACATTTAGGGGCTTCAGCTCTCATTGGCATGTTCAAACGTTTTCTTTAACAGTGAAAACACACATTCATAATGGTTTTCAGTTATTTCTAGTAATACGTCTATTCCACGTTGGTTCAATGTAGTTTCATTGAAATTACGTGGAAGCCACATTGATTCAACCAGTGTGTGCTCAGTGGGTTTGAAAAGGATTAAAACTATGGTATCTGTCAGACTGGGCTGGAGCTTCCCATATGAGGCTGAATGTGTTGCAATTCAATGCCCAATTTGGGCACCAATATGCTTGCAGTTCAAAGATCATACACAGTACGAGGACCTCCAGGTCAAAACAACAGAGGTCCCTTTCTTCAGTCTTTGCTTGCTGCTCTTGCAGCCGGTCAATCTGTTTCGCTGGCACAACAATGAAAATATAACCGTTTAAATTCCTAATTTGAGTCCCAAGTCAATTTGATCACTCATAATGGCCAATTCAGTTAATCAAACTAACGGTTTTAAGCAGCACATTCCATCTGAATCAGACGGGTTGGAGAGGACTAGCGAAGAGATCTGGAGAATCAATTATTCCAAAAAGTAGAACTGTCGCTCCCCCCGATTTTGCTGCACCTTCATTGCTTCAATGTGGTGCCAACACTGCAGTAAACCTTCCCTTCTGTCTCGCACACAACTACTTGAGCAGTATTCCATTTTTTGTGTACCTATTGAGTCTACTTACAGTATAAATAAAATCTAACAACTTCCAAGTAAAGAGACACATCAACATTTTGTTGACAATCATAATACTCTTCTTTTCTTAGACTAATAATCAATTGCACAGCCTTTTATAAAGCAGTTTTTCCACACCCACCTGGCCACCTAAGCCTATATGTATAGGCAGTCATTGCCATACGAGTCACAACTATTATTTTTCTTGCAATTAATTGTATGTAAAGTATTGCTTAAAAACACATTGCAAGTAATTCATATGAATGCATTGTAAGACTGTGTATGTAGAGAAACCTACAAATACTCTTATGGGTGCATGTCGGTCTGACCCCATACTGCAGTCATTGCCAATGGCTATTTCTTTGTCTGGTATTTTAGTATGGCTTTTGTGTGGAGGGAGGTAATTGCATCGTTCGCCATAAAGTCTTAGCCACAAGGTTACAGTCTGGTCTTAGATATCTCACTGCAGTCCTTCAGTAGTTTATCATCTGAAGGTTAGGGATAGTGGGCATCTAATATGATTCTGTCATTCAGATTGATTGGATGTAGTTTATTCCCATATTTGAACTGACCGAGTCTTGGAGTCTTTCAACAAAGTTTGGCGGTCATGTATTAAGGAGTTATATTCCACCATCAACCTCCACAGAGGGCATCTAATACATGTACATGGGTTCTGTCTGTTTTTAAACACACTTGAATCTCTGAAGAGGTCGATGATAAAAAAACAAAAACAATCCAGAGACAATCTCCACATTCTTCATTATCAAAATCGAATAAAAACTTCTCCAATCACACCAGCCAGTCATTCATTCTTTGCAGATTCCCTGTCTCTCATGCCCTTGCATCCTCTTTCCTTGGCTTTCCTCTCTTCTCTCTAGGGCGAGTCCATCATAGCTTCCAGCATCTCTAGGAAGAGTTTGTGCATGGGCACGCCGCCTCGAGTCTTGATGCTGTAGAAGGTGGTGAGGGCGCGACCAGCTGTCTGGCGGAGAAGGGGGAGGGTGAGGAGGAGACGCCCCGCCCGCTGGGGGTCCTCGGGGCGTCGCTGGCACTCTAGCTCCAACAGGGTCTGGTGAAGGAGGTCCCTCAGCTTCTGCACCGCCTCTATGTCCTCTATGTACACAGAGTCTGGCAGGGAGGAGGGCGAGCATGGTCAGCGTGTATTTCTAAAAGCTTCCTTTTGTCTTTTGGACAGAGGGTTTTATAAGATTGTGTATGGCAGTAAACGTAGGTGATTAAGTAATAGGACGCAATGGTCCCTAACGTGACAAATATAAATTGAATTTGCTGTTTACAGTAATCGTCTGTCAGTCCCTCAGGGCTGGAGTTATGCACTTCAACAATCTTTACTAATCTGTCTGCGCTGATTTTTTTGGGGTGTATTTTCTTTGAAATAAACTGTTTGGACCAATCTGCTAAATGAAACTGAAGTAGAGTAGTGCTTCCAATAAAGAATGTTAGTAACTTATTGTGCATATGGAGGGTTCGATATTTCAGTCTCACCTACTGCTTTCATCACATTTTCATGTTATGTCACTCCACATAATGCTGATTGTATGGATATTCTATGATTATACTTTGTATAGCTAGTTTACCTGAGTTGGTGAGTGCAATGGCTTTGAGCATGACAAACTCCTCCCGGTCCAGCTGCAGGGAGCGGAAGCGTCGGGCCAGCTGGCTGACGGCTGCGTTGAGCTCTGTCAGTCCAGCCACGCGAGACATCTCCTCGTCAAGGACAAAGTCCTCAGCGAACACTACCTCATCCTCACAGCCCAGGGAACGGAAGGCCACACCCAGCACCAGCACCTCCAGCCACACCGACTGCAGCACCGACATCTGGTCTGCCAGGGACAGCGACAGGAAGCCTGCAAGGGTGGACACATGAAGGGGAGGGAGGGTTAGAGCAGACTGACTGCTCAATCACTAGGCAGACAGGCAGACAGCTGATACAAAGAGACAGCATTCTAGTCCCTGAATAAGACATAGTGAACCACTGCAGAGCTACTGATAAGTGCTGAGGGCTAGTTCCAACCAACTTATTTCACTGTAGACCCATACTACATTCCTACACTCCTCCATTCTCTTCCCATGCCAATCTCCCTCCCCCACCCACCCCTCTTCCCTACCCCCCTTACCGGGGATGTGTTTGGCCCAGCCGATGATGACGACCAGTTCGCGGTCGGCGAGGTCACAGAGGGTGGTGAGTGTGCGCTGAGCCGTATCAGGCTGCAGGGGGTCAGGCATGGCAAACAGTTTCTCTGGCTCTGCCACCAGGAGGTGGGACACAATGATGCTGGAGGATCCTGGGTCACACACACACACAGAAAGCAAGCATTATGGCACAACAGCTGTTACATTTACCATAAAACAAAAGATATTATGTTGATATAATGGTTTTGTTGGGAAATGAGGGCTCTTTAGAAAACTTGCCTGCACAGTTGAGTTCTTTCTTTTTCTTTTTAACACTTTTTCTCCCCAATTTTGTGACATCCAATTTATAGTTACAGTCTTGACTCATTGCTGCAACTCCCGTACAGACTCGGGAGAGGTGAAGGTCAATAGCTGTGCATCCTCCGAAACAGAACCCAACCAAGACACACTGCTTCTTGACACAATGCCCACTTAACAAGGAAGCCAGCCACACCAATGTGTCAGAGGAAACACCATACACCTGGCAACCGTGTCAGCGTGTACTACACCCGGCCCAACACAGGAGTGACTAGTGTGTGATGGGACAAGGACATCCCTGCCGGCCAAACTCTCCCCTAACCCGGACGATGCTGGGCCAATTGTGCGCCACCCCGTGGGTCTCCCGGTCACGGACGACTGCAACAGAGCTTTGACTTGAACCCAGAATCTCTAGTGCCACTCTGGAGGCCCACAGTTGTGTTCTTTCAAGACAGAACCTGACACGGTCTTCTCAGTCCCTTCCTTACCTTTCTCCCCTTCCTTCCTAAGCGGTAAAGCTGCACTCTGATAGGTTGCGCTCTCCACCTCTGGACGTCTTTTATACTTCTGCCTCCCTCCTCTGACTCGGTCCAGACGGACTCCTGCGACACACAACGCCGCGACAATGAAGAGAGCGTGATAAAGAGAGTAGGGGAGAGGGAAAGAGAGACAACGAAGTTCCCTTTGCTTGGAGAAGGATGGAGATAAAGAGGCAGATCTTAATCAAATAACTACTTGTCACAAGGCATCAAACAGTGCCTCCAGACCAGACCAGACCAGACCGGTCCAATAGTTAAGGGCGATGGATCATATGCTCACCCTCTTTCAGCATGCCCACTTTGAGGCACTTGGTGAAGCGGCACGCCTGGCAAGCCTTTCTGCGCCTCTTGGTGATCTCACATTCGTTTGACGCCGGACAGCTATATTCAATGTTACCTTAGGTAAGGCAAGTTGGTGGAAAGAAGGACGGAGAGACGAGAAGGAAGAAAAAAAACAGCGATATGAGACTTTTGTCAAAGCAATCAAGGTCTACCCCATTTCAATCCTCATACTGTCACGCACTCAACTTCACCCCCACAAGCATCCTTACCCTGGATGGTTCTCTTGAAGAAGGCCTTGCAGGCTTCACACGAGGCTACACCGTAGTGGTAGCCAGAGGCTACGTCTCCACACACTAAACACAGTCTCTTAGGTAGCGTGCTCAGGGCATACTTGCACCGCCCTCCTCCGCTACCTGTGGATCCCTCCTCTGCCCCATCCCCACCCTCCTCCTTGAAGTGGCAGCGCAGGGCTGGGGTGTACAGATGGGGTGAGTAGCGCCCAACCCCGTCTCTTCTATTTCCACCTCCACCACTCTGGGAGGAGTCTGAGGAGGCTCCCCCTGGGCTGGCCCGGCCCCCACCACCTCCATCTGGACTGCTGGGCTCTGCCTTGATGTACAGTTCTGACCGACGCTCCCTGGAAGACATGGTCACTGCAGATGGAGGGAGAGCGATGGGAGGGGGAGGGAGGGAAAAAATGTGAGACAGAGGTATAAGACTGTCACACACCCACTTCTAATGTGCCACCCTTTCATTACATTTTAGTATCAATAGACCCATCCAGACAACCAGGACAATCATCAATCCTGGCAGGTAGCCTAGTGGTTAGAGCATTGGGCCAGTAACCGTAAAGATTGCTAGATTGAATCCCCGAGCTGACAAGGTCAAAATCTGTTGTTCTGCCCCTGAACGAGGCAGTTAACCCACTGTTCCTAGGCCATCATTGTAAATAAGAATTTGTTCTTAACTGACTTGCCTAGTTAAATAAAAAAACATTAAGATAATCAAAACTGCCGCTGAATTATATCACTAGCTTGACAACTGACAAGTCACGGCGAACACTCCTTTGGGTCGACTGTCAAGCCTTCAACGGAGAACTGCATAGACTGAACATGATGTTTGCACACGCTATGCGTGTCCTTTTCCCTTATTAAACACGTAAACAATAAATGTAGGCCTACTGGAGCTTGCAGTGTGTGTGCCTATTGCCTAATAAATATACCGCACAGCAACAACAAGCAGCGTATAAGAAAAATGGCTGCTGCAAACCAGCAAAGAATAATCTGACATAATGGGATATTTTGAAGAGACAGAGAATGGGGAGTGAAGGGCGAGTGAGAGAGTGTGTTTGTGCGTGCGTGTGGAAGTACTGTATGTTTGTGCTAAAGTGAGTGCTAAAATGCTACGGGCTGTGAGAGAGACCATAATCCCAGCTCCAACCTACTCTGCCCTCTCCAGATTAGGGTAATTAATCCACAGCAGAAGAGCAGCAATCCCTTAATGAAACCCACATAAGGAATTCCCAGTAAGGAGATGGACAACACTCTCCATTATGTCCCACCAGAACCTACATACAGCATCAGAGTTCTGTGTTCTATTGAATGCTGACACTTTTGCAAGGGCGATTGTACAATTCACTTAATCATCTGAACACTTTCAAAATGCAATGTAAAAATGTAACTTCAAATACAGAGATTCTGGGATTATGACAGCACACAGACAGGGATTGTGTAAAACAGGGAATTTCTGTCTGAACTCTAGACTGTAGGCCACTAGGTTTACCCTGACTCCTCCTTTCCTTTCCACAACTCAGCAGGTGGTGAAATGTGGGACATAGTACTTCTTTTGGTCCAGTGGCCCAATGCTTCTCAAACGCTGTACACTCTGGCCTGTAATCTTTACGCCTTTACATAACATGTCCACCCTACTACAGTGTAAAGATTGTACGGCTGTTGTAGATCCCACATTTGGCATGGATGACTATTTTTTTGTATTAATTCCCCATCATCTGTGAAGATATTCAATAATTAACATTGTCTGATAATGATGATCCCTAGCCACAGAAAAAAAATACTTTCCAGACTTCACAAATTAACATGTCTTAGACTTGAAGTGCCAAAACAGACATGTAAATGATCTGACAAATGCCGGGAAAGAGTGAGGACAATAAGAAAATGAATGCCACCGAGCAGGTAAAGGAAAGAGTGAGGACAATAAGAAAATGAATGCCACCGAGCAGGTAAAGGAAAGAGTGAGGACAATAAGAAAATGAATGCCACCGAGCAGGTAAAGGAAAGAGTGAGGACAATAAGAAAATGAATGCCACATCCCTATTATGTTGCTAGACTTTATGAGGAATGTGGCTATACAATTAGCTAACGTTACAGCTAGGTATCACAGTTAGCCGTGTTAACAAGTGAAGTTCCATGTGTGGCGTTTGTACATCCTCAAGACAACTAGCCTTTCGGGCAAATATGAACTATTAAGATCTGTGTGGATGTTCAGGTACTTAGCTGAATGGAAAACGTACATTTAGTTAACAGCTAGGTAGCTAAAGTTAGTTAATCACAAGTTTAAGGGCTAAAGAAAATAACCAAGCAGTAGCTAGCTAGCATACCATTCGTATGTGTTGGCTTTCCTCATCAGGTGACATCAACTTACTTCTAGCTAAGCTAGCTAGTTAGTTACCAAACTGACTAGCCCAACTCCCTCAAGGTACCTTGAGTTCCCCAAGTATCTGGTTGCCCTCGGCGATATTACCACGGGCGTTTGTGTTGACAGGATACACAACGTAGGTAACGCGCTATAACGCTTCTAAAAACGTGTCGAATTCAAATGTTGGTTTTCAGACAGGATTGGAGAGATGGGAGGTCTGGTGCATGATAGGAAGTAGCTACTAATATTTCAATGACAGAGAAGGGTGACACAGTACTGGGGTAGTGGCTACTACAGTTCGCTGTATATGACAAAAGGCAGGGGGAAAAAAATAAAAACACTTTACCTTCTGATCTGTGAAATGATTCAACTCCTCAAACGTTCATGAGGTTTATCCACAGGCTGAGAGGCCAACACTTTATCTTAGTGCTTAAAATCAATCAGTTTGACCATATCTTCAAAATAGTTTCAGCATACAACTTCACAACAGCAATATTTAGATCACTGGCTATTTTACATCCATAATTATTGGTGGTTCAGATTTGACTAAAGGCCATATAAAAAGCAATTACCTGTGTGCTGTGCTGCAGGAAAGCCTTATTGGTCTCTTCTGCTGGTAACCCCACTCACTCTCTATTGGTTTAGAATTGTGGCTATGGTCTGGGTAGAACAGTCCAATTAGTAGGAAACCTAAGAAGGCAGACAAAACATTTACTGATTTCTCCTCGCGCCATGTCTTATTATGTTCATGTTCAAAATCCATGTGTCCTGAAGAGTGTATCACAGGACAAGGACATAACATATTAACTCATGGTCTCCCAATTCTGACTTTATATTTTCAAAATCTTAACTCCAACACTATATAAATGGTTGCTTTATCCAACATAAGCCTGGAGATGCTAGCATTCATCCTTATCATAGAGGGGTCAATCGTATTTTAAGCACTCTGTCTAGGTGTTTCCAACGTATTAGGGTATGGAAATGTATAGCCAAGAAAGTGTGTGTGTGTGTGTGTGTGTGTGTGTGTGTTGGAGAAAGAGAGTTACAGAGGTTGGGAAAAGCTTTGTAAAACTTCTAAGCTACTCCTAATCTCTAAACCAAATAGTAAGGTATAACTGAGTGACTGTATCATACACTGTGTCCTGTTCTCTTCATCAACACCATTTGGTTTAAATTGCTAGACAGAAGTCGAATCCATTGCTTTGACTTTCTCACAGGCACAATTTAGCTCATTGCAGTAGCCTTTTCTCATTACCATACAAACACTCAAGCACATGTTTCTGCACACTACACCCAACCACCCCTCCCCCTTACTCCCACCCTCTGACACATTCCAAAGGTCAAAGTCACAGGAAAGCTTGAAGGACAGATAGAGTAACTGCAATTCTGCCTCTCTCTCACACACACACACACACACACGCTTAAATTGGGTGATAATTCACAACGTTTTGAGAGAAGGGGGGGGGCAAATCAAATATTGGAAGAAATGTTAGGGGATAAAATGACAAAATGGATATATTACTGGGTAAAATATAATGATAAAATATCTCTGATTTACATGTATAAGTATAACATTTTCATATTTGAGGTTAAAAAAAATACTTGTCTTTGGGATATGACACAGTGCCATAACTACTGTTCACACGCATCACAATAGTTTAATCTAAAGTGAAGCTTTAAAACTTTCCAGTTTACCCGACAGACAAATAACAAGTCTAAAACAGTTACTAGATAGCGTCATCTGTTTACTAACTCAAGTTCTGCATGATTAGAGCTCATCTAGTGCATTATAAAAAGGTTTAAAAGGCTTTGAATGACCATTGTGAGCTCTGAGCACAGTAAACCTATCTTGACAGTTGACACTTCAAACAATGCCAACAGCATCATCAAAAACCCTTCTGTCTCTACTTCCTTTGTCTGGTATTAGTTTTTTAGTTAACTATATACAGTACCAGTCAAAGGTTTGGACACACATACTCATTCAAGAGTTTTTCTTTATTTTTAACATTTTCTACATTGTAGAATAATAGTGAAGACATCAGAACTATGAAATAACACATATGGAATCATGTAGTAACCAAAAAAGTGTTAAACAAATCAAAATATATTTTATATTCTTCAAAGTAGCCACCTTTTGCCTTCATGACAGCTTTGCACACTCTTGGCATTCTCTCAACCAGCAACACACTGAATGCTTTTTCAACAGACTTGAAGGAGTTCCCATATATACTGAGCACTTGTTGGCTGCTTGTCCTTCACTCTGAGGTCCAACTCATCCCAAACCATCTCAATTGGGTTGTCAGGTGATTGTGGAGGCCAGGTCATCTGATGCAGCACTCCATCACTCTCCTTCTTGGTCAAATAGCCTTTACACAGCCTGGAGGTGTGTTTTGGGTCATTGTCCTGTTGAAAAACAAATGATAGTCCCACTTAATGCAAACCAGATGGGATGGTGTATCGCTGCAGAATGCTGTGGTAGCCATGCTGGTTAAGTGCGCCTTGAATTCTAAATAAAACACTGACAGTGTCACCAGCAAAGTACCCCCACACCACCATCACACCTCCTCTTCCATGCTTCACAGTGGGAACCACACATGTGGAGATGATCCGTTCACCTACTCTGCGTTTCACAAAGACACGGAAGATGGAACCAAAAATTGCACATTTGGACTCGTCAGACCAAGGGACAGATTTCCACCGGTCTAATGTCCATTGCTCGTGTTTCTTGGCCCAAGCAAGTCTCTTACTCTTATTGGTGTCCTTTAGTAGTGGTTTCTTTGCAGCAATTCAACCATGAAAGCCTGTTGCGATTTGTGTCTGTTACTTGAACTCTGTGAAGCATTTATTTGGGCTGCAATTTCTGAGGCTGGTAACTCTAATGAATTTGTCCTCTGCTGCAGAGGTAACTCTGGGTCTTCCTTTCCTGTGGCGGTCCTCATGAGAGCCAGTTTCATCATAGCATTTGATGGTTTTTACGACTGCACTTGAAGAAACATTCAGAATTCTTGAACTTTTCCGGGTTGACTGACCTTCATGTCTTAAAGTAGTGATGGACTTTCGTTTCTCTTTGCTTTGGAGTTGGTCTTTTACAAAATAGGGCTATATTCTGTATACCACCCCTATCTTTTCACAACACAGCTGATTGGCTCAAACGCATTAAGAAGGAAAGAAATTCCACAGATTAACTTTTAACAAGGCACACCTGTTCATTGAAATGTATTCCAGGTGACTACCTCATGAAGCTGGTAGAGAGAATGCTAAGAGTGTGCAAAGGTGTCATCAAGGCAAAGGGTGGCTACTTTGAAGAACCTGGTCTGATGAGTCCAAATATTAGATTTTTGGTTCCATCTGCCGTGTCTTTGTGAAACGCAGAGTAGGTGAACAGATGATCTCCACATGTGTGGTTCCCACTGTGAAGCATGGAGGAGGAGGTGTGATGGTGTGGAGGCGCTTTGCTGGTGACACTGTCAGTGATTTATTTAGAATTCAAGGCACACTTAATCAGCATGGCTACCACAGCATTCTGCAGCGATACGCCATCCCATCTGGCTTGTACTTAATGGGACTATCATTTGTTTTTCAACTGGACAATGACCCAAAACACACCTCCAGGCTGTGTACAAGGAGAGTGATACAAGGAGAGTGATGGTGCTGCATCAGATGACCTGGCCTCCACAATCACCCGACCTCAAACCAATTAAGATGGTTTGGGATGAGTTGGACCTCAGAGTGAAGGAAAAGCAGCCAACAAGTGCTCAGTATATGTGGGAACTTCTTCAAGTCTGTTGGAAAAGCATTCCATGCGAAGCTGCTTGAGAGAATGCCAAGAGTGTGCAATGCTGTCATGAATGCAAAGGGTGGCTACTTTGAAGAATATAAAATATAAAATGTATTTTGATTTGTTTAACACTTTTTTGGTTACCACATGATTCCATTTGTGTTATTTCATTGTTTTGATGTCACTATTATTCTACAACATAGAACATAGTACAAATAAAGAAAAACCCTTGAATGAGTAGGTGTGTCCATACTGTTGACTGGAACTGTATGTAAATGTTCCTTATCTCAGAGTAAGAACTATTACAGCACAACTGTTCTGTGTAAGTGAGGACTGAGGAGTATGACATATCTAAAGTTCATGAAAGCTTTGCATGCGCCACACTGTGGAGACATTGAGGACAGCAGAAGTGGGCCTTGCCCACTTATCTCAGACTGGTGAAAGGTTAATTGCAAAATGGGATTATTGCTTCTTTAATCTCTGTTAACTCAGAACTAAAGTCATGTGTAATTGGTCAGATGCTCGATTAAGTTCTGGGTCCATACGTGGAAAGATAAGAAATAGAACGAGGATTCGGAACCGGAACGAAGAGCTCCACCCTCTCTCTTTGTAAGTTACAGACAAGTCTATGAGCCAATTGTTCCCTCCCCTTCCAAAATTCTAAAGATGCTATCACCTGTGAAATATGATTGCCAAAAGCACTGGAACTTGTGCTGCTCGTTATCTCAATCTCACGCATACAGTTGTATTCTGAAAGATCTATGATACCATTTACAGTGGGGCAAAAAAGTATTTAGTCAGCCACCAATTGTGCAAGTTCTCCCACTTAAAAAGATGAGAGAGGCCTGTAATTTTCATCATAGGTACACTTCAACTATGACAGACAAAATGAAGAAAAAAAATCCAGAAAATCACATTGTAGGATTTTTTATGAATTTATTTGCAAATTATGGTGGAAAATAAGTATTTGGTCAATAACAAAAGTTTATCTCAATACTTTGTTATATACCCTTTGTTGGCAATGACAGAGGTCAAATGTTTTCTGTAAGTCTTCACAAGGTTTTCACACACTGTTGCTGGTATTTTGTTTATTTCCTAATAAATGGAAGACAATTGCTCCCACAGTTGATTTCTTCAAATCAAGCTGCTTACCTATTGCAGATTCAGTCTTCCCAGCCTGGTGCAGGTCTACAATTTTGTTTCTGGTGTCCTTTGACAGCTCTTTGGTCTTGGCCAAAATGGAATTTGGAGTGTGACTGTTTGAGGTTGTGGACAGGTGTCTTTTATACTGATAACAAGTTCAAACAGGTGCCATTAATACAGGTAACGAGTGGAGGACAGAGGAGCCTCTTAAAGAAGAAGTTACAGGTCTGTGAGAGCCAGAAATCTTGCTTGTTTGTAGGTGACCAAATACTTATTTTCCACCATAATTTGCAAATAAATTCATTAAAAATCCTACAATGTGATTTTCTGGATTTTTTTTCTAATTTCGTCTGTCATAGTTGAAGTGTACCTATGATGAAAATTACAGGCCTCTCATCTTTTTAAGTGGGAGAACTTGCACAATTGGTGGCTGACTAAATACTTTTTTGCCCCACTGTATGTTTACATAGTCTGTACATTATGGCTTCTTACAGTCAAAAATATGCAGTCAAAAATATGATTTTCCTATGTTTTAGATATACATTGCATTCAGAAAGTATTCAGACCCCTTCACTTTTTCCACTTTGTTGTGTTACGGCTTTATTCTAAAATGGATTCAATTGTTTTTTTTCCCTCATCAATCTACACATAATACCCCATAATGACAAAGCAAAAACTGAAATATCACATTTCCGTATGTATTCAGACCCTTTACTTTGTTGACGCACATTTGGCAGCGATTACAGCCTCAAGCCTTCTTGGGAATGACACTACAAGCTTGGCACACCTGTATTTTGGGAGTTTCTCCCATTCTTCTCTGCAGATCCTCTCAAGCTCTGTCAGGTTGGATGGGGAGCGTCGCTGCACAGCTATTTTCAGGTCTCCAGAAATGTTAGATCAGATTCAAGTCCGGGCTTTGGCTGGGCCACTCAGGGACACTGAGACTTGTCCCAAAGCCACTCCTGCGTTGTCTTGGCTGTGTGCTTAGGATTGTTGTCCTGTTGGAAGGTGAACCTTCGCCCCAGTCAGGTCCTGAGTGCTCTGGAGCAGGTTTTCATTTTGCTCTGTTCATCTTTCAATCGATTCTGACTAGTCTCCCAGTCCCTGCCACTGAAAAACATCCCCACAGCATGATGCTGCCACCATGCTTCACCGTTGGGATTTTTAAATGTTTTAAATGTAGCCTTTATTTAACTAGGCAAGTTAGTTTAGTACAAATTCTTATTTACAATGATGGTCTACACCGGCCAAACCCAGACGACGCTGGGACGATTTTGCACCGCCCAATGGTGCTAGGTTTCCTCCAGATGTGACACTTGGCATTGAGGCCAAAGAGTTCAATCTTGATTTCATCAGACCAGAGAATCTTGTTTCTCATGGTCTGAGAGTCCTTTACGTGCCTTTTGGCAAACTCCAAGCAGGCTGGCATGTGTCTTTTACTGAGGAGTGTGATCCGTCTGGCCACTCTATCATAAAGGCCTGATTGGTAGAGTGCTGGAGAGATGGTTGGCCTTCTGGAAGGTTTTCTCCTCCACAGAGGAACTCTGGAGCTCTGTCAGAGGGACCATCGGGTTCTTGGTTACCTCCCTGACCAAGACCCTTCTCCCCAGATTGCTCAGTTTGGCCGGGCAGCCAGCTTTAGGAAGAGTCTTGGTGGTTCCAAACTTCTTCCATTTAAAAATGATGGAGGCCACTGTGTTCTTGGGGACCTTCAATGCTGAAGGCATTTTTTGGTACCCTTCCCCAGATCTGTACCTCTACACAATCCTGTCTCGAAGCGCTACAGACAATTCCTTCGACCTCATGACTTGACTCTGACATACACTGTCAACTGAGGAACCTTATATAGGTGTGTCTTTATACAGTTGAAGTCGTAAGTTTACATACAGTTGTGGACATATTTTTGAGAATGAAAATTCATATTTGTGTCACAAAGTCTGCTACCTCAGTTTGTATGATGGCAATTTTCATATACTCCAGAATGTTATGAAGAGTGATCAGATTAATTGCAAAGTCCCTCTTTCCCACGCAAATGAACTGAATCCCCAAAAAACATTTCCACTGCATTTCAGCCCTGCCACAAAAGGACCAGCTGACATCATGTCAGTGATTCTCTCGTTAACACAGGTGTGAGTGTTGACGAGGAAAATGCTGGAGATCACTGTCATGCTGATTGAGTTCGAATAACAGACTGGATGCTTCTAAAGGAGGGTGGTGCTTAGAATCATTGTTCTTCCTCTGTCAACCATGGTTACCTGCAAGGAAACACGTGCTGTCATCATTGCTTTGCATAAAAAGGGCTTCACAGGCAAGGATATTGCTGCCAGTAAGATTGCACCTAAATCAACCATTTATCGGACCATAAAGAACTTCAAGGAGATCAGTTCAATTGTTGTGAAGAAAGCTTCAGGGTGCCCAAAGTTGATTCAGCTGCGGGATCGGGTCACCACCAGTACAGAGCTTGCTCAGGAATGGCAGCAGGCAGGTGTGAGTGCATCTGCACGTACAGTGAGGCGAAGACTTTTGGAGGATGGCCTGGTGTCAAGAAGGGCAGCAAAGAAGCCACTCACAATTTTGCCTAGGAACACAGCCATGAATAAAGAATTGTACCAACACATCATCTGAGAGCAACTTCTCCCAACCATCCAGGAACAGTTTGGTGACGAACAATGCCTTTTCCAGCATGATGGAGCACCTTGCCATAAGGTAAAAGTGATAACTATGTGGCTCATGAACAAAACATCGATATTTTGGGTCCATGGCCAGGAAACTCCCCAGACCTTAATCCCACTGAGAACTTGTGGTCAATCCTCAAGAAGCGGGTGGACAAACAAAAACATCTGTCATCAGCCAAGACATCAGTCAGGAAGTTAAAGCTTGGTCGCAAATGGGTCTTCCAAATGGACAATGACCCCAGGCATACTTCCAATGTTGTGGTAAATGGCTTAAGGACAACAAAGTCAAGGTATTGGAGTGGCCATCACAAAGCCCTGACCTCAATCCCATAGACATGTTGTGGGTAGAACTGAAAAGGTGTGTGCAAGCAAGGAGACCTACAAACCTGACTTAGTTACACCAGCTCTGTCAGGAGGAATGGGCCAAAATTCACCCACCTTATTGTGGGAAGCTTGTGGAAGGCTATCTGAAATGTTTGACCCAAGTTAAACAATTTAAAGTCAATGCTATCAAATACTAATTGAGTGTATGTAAACTTCTGACCCACTGGGATTGTGATGAAAGAAATAAAAGCTGAAATAAATCATTCTCTCTATTATTATTCTGACATTTCACATTCTTAAAATAAAGTGGTGATCCTAACTGACCTAAGACAGGGAATTTTTACTAGAATTAAATGTCAGGAATTTTGAAAAACTAAGGTTAAATTGTATTTGGCTAAGGTGTATGTAAACTTCCGACATTGACTAAGTCATGTCCAATCAATTGAATTTACAAATGTTGGACTCCAATCAAGTTATATAAACATCTCAAGGATGATCAGTGGAAATAGTATGTACGTGAGCTCAATTTCAAGTCTCATTGGAACGGGTTTGTATACTTATGTAAACTTGATTTAAGTTTTGTATTTATTTTTACATTTTCAAACATGTAAAAAAACATGTTTTCGCTTTGTCATTATGGGGTATTGTGTGTAGATTGATGAGGCATTTTTTATTGAATCCATTTTAGAATAAGGCTGTAACGTAACAAAATGTGGAAAAGGGATGGGGTCTGAATATTTTCCGAATGCACTATATTTCCACAATAGGAGGTTGGAATAATACTGTGAAATTGTGAAAATTATAATGTCCTTTAGTGTGAGAGCTGTTTGAAAAGACCACCTGAAATTTCAGCCTGTTTTGGTGGAAGGGAGTTTTGGCCTTCCACGGTGACGTCACCATGGGATAAATGAGTTAATAGACCAATAAGAAAGAGTTCCAAACCTCTGCCAATAACAGCTCGTTTTCAATTTCCACCTCCCCACTCAAAACAATTCCCAGACAGTCCAAGCAAAATTCTCATTTGAGAAATTGCTCTTAGCTAAGAATATTTTTGTTTAAACTTTAAATGGTAAAAAAAAGAAAACAATCACAGTAAGGTACTTCATTGTTACCCAGAAATGATTTGACATTGAGATAAAAACAACTGTGTCAGTTGTGTACACTTATGTATATAAACCCTGGATTGCTGATGCTATGCATTGGGCAATAAGAGGCTTTTATGCCACCGGTCAGCCATATTGGCATTCCCCAGAAGAATCAAGGAGGCACGTTGGCTTCAAAACAGTGCCCCCTGTCAGTCATCTAGTGTGTATATATATATAAAGCCTAGCTCAAGACCAAACATGTAAAAGTAGGTTTTGCCATACCCAAGGTTTAGCTGGACTGACGCCATTGCATATTCAATTGCATTCTGAACACCGATTAAATGTAGGTTACTAACTCAACAGCAGTTGAGAAACTGGACTGTATGTGTGTTGAACATGACTGTGTAAAGCATCAGACTGTTCAAATTATGGTTGTCACTCAGTATGCCATCAAAGACTATTGGTCAGGACTAGCCTTTACCTGGAGAAAATAATTGTATGTGTTAGGCAAAGATCAGAAACCAGAAGTAGTTCATTGCAATCCAAAAACCATATCCACTATCGCTAAAGTAAAGCTACTTTATACATTTGTTTGGTTCCATTTCATACCAATCTGGTTGGATTGATACATGCTGTAGACTTCATGGGAATCTGTAGATGACCAAATTGTGCTGAAGACTGACAGTACAGGTAGGCTATATACAACAGGTTATAGAGGGGGTGGATCTTGCTCAATGGATCAGTCACGAAGTCCTAGAGACACAACACACATGCCAAAGCATTTGGTAGTTTATTATTACAGCAACGCACGGTTACCATTATCGTTGTCACGCAAAGTTAATCAGCGGCGGAATAGAGGAACCGTGCGAGCCAAAGTAATACAGTAAACTATATGTGCACAGATTTACAATGTTGACCATTATGAAATACTTACTTGTATTTGTGAGAACATCACTGGAAAGAGTTCTCAACACAGGCAGTACCGTAGCTACGGAAGCCACAGATAACTCCACTACAATGATGTATGTCGACCGGTTTAGCCACAGTTAAGATCACGGTGTTTTCGACATTGCCACAAGAGTGGATGCAGATCGTGACCCCCCCCCCCAAAAAAATATATTCTATAACATTTATGTAGGCCTATATTTAAATAGCAGGATCTCAGAGGCGACGAGTCGTCGTAGCGCAAAATGTTTCCAAAATTATTGCTTGAAAATAAAAACAATGTATCAAGGGCCACAGCGTTGAAAGAATGATTGCAGGTGATACAATTGGTCAACCCGATTTGGTAGACTATTTAATCCATAGGCTATTCTCTTATCCAGCCTAGTCCCGCATATTGATGTTACTTTCTGTAGCCTACTGTGTGTTCTATATTATTTTCGCTGCTACAATTGAGGCTCTAGTTACGTATATCCCTTATCCATTCTCCTCCCTCTCTCCATTTGCGTCTGCTGTGTCTCCGTAATCCGTTACATCCGTGCACGCCCTCCAATCCAGCCTCCTTCTATTAGCGTAATCGGCGTTGCAACAATGAAAAATCCTAGGTCTACGGTAGTCTAATATAGCGTCTGTCTGACTCACTGGTGTAGTTTTTTTTTTTTTAAATACGACCCATGTATTAAAAAATAAATGTTGTGATCATAACACAGGCCATATAGGTCCTATACTATTTAGATCATTCTCACTACCAACATGAGAAAGCACAGTAAAATGACCAGGTTTATTCTTGTATCTAATATTGAATGATAGATATACTGTCTCTAGGCTCCAATGCAAACCAGTAATATGCCATAATTGGTTTAATTAACAGGTTTCAGGGATTTCAATAGAAATGTAAATGTGTAGCCCACATTTGAAATGTTAAATAGTTGGATCGATATAATGCCTAGAACTACCCCGTAGTTGGGCCTACAAACTTCCATAAAGGCTGCTCTTTAGATTGCCTATGCAGTTTGATCATTTGTAGGTCTACTTAATTTCTGAGGGGGCTATTTGATTATGCAATCCGCATTTACTTAGGCTACACAATGTAAATTCTGCACTCTTCCCAGTCCTGTCATACCTGAGTTCCTAATTAATAAAAGGCTTCAAGTGGTTTATTATACGCCAATTTACGAAATTCATTAGGCCGACATTCGTACTTTTTTGTAATGCAGTGGAATTCATGTTCCCCTATGGATAACACCACACCATAGTAAATCACACAGCGTTTAGGATGGCATGGAAAATGTTTGCAGCCACGCTTAGTCAACTCGGTCTTGTGACACTGACCCGGCTCACTCCGCTACAGGCCCCACTCGTCAACTGCTACACCGAGTTTTTGGATCGAGGCGAAGGAAGTGGGGGTCAGTGGATGACTGTAAGGAGATGAGAAGAGCTAGAACCGGAGTCTCGAATCCGCTTGGTAACATGACCATAACCTGGCATCGAGAGAGGAAGGGAGAGGGTTGCGCGTTCTCCCTGGGCTCTTGCAATGATTTCACCAAAAAGTGCGGACAACCCCTGTCTCGGAAAATTCCTTTTAAAACACAGATAAATTGAAAACTGGAATTATTCAGTAGTATTTTTTAAAATAGCTTATCACGAGGAACACCTTATGTGGTAGTCTTCTATCATAACACATAGGCCTATTTGACATTAAATATGCTTTAATCAAACCCATCAATCATAAAATAATTACCTTATAATAATGTACATTCACGTGTTAGAAGCACTACGGTAGCATATATGGTATGTTTAGACGAGATGTTGTTAACCTATAGACACTGCAGAAAGATTTAGGATGATGGCAACAGTGTTCCCATGTCAGTGAAAAAAAAACACTGACCTTGGATTCAAGGTCATACATGGACTCCTCATGTGCTACATTGGAAAGGACTGCATGATGTTTTAGTCAACCTCGTGTATCTTATTACTGTAGCCCAGTCATCCAATTGTTTTCAATACTTTTCATCCCCTCACCCCCTACACTTGTAGAAATAAGGTGCTATCTAGAACCTAATAGAAGAACCCTTTTGGGTTCCAAAATGATTATATGTGGAACTAAAAAGGGTTCTCCCAGGAACCAAACAGTGTTCTCCTATGGTGACGGCTGAAGAAGCCCTTTGGAACCCTTTTTTCTAAGAGTGTATAGCCAAGGGAGAGGTGTGTGGGTTAGTGTTGGGGGTCTGCTGCTAAATGGTTATAGGCCAGTGCAGAGATATAAAGGAGTTTCATTATTTACTGATTTTAATTGGCAGGGTGCCTTCAGCCTTTTCTTGTCCATCTAAGGTTAAATAACCAAGAGTGAACTGAACAAATGGGGAAACGGGTCATAGTTTAAATGGAGAAACGGGTGAAAGAGAGAGACCCTCAAAGTGATCAAGTTGTTTTGAAAAAGGCCTTGTGGCCTGAGGAAATGTTCAACCTCTCTATAGGAGACAACTCTGTCCTGTCGGGATGGAGAAAGAATCATCTTAATTTTACTCATCCAATAGCCAAACAGACATTACTGTTACATGGCATGTCACATGACATGTCTTAGTTATTATTGGATCATTGTGGAATAAGACACCTGCTGTCACCATTGCACAATTTACAGTCAGCATTGATTTTGAGTGCCAACAATTTTAACTACATCAATGGTATATATTTAGAAAGAAGACCGAGATATTTTATCATTTATTTTTAGATTTTCAATGTCAGGGGAATCTGAATTGCCGCATTTATTAATTGTACTATTTATTAGTTGTAGTCGCTTTAATAACTCCTACATGTACATATTACCTCAATTACCACGACTAATCGGTGCCCCCGCAGATTGACCAGTACCCCCTGTAAATAGTCTCGCTATTGTTATTTTACTGCTGCTCCTTAATTACTTGTTACTTTTAGTTCTTATTCGTATTATTTTTTTTTTACTGCATTGTTGGTTAGGGTCTCATAAGTAAACATTTCATTGTAAGGTCTACCTACACCTGTTGTATTCGTCGCATGTGACTAATACATTTTGATTTGATTCGATTTGATTAATATTGTAGCGCTCTCTGGTGGTATCTTGATCACATTGCCAGTATATGTGCCAGCCTGTCTGTGGTGACGTCTACGTTCGTGTTGTCGAGCGCAAGGTCACAGACTTTACTGCGCATGCAGGCTCAACGGTTTATCAGAGCCACCACGAAGTCCGAGAGTTCATCAGTCATCAGTCAACCTTTAGACCTTAATACCGAATAGATTCGGATAGCAGCTAATTCATTCTGGTGCCGGTCAGGGCAAAGTTTTAATTTAGCGCATTAGCCTATAAAGTAAGGTTGGTTCGACATTTCTAAATGGACTTTTGATAAAAATGATAGAATGATAGAATGATAAAAACTAAGGCCATTTACTAAAATATTAGGACATTATTTACGAAACAGTGTGGCTTGTGCTTTTTATCATCACTTTGGGTCTACAGTACACCCAGTGTGTCAGATGCATGATTAGGCTATAGAAATGGGATTTTCAACACATTATTTACAACTCTTTTCTATACGAAGAATGTAGGTTGTGGCTAAATCTCTTACAATAAACGGGTTATTAACTCAAATTAACTAGATACTATCTATAGTTTATTATCTATAAACTAATAATGTAATACTTATAAACAACTTTATATACTCTTTATAACCGGTACCTTAATGTAAAGTGGTACTGTTAAAAGAAGGAATTGTTTATTTAGGGAGGGTCCCTTGCTGAAAACTGAACGTTTGGACCATTAACCCATTACAGTCTCGGGCCTGTCTAAGACGGGAAGATCTACTAAGCTGTACGGAATTGTTTTAAGAAAGTCATACAAAGGATCATTTTGCTATTTGATTAGTAATTATAGACCCCTTGAAGTAGCCTATCAAAAAACATATAAAACAATTATTTGTCTCATGGTCTGACAGACACCCTCTAGCTCTGTTATCTCTGTTATCTCTGTTATCTTTCACCACAGATGTGAATGTGCGCCATCGGCAGATGTGGTGGATTGAGACACATCCAATGCAAATGAACAGATGTCTCTAGCTTAAACTGACGGATTCTTATGGGGATTTGTATTATTCTGCTAATGCAGTGAAAGGTGACAGAGCCAGAGCTGTGTTTGTCAGACCATGAGACACCCCGAAAATCAGTCCTCTCACAAAATCGTCTGTAGAACGGTTTGGCCTACAAATAATTACTACAAACAAATATCACCCCTCTATGGAAAGATGACTCTCACTAACATTAAAATCCTAGACTCTAGGGTGTTTTAATCAGTAAAGTGCTGCTTTACAGTTCAGATTTATGTTAATATGTTAAATGCACCTAATTCTGGTAAAATATTCAGCACTTAATTCATTTACTAATGGATTCTACACATTAGCTGTGTCTTCTTTAAGAATTATTTTAATGTCTGAATGAAAGCTTTGCCAACTTCCTACTCCTAAATGTCCAACTTTACTTAGAAATTGTAGATGCCTAGTGTTTGTAATCTGATGAATTACATCTAAGACTATTCAAGAAAAACATAGCTATCACAACTCCACAACCTGTCCTTGTAGAACTATATATCCTAAAGCAGTGTTTCCCATGTTGGTGTCCTCGAGTACCCCCAACAGCAGCAGCCCTGGACAGGCACACCTGATTCAACTTGTCAACTAATCATCAGGCCCTCAATGAGTTGAATCAGGTGTGCTTGTCCGGGGCTACAACAAAAATGTGTGATGTTAGGGGTACTCGAGGACTGGAGTTGGGAAACACTGTCCTAAAGTATCCTAAGTCAGTGACTGAATGGATAAGTGAGATTACTGCAGTTATCCCTCTACTGAAAGGCTTGTTTTTAGGCCCAAAGTGTTGACATAAGGCCTAAGCCCACTCCCTGTGTGGTTGTATAAAATCTATCGTCTATCTCACACACCTGCTTTACACCTGATCCTCTCTGAGGATCTCCACACACTGAGGGAACATGGACCAGAGCCTCGTCTTCACCATCTCGACCCTGCTGCTGCTCTCCCCTGGTAAGAGATGTAACCTTCAGCACTGCTGAGCTCCTATCTTAACTCAAATCACTCTTGTGTTCAGAATCCCTCACTCACTCTGAGATTGTCTCCCCTCCAGGAATGGCACATTGAGGTCTTCACTCTAAATGTACCATACTGTTCGCTGCTATATAACGATCAAGTCTACTGTATATTGAACATTTACATATGATTAGTCCAAATTACAAACCCTAGATGCAATGCTGAACTAGCAAGACAGATTGAAATACTGCGGAGAGACAGCTGCCATATATAACCGTATACTCCTGTTCAGATGTCACGACTGGAACATGAAACACATTAGACATCGCTACAAAGATCCTTGAGGCAAACGAATATGATTTACTCATAAGCTAACAAGTCAGTATCTGATTAAGATGGCCTCTACAACCCATATCTTCATCATGTGATCCACTCAACTCTTTGCACCAAGGGATGAGCCACATGCTAATTGGAGGGAGATGGACCAGAAACGTGATGAAGTTTTGGGACAGCAAGCAACTACTTCAGATGGAGCAAATCCTCATCTGGACTGGAGGAGGTGCCATATATCATAGACCAGTGGTAGGAAACCCTGTTCCTGGAGTGCTGCAGGCACTGCAGGATTTTGTTCCAACTAGGCACCCCACCTGACCAACTGAGCTAACTGATCAGTTCAGTGAATGCCTAAATTCAACACACCTCTTCCAGGTCGGATAAAGCAAAGAAAATGAATCCCCTGCGACATTCCAGGACCAGGGTTGCCTACTCCTGTCATAGACTATTACTTCTGTAAGGGGAAATCATTATTGGATTGTTTTTATAAAGTGTGTTATTAAGCCATGATCACATATAACCTGAAGTTATGATGTAATAACATAAGCGAGACAGATGTTCTTCATCGCACATGACTCTGAAAAGGCTATTATTGATGGCCATGAAATCATTTCACACTAGAACCTGCATTCGCTGCGTTCCCTGGAGTGGCCACATCGACGTTCAAAGTAAAACTGGGTGAGTTGAGAGCCACTTTGTGCAGGTCAAACCCCAGCTGTGCACTGATGTAAAAACCCTTCGGGCGAAGGCTCGACTGCAGCATGCTGTTGAGCTCCAAAGTGGATCTCGCTCCCCTTGTAGATGCTGGTCTCTGCTGGGGAGAAATGGTGCATAACAGGAACTTTCTCTGGATGTGTACCGCTGGGTCTACCACGGCATCGTTCCGCATGAGCTCCTCCACGCACTGGGCTTCTACCACGAACACACCAGGTGCGACAGAGGCCAGTATGTCAAGATCAATTGGGAATATATTCCTCAAGGTGACAAGTTTATTGCCACACCACACAGGACAGACACACACACACACAACAGTGCAAGAAGGAAATTGAAGGTGAATAGTGGTTTTATGGTCAGTGATGCACTAACACCAGTTGGGAAGTCCAGAGTGGTGGACAGAAGGGACCATGGGTGAGAGGTCAGGTTGTGAGTTGTAGTGGAGGACAGGAGTTTACAGAGACCCCAACCTGCCCTCTTGGGAACAGCTAAAGCACAGTCAATGTGGGGGTTCTGCTGCTCGCTGGTAGAGCCTTTAATTAGCTGATCAAGGTCAGATGACCCAGGCCTGGAGTGAGTTCCAGAAAGACCCAGAGCACAGAGGTGGGAATTGTCCTCTATCCCTGGACAGTAAGGTCAGGCTGAGGTCGGGGGTTACCTCAGCTGTAAGTCTGAGCCAGGAAGAGGGTTTGAATGGTTCATGTCTGAAGGTTTTTTCAACTTTGTCTCTCTTCTATTTCAGGACTGCCTTCTCAATTGAGAAAGAGGGGGAAAAACACCCTTCCCATTCCTGACTCCTCTGTGAACATAGGACAGAGGCAGGATATGTCTCACATCCAGAGGATCAACAACCTACAGTATATCAGTGAGTATGAAGTACATGGGGTCTAACAAATGATATATATCTTCTTTACAATTTTACTTCCCAATTTGAATTTCCTGTTGCATACATTTTTGGACATAGAAATGAATGATATGTACCCATTGATTCTTGAAGAATATACTTATAAATGCCTCATGAGCTTCATTCAACTGTCATACCCTGTCATAATCCAAAATGTAAGCTTCAACATAGTATAGCCTGAAAACGAGATATTTCGGATGGTCAGTCCTTGCATTCTTAGCTCTGTCTATACATTTGAGAGTGCTCACATTTCTCCAGGGCCATCACTCAGCTTTTTGCCAAAAACAGAGGCGGGAAGGTCCCCATGGCTATTGTTTCAACTGCAGATTGCCCCTTTAAGTGTTCATAAGTGCAAATGGTTGCTAAGACATAATATATGTTTTTCTCATTTCACGTATGTAGTTAGTTAATTGAGGAACTAAGAGAAGATGGATGTCTGCAATATCATTCTCAATGACTGTTATTATTCCTGCTCATTGTGTCCCTGTGTATACATTGTCCTTAATTTACTGACAGTCATGTTTATGAATGTATTAAACTTGATAAAACCTTCGCAATAAAACAAATCACTCTGAAGTTTGTTTTTCGTCTTCCTCAGGAAAATAATAAAAATGCTGGAAAATCTTTTTTTTTAAAAGGTTTATTTTACATGACAGTTTTGTGCAATACATTTGAAGAATACTACTCAATTTATACAATGGCATATGCTGTACACAGTGCACACATGAGTAAAGTCAGTACTGTAATACTTAGGCTAGGTCATGCAAGACCTGATGTGGTTATTGGCAGAGACAGGATTTACTCCTGCCTTGAATTGTCCTATTATAGACCAAAAGCTTTGTTTACTAAAGTTTGGTCTCCAGACATTTGGGGCAAATTCATCATGGTAGAGTTATTGTCGTAAGGCGTTTTTTTCCGTAAAGACGAAAGCAATAGGGATTGATTCAGAGTTAGAAACCCTTTGTGTTGATGTGCTTCACTGCAGATTCTATCCAGAGGAAACAGGGCTGTGCAGTTCCATGATTGCCCAGTAGGGAGCGCTCAAACAAACATGGGTGAGAGGGGCACGTTAAAACGTTATTAAAACCCTACCAAGGCAACCTCAGGTCAGGTCAGTGTGGTGACGGTGATTAAGTTTTGTTAGGATTATTTGAATAAGTCACTTTACTATTACATCAAGGCCTAGTCCATATTAGAATCAGGCATATTATGACATACACACACTCAAACTATGTTTAGAAAACATGAACAGTGCAGTGAATAAAACATATCAATCAGGTTCAGTTCTTGTCACAACACTCCTTCTTTTTCTTCCCTTCCATCCACGTTCAACATGCTCTGGAAACAAACCCCCCGGTTAGTCAGATCGTTAAGCTCTCCCAAGCGGAGAATTTGGCTGCTACCAGTGGAGTTCCTGTTCATTTACCTGACATACAAACTCACACTTGAGCATTTGGTTCATCCATCCTTTGGTGGAGGGGGCGGGGGATTTTCAGGGGGTATGTCTCCATTTGGCTCTTTCTTCTCGGGCTTGGTAGGGCTGATTTTGGGGATCTTCTCTGGGGGCGGTCTTCTGGGCCGTCTCCTCTTGGGCTTCCGTGAGCGTGCAGAGATGGGCTGTGCTGAATCCAATAGGGGATCCAAATGTAATTTCCCACTCACTGCGTCTGAGGACTCATCAATGTATGCCAGATTCTCTCCAAAGTAGTCCAGAGGCTGGGAATACAGGGCTTCTGGGAAGGCGTTCTCCTTATCGACATCCTTCTCCTTACCCTCTACTACCCGCTCCGACTGCGTGGCCTCTGACCCTGTCTCAGACCCTGACCCCGACTCGGAATCGTTGGAGGAGTAAGAGTATGAGGACGATCCAGTCTCTGATTGGCTGTTCAGCTGGCCATTCCCCGTCACCCTGTCCCCCTCCCCAGGGGCCCTGGTCCCAGACACATGACCCGCCCCATGGGCCCGGCTGCGAGGACCATGGCGATGCTTTCGCCTCCGTCGTTTGAAGGGGTCGTCTGGCATGCGGAAGTCCACGGACATGTTCTGGATGTTCTGACCCCAGTCAGTGGTACGGGCTCTGAGCTCCTCCATCTGGGAAGAGAGAGAGGAAAGAGATCAAATCAAGTCTCAACAGAAAAAAGAGAGTTGATGAGAGAGGAAGGGAGGATCATAGAAGAAAACAAGGTGGCTGTAGGTGACATCAAATGTATGGTGCAGCCCATTTGCTTTAAGCTTGTACTCTCCCATTCCGGCCCCCCACCTCAGCCCTGGTCTTCTTGGACAGGACCCGAAGCCAGTTTGCAATCATGGACAGGATAGAGGCAAAGTAGGCCAGGCCCAGCAGGATCCAGAACCACACCAGAGGCTTGTACCAGTGGTCTTTCCCACCATCTCCGCTATCACCTGACAGAGATAAACAAGAGGATAAGGATAGATAGGGGTTTACAAGTATAGACAATGGAGAGTCAGCAACTTTACACGTCTACAGGTTAGTTTACACGTGGAAGGCGTGCTGTTAAACTCACAAGAATGAACATTACAGACTGCGTTGCCTGAAAACTCTAGGGGCAATGAAACCACACAGATGAGCCAATTAATAATTCAACTGTCGTAGGACGATTGTGAATAATTGAATAAAGGAAGTGGCCAGTTTGGTGACTGACTGTATTTTATCACTGGACTGTTTAGTGCCCTAACACTGACTTGCCTAGTTAAATAAAGGTTCAATACAAATTAAAAACACAGTGGGAACTACATCTGGAGAAGCAGGCATGTATGTGTCTGTGAAATTAAAAGAGGTTTAACAATGAAAGAGTTTCAACAATGAAAAGAGAGTTTCAGCAATGAAAAGAGAGTTTCAGCAATGAAAAGAGAGTTTCAGCAATGAAAAGAGAATTTCAACAATGAAAAGAGAGTTTTGACCTTTTGAGACAGATTCCTTGACCCAATCCCAAAATGCAGTGGTGAAAGTACCTGCAACATAGTCTCCAAAGCCCACTGTAGTCAGAGTGATGACAACAAAGTAGGAAGCCTCCAGGAGAGTCCATTTCTCCACCTCCTGAAACACCAGCGTTGGCACAGCAACAAAAATGGCTACCCCCAACAGGATGGAGAGGACAGCTGAGATGACACGAACAATAGTAGGACTGACCTTCCATTTCTGAGGGAGAGAGAGGAAAACATGAAAAAGAGGAATGAAAGAAATTAAGAGACTGAAAAAACTGATAGACTGAAAAAGACAGAGGAAACACGTTCAGCCAAACAGCTACTGTTGTGTGTCTCACCGCTAAGATGAACTCTATTTTGAGGATGGCCTTCCTCAGCCCAGTCCCCAGATGGTCTCCAACTCCAGCCAGCAGAATACCAAACAGAGGGATCCCCACCAGGGCATAGAAGATACAGAACAGCTGCCCCCATTCCGTCTTCGGGGAGATGTTCCCAAAACCTGAGGATGATGGGTTGTAAGAGCTTTGGGATTGGGATAGGTAGAGTCAGTGTGTCACAATTGAGTAAACATAGGGGAGATCAGGCTGCTGACCTACCGATGGTGGTGATGATGGTCCCAGAGAAGAAGAAGGCACTAGCCAAGTCCCATTGGCTGGTGAAAGTAGAGGAGTTGCTGCTAGGATCCACCCCCGTTCCCACGGCATCTGCCACTTCCTGGGATGGGAGACATAGTCAGGTCAGGAAGTGAGTTAAAGTGAGAGGGAATGACAACCTGAAAGCCTGATATCCCCGTCATATGTATTTGTTTGTTCTCTTAACGTAGTGTACCTCTATGAGAGCCTGCAGGATGTCTGGGCTGACGCAGGTGTAGTTTTCCAGGAACGATCTGCGTGTGTCCTGCAGCTGCGTGTGCTGGTCCTGCTCACGAGGAGCCTCCAGGGCCTGGAACACCACAGCCCCCAGCACTAGGTACAGCAGCACCCCCGCCAGGATACACAGGAGGGTGGAGCAGCGCATGCTCACACCTTCGTTCAGCCCCAGAGAAGAACGCTTCTTCCCCCAGCTGCCAGTGCTGGTGCGCTCTGGAGCCCAGCTGCAGAACAAACAGACAACACAGCGACCTCATGGAAACAGATCCACATTAGCTTAACTGCAAGGTAATTATTAACCAGGAAACGAAACATAATGCAGACTGAATCCCCTACCATATTACTGACCGGAAACCTATAGAGATGTTGCTAATGGTTACACTACATGCATAGGCTACTGTATACTGTCTGATAAGCAGGAAGGAACCTGACAAACCTAGTGTTGTTTGGGTGGCATCAGGGATGTAGTATACATTCAAACCAGGAATGGACATGAACTCTACCAGAGATGTGTCTGCGTAAATGATCATTACTATCCACCCCATTCCTCTTCACCCCTCGGTTACCTCTCTCGCTACTTGTCTTTCTCCCTCGTCCAGCTGCGCCTGATGATGGAGTCTCTGGACCCGTAGCTGCTGGGGGTGGCCGTCAAACTCAGAGCCTGGTGTCGAACAAAATAAACATTATGTAACTGGACTGACAGGCACTGAAGAGATTCCTAATTCATCCATGACAACATTACAAAGATCATATTAAAGATCATCAAACTACAAACACAACAATTGCCTGTTCAGAATAGTTCATTGTATGTTCTCCATTGATGAAAGAGATTCCCTACATTACTGTTTGCCAATGAAAACATGGGCTTCCACTGGTACATTGTGCTCTTCGTTGTGAACACAACGTTACCGACGACAGACAATGAGCTGCAACAAGACACCCGTGTAGGTGCTTGCTGTCAACCAAAACCCTGTATGAAAGATGCATCTGTTGTATGCTCTCTCTCTAATGGATCACATTGAGGAGAGAAAAGAACATCGAGCCGGTGTAAGGGTGGAAGGGGAAGATACACAAATGTACAAAATGCACATTCAATAAACATTAAAAAGACAAATAGAGGTGTGCGTCAGCAGGGTGGGGTAGAGCATGAAGTAGGTGTGTGTGTGTGTGTGTGTGTGTGTGTGGGAGCTATGTCTGTCCATTAACACAGGGGTGAAATATTGTTCTCTACCAGGCATGCCACACTATTAGCAGACTGTGTGAAGAAGGAATACCCCATGACTCTTAGGACCCTGACGTGACAGAGCTGATTTAGTGTAATGTCCTTCCCAAGAGCACATTGGTATTTATTGTCATGAATCCTGCCCTGAAGGCGGCTCTGCAGAGTGGTCACTAGCTGGCACAGCCACAAAGTCATCAAATCTCATTTTAAACATAACCCTAACCTAAATTAAAATGAAAAAGCACATTTTTTGTTTTCATTCGTTTTTACGATATAGCTGATTTTGAATTTGTAGCTGACCCATCTAGCGGAAAACACTTGGTTCTGTTTCCAGATTCATGACAATAAACTTCAACCTGATTCCCAAGCCGCCTCTAATGGTGAATGGTTGGGGAAATTAGTCATTTCGATTTCTAGTCAGCCCAGGTTAAAGACTCCCGGGGCACACTAATACTGTACAGTTAGTTACATGTAGGTGTCATTTAGTCGCAATATTTTTCCTCTGTCTGATTTTCTTTACTGAAATTGTGCAGTAGTAGGCCTTTACTTCAGTACATATTGTATTTGTGTGACTGTAATATATTACATCTGTGCTATCTCTCCTTCTCATTTTAGATGTAACATTGCTTTTGCAGTCAGCAGCTCCTCTGGCCCTGATTCAACCTGAGACCAATAGGCTGTCACCCACACAGTGAAAGGTACACTACCCAGCCAAACAAATTCAGCAGCTGCTCAGGATACACAAACAAATGCACAGACAGACAAGCCTGCATCCTTACGTGCAGCTATTTTGCACGTGTACACCGATCAAAATAACTGCCCTTCAACCCTTTGGCCATGTGCATTAGCTGACATCTTCCTTATTAGGGTGACAGTCACATTTCTATACAATTACCAAAGTTGTCGAAAGGCCTTTCCAGTGCCGGCAAATAATCCTTTAGAAATTTTAACAAGGTTTACTTTGAATTGTTCTTAATTACAATCTCTCCAGTTCAACATAACTGTACATGAACATATGTAGTACCTTACTCTCGTGTGAACATGTCATCCTTGAGATACTGAAGTTAAGTGGCTTTAATCCTCAACGTGATACCAAGCCATGGCCCTTGTAAGGTATAGATACTTCTCACACAATACAGTCAGAATGAGTGAGACTACATTCTTAAATCACACAGATTGCAGTTAAAATGGGGTAAATTATCTGTTCCAAGGAAACAATTGCAACCAATAGCAATTACAAGGCTTAACACATATAAACAGCAAGTCCACATCGGCCCATAAGATCTATCAAACAATAAAACATGAATTATCTCATCCAATGAAGGCAGGATTCTGGGGTCTCTAACAAACGGGGCGAAGCCTGTGGTCATCTCTTACCTCAAAATGAACGATCTTAAAAATCCAGAGTATCAGCAGCTATAGGCAGGGTCTCTTTCACACACTCACACACTAGACACAAAACACTAGACACCAGACACTAGGATAGTAAGTGTGCATAAGCGTGTGGGATAGGCTGTTGCTGAGAACCAAAGAAATGAAAAGATACTCCATCAAACTGACGCCAAGAAAAGAGAGGGAGAGAGGTGAATTAAGAGGGAGAAGTGGAATGAGTGGGAGAAAGGGAGTGAGAGAGATGAAGGGAGGGGTCAATGCAGATACACTGAGCTAGAATGGGATTTTTTTTGTTTGTTTCCTCTACCCTGATTTGGATTGCTTGGTTTCTTCAAGGAAATAAGCATAGAGTAAAAAAAGGATATAGAATATGCTAAGCAGCACCCACTAACCTGATTACCACATTGTGGTCCACATCGTGTGAGTGTGGTAGTAAGCATTTCCACTATTCAGACTTACAGTGTAACACTTATTCCTACTTGTGCAATATACTGTAGTAGTGTAGCTCTGTGACTCCATGTGCATGAGCAGTTATCAGTATCAGTGTCTCAGTCTGACAGTGCCAGGATGAATTCCTCTCGTGGAGTTTACAAGAGGTCTGCTAGCGGTACACTGCCGACTCTGCAATGGGCAGCAAGCTCCCCCTCTGCTACCCTCAGCAGACCCCCTCCAAAGAATCCAGCCACTCCCTGGAACTGCTGCTGCTGGGTTTGATATATGCGGTGTGCGTGTGTTTCTGTGTATGGTGTGTGTGCAGCAGCAGGGTTGTGGTTGTGCTTCCCAGGGGTATCCCGCTGATGGGACTGAGCTCCCAGAATTCCCCAATCAAATATTTCATTCTTACCCCTCTCCTATCTTTCCTGTACATCTTTCTTCCTCCATTCCACTGCTTTCCCCCTCCCTGTCCCACCCCTCCTCTTTATCTTTCTCTGAAGCCCAATTGGAGGAGTGCCAGTCTATTTCTGCATCCACACCGTTAATGAAACCTTTGAAATACGTTTATGAGGTATGCATTTTGTACTACAGTTGGACTATCTACACACACAGGAGCCAGGTGGCACATTAAGTAGACTAGATTACCTTTTTATAGTTGTCTTATTTCTTTTCCCAGTGCTCTATCAAATAGATTTTATTGGCATTGCACTACCAAACAGAATGCTGAGCAAAAATAATGGGTGAAAATGAATGGAATTTTTCCAAACACAAGGAGGGGTGAAGCATCAGGAATGGGACTGACGCAATTTACCAAACCTACGCTTGATCAACATTAATAAACACCAAATATGTGATTACTATGCATCAATGCTGTTTCATTATTCATGAGAAAATCAGACTGCGGTGACAGAAAACAACACATCAACAATGATAAGCACTATAATCAACAGTAGCTCTCTCTCTCTCTCTCTTTCTCCTTTATTTCTCTCTCTCTCTCTCTTTTTCTTTTATTTCTCTCTCTCACTCTCTTTCTCCTTTATTTCTCTCTCACTCTCTTTCTCCTTTATTTGTCTCTCACTCTCTTTCTCCTTTATTTCTCTCTCACTCACTTTTCTCCTTTATTTCTCTCTCTCTCACTCTTTCTCCTTTATTTCTCTCTCTCTCTTTCTCCTTTATTTCTCTCTCACTCTTTCTCCTTTATTTCTCTCTCTCTCTTATTGTACGTCTCTCTCTCTCTATTATCTCTCTCTCTTTCTCACTCTCTCTCTTTCTCTTTTGTCTCTCTCAATCTCTTTCTCTTTTATGTAGTCTCAATCTCTTGTCTCTCTCTCTCTTATGTCTCTCAATTCAATTCAATTCAAGGGGCTTTATTGGCATGTGAAACATATGTTAACATTACCAAAGCAATTGTAGATAATATACAAAAGTAGATCATATACAAAAGTGAAATAAACAATAAAAATTAACAGTAAACATCACACTCACAGATGTTCCAAAATAATAAAGACATTGCAAATGTCATATTATTTAAATATACAGTGTTGTAATCATGTACAAATGGTTAAAGTACAAAAGAGAAAATAAATAAGCATAAATATGGGTTGTATTTACAATGGTATTTGTGCTTCACTGGTTGACCTTTTATTGCGGCAACAGGTCACAAATCTTTCTGCTGTGATGGCACACTGTGGTATTTCACCCAGTAGATATGGGAGTTTATCAAAATCTGGTTTGTTTTCAAATTCTTTGTGGATCTGTGTAATCTGAGGGAAATATGTGTCTCTAATATGGTCATACACTGGGCAGGAGGTTGGGAAGTGCAGCTATGTTTCCACCTCATTTTGTGGGCAGTGTGCAGATAGCCTGTTTTCTCTTGAGAGCCAGGTCTGCCTACGGCAGCCTTTCTCAATAGCAAGGCTATGCTCACTGAGTCTGTACATAGTCAAAGCTTTCCTTAAGTTTGGGTCAGTCACAGTGGTCAGGTATTCTGCCACGGTGTACTCTCTGTTTGGGGTCAAATAGCATTCTAGTTTGCTCAGTTTTTTTGTAAATTCTTTCCAATGTGTCAAGTAATTATCTTTTTGTTTTCTCATGATTTGGTTGGGTCTAATTGTGTTGCTGTCCCAGGGCTCTCTAGGGTGTGTTTGTGAACAGAGCCCCAGGACCAACTTGCATAGGGTACTCTTCTCCAGGTTAATCGCTCTATAGCTGATGGCTTTGTTATGGAAGGTTTGGGAATCGCTTCCTTTTAGGTGGTTGTAGAATTTAACAGCTATTTTCTGGATTTTGATAATTAGCGGGTATCGGTCTAATTCTGCTCTGCATGCATTATTTGGTGTTCTACGTTGTACACTGGGGATATTTTTTGCAGAATTCTGCATGGAGAGTCTCAATTTGGTCTTTGTCCCATTTTGTGAATTCTTGGTTGGTGAGCGGACCCCAGACCTCACAACCATAAAGGGCAATGGGTTCTATCACTGATTCAAGTATTTTTAGCCAGATCCTAATTGGTATTTCGAATTTTATGTTCCTTTTGATGGCATAGAATGCCCTTCTTGCCTTGTCTCTCAGATCGTTCACAGCTTTGTGGAAGTTACCTGTGGCGCTGATGTTTAGGCCAAGGTATGTATAGTTTTTTGTGTGCTCTAGGGCAATGGTGTCTAGATGGAATTTGTATTTGTGGTCCTGGCGACTGGACCTTTTTTGGAACACCATTATTTTAGTCTTACTGAGATTTACTGTCAATGGCCCAGGTCCTGCAGAATCTGTGCAGAAGATCTAGGTGCTGCTGTAGGCCCTTCTTGTTTGGTGACAGAAGCACCAGATCATCAGCAAACAGTAGACATTTGATTTCAGATTCTAGTAGGGTGAGGCCGGGTGCTGCAGACTTTACTAGTGCCCTCGCCAATTTGTTGATATATATGTTGAAGAGGATGGGGCTTAAGCTGCATCCCTGTCTCACCCCATGGGAAGAAATGTGTGTTTTTTGCCTATTTTAACCACACACTTGTTGCTTGTATACATGGATTTGATAATGTCGTATGTTTTTCCCCCAACACAATTTTCCATCAATTTGTATAGCAGACCCTCATGTCAAATTGAGTCGAAAGCTCAATCAACAAATCAACAAAGCATGAGAAGACTTTGCCTGTCACGTTCTGACCTTAGATCTTTTGTTATGTCTTTGTTTAGTATGGTCAGGGCGTGAGTTGGGTGGGTTGTCTATGTTCCTTTTTCTATGATTTGGGATTTCTGTGTTTGGCCTGGTATGGTTCTGAATCAGAGGCAGCTGTCAATCGTTGTACCTGATTGAGAACCATACTTAGGTAGCCTGGTTTCACTTTTGAGTTGTGGGTGATTGTTTTCCGTGTTAGTGCCACACGGGACTGTTTCGTTCTTTCACTTTGTTATTTTGTAGTTTAGTGTTCTTGTAAATAAAGTAAGGTTATGGACACTTACCACGCTGCAAATTGGTCCTCTCTCTCTTACTCTTCGTCAGAAGAAGAGGATGGGCGTTACATTGCCTTTGTTTTGGTTTGTTTGTTTGTCAATTAGGGTGTGCAGGGTGAATACATGGTCTGTCATATGATAATTTGGTTAAAAGCCAATTTGACATTTGCTCAGTACATTGTTTTCACTGAGGAAATGTACGAGTCTGCTGTTAATGATAATGCAGAGGATTTTCCGAAGGTTGCTGTTGACGCATATCCCACAGTAGTTATTGGGGTCAAATTTGTCTCCACTTTTGTGGATTGGGGTGATCAGTCCTTGGTTCCAAATATTGGGGAAGATGCCAGAGCTAAGGATGATGTTAAAGAGTTGTAGTATAGCCAATTGGAATTTGTTGTCTGTATATTTGATCATTTCATTGAGGATACCATCGACACCACAGGCCTTTTTGGGTTGGAGGGTTTTATTTTGTCCTGTAGTTCATTCAAGGTAATTGGAGAATCCAGTTGGTTCTGGTAGTCTTCAAAAGTTGATTATAAGATTTGTATTTGATCATGAATATGTTTTTGCTGTTTGTTCTTTGTTATAGAGCCAAAAAGACTGTAGAAGTGGTTTGCCCTTACATCTCAATTTTGGATAGATTATTCTACGTGTTTTTGTTTGTTTAGTGTTTTCCAATTTTCCTAGAAGTGGTTAGTGTATGGATTCTTCAATTACATGATTTCTGACGTGCTGTTCCTTTTTTCGTAGTGTATTTCTGTATTGTTTTAGTGATTCACCATAGTGAAGGCGTAGACTCAGGTTTTCTGGGTCTGTCTGGGTTTTTGGTTGGACAGGTTTCTCAAATTCTTTCTTAGATTTTTGCATTCTCCATCAAACCATTTGTCATTGTTGTTCATTTTCTTCAGTTTTCTATTTGAGATTTTTAGATTTGATAGGGAAGCTGAGAGGTCAAATATTCTGTTAAGAATTTCTACTGCCAAGTTTACACCTTCACTATTACAGTGGAACATTTTGTCCAGGAAGTTGTCTAAAAGGGATTGAATTTATTGTTGCCTAATAGTTTTTTGGTAGGTTTCCAAGCTACATTCCTTCCATCTATAGTATTTCTTAATATTACTCAGTTCCTTTAGCTTTGATGCCTCATGATTCAGTATTGCTCTGTTCAAGTATACTGTGATTTTGCTGTGGTCTGATAGGGGTGTCAGTGGACTGACTGTGAATGCTCTGAGAGACTCTGGGTTGAGGTCAGTGATAAAGTAGTCTACAGTACTACTGCCAAGAGATGAGCTATAGCTATAATGTACCTACCATAGGAGTCCCCTTGAAGCCTACCATTGACTGTACATACCCAACGTCCGACAGAGCTGCAGGAGTTGTGACCCGTTTTTTTTGGTTATGTTGTTTGAGTTGTGTCTAGGGAGGCATATGGGGGGTGAAATGCGGTCACTTTCAGGCAGGTGTTTGTCCCCCTGTGTGCTAAGGGTGTCGGGTTCTTGTCCAGTTCTGGCATTTAGGTCGCCAAAGACTAGTACATGTCACTGAGCCTAGTATGGCAAAGCTGTCATCGTTAAAGTATGGGGATTCTATTGGGGGGTATAGGTAGCACACATGAGGAAATGTTTCTCTGTTGAGATAATATCCTTATTAATTTCTAGCCGGATGTAAAATGTTCCTGTTTCGACTAATTTAATAGAGTGGGTTAGGTCTGCTCTATACAAAATTAGCATACCCCCTGAGTCTATTCCCTGTTTCACACCTGGTAGTTTGGTGGATGGGACAACCAGCTATCTGTAACCTAGAGGGCAATATGTGGGTGTGTCTTCTTTATACCATGTTTCTTGTAGGATGACAATGTCAGTATTTCCAATTTCTTTGATGAAGTCTGGGTTCCTGCTTTTTAGGACGAAGGCAGATGACCTCAGACCTTGTATATTCCAGGGTGAGATAGTAAAAGCTTTTGTGGAACACTTTGTGTTCCATTTTGTGTGGTTTAGGCCCAGACCATCACAGTAGAGAAGATGTTGAGCATCTGATACATACCTCTTAGGTCGCAGGATGGGGCTTGGGCTGGTGTAATAGTGGGGGTTGGGCCTGTTGCTCTGTTCATGGCCTGGGCATATTGACAGCATGTGCTGTCATGTGGAGGTCCTTGTCGCAGGGGCGGGGGGCATGGGGTGGGCAGAAGGGGCATAGGTCTGATATGGTGGAGATGCTTTGGATTGGAGATGCTTTTTTATTTAATCTTTATTTAACTAGGTAAGTCAGTTAAGAACAAATTCTTATTTTCAATGATGGCCTAGGAACAGTGGGTTAACTGCCTTGTTCAGGGGCAGAGCAACAGATTTGTACCTTGTCAGCTCGGGATTCAATCTTGCAACCTTTCGGTTACTAGTCCAACGCTCTAACCACTAGGCTACCTGCCGCCCCTAACTTAATGTGAGTCTGGAAGTAGAGTTTACAGTCTAACCAGAGACCTAGGTATTTGTAATTGTCCACATATTCTAAGTCAGAACGGCGGGCAGGTGCGGGCAGTGATCGGTTGAAGGGCATGCATTTAGTTTTACTTGCATTTAAGAGCAGTTGGAGGCCACGGAAGGAGAGTTGTATGGCATTGAAGCTCGTCTGGAGTTTAGTTAACACAGTGTCCAAAGAAGGGCCAGAAGTATACCGAATGGTGTTGTCTGCGTAGAGTTGGATCAGAGAATCACCAGCAGCAAGAACCACATCATTGATGTATACAGAGAAAAGTGTCGGCCCGAGAATTGAACCCTGTGGCACCCCCATAGAGACTGCCAGAGGTCTGGATAAGAGGCCCTCCGATTTGACACACTGAACTCTGTCTAAGAAGTAGTTGGTGAACTAGGCGAGGCAGTCATTTGAGAAACCAAGGCTGTTGAGTCTGCCGATAAGAATGTGGTGATTGACAGAGTCAAAAGCCTTTGCCAGGTCGATGAATACGGCTGCACAGTATTGTCTTTTATCGATGGCAGTTATGATATTGTTTAGGACCTTGAGCGTGGCTGAGGTGCACCAATGACCAGCTCGGAAACCAGATTGCATAGCGGAGAAGGTACGGTGGGATTCGAAATAGTCGGTGATCTGTTTGTTAACTTGGCTTTCGAAGACCTTAGGAAGGCAGGGTAGGATAGATATAGGTCTGTAACAATTTGGGTCTAGAGTGTCTCCCCCTTTGAAGAGGGGGATGACCGCAGCAGCTTTCTAATTTTTGGGGATCTCAGACGATACAAAAGAAAGGTGTGGGTTGCTGTGGGGTTGCAGGGCTGTTGACCGGGGTAGGGGTAGCCAGGTGGAAAGCATGGCCAGCCATAGAAAAATGCTTATTGAAATTCTCAATTATCATGGATTTATCGGTGGTGACAGTGTTTCCTAGCCTCAGTGCAGTGGGCAGCTGGGAGGAGGTTCTCTTATTCTCCATGGACTTGACAGTGTCCATTAACCTTTTGGAGTTTGTGCTACAGGATGCAAATTTCTGTTTGAAAAAGCTAGCCTTTGCTTTCCTTACTGCCTGTGTATATTTGTTCCTAACTTCCCTGAAAAGTTGCATATCGCGGGGGCTGTTCAATGCTAATTTAGTACACCACAGGATGTTTTTGTGCTGGTCAAGGGCAGTCAGGTCTGGAGTGAACCAAGGGCTATATCTGTTCCTGGTTCTAAATTTTTTGAACGGAGAATGCTTATTTAAGATGTGAGGAAAGCACTTTTAAAGAATAACCAGGCATCCTCTACTGCCGGAATGACAATATCCTTCCAGGATACCTGGGCCAGGTCGATTAGAAAGGCCTGCTCGCTGAAGTGTTTTAGGGAGCATTTGAAAGCAATGAGGGGTGGTCCCATTACGGACCCATTACGGACGCAGGCAATGATCGCTGAGATCCTGGTTGAAGACAGCAGAGGTGTATTTAGAGGGCAGGTTGGTGATTATGATATCTATGAGGTTGCCCGTGTTTACGGATTTGGGGTTGTACCTGGTAAATTCATTGATAATTTGTGAGAGATTGAGGAAATCTAGCATAGATTGTAGGACGGCTTGGGTGTTAAGGATGTCCCAGTTTAGGTCCCCTAACAGTATGAGCTCTGAAGATAGATGGGGGGGCAATCAATTCACATATGGTGTCCAGGGCACAGCTGGGGGCTGAAGGTGTTCTATAACAAGCGGCAACGGTGGGAGACTTGTTTCTGGTGTTCGGTTCTTATTTTTCAGAGTAAATAACCCATGGACACTAGAGAAGCTTTAACCAAGTTTATTCTTCCCAAGGGTTCTTGGCTTTATGGCTTCTGTACAGCTGAAATCAGACAGCATTTCAGACATCACAGTTTATATGCATCCTACTTAAGACACTCCTCCTCCTTACAGTTTATGGCTCCACAGGAAAGAAGGTAACCAGATACCAACTGATTACTCTGTACAGCTGAAATCAGTCAGCAAAAACATTTCAGACATCACAGTTTATATGCATCCTACTTAAGACACTCCTCCTCCTTACATTTTATGGCTCCACAGGAAAGAAGGTAACCAGATACCAACCCTGATTACTCCCTTAAGGGGAACTGACCTCACCCCTCACCCCCTAATCCACAGACATCCATCTGTCTTCCCTATATCTACACATCGCTCTCCTCTCCTCCATCAAACACATTCCAAAGCCTCCTTGCTTTTTACAAACTCTTTCTTTTCAAGGCCTTGTCTCTATCATTTATTTAATATCTCAATGTTCAAAGTTAAGCTGATTCCAACACTGGAAAGGTGGATTTTTAGAAGTAGAAGCTCAAATTATTTGGGCACAGACCTGGATAGTATGACAGAACTCTGCAGGCTATCTCTGCAGTAGAATGCAATTCCGCCTCCTTTGGCAGTTCTATCTTGTCGGAAAATGTTATAGTTAGGGATGGAAATTTCGGTGGCCTTCTTAAGCCAGGATTCAGACACGGCTAGGACATCTGGGTTGGCAGAGTGTGCTAAAGCGGTGAGTAAAACAAACTTAGGGAGTTAATAAGGGAGTAGGATAACGGTACGGCTAAAGGCTATAAGAACTGGTCGCCTAGTGCATTCGGAACAGAGAGTAAAAGGAGCAGATTTCTGGGTGCGGAAGAATAGATTCAAGGCATAATGTGCAAACAAGGGTATGGTAGGATGTGAATACAGTGGAGATTAACCTAGGCATTGAGTGACGATGAGAGGTTTTATGTCTCTAGAGACATCATTTAGACCAGGTGTGGTCACCGCATGTGTGGGAGGTGAAACAAAAGGGCTAGCTAATGCATATTGAGCAGGGCTGGAGGCTCTACAGTGAAATAAGACAGTAATCACTAACCAAAACAGCAATGGACAAGACATATTGACATTAGGGAGAGGCATGCGTAGCCGAGTAATCATTGGGACCAGTGGATAGCTAGGCGAGCTGGAGACACGGCGATTCAGACAGCTAGCGGGCCGGGGCTAGCAGGATAGCAGAAGGGCCTTGGGGGACGTCGCAACGGAAGAAGTCTGTTGTATCCTCCTCGGACAGCAGACCAGTCGTGTTGCATCGGCAGGGCTCCGTGTAGGCATTAAAAGGGTCCAGGCCAATTGGCAAAATAGGTATTGTAGCCCAAGAAATTGACTGATGGTCCTCTTCAGCTAACAGTCCGATATGCTCTAGACAGCTAGCGGGCCGTGGCCAGCAGGCTAGCGGATGGGCCTTCAGGGGACGTCGCGACGGAGAAGGCTGTTGAAACCCCTCGGGTGGATTACGTCGGTAGACCAGTCGTGATGGATTCGGTGGGGCTCCGTGTCGGCAGCAAAAGGGCTCCAGGCCATTTGGCAAAATATGTATTGTAGCCCAAGGAGTGGCTGATGGACCTCTTCAGCTAGCCAGGAGATGGGCAGTTCCAGGCTCACTGGTGCTTGCTTCGGGACAGAGACGTTAGCCAGGGGGTAGCCACTCGGATAGCAGCTAGCTAGCTGTGATGATCCAGGTGAAAAGGTTCAGAGCTTATGGTAGGAAACTAGACATGTGGAGAAAAAGCAGTCCGGTATGCACTGGGTTGAATCGCGCTGTGCAGACTGGCAGGAGTTGACCGGGCTAAGGTTAGCTGATGACCGCTAGCAGTGGCTAACTGACTACTAGCTAGTAACTAGTTAGCTGGCTATCTTCTGTTGGGGGTTCCGGTTCTAAAGTACAGAAAATAGCAGATCCATACCACATTGGGTGAGGCGGGTTGCAGGAGTGTTTGTTGAAACTGAGCTTAAAAATATAAAAAATATATACGAAATATATACGAAGGAAAATATATATATATATACACACGGGACATGACAAGACAAAGACGTCTGAACTGCTACGCCATCTTGGATTAGAAAAAGATGTGTGGGTGGTTGTCAAGAGTGCTATCGGGGGAGCTGACAGGAGGGCTGTTAGGAGGGGGTGGGGTCTGTTTGGTTGGTGGGTCCTATGTTGTCTGTCCCATTAGGGTGTTGAAGTTGTGGACTGGGTCTGGATCTGAGGTGGGCTGTTCTGCTGGCTTGTCTCGGGGAGTGTCCTGCTCTCTGTCACACCTCAGCTTTCTGACCACGTCCTTCAGTGCCACGTGTGCCTCTCTAAGTTCTCTCCCCTCAGTCCGTAGAGCAGCCGGCTCTCTCAGTCAGCCGTCCATCTCCACCTTCTGCCCTCTGGGTCTTGTTGGGGGTGGGGGGTTGTTGTGCTGGTCTGTTTTGTGGGTTTGTTCTTGATTGTGTGGACTAGCTCTCTGAGCTCCACCATGTCTCCCTCCAGCTCTGTGAATGGATTTTTGCGAGGGGAAAAAAAATTGAGCTTATCTACTTATCTCTCTCTCTCTCTCTGTGACCTGATGATTGAAGAAAAAAAATGTTAGTAATGATGTGTATAAGCATTGAATTTGTATAAATCTTTTGAGGGGAGGAGAATTCTGTACTGTGTTCTCATAGTATTCAAATCCTACATTCTCTAATAGACTCTTAGCTAGGTCTCACTAAGTCTAAGAAGTCTAAGAATAAAAAGTCAAATTTGCAATGAACTGATGTACCTCCATGTTGTTAACTCTGGGCCAATTGCCATCATTGTCAGTCAGTATGAAATATATTAGTCGCTTACTCAGTTTAACAAGGCTTTGACACCAACACAAACTTTCTCCCCCTATCTCTCCTTTGTCACTGCATATACTGTAGTCATCAATGTTAGCTATGTTAAAATGCAACACAGTTTTAAGCAGAATAAGCACAAATATAATGCTTGCATGCAAATGGTAAGACTTTTTATGAAGAAAATGCTTGGAAGTTATACCAATCTTGAGAAGCACTTTGTTCTATACTGTACTGCTGGTATGGTACACTGGCAGACAATGAGAATTTGATTAGTTACAGTACAAATACCCACCAAAGTAACTTTAATGCACATTTAGCTTTGTCAATTCAATCTGTGAGAGCTTGCAGATCCCCTTTGCTCACCAAAAAACTGAACTGATTCCAACTGCTATGAAACAGGAGTCTTATTACTCAGAGGGCTGGGAGCCTGTAAATCAGGGCCAAGCACAGAGAGGCATAGAGGAGATATACTGCCAATCTTGAAGTAAACATAAAAGAGAAACTGATTAATCAGAGAAAGAACAGGAATATACAATAATCCATATACCGCTGACAATAATCAGAGTATCTGGTCTGAGTGGAGACTGGACATTTGAATATAAAAGTACAGAAGAGGGAAGGAGGGAAATACAAGTGCAGTGGTATGCCTTGAGCCAATCAGTGGCCAGTTGACCACCCAATCAAAACACCCTACCCTGTATTAAACTCTAGATATTTGATGGGGTAAAATAGTGATGTATTTCTGACAGAATATCAAGGGTCAAAGGTTTCAGTTCAATCTGTTGGATTTGAAACAGCCCCTGATTCATTTCAAGAGATCAGCATGAAAATCAGAACTGAATTGGAAGAGAAAACCATTTTATTAAAACAAAAAAAAACTGAAATATCATGTCAATACTGTCAAACACGGTTGTTGTAATGTCATCGAGACCATCGCAACTTATCTTATCATTTTTACAAGGACAATATAAGAAAATGTAAGAGTCCTTCCTTCTGTTCCCTCAGAGATGACTGCAGTACTCAGATTCCCAGTTACTCTTCTCCTAGTTGGTATCTTAGTATTCTCTGTCTCTGCAAGATGTTTACCTAAACAAAGAGAAGCGAGACAAAGCAGAGAGAGTTCAGAGAGAGAGGGGCAGATTTACAAGGGATGGGCAATAGATGGAGTGAAAAACCCGCAATTACATGTGAAAAGGAGAGAGTGGGTGGTGGTGATGGGAGAAAAGGGAGGGGCTATAAGAGAAGTAAAGATGAGGTGGATGATGACTTCACTTCCATCATGAGTACTGTTTTCAATTAGGGCATTTTTGCATCTAAGCCTCCTTTATCCCATTTATGATGATGCATGGACTTCTGGGTCTGGAAATTGATTTGTTTGCAAACGTCTGCAATTTTGTCGAATATGAGCTTGCCACACTGAAAACCAGAAGTGAAATATTGAGACAGATATTTCACCGAATGTATAAAGGTGAAGCTTCCGCTTGGTGTTTCCGCTCATTACCAAATATGGTACTGAGAGGAAGCCCAGTGGCCGGCAGTGATAAGGGAATGATAAGTAGGGAGAGAGAAGATGGAATGAGATGTATCTTGGCCAACTTTCTGCTAATTTACTCATTGATTAAACATTATCTCAATTTAAATTTCTGTTCCCAAAACTAGAATCTGTTACGAATAGAGTGGACAAAGTTTTGTAGACTTTACCCTTTGCCAAAGTTTTTAAAAATTGCCTTGTTTAGAAGGCATGCAAAGGCAGATTGAGTTTTTGCACATGCACACATCACAGAGCAGGCGTTCCCCAACATAAATATGCAAATTAATTCTAGAAAGCACCAATAGGATCTCGCTAGCTCGTGCTTGGCTCTGCCCACCTCCTTGATTGTTCTGCCCACTATGGATCATGTGTTCCTATTTTAAACTACAGGCTGTGGTCTATCTCGGTTTAGTTATAAAAATCGTTCATATTATTTAAAGGCAGCTTAGTAAAAAAGGAACAACAGAGTAACTGCAACATTGGTTGGTAGACTCTTTGTTAATGAAGTAGCCTGTGATAATGTGGTTACAATTATAAACTCAGACTTCATTTCACCATTTCTATCAAATGAAGCTTGCCAATGGCAAACATCTATTCAGTATCAACTACATTTCTGAATGTTTTTTTTCTCAAACTACTCCAATCAGTCCAGTGTTCAGTGCATGGCCTAATGGAATTGTGGCTGAACTGAGTTCTGTTGTTATCAATGCATCATTTACCAGTTAATAAAGGTTTCACGGGGTCCAGCATGCCAGTCAACCTGCTGTCTGGCAATCAAAGGAATGTCTGGTGTGATTGGTGGAGGCGCGGGGGGCTGGGCACAGTAGCTTCTGTAATATGACCATGCTGTTTATTGTTCTGCCTCTTTACGGCCTGAAAAAGTGAGCGTCGGAAATCAGTAGCCTGTGTGAGCATAAACAGTTTAATTTCGAGAACTCAATCCTGTGTTCTGGACAGTCTTTCATGTATTACTTACTTAGGTAATTACAATACTAAGCATTTTTATTCACAGTAATTATTTCTGTAAAACCGTAATTGGATTAAAGTAGTCACAGAAAGAAGTGCATCCCCATATGAGAGATGTAGTACTCAGGAGGATATATTGTTTGGTAGTGACAGCAGTCAGAGCCTATGTAGTAATCATCTGGCTTTAACCATATGCGCCTACTGTTTTGGCTACTTTAACATGAATTCTTTCTACTCTAAAATCCCCCTAATAAATAGACTGGAGATAGCGACTGTGATTCTGCTCAGATGGCAGCATATATTCCCAATCTAAATCAAGGCACGTTAACCTGTCACTGACTGGGGAAATGCTGGTCCAATCAATAAGGGTCTGACACATTAATATTATTAATTATTAATAGCAGATTAGAATTTAGACATCCGCCTTTCTACTCACTTGGCACAGAAGCTATTACAGGGCAAAATAATGTACATTGTCTCCCATTGGATCTTTCATTGTAATTATTAGATTCCTAATTATTCATGATGTATTATATTCATTGGATATTTTTAAGATAAGAACTCACTTTAATTGACACTGTAGTGGTTTTCCAACAGCAAGGCTCATATAAACATGGCAGCAAGGCTCATATAAACATGGCAGTTGCGATTGCTTATAAAAGTTTTTATAAATGTCGAAATAAACTCTTTATACCCCCATATGATACACTTCCTAACTGAAAACGTGTGTATAATTAATTGGTTAATAGAGTGTGATCCCAAATTTCACCTTCATTTGTATCCCCTGTAGCTTTAGAATCACAGCAAAGTTGGTTCCTGTTTTAAATGTCTTTGTCCATGTTTGCGTGGGCTAAAACCTCCACTAATGATTGGTCGACGTACAGTGCCTCCCACAATGCAGGTGATGGCTGCATGATGCAGTTAGTGAGAAGCAACTGCAGCGTGACCTTTGATCACATGATTTTTGTAAAATCAGTCGACATGCAGTCTCAAGTCGGACAAATGTTCTACCCATAATGCAACACACTGAAAGGCGATGGTCACCGACTTGACAATACTGATCAGCTCGAATGCGCCCATACACTCTCACCCCTGGGGAACTAATGGGAGCTCCAGGATGTTTGTGCCAAAATCCCTTCCTGCAAGTTTGGCCCTGTCAAACTGAGGTAGCAGGAGGTTCTAAACAGTCCTGACAGACAATGTCAGTTCAAGTCATCACAGCCATGAACTATCAAACTCACCATTCTCTCTCTTTTTCTCCATACATAATCTTTGTCATGTCTAGGACAAGGAAGCTGGTGACAGAGTTGGAACCGAAGGTGGGCGAGGTGTCTCGTATCTTTCACTCAGTGCTGTGTGACTGCCTGGACAAGAAAGAGGGAGACAAGGACATGAGAGTTAGGGGCCGCCCGCTGAAGTCTGAAACGCAGCAGGTCCTCTCCTCCATCACCTTCCAGATCTGCATCAACCCCATGTGGAGCAGGACAGCAGGCCAGGGGAACACAGGACAGGAAGGGTGGTCCAAAGATGAGGAGGAGAGAGAAGAGGCAGCCATAGAAGTCAACAGGAGGTCTAGGAGCATGCCTGAGAAACCTGGACTCAGGGGTAGACACAACATAGTAAAGGTAAATCTGGTTCCCTCCAATTAGTTTGATATGTTAATGTTTCGTATTGGTATGTATTAATTTGTGGATGTCCATCATCCATTTTGTATGATTTGTTATAAATTACATTTTGCATGATATGTTAAGAATTGCAATTCGTACAATATGTTGCACATTTTCAGAACGTATGAGATCTTACGAATTCCAATTTGTTGTGGTTAACATTATGGTAAAAGGGTTAATGTTATGGAAGGGTTACCTAATATGCTATGTACTGTAGTTGCAAAGTAGCTAAAAAAAAAAGAGGTAAGTTGCAAAGTTGGTAATGAACTAAAATGCTAAAGTTGTCCGTGATGGGATTCGAACACGAACCTTTCAGTTGCTAGATGTTTGCGTTATATGCCCTACCAAACACACTATTTTAGTTTATTTTTTAACCATACCAAACATAACATATCATACTAATTTGAGTGTCCCGAGGTTTACATTTACTATGTTACGTCATTTAATCAAGTGTTTCCATTATTTTGGCAGTTACCATTTGACAATGAAAAAAAAAACACTTTAAAATAGTTACTTTTTATTTTCACTTTTACATTACTTTTACATTATTTGCAACAAAGGCATCAGACAAAATACAGAACTGAGGGGCATCAATAACATTTGCCATGATCTACAATACTTCCTCCAAGATATCCAAAGACAGAAGAAATGGGTAAAACAGTAACTGAAAAGTGGTAATGAGTGCAGGCTAAATACATTGGGTGGGAAAAATCCAGAAAATTTCCATTACAATATTTCTTGGCTCCAGAATTTGAGCTAAGCAGATGAGTTTGTACATTAGAATTTTTTTCCCCCAGTGTCTTTCTGAGTCATTGCCTTGAACAAAAAGGACTCTAGAGCAGTGCAGGCTGGTGGGAGGCTATAGGAGGACGGCTCATTGTAATGTCTGGAATGGAATATGGTTTCCATATGTTTGATACTGTTCCATTTTTTCCTATTCCATTACAATGAGCCCGTCCTCCTATAGCTCATCCCACCAGCAACCTCTGCTCTGGAGACATAACAAATGAGAATTTCAACAATTAATTTAATTTGACAAGATACCTCAGGAGCACAGATACAACCAAGATTTAAAAACGTTCATGTGATAGTTTGTTTACATTATCTATAAATAATGTATCTTTTTTTCTCTTTAAGAGATGTGCGGGGGAGAACACGGTCTGTAAAACATCACTCATCAGGTGTTATGTGCAGACCATGATTTAACATACTTTAAATAACCGGTAGAGCTGCAACGGTCATGGAATTTTGGATGACGTTATTGGTCAGCCAAATGACTGAGGTCACCGTTCAAAACGTTTTTTTTGTGTGTTTTTTTTAAAGACACACATTTTCTCCTGTCCTAACTGCATGTTCTGCACATACAGGATCTGACTAGAGAAAATAAAAGCATAGTCAGAAATACTGGCAATGCTTCACTTGCACAGTACATTCACTTATCTCAGATCAACCACATCAAGATGACTGTCATGATGGATGTCCTTTCATGTGCATGATAGCATTGTGCAACACAACGCATGTACAGTTTAAGTTATGTGTTGCCAAAACATTTCCCATCAGCTTTTCTAACCATCAAAGAAGAGAAGTGCATTCACAGCCCTAAACTCCTAGAGGAGGTATTACTGTCCGGACCTCTGGCAGTCTCTATTGGGGTGCCACAGGGTTCAATTCTCGGGGAGACTCTTTTCTCTGTATATATAGCAATGATGTTGCTCTTGCTGCTGGTGATTCTCTGATCCATCTCTACGCAGACAACACCATTCTGTATACTTCTGGCCCTTCTTTGGACACTGTGCTAACAAACCTCCAAATGAGCTTCAATGCCATACAACACTCCTTCCAAGGCCTCCAACTGCTTTTAAATGCAAGTAAAACTAAGTGCATGCTCTTCAACTGATTGCTGCCCGCAGCCGCCCGCCCGACTTGCATCACTACTCTGGACGGTTCTGACTTAGAATATGTGGACAACTACAAATACCTGGGTGTCTGGTTAGACTGTAAACTCTCCTTCCAGACTCACATTAAGCATCTACAATCCAAAATTAAATCTAGAATCGGCTTCCTATTTCTCAACAAAGCCTCTTTTACTCATGCTGCCAAACATACTCTCGTAAAACTGACTATCCTACTGATCCTTGACTTCAGCGATGTCATTTACAAAATAGCCTAAAACACTCTACTCTGCACTGTGATAGCAAACTGGATGTAGTCTATATGTTTTGTCACCAAAGCCCCATATACTACCCACCACTGCGACCTGTATGCTCTCGTGGGCTGGCCCACACTACATATTCGTCGCCAAACCCACTGGCTCCAGGTCATCTATAAGTCTTTGCTAGGTAAAGCCCCGCCTTACCTCAACTCACTGGTCACCATTGCAACACCCACCCGTAGCACACGCTCCAGAAGGTATATTTCACTGGTCATCCCCAAAGCCAGTCACCTTTCCTTCCAGTTCTCTGCTGCCAATGACTGGAACAAATTGCAAAAAAAATCACTGAAGCTGGAGTCTTATATCTCCCTTTCTAACTTTAAGCATCAGCTGTCAGAGCAGCTACCTGTACACAGCCAATCTGTAAATAGCACACCCAACTACCTCATCCCCATATTGTTATTTATCCTCTTGCTCTTTTGCACCCCAGAATCTCAACTTGCACATCATCATCTGCACATCTATCACTTCAGAGTTAATGCTAAATTGTAATTATTTCGCCTCCATGGCCTATTTATTGCCTTACCTCCCTACTCTTCTACATTTGCACTCACTGTACATATATTTTTCTATTGTGTTATTGACTGTACATTTCTTTATGTGTAACTCTGTGTTGTTGTTTCTGTCACACTGCTTTGCTTTATCTTGGCCAGGTCGCAGTTGTAAATGAGAACGTGTTCTCAACTGGCCTACCTGGTTAAAAAAAGGTGAAATAAAAATTAAGTTTATTTTGATTTGAAAACAAAAAGAAAGTTAATCCAACTGCAATAATCTCCTATCCTGCCATCATCATCATCATCTATTTACTCCATACAATGGAGGATAATAATATTTTTCATCTCCTTTCTACCTCCCATACAGCTATTATTAACACAACTGCATCCTGACACATAGAATTGTTTGTTAGTAGTGGTCTTCTCTTTAAATCACAAGAGAAAGTCTGAAAAACAAAGGAGAAACAGAGGGAACACACCACCCATCCAGCTACTCCTCTGTTCCCCACACATCCTCTCTATTTCCTCCCCACTCTACTCTCCTCCAGCACAATTCCTCCCTTTCTCATCCTCCTTCCTATCATTCTTAGCCAAGTGCCTCCTGGTCCTCAGGCAAAGAAGACCACAAAGACGATGAAGAATACTATGAGGATGAGGAAGATTTTGACCATGAGCCAGCGGTTGGATGAGACAGACTGAAAGTACACGAGGATCTCTGAATGTGCCATATCTACGTTGAGCTGGCTGTCCTTCACGTGGGCATCAATCCTGCAGGAAAGAGGATGGGAAAAGGGGAGGACAATGAGTGTCAGAGGTTCCACTAGCCTGCTTACCACTGCACGCCCCGTCTGATCACAGTTAAGATATGTAATCTCAACAAAACACTGGAACAACTATGTCATATCAGGGACAAAGCATCTCTACCAGCAGCTTGATAATCTCTGTCTATCTTTCCATTTCTCCCTCACCTCTGCACAGTCTCTTCCTGCTCCTTCACCATGTGGGCCAGCTGCTGGAATATAGAGCCCAGCTCTACGATGGTGCTCTCTATGTTCTGCATGGTGTCTGCAAGCCTCTGGATGTACGAGTCCTGTACAACACACGCCACAAGAGTTAGACCACTTAGCATGAATGCCAATTATTTAGCAACAACCAGTATTATTGATTTACACATGAATCCAGAAACAAGTCCATAAAAGCGTTTGCATTTAAAGTGGACAGTGTGTCAAGCTTTAAATGTAATTGTTATTTAAAAAAAAAATGTTTTAACCTTTATTTAACTAGGCAAGTCAGTTAAGAACAAATTCTTAGGAACAGTGGGTTAACTGCCTGTTCGGGGGCAGAACGACAGATTTGTACCTTGTCAGCTCAGGGATTTGACCTTGCAACCTTCCGGTTACTAGTCCAACGCTCTAACCACTAGGCTACCCTGCCGCCCCGGGATGGGGCATTATTGTCACCATCCCTTTAACGCCACATAGTCAAGAGGAGCTGAGGTAATACCTGTTCATTGATGAGCTGCAGCTGTTGACTGGCGCAGAATTCCATATCTACAGAGACCTCACCTGTCTTTTTACAGTCGTCCAGCAATAACAATGAGTTACCTACAAGAGAGAGTAGGAAGTCAGGCTGTACTGTTTCCTGTTGTTTTGTACATTAGAGCTGATACTAGTTTTCCCTCACTGAAGTTGCTGGCATGGAGATGGGAGGAGGAGGATGCTAGAGCTTGAGAAAACTGATCTCTTCTAGTTTTCTGCTCTTTGAGGTTCTACAAAGGGAATAGAGTGTGGGGGCGAGAAGAAAATCAATGTTTAAACCGTTTATGAACCAACAAATATACTGTGGGGTCCAAAAGTATTGACATCCTTGATAAAACAGCAAGCTGTTTAACAACTAATGTGTTTCCTCAAAAAGGTAGGGGTTTTCATTTCAACGTCAAAACCACCACTTGTGTACGTGGGCAAAGAGCTTTATTTTCATGTCATATGACCAAAGCACCGGTTCCAATCCATGTGCCAGTGCCGTTTAGCAAACTCCAGGCGTTGTTGGATGACATGAAAATAGAGCTCTTTGGCCATGTACACCAGTGGTGGGTTTGGCGTTTAAATGAGAATGCATGAGCAGAAAATAACCCAATATCTACTGTGAAATATGGTGGGGGATCTTTGATGTTATGGGGCTATTTTATTTCCACTGGTCCTGGGCCCTTTGTTGAGGTCAACGACATCATGAACTTTACCCAGTACCAGGACATTTTAGCCAAAAACATGGTTGCCTCTGTTGGGAGGCTGAAAATTGGCTGCAAGTGGATCTTCCAGCAAGACAATAACCCCAAGCACACATCAAAATCTACATTTTGCAATGGCCATCTCAGTCTCCGGACTTGAAACCCAATGAAAACCTGTGGTTTGAACTGAAGAGGGCTGTCCATAAGTACAGACGAAGGAGATCAAGGATCTGGACAGATTGTGGTATGTAGGAATGGTCTAAGATCCCTCCCAATGTGTTCTCCAATATCATAAAAACATTTAAGAAAAACTATCAGTGCCATTATCCTCGCAAGGTGAGGTATTGAAAACAGGGGTGTCAATCATTTTGACCCCTTCCTTTTTGAGATAAAAATGATTACTTCTTTCTCTAAGCAATTGTATTAGTTTAAAATAATATAATTTCCCTTCTTTTTTCTTTTGCATACAAAATACAGGTAAAAAAAACTAAACTCCAACATAGTGTCTTAATAGGGTGTTGGGCCACCACGAGCCAGAACAGCTCCATGCACTCAGGCATGAATTCTACAAGTATCTGGAACTCTATGGGAGGGAGGCGCCATAAATTCCATAATTTGGTGTTTTGTGATTGTGTTGTAAAATGCTGTCTCAGACATTGCACCAGAATCTCCCATAAGTGTTTAATTGGGTTGAGACCTGGTGACTGAGAAGACTACGGAATATGGTGTACATTGTTTTCATGCTCAGTAAACCATTCAGTGACCACTCATGCCCTGTGGATGGGTCATTTTCATTCTATGGGGGCATAGCCATAGTAGTCAAAATAATGGCCTGCCCAGCATTATTATACACGACCCTAAGCATGATGGGATGTCAATTGCTTAATTAACTTAACACCTATGTGTTTCCTTTATTTTGGCAGTTACCTATAGCTCAGTATTTTATACAGTCATTTTCGCTGATCTTTCTCAGGGGTGTAAATAATTTCGTACCCCACTGTAAATGGAACAAAAAAATTGAAACTAGTCTGGTCAAAAGATTTACTGTGAAAAGAGGTGTGTCAGCATGCCTTACCTCAGTCCTGACCTCCAGCACGGACTTAAAGTCGTTTGACATTGATGCCAGTTTTGACTAGAACAGAAAAAGGCTGTTATAAAATGAACGCAACATGTAAAAGTCTACATTGGATAAAACCAGTGGCCTATCAGAATGCCAGAGCGTGGAAGTTACCTGGAGGGAGACAACGATGGTGTTGGAATGTGTTTGTAGATGTTTGCCATTCTGACTTTGTCTGGAGCGCACAAGGCCCTGCAGCTGTGCTATGTTTATTCAAACTGTTTATGTCCTGTACAAAGAAAACAAAAATAGACAGTTTACTTTTACATCTCAAAAGGCATCTAATAAAGTGTGCCTGAAGTGTGCGTGAATAGCATTCTGTAAATACAGTGCCTTCGGAAAGTATTCAGACCCCTTGATTTTTTCTACATTTTGTTACGTTACAGCCTTATTCTAAAATCGATTAAATGTTAAAAAGATCCTCATCAATCTACACCCAATACCTTAATAATGACAAAGCGAAAATAGGTTTTTAGAAATGTAACCAAATGTATTGAAAATAAAAACAGAAACACCTTATTTACATAAGTATTCAGTACCTTTGCTATGAGACTCGAAATTGAGCTCAGGTGCATCCTGTTTCCATCCTTGAGATGTTTATACAACTTGATTGGAGTCCACATGTGGTAAATTCAATTGATTGGACAAGAATTGGAAAGGCACAAACCTGTCTATATAAGGTCCCACAGTTTACAGTGCATGTCAGAGCAAGAACCAAGCCGTGAGGTCGAAGGAATTGTCCATAGAGCTTCGAGACAGGATTGTGTCGAGGCACAGATCTGGGGAAGAGTACCAAAAAATGTCTGCAGCATTGAAGGTACCCAAGAACACAGTGGCCTCCATCATTTTTAAATGGAAGAAGTTTGGAACCACCAAGACTCTTCCTATAGCCCGGTGAAACTGAACAATTGTGGGAGAAGGGCCTTGGTCAGGGAGGTGACCAAGAACCCGATGGTCACTCTGACAGAGCTCTAGAGTTCCTCTGTGGAGAAGGGAGAAGCAGAAGGACAACCATCTCTGCAGCTCTCCACCAATCAGGCCTTTATGGTAGAGTGGCCAGACAGAAGTCACTCCTCAGTAAAACACATGACAGCCTGCTTGGAGTTTGCCAAAAGGCACCTAAAGGACTCTCAGACCATGAGAAACAAGATTCTCTGGTCTGATGAAACCAAGATTGAACTCTTTGGCATGAATGCCAAGCATCACGTCTGGAGGAAACCTGGCACCATCCCTACTGTGAAGCATGGTGGTGGCAGCATCATGCTGTGGGGATGTTTTTCAACAGCAGGAACTGGCAGACTAGTCAGGATTGATGGGAAAGATGAACAGAGCAAAGTACAGAGAGATCCTTGATGAAAACCTGCTCCAAAGCACTCAGAACCTCAGACTGGGGGCGAAGTTTCACCTCGCAACAGGATGACGACCCTAAGCAAACACCCAAGACAAAACCAGGAGTGGCTTCGGGACAAGTCTCTGAATGTCCTTGAGTGGTCCAGCCAGAGCCCGGACTTGAACCCAATCGAACATCTCTGGAGAGACCTGAAAATAGCTGTGCAGCGACACTCCCCATCAAACCTGACAGAGCTTGAGAGGATCGGCAGAGAAGAAATGGGAGAAACTCTCCAAATACAGGTGTGCCAAGCTTGTAGCGTCATACCCAAGAAGAGACGAGGATGTAATCACTGTCAAAGGTGCTTCAACAAAGTACTGAGTAAAGGGTCTTAATACTTATGTAAATGTGATAGTTTTTTAAAATTATAATACATTTGCAAAAATGTCAACCTGTTTTTGCATTGTCATTATGGGGTATCGTGTGTAGATTGATGAGGGGAAAAAAACAATTAAATACATTCTAGAATAAGGCTGTAACGTAACAAAATGTGGAAAAAGGGAAGGGGTCTGAATACTTTTGGAATGCACTGTATAAACACTGTAGCATAACATTGCATAACGACGGAATCTAATAGAGGCCTATGTCTCTCCTCACCGTTTTAACGATGTAGGTTAACTCCTCAATCTCCACAGCTTTGTCATCAAAGAGGGATTTCCTTTTGGCAACTAGGAAAGATAAGAATCAGTAAGTTACATAACCATTACCATATTGTGGACACTAATCACATACATTTTTTGTTTGTTTGAGATTGCTTCCTTACATATTGTGAGTTTTTCTAGTTTGGCAAAAGTGTTACTCAAGTCCTTTCCAATCCTCCTAAACAGAAATAAACAAACAGTTAAGTAGGCTATATGGATACTGACAGAGGGGCTGTATATAAAAAGATGCATCTGTTCTCATAATTAATTAGTGTTTATAACACAGTGTAATGCTACTAACTTTGCCATGAGGGTAAAGTCACTGTTGTCTGAAATGGACCCCATCCTGGAGAAAAAGGAACCTCAATCAACATTGATCAGTGAAATTAAACTGGGTGGTATGCAATTGTAAAGTACATCCACACCCATTGTAGGGAAGCTAGAGAATGTTTTGATTCTCAACATTCGATAGTAGTTCCGAACATACATAGTCGTGGCCAAAAGTTAAGAATGACATATTAATTTTCACAAAGTCTGCTGCCTGAGTTTGTATGATGGCAATTTGCATATACTCCAGAATGGTATGAAGAGTGATCAGATTAATTGCAAAGTCCCTCTTTCGCATGCAAATGAACTGAATCCCCCAAAAACATTTCCACTGCATTTCAGCCCTGCCACAAAAGGACCAGCTGACATCATGTCAGTGATTCTCTCGTTAACACAGGTGTGAGTGTTCACGAGGACAAGGCTGGAGATCACTTGGTCATGCTGATTGAGTTTGAATAACAGACTGGATGCTTCTAAAGGAGGGTGGTGCTTAGAATCATTGTTCTTCCTTTGTCAACCATGGTTACCTGCAAGGAAACACGTGCCATCATCATTGCTTTGCACAAAAAGGGCTTCACAGGCAAGGATATTGCTGCCAGTAAGATTGCACCTAAATCAACCATTTATCGGATCATCAAGAACTTCAAGGAGAGCGGTTCAATTGTTGGGAAGGCTTCAGGGCGCCCAAGAAAGTCCAGCAAGCACCAGGACTGTCTCCTAAAGTTGATTCAGCTGCGGGATCGGGGCACCACCAGTAGAGCTGGCTCAGGAATGGCAGCAGGCAGGTGTGAGTGCATCTGCATGCACAGTGAGGCGAAGACTTTTGGAGGATGGCCTGGTGTCAAGAAGGGCAGCAAAGAAGCCACTTCTCTCCAGGAAAAACATCAGGGACCGACTGATATTCTGCAAAAGGTATAGGGATTGGACTGCTGAGGACTGGGGTAAAGTCATTTTCTCTGATGAATCCCCTTTCCAATTGTTTGGGGCATCCGGAAAAAAGCTTGTCCGGAGAAGACAAGGTTAGCGCTACCATCAGTCCTGTGTCATGCCAACAGTAAAGCATCCCGAGACCATTCATGTGTGGGGTTGCTTCTCAGCCAAGGGAGTGGGCTCACTCACAATTTGCTTAAGAACACAGCCATGAATAAAGAATGGTACCAACACATCCTTCGAGAGCAACTTCTCCCAACCATCCAGGAACAGTTTGGTGACGAACAATGTCTTTTCCAGCATGATGGAGCTACTTGCCATAAGGCAAAAGTGATAACTAAGTGGCTAGGGGAACAAAACATCGATATTTTGGGTCCATGGCCAGGAAACTCCCCAGACCTTAATCCCATTGAGAACTTGTGGTCAATCCTCAAAAGGTGGATGGACAAACAAAAACCCACAAATTCTGACAAACTCCAAGCATTGATTATGCAAGAATGGACTGCCACCATGTGGCCCAGAAGTTAAATGACAGCATGCCAGGGCGGATTGAAGAGGTCTTGAAAAAGAAGGGTCAACACTGCAAATATTGCCTCTTTGCATCAACTTCATGTAATTGTCAATAAAAGCATTTGACACTTATGAAATGCTTGTAATTATACTTCAGTATTCCATAGTAACATCTGACAAAAATATCTAAAGACACTGAAGCAGCAAATTTTGTGAAAATTAATATTTGTGTCATTCTCAAAACCTTTGGCCACGACTGTACATGGCCTTTCTATGTTGCTCACCTGTCTCCCCTGTAGTGACCTGCAGACAAACTGGAACTCATTGGTGCGGTCCCTGCAAGACATGTTGCTTATGTCCACCATGGGTCAGGTGGAGGTGGACTAGGCGCTGTGAGTTGTGGGTCCTGTGGCTGGATCAGCAGTGACTGGGTCTGGGCAAGCCCTAGGTACACCCCTTCCTGGCTGTTCCTAGGACCGTGGCAACGACACGTGTTCATGGATGCTCAGATGCATCACCTTTTGGAGAAAACACAGAGTCCCACTTCAGACATCAGTACATCACTCGGGCCGAACTCCCTGCCATCCAGAACCTCTATAACAGGCAGGGTCAGAGGAAGGGACTAAAAATTGTCAATGACTCCAGCCACCCAAGTCATAGACTGTTCTATCTGCTACCTCACAGCAAGCGGTATCGGAGCACCAAGTCTGTGCCCAAAAAGCTCCTGAACAGCTTCTACCCACAAGCCATTAGGCTGCTGAACAGTTAATCAAATAGCTATTTATGTAAATAGACTATTTACATTGACCACCTTTATTATTTATTTTAATTGTTTTGCACTGACTCTCTTTGCAATGGGTCTATGCACACCCACTAGACTCTACCCAAACCCCCACACATACTAAACTGACTCCAACACACACACACACACACACTGCTGGTGCCACTCTGTTTATTATATATCCTGACTGCCTACTCACTTTTACCCCTAGCCATAGGTACATACTGTATTACCGCAACTTCCTTGTACCCCTGAACATTGACTCTGTACTGGTAGTCTTTGTATATAGCCTCATTGTTTTGTGTTATCATTTCCTTATTTATTTAGCAAATATGTCTTCATTTGTAACTCTACACTGTTATAAATGGGCATGTGAGTAAGCATTTCACTGTACTTCAAGTCAACATCTGTAGTATTTGATACATGTGATCGATACAATTTTATTTTGTTTTGATTCACCTGACTCCAGTAAGAATTGTGTTAAATGTTTCCATCAAAAAGACTTGTAGAACCAAGATGACAAGTACATCAAAGTGTCCCAGGAAGCATTGCATCTGAAATGAGACCGTAGCTGCTAGCTAGGCTGTCAACAAGTTGACCATTTCACTTGTGTTGTTGAGGATAGGATAAAGCCACCCCGAACAACTATATAGACACTCAGCAAATAAATAAAAATGAATGTTCTTCTTTAAGAACGCTCTGTGTTCCAAACCCTGGTCCCTCCCAACAGTACACATTTTTATTGTAACCCTGGACAAGCACACCTGATTCAACTTGTCAACTAATCACCAAGCCCTCAATGAGTTGAATGAGGTGTGTTTGTCAAGGGCCACAACAAAACTGTGTACTGTTGGGTGTACTCAAGGACCTGGGTTGGGCAACACTGGTCTGTCTACAAAACTATTCTCGAAGAGTGACTTATTTCCCCTTGCTTACTAAGAGATAAAAGAGCAGAGTAGTCAATGGAAAAGTGAGAACCAATGTGTGAGGTAAGTGACCGTTAAGTAAAATAGTGATTCCCAGAATAAGGATACAGTTCTGTTACATAATGTGCCTGACATGCAAATAGCTTGAATGTCCCATAGCTTTGTGCAATCTTTAGGGTCAGGGTTATTAACCAAGTCAACCAAGAACCTGCTGGTAAAAATAAGTCTAAAAAGATCAACAAAGCGCAGTAATGCAAAATAGAACAATCCAATGATGTAAAATCCAGATTACCACTTGTTGATTGACCTAATACTAGTTGAGGTACTAGCGGTCTAGCCATTGAAGGCAGAACACACTAACGCTTGTTAGTTAATATAATGATTGGGGGCGTCAGGTAGCCTAGAGCGTTGGGCCAGTAAACAAAAAATTGCTAGATTAAATCCCCGAGCTGACAAGGTAAAAATCTGTCTTTCTACCCCTGAACAAGGCAGTTAGCCTGGGAACAGTGGGTTGTCATTGTAAATAAGAATGTGTTCTTAACTGATGACCTAGTTTAATAAATGAGTTGGCCAAAACGGTAACCGTCGAATTATGGTCAGAACAGCAAACAAGTATTAAGAAGCTACTTTATTTGTTAACTTTAGCTGGCTAGCTAGGTACCTCATTACACACAGCCGGGCGGCTAATATTAACAGAATCCACAAACTATAATCTAGGACCAACGGCATCAATATTCCTAAATGTTATTCTCCTAGATGTATCTAGCTAACAAAAGATGGGATGGCTCTGTGTGGGTGGTGAGTGAATGGCAATATTCTCAAAACAAACCTGCTGCTAGTTAGCATCCTGGTTACCAAAACTGAATTAGCCTAGCTAGCTACTACTAGGTTAGGTAACAATATAACGTTAGCTACTGTAGTAGTTAGCGTTACAGTAAAAACATTGGCACCACAAAAACAGTCTGGATACATAACTAAGCATGTGTAATAAGGGTATCTTTTCGACCCATAGTGAGGTTTCAATACCAACAATATCTTACCGGTAAGTAATATGGCTCGCTACTTATTTATCATTTTTATTTGATCACTCCACCAAATACATTATAATACGAAGATAGGCTAAAACTGCTTCTCTAATATAATACAGCGTTCAAAACAAATGGGAACTAGGAAATCTCCGACTTCAGTGCGTTCAAAACAACTATCTCCGACTGGAAAATCGATTTGAACCGTCATCCAACTCGGAATTCCAACTCAGGAACTCTATCTAGAGCTCCGACCTGAAGATCACTGATGTCATGATTTTACCTCGTATCTTTCCGAGTACCCAGTTGTTTTGAAGGCGGCATTTTACCACAGATGGCACAATGAGACAGATATTTCACCGGATGTATAAATATGAAGCATCCGCTTGGAGTTTCCACTCACTATCAAATATTGTAGTGAGAGGAAGCCCAGTGGTTGGCAGTGGGGGGGAAGATGGAACTAGATGGATTTTGGCAGACATTCTGCACATTTTCTCTCAATACTGTTCTGTTCTTAAAACTAAAATATGTTATGAACAGAGTGGACTAGGTTTTGTAAACTTTACTCTTTGCCAAAGTTTTTAAAAATCGCGTAGTTTAATTAATTGTTATCATCTCCTTTTAGGTTTCTTATAACTGTGTGGTTGGTTAAGGGCGTGTAAGTGTTTCACTGCAAGGTCTACACCCGTTGTATTCGACGCACGTGACATTTTTTTTTGATTTGAATGCTCTGGAACACAGCCATAGTCTTGAAATGTACTTATTTATAAAGAAAGAAGCATATCATTGACTTATGTGGAGTAATTGGTCTGCTATCCAATACATTGAAAAGTAAACAAATACTATCATTAACAAAAAACTCAAACAGAATAGCAATGACACTTATTTTATTGATCATTTTTGGGTTGTAGCAGGTGAGAAGAAGCATACTGTTTCCTTTTTGAATTACACTGAATTAAATGTTATGGAAAATATTTGTAGTTTGTATATACATTATTAATGTGGAGTTCCATGGTTTTCTACATTTTCTAAATACCAACCAGTGTGTTCGTGTGCAATCCCAAGTTCTTGATCTTAATGATTAATATGAAACTAAGGCTTTCAGACAGCATCTCTTTTGCATCTCAAATCATGCCTATAATTCATTCACACAACATGCCAGCTCATGGAAATACCTAATTACGAGGCCTCTCAACATTGGTCTAGTATCAAGACCCTTAAAAGGGATACTTGGGGATTTTGGCAATGAGGCCCGTTATCTACTTCCCCAGAGTCAAATGAAGCAGATACCCATAGACTTCCTGTCATTGCGCTAATGCTAGTTAGCATTGGCTCGTGAAACTACCTCTGACTTCCTTCATACCGGACAGAGACATACAAATGGTATCCACTAGTTCATCTGACTCTGGGAAACTAGATACAATTCAGAAGTATACCTTCAAGCAAAGATTGTGCAAAACATTTACTACAAGGTGAGGTCATTTTAAAATTTTTAAAGAAACCTAAAAATATATATTACGAACTCCTACAGGGTTGTAAAAACTTGTGTTACTACAATAGTTCAATGGAATGAAAAGGTTGATGGAAGCCTGGGATGGTTACTAGCTATGGAGGATGAACGCCATAACACACCAATAATGTCTTTCATATCAGAACTAAAGAAATCTATGGAATGGAAGTTATGCATTACTGTTCCGAAGAGTCGATGTGAAAGTGAACCTCAAACGGTTACTTCACGTTTCACTAACAACGTTGCTGGTGATGTTTTTATTTTCTGCAGAACAGACGTTGGGACTTTAACCCAAGGTTTATAGTCATCTAAGTATTCATCAACAAAACATCATTATGGTCCGAAGCAGCTGTTGTGGTGGATAAGTTACCAAACCCCCAACTGATCAGAACAGCTTGATCATACTCTCTCTGGATTTCCCAACTCCAACCCATTTCACTGAAAAGTGAAACAAAAATTCACAGTGAATATATGAGCAATTATGAAAATAAGACTGTTTTAGTAAGGCTGCTTAATCCCCATACTTGTTTTCTTGACTAACCTGGCACTTGCAAGAAGTCCTCGATGAAGCGGATGTAGCTTTGTGCCTGAGGGGGCAGCTCCTCAAAGCACCTCACATCCTCAGTGCTGCAGCACCATCCAGGTAACGTCTCATACTTCACAGACACCCGTGTCAGCACGTCCATATTGGCTACAGAGGGAGAGAGAGAATGAGATGGGAGTCTACCCAGCACACAGGTCAAGCCAAATCAAGTGTGTCTAATGGTAAAGTGAACAGAACAAGATCAGATTAGTCCTCCCAGACAGGGAGAAATTTACCAGGAAAACTGGGAAGGGGCTCATCATCAACAGAGTAGGCTACACCGACTTTGATCTCTGACAGCGTGTCCAGGATGTCAAGCTTGGTCAGAGCGATGCTGTGGGAGAGGAACAGTCGTGTCAAACATGATTATGGAATCAACATTGTGGAGGGTGAACACTGTGCTCCAATAACTACAAGGCACACAGTATGGAACACATCCAGAAAGAAGAACACAAGGAGGAGGAGAGACTGAGCCTTACGCAGTGAAGCCGTTGACCATGTGGGCGTATCGGACCAGAATCAAGTCCAGCCAGCCACAGCGGCGCTGCCGGTCCGTCGTCACACCAAACTCCCTCCCTCTGGACTGCAACAAGTTGCCAACCTCCTGGACCACAACCAACACAACAACAGCAGTCAGATCTGGGATTCACTGTAAAAAACTGAATGCAAATATGAAGTACTGGAATAGACGGTATGTTTATGCCACAACAAATTCATACTGCAAGACTTTCATACTGCACACAACATTGATTCCGCACAACAAATTCTGTCCACTCACATTGTCCTGCTCAGTGGGGAAAGCTCCTACGCCTACCCGGGTGGTATAGGCCTTGACCACACCATACACCCGCCCCACATAGGATGGGGGCACACCCAGGCCAGTGCACACTCCCCCAACAGTGCAGTTAGAGGACGTGACAAATGGGTAGGTACCTGAAAAATGCAAATTATTCCACTTCCTTCAAATTATATTCCAATGGCAAACAGCAGAGGAGCATAATCATTTTACCCTCTCAACCCCTTCTGTTCTCACCAAAGTCAATGTCCAGGAGGGCTGCATTGGCTCCCTCCACCAGGATCTTCTTACTGGGCCCAGTGAGGGCCTTGTGCATGAAGTACACCCCATCTGTTACAAGCGGACGCAACCTCTCAGCATACTCCTGGAAAAGAAGGAAAATCAGTGACTAAACACATACTGGAGCACAGAGAAACCTCTCAGCATCTTCCCTTTACATTTTCTGTTCACTACTGGAAGACTATCAAGAGCTGTGCTGCAAGGAACCAGCTCAATTGAGACGGTACCAACCTGCATAAAGAGACCCCTCAAAAACAAGACATAACTGGACTAGCATCCCTGACTGCATCCTGGGCAGGTGATGGATAAGTCCAACGTTTTATTTAAGTAAAGATATGTCATTCAAGCAATATTCTTTTTACCTTCAGTTGCTGCAGCTCATTGTCAATGTCAACATTGAGGTTGGGGTACATAGTCAAGAAATGCTCTGCCAACACACGGAACCTGTGGAAGAAAAGGACATCCACTAGCAATCAACATCAATGACTTAAATAAAGTTAAGGCTTGAAAGCATCACCATGCATTCTTAAAAACCATTTTTGTACTGACTTCTCCTCAAAGACAGTAAAATCAGACACAAGGTCACAGACTCTCAGTCCATTACGAGCAGCTTTGGAAGAATAGGCAGGTCCAATGCCCTTTTTGGTGGTTCCCAAACTGGAAAACAAACAGAAACAGATAGTGGATGTTCAGGAGTGCCACAGAAGGAATATACAATACTGACTAGGCAGTAGTTTAGAAAGGCTACCATGACTTCATTTTTTAATAGCTGCAATCACGGACCATATTTATTTGTTTGACATTTTGTAGGATCTCGTTTTCAAGTGTCCAAATGAAAAATAAAATAAACAATACTTTGTAACAAGAAAAGCACAAAAACATACATTTGCTGTACAACTACTAATAGGCCTACAACTAATAAAAATTACCTATTTTTGCAAATAAAACTAAGTACGTGGACGCACCTTCAAATTAGTGGATTCGGCTATTTCAGTCACACCCGTTGCTGACAGGTGTATAAATCGAGCACACAGCCATGCAATCTCCATAGACAAACATTGCCAGTGGAATGGCCTTACTGAAGAGCTCAGTGACTTTCAACACAGCACCATCATAGGATGCCACATTTCCAACAAGTCAGTTTGACATACTCCAGTCAACTGTAAGTGCTGTTATTGTGAAGTGGAAACATCTAGGAGCAAAAACGACTCAGCCGCGAAGTGGTAGGCCACACAAGCTCAAAGAACAGGACCACAGAGTGCTGAAGCCGAACAGCCGCACACAAGCCTAAGATCCCCATAAGCAATGCCAGGTGTCAGCTGGAGTGGTGTAAAGCTCGCTGCCATTGGTCTCTGGAAACGCATTCACTGGAGTGCTGAATCACGCTTCACCATTTGGCAGTGCAACAGACAAATCAGGGGTTGGCCCCAATGCATAGTGCCGACGGTAAAGTTTGGTGGAGGAGAAATAATGGTTTGGGCTCCTTAGTTCCAGTGAAGGGAAATCTTAACGCTACAGCATATGACATTCTAGATGATTCTGTGCGTCCAACTTTGTGGCAACAGTTTGGGGAATGTCCTTTCCTGTTTCAGCCCAACAATGCCCGCTGCACAAAGCGAAGTCCATGGAGGCTGTTATAGCAGCAAGGGGGGGGCCTCCATATTAATGCCCATGATTTTGGAATGAGATGTTTGATGAGCAGGTGTCCACATACTTTTGGTTCTGTAGTGTATTTAAAAATCTCCACATGGTGATGTTTTTAATAGTATAGTCAAATTAAGAGGGCTCGTCTTCACAAAAAGTCTCATAGATCAAGCACTTGTACTCGGACATGCTTTATAAATATGAGCCCAGATACTCATCACTTTCTCATACAGTAAAACCCACGCACTTCTTTCCCGCCTGTAGCTGTCTCTGTTGTTCCTGGATCCCATCAACAGCTTGGTGGAAGTTGAACACTATGAACAGATGAGGCAAAGAAAAATAGTAAATTAATGTAAATTGCAAAACACTAAACCATAGGTTTGCAAAACATACAACCAAGTCATACAGACTTACCAATGTGTGCACGGTCAGAAATCTTTAACCGCTCCTCCCATCCTTCCAGTCCTGGACAAAGACAACAAATAGCAGGTCTTGTTCCACTTCATTCATCCATCACCCTTTTATCCCTCATCGTTCCTGCAAGCCTATTTTTTTGTTGTTGCAAATACTTACCTTTGCCTTTCTGCAGGTTCTTTTCAGCCTCCTCAAAGAGCCCAGGCAGGTGTATCACAACCCCGTTCCCTGTGGATAACCAGTTCAGTTAGGGATGACTTGAACAGGAATCCAAATAAGTGAAAGCAGCTTGGAGGCTGAAGTGCCAGTGAGAGGGTCAACACACCAATAAATGAGACCGCCTTCTTGTTGAGCACTCCGCTGGGCAGCAGGTGAAAGTCATACTCCACAGAGTCCACCACCACTGTGTGGCCTGCGTTGTTGCCTCCCTGGATGAGACACAATATTTACTTGAAAACCAAGAGGTGCACAAGCGCAGTTCTGTTAATTAGCAGCCAACTGGTAGGGCATCATTTGAACGGCAACACAAACGGAAATGTAGTACAACATATGGACACGTTGCACACTAGCATGGGCCATCCAACACATCCTAATGCCTTGGGCTTCTCTGTTGCAGCAGCCAGTGCCATTATCTAGCTTGACTGCAAACAGGGCACTGATCACAAGGTCAAAGTTAATCGAATGAAACCAATGTAGGTCGTGTTTCACCACGGGAGCTGAGAAGGATCTCGATAACTCCATTTCGTAACTACTATAGCTAGTAATCTCTAGATTACACATTTGTTGGGGGTCGTTATCAGCTACCACACTAGATAGCAAGTTTAGCTAGCGGACCACGGTACAGTTCGTTTGTAGGCTTGCATGATGTGGCTAATAGATTACTAAATATTGTTATACACTAGTCATTATTGGTTTTGTTTAGGCCTTGCTAACGCAGCCTATCGACTTCCGTATTTTTGTGAAGTTCAAATGCCGTGTGTTTTGCTGGGTTAGCGAACATTAGGTTGCTAGTCAGCAAAGCTAGCTACGTACCTGACACCTGCATACTAGGTCTGCGTCCATTGCTAGCAGGTCAACCACTTTCCCCTTTCCCTCGTCTCCCCATTGCGCACCGAGGACCACGGTTACTTTATTCCGAGGTTCCTTCGGAGTCCGCAGGGACTCGACCTGTCCATTCTCCCGAGGTCGCTTGAAAGCAGGCTCTCCGTTCAAGGAGGCCGTTTCTTGGCCATTAGGCATTGTGCTGTCTGCTGCCATGCTGCTCTGTGCGATGCCGGAAGATGAAATGAGCGGGTTTCTCTTAAAGGAAGTGTGCTTTTTCACACTGGTCCTACTTCAATTGAAGCAGGCAGAAAGGTACTGAACTACGAATTTGGGCTTTTACTGGGCAATGTTTGATCCATTAACAGAGCAGACAAATGTATTTGAATAACATTTTATTTCAGAAGAGACAAAAAACAATGTACATATTAACATTTGAGGGCTAGAGCCACTTCTACATACAACACTTAAGCGACTTTGGCATTGAAGGCTAGATGTGACTGCCAGGGATCAAACTGGGATTTTTAAACTGGTACGGCGCCCCAAATCGTTAATTGATTTTCCATAAATACATTTGATCAGATATCTTGCCAATGCATACTGTATGCCCAACCCACCCCATTCCCTGGAACCAGTGAGTGGAAAGACAATATTTTGTTGTTGCAATCGAAAGCACTATACTGGAAAGCCTCGGAGTATGGGCTGGATATCTGAGATAAAGATAACTGCACAAAGTTTAGCATAAACTAGATCATGTCATTTTTCTTTACATAATATATGGTTTACTGGAGCGTTTTCAGACAGATGTTCAAAAAGAGACCAGGTAGTCAAGGTCGTCCAAGACACTAGTTTGTCAGTGTTAAATCCGTGACAATACGAATGTATCTATATTCCCTCAGACTAAGAATACTTTGCTTTACAATGGCGTTAGGAAAAGCTAAAGATACAAATGGTTTTGATGATAAATTATAAATCTGTAAGTAGAATAAACAATTGACTACACTGACACAAATCAAACTTAATGGAAGACTAGGTTTAAATAAACATTCTATGAGTTACCCTTATTTCTTTGTAATCGTTTGATTTGATGAGTGACCTGTGACGTTAGAAAAAAATGAAAAGGAATGGCCATACAATAAATTGAAGCACAATAAATTCAGCAGGTCCCAAAGTAGAGATTGAACTTGATACATCATAACTACAAAGGCCTTTTGATAAAGATAATGGTAAGACAAATAAGTACTGAGGAAGATAAGGGATTCAGGTGAAGTTAGAGATTAACATTTTTATCTTTGAATGGACTATGTTAATTATCATAGTCAGTCTAACATTAATTTCACCCCAACACCATTATCATAGCCCTACCCAGACCGCCACCCCCTCCATTGTCTCACATCAGATGGAATTATTCTAACACAACATGCAGTTATGCAGACGGCTGTTGCGCCATTTGACATAAGACAGAATGAATGATGAACCAGAATGATTCTCCTCAAAACTCTCACATTTACTTTGGCCAAAAATGCACCTTTCCCTTTTAACGCATCCCACTCACTCCGAAAAACCTCAGCCACCATCTATTTATTCAGGCCTGCCCATATATGAGAGTTCCAATTCTACAGTCCCCTTTTGGAGGGAGGGATAAGGTGTTCTGGCAGATCAGTGGGAAGCTCGTGCCCCTCAAGCTTCACCTTGATCAAGTGATTGGCAAGGGCAAACTCGTCATCGTCCAGGTATCCATCCTTGTCTACGTCAGCCAGCTTCCAGATCTTTCCCAGCACTGTGTTAGGCAGCTTGGACTTCACCATTTCCTTCTTGGCCAAGGCACCTGACACTTTGCCGTTGACAGGAGACAGGGTGTAGAAGATCTCGTCGTAGGTGGGTTTGTCTCGTGCCACCACCCACTCCAGCTCATCAATGCCCTCGCCTGCACCCTCGCCGTAGCCATGGCCGAAAGGCCCGTCCATGGTGCCCTCAAAGGCGCCACCCTGGACTGACTGGCTGGGCATGGCTGCCTCCTCCTGGCGGACAAGGGTCATGAGTTTGGCTATGTCATTGGCTAGCATGTCCTCAACAGCCTCCAGCAGCTTGGGCTTCACTGCCTGGAACTTACTGAAGTCCTGGTTAGCCAAGATCTCCTGTGTGTTTATAAAAGGTGAAATGAGGTCAGGGGAGTTCTAGTCAAGGAAAGGTATCTGCAACGCTCATCACAACTACTGATATCACTACTTCGGTTAAAGGGATACTTCGGGATTGAAATCATGGACACCATTTTTATGTCTGCATCCAGTATGAAGGAAGTTAGAGGTAGTTTTGCAAGCCAAAGCTAACTAGCATTGGTGCAATTACTAAGTCTACGGTATAGACTAGCATGCTAGCAGTTGCCATCGACTTCCAGTCATTGCACTAACACTAGTTATAAACTTCTTTCAAACTGCACGCAGACATAAAAAAGGTATTCACAAGTTCAGCTGACGCTGAAGTTCTCCTTTAACATAATTACTACCCCCACTGGAAAAATAATGTACATTTGTGTACCTGCATCTTAGCTAGTTTAGGGAAGTCTCCGGGTGAGATCTGGTGCTCTTTCTCAATCCTCGTGTAGATCTCCCCCAGGTTAGCAATCAGCTCCTTCTTCTTATTCTCCTTCCCAAACATGTTGGGCATCTCCTTCTTTAGAGAGCTGATGATGTAGGCGTGGACCTGGAGGGAGGAAGACTAAATTAATCATATCTGGATCTAAACACGGATAGATTTTTGACATTGAGGGTTATACAATACAGTAGAGTAATTGTTTCCAGAGATAAATATTAATAAACCCAACATTTAAGACCTAGGTCTCACCTTGGCGAGGCGAGCCCGCTTGATGAGGTCATTGAGCTTCCTCAGAGCAGCATTCCGAGGTAGCCCCTGGATGTCCTTGAAAAGGTCCTGCTCCTCTGCCTCAAAAAGCTTCCGGTTGTCTGCGACCAGGAGCGGCTGAGCCCAAAAAGAACCAATGTACACCCGGATCACCTCTGGCGTACCGACAATTTTACCAAGAGACCACATGAGGGCGCCATAGACCCTCATCAGCTGCTGTGTGCCAATCTGATCAGCCTTGTTCAGAACCACCCGCATCTTGTCCTCATGGTTCTTCAGGGAGCGGATCACCTCAGAGAACTCATCCGAGATGTCTAGCTTGTGGGCGTCGAAAAGCAGAATGATGCGGTCAACACGCTCTGCAAACCACTCCAGCACTGCAGCAAAGTCATAGCCTGACGAGAGGAGAGAGGAAAATGGTGTTTGTTTTGTCATAAGGGGTATGAAAATCGTCAACATCCATAGGAATTACACCCTTTTATCAGAAGTTTAACATTTAAAATCAAATGAAAAATGGTACGAGATGTGGTCAACAAAATACAGTCCAACAAGTTTATTGGATCTGTGATTATGTAAAGGAGTGAAAACATGCAGATAAATCCACACCAACTTGATTTAGAAAGTGTGAGCCGCTCCTAGTAAGTGTGTGTTTGTTTCTCTATGCATATCAATCAGCTCAGATTCCAGAGCCACTCCAGCTTATCCGGTCTCTGGTCCCGCTCCACACGGCAACAGACAGACCCAGCTAGATACCAAAACAGGTATATTTCACAATGAGACAAAATGTGTTTTTCCTCTGCCAGGAAAACCTTGACTAAATACCCTCCATGTTCCTTCCCCTCACACTGACACAAACACTGCCCAGAGCAGAGCTGTGCTCTCTACCCATGACCGACAGAGCATAGAAATGGATAAAGTGGAATCCATTTCATGTCACCCGTCACACCTAGTAAAGCCTTATGAAATAGATGTGATGATGCAAGCAAGTTTAGGCCTCAAATTTCATCATGTTCTAAAAAGATAAGCGTCGGGACATATTCATGGTTGTTTGAGAGCACAATTTGCTGAACACTGAGCCTAGCTTATATTTCAGTTCAGAATAGTACAGGATTCATGTTTTCAAGCATGCAGAAGAAAATCAAGACTGAATGAGATCAAATGCTTTATGCATGACATTTGTCCCATCAAACAAGACATTCAGTAATGTTTTAAATGTATTAGGCTGGGTCCATTCTATTTCCAGGGGATGTCTTCTACCCACCTCCACACGTGGACATATCCCCCCTGAATGACAAACAGGAAAGAGCCTTTGGAGCATAAATTGTGCAGTGGAGACACTGGGCCCACAAAGAGACCTCTTCCTCACCTTAGAATAGTTATTTGTTCATTCTGAATTGTACTAGAGCGCAGCAGGGCACCACTCTGCCTTGGCACGTTGTGCTGGAGGTGGAGACAAAAACACTGATACTAGTCATACTGAAAGTAGTTGTAGTTTCTAATAAAAGGGATTGGCCACAACGGCCATTTTTAAATTTATTTTTTATTGTTTTTAAAATCGGGTTTGGGATGTACAAGGCAGAGAACAGTTGGATTCAGCATTCTATTTAAACAGCAAGAAACAAAATGTACATCTCACCGGCTCTTCCCCTCACACATACATTAGAGCTCCATTGGGAATGTTGCAGAGCTATTCCTTTATATGAAATACCTAAGTAAGGTGTACCTACTCATTGATTTATGATCTAACTTCTGCTGATTAAACCAGAAGAGAAGCCCTATAAAGCCATCCACCTGTGTGTGTGTGTGTGTGTGTGTATAAAACCTGACCTTCCTCCTTTTTCCTGTCTGTCCCAAGATTAGGGCTCAACTAATCATTAGCAACTGGGGAATGTCCAGAGACTAGATTCAACAATGAGTGTCAATTAAAACAGTACAGTAGTTGGTTAGAATCATGTTATTCACTATGATAATAAGCACAGTGTCCTAATATGTTGGCTGTAGTTTAGTTTATTAGGATCCCCATCCCCACTGCAAATGCTCAGCTGCTCTTCCTGGGGTCCACATAAAATGTACAAATACGTGACAAAGCACAGAACAGTTATAGACAAGAACTAGTAGTGAATCTAATCCCAGTGAAAGACTGAAAAGGTATTCTTCCATCAGTCTGGTTTTTGTGTCGATGTTGGCAGGATGTGTGATCTCTGCACAGATCCAATGAGGGCGTGACCTGGCAAAGTCAAGAGTCAAAGTCAAGAGTCCACAAGAACAGCTCCTCATTATCTCTCACTTTAAAAGAAGTATATGCTGGTAATAAAAGACCGGGATATCAAATCTATATGGAGGTGATAAAAGAAAACACCACTGCCTGTCACAAATCCTATCATTTCATCTGAAGGTTAATTGTTACACCATATTTTAACCTAGTGACCAATCTCTGGAGAAATCAAGGCCAACTTGACTTAAAAAAGGTGAGCGCAATCACAAGGGGGATGAAGGGACATACCACCCAATCAACTGTATGTCAGACTTGTCAATGCCTTTTTTGTTTTGGGTAGGCCTATCTATCATCTTAGTCAGTGATCCACCTGATACAGACAAGGTCAAGGGTCAACACTGTTTCAAGTCAAGGGATTCATAAAGTGTGTTCTACTCCACTTCTCTCTCAGCTTCCATGAACTAAAGAGTGGAATTGCCCCCAACCCTGATGGAAGCTAATTGGTTGAGGTGAAAGTGCATCTAAACGCAAGGTATTTTTCAGTTTTGCTTTCTCGGCACAGCATACCTTCTTCCTTCACTTTTCCAAAAAGGAAATATCCGCGATGAACACACGCATGGAATTGACAATGGACACCAAACCTACAAAGATAATTTCTAATTTCAATGTAATGATAGAAAGAAAATGGGGAAGTACCTAGGGTGACAATTAACACTGCATGCTGATCTGGCAGAGAAAGTCAGTGTCATACTCAGGCGCCTATGAAGCATACAGCAGAATAGGAATTTGAGACCATCCTTGCAGGGCTCAGAAATAAGACATGCTTAGCTGCCTGTCCAATAGCAACAGGCCTGTTTGTTTGCATCTGGCCACGTACACGGTAAGACATCACGCACTGTTTTCAAAGACTGACAGTGGTTGGTTCACTGTCATCACTTCCTACAATGTGGTCCTCTTCCTGATTTATACTAGTTGGTCAGAGGTCATGAACCCCACTGCCTGGCCTTGTTTCAGGAGTTACATTACTGGTTCTTTGGTACATGGTAGTGCCACAAACTCAACTCTTTCCCCCCTGCCACCAGGGAGAAACATTAGTAATGTCCTGGTTGATCGAAGTGGAGCCTGGGCAGTACGACACACGTCTCATAACTATCTCCTCTGTATCACTATGGGAAATAGTCAGCTCTCCACACCAACGGCCCATTCACACAGCATCCCCTCTCCAGTTAACAGAAAGGCTTAGAACAGAGGAAGGATCTAGGAATATGTTCACAGAATGGGCATTTGAATTCCACAATTCAATGGCTAATGACCTATTTGTTTGCAAAGGGCCTGCTTTTGCAACATTTTGAAATCCTGTATTGCCTCCGGTTAAACGGTTCACTGTGTGTATGTACGCATGTGAAAACTAAACTTTATACGTTTCTGAAATAAAAACAGGCATAAAGTGCCAATGACATGACCACTCCTTCTCCTTTAAGGTTAAGGAACCAGCCACGTTGCATAAGCTGTCTTTTGTCACCGGTTAACCACATGGGTTCAAATCTCTTCCAGCTCACTTGCTGACAGCAGACACAGCAACCCCTTTAATTACCAGCCTTAAATTTGCCAAGAATAGTCTGAGTGTGAGGGAATGCTATTGACACCCGACACCCGGGAGAAAGCTTGGAGTCACCGAGGACCTTCACCATGTATACAGTAAATAATGAACGGTCTGTCTAACTGAACCTTGCAAGATACGCTAGAGTGACAAGGACATCGCCTCATTCACCTGCCTTCCCTTCACAGATGAAGTAGTAGCCTAGATTCACTGCTGGAACCCTCCCGGGGGAAGTCCTTATAAGGACAAGTCCAACAAACCCCAACAGTAAGGCAGCTAAATAGCGTACACTTTTTTTCTTCTTCCATATTGTCAAGCAGGCCACAGTATTACGATTAACAAATGTAAAGCAGCCGTGGAGCAGACAGATCGAGTCAGAAGACTTGAGGAGATTATTAACTTGCCCTTGCAAGGTCTGAGCCAGGGCAAATGGAGACAAGTATCACTTTGAGGCTGATAAAACACTACGATGGCCAACAAAGACATTCTGTTGACAGACCCTATTAGATGAATTCATAAATGAAAAAAAATGGTGGGAAATGAAGCGGAAAGTAGTTGAGTGGGATGAGAGAATTTGTGATCCAGTCACAGGGACAATGGGGAAGTATATTGCAGTGACCCTACATTGACTCTGGTGTGGGTTTCCTGTGTGTGAGCGTGCGAGCACGTGTCTTTGTGTGTAGTAGTGGTAGTATGTGTATTCTAGAGAGAACTCAGTTTGAGTTAACTACAACCAACCACCTACTTTTCCATCATTGAGTAATGACTGTAGCAAGGCTTCCCCTTTGTAATAAACTGCACTGAATTGACCACAATAAGTACTTTACAAAATGTTGTAACCTCAGTACTGCATCATGGTTCAATATACTGTGTAGGAATGTCAATTCAAATCTTCCCCATTTCAGTTCTGTGGTCATGTGAGCATGCATGTGATTTACTATAGCCCACAGTGGGTTATGAGACGTGTTCAATCCTCTCCAGGAAGTGTATGAAAGCCCAGCGTAACATCCCAGTCCCTGACTCCCATCTACAGTTAAGTGCTTTGTAAGTACGGTACAGCACACCATCTTTCGATTCTCTGTAATTCCCCTGGACTTCAAACACTCATTTGATCTCCTGCCTTCAGCACTCAAACATCAAAGAGTTCTAAACATGCCAAGTCTACTTTTATTTCGCCATGGTTGTAGTAAAAATAAAAAGACAGCCCCACTAAGTTCTCACTTTCTCTTATATCCCCAGGAAGTGTTTTCACACCCCGAGGTAACACAGTGGCGGTTGGGCGAGCCCAACTATTCACCCAGGATGCTCACACCAGGGTGAAACAAATGAAGCGTAAACACCTATGATTAGTGTAAACACCTATGATTAGTGTAAATAACAACCTCTGTTTTGTTCTTCAGCTAACTCCATTGTCTGGCTTGCTGTGGCTCATCTTTATAGACATTGCACAGCTGATGGTCTGAGGCACACACACAGCCCATCACTCACTCTCCCTCATTCGCAACCACACTGGGGTGAAGGGTAGAGGGCAAAGAGTAAGACTCACTGACTTCGAAAAAGTTTTTCAAAACTTGCCCTAGAGATCAATTTATGCTTTGGATGAATTCAAAAAAGGTTCCAGGCTCAACATTGAGTTGAACTGGCAAACCTTCCCTAATGGCTGTGCCACACTGCTGCCCAGGAGTCAGGTTCTCTTCTTACCCTCCATCTTCCACCTCTGTCCCTCAGAGGCCACCACCGTTTCCTGGCAGCCTCCCTCTGTCAGGTCATTGCTCACAGTGGGACGGCACTCACACCCATTCTGTCGTCATGGTGTACGGCAGGGGGAGATTCTGACATTCTCTTCACAGTACTCGCTAATACACTTGCTCTAGAACCATGCATGAGAGGCAGTGGTCTGACGCAGATCACGCAGGAATTCAGAATGTCAGAGGCTGTTCAGCAGTAATATGAAATAAGACAGCTATAAACACAGGCCTTGTAATGCAGATCATTCACTGCTTCACTAGGATGTACCAAATGTCTAGAGCATTTATCTGCATTCTCAGGGACACAAAAACATGCTAAATGAAATTGACCACATTACATGATCATTGGACCGGCCAACCTTAAAGTAGAACTGTGGTCCTTTTTCAGTAAAAAAAAATGACAGAATCAAGGATCAAGATGGAGGAAGAGGGCAAAAGGAGAGTCATTGAGAGGGGGAAAGAAGGATGCAGAAAGAAAAGATGGGGAAATCAAAAGAAACTTAATGGTACAATGAATATAGGCTGTTAACTACCAACCTCTGCTGATCCTCTGCTTTTCTCCAGACAGGATTCCTGGGGTGTCAATGATACTGATGCTCTCCAATACAGCGTTGGGCATCTGAGCACACACAAACCTGGGAGAAAGATACATTGATGATGATGCGTAACTACACAATAACTGCAGTATTTAACCACAAAAGTGCCTTCAGAAAGTATTCATACCCCTTGACTTATTCCACATTGTTACAGCCTGAATTCAAAATGGATAAGGGAAATCGATTTTAATACATCTACACAGAATTCCCCATAAGGACAAAGTGAAAACCTGTTTAGATATTTTTGCAAATTTATTGAAAATGAAATACAAAAATATCAAAATGCACATATATATTCACACCTGAGTCAATACATGCTAGAAATCACATTTGGCAGCGATTACAGCTGTGAGTCTTTCTTGGTAGGTCTCGAAGAGCTTTAAACACCTGGATTGTACAATATTTGCACATAATTCTTATTCAAATTCTTCAAGCATTATTAAGTTGGTTGTTGATCATTGCTAGACAGCCATTTTCAAGTCTTGCCATATATTTTAAAGTCGATTTAAGTCAAAACTAACTAGGCCACTCAGGAACATTCAATGTCGTCTTGGTAAGCTACTCCAGTGTATATTTGGCCTTGTATTTTCAGTTATTGTCCTGCTGAAAGGTGAATGTCTCCCAGATCTCTGTTGGAAAGCAGACTGCCAGGTTTTCCTCTAGGATTTTGCCAGTGCTTAGCTTAGTATCCTAAAAAAACTCCCTAGTCCTTGCCGATGATAAACATACCCATAACATGAAGCAGCCACCACCATACTAGAAAATATGTAGTGGTATTCCGTGATGTCATGGATTTGCCCCCAACATAACGCTTTGCATTCAGGGCTAAAGTTAATTTCTTTGCCACATTGTCTGCAGTTTTACTTTACTGCCTTATTGCAAACAGGATGCATGTTTTGGAATATTTTTATTCTGTACAAGCTTCCTTTTCACCCAGTTATTCTGCACTCTGGCACACAGCTGAGAGTGCTCTGAAATTGGAATGGATAGCCAGAGTGAATTTATGAACGCACCCCTAATGACTGCAATGTGTGACTGCGGCCCGCAATCGAGGCATTCCTGCATGTGGGTATTCCTGCTTCTGCGTGAACGCTCCACCCCCACTCTCTACCTGACAGCTGATGTGAAAATATATGTTTCTTATCAAGTACACTGAAACTCCTGACTGGTAATATCACTGATATTCCTGCAATGAAAAGGAGGGGGCTGATTCATGAAGGTGACTCATCTCTGGACTGGATTGTGAAAATGAAAGTAAGTTCATTGAGTTCTTGGGTGTTTTCCTGGTACACCGGGAATTTCTTATAGACCATAGGAACATTAGTGGAACTAAGACATTGGATAAGAGTGGGTAAAGGGGTGTGTGAGGGGGGAGTCTAATGACAGTAAATCTGGGACTCTTTTTGCATTAACCTTTTAATAGCCCCTCCCTGGCAGATATGTTGAAACACCTCCACCCTGTGGTAGCACTCAATAAATACTAAGCTTCTACCAGACTAGACACCCTGTGTAAAATTCTTGAATTTATAGTTGATTTTTCCTTACCAACAGTCATGCACTTATAACAGGTATCATTATTCCAATAGATTTTACCCATCTACACACAATTCCCCAAAATGACAAAGTGAAAACCTGTTAAGATTTTTGCTAATTTATTGAAAATGAAATACAGGAATATCACATTTACATTAGGTAGTCACACCCGAGTCAATATACACTACTGTTCAAAAGTTAGGGGTTACTTAGAAATTCCCTTGTTTTTGAAAGAAATGCACATTTGTCCATTAAAATAACATAAAATTGATCAGTAAGAGCGTAGACATTAATGTTGTAAAGGACTATCGTAGCTGGAATATCTATATAGGCCCGTTATCAGCAATCACTCCTGTGTTCCAATGGCACATTGTGTTAGCTAATCCAAGTTTATCTTAAAAGGCTAATTGATCATTAGAGAATTGTTTTGCAATTATGTTAGCATAGCTGAAAACTGTTGTGCGGATTTAAAGAAGCAATAAAGCTGGCCTTCTTTAGACTAGTTGAGTATCAGCATTTGTGGGTTCGATTACAAACTAAAAATGTCAAAGCATCATGTTGTCTGCCAGTGTCTGTTGGAAAGCAGACCGAGGAAAACCTGGCTCAAGGATTTTGTACGTGCTTAGCTTAGGGAGTTTTTTTAAAAATTAAAATAAACTAGTCCTTGCCGATGACAAGCATACCCACAACATGATGCAGCCACCAACATGCTTGAAAATATGAAGCGTGGTACTTAGTGGTGTTGGATTTGCCTCAAACATAACGCTTTGTATACAGGACACATTTTTTGCAGTTTCACTTTAGTGCTTTATTGCAAACAGGATGCATGTTTTGGAATATTTTTATTCTGTACAGGCTCACTACTTTTCATTTAGGTTTGTATTCTGGAGTAACTAAAATGTTGATCCATCCTCAGTGTACTCCTATCACAGCCATTAAACTAACTGTTTTTAAAAGTCACCACTGGCCTCAAGGTGTATCCCCGAGCGGTTTCCTTCCTCTCCAGCAACGGAGTCAGGAAGGACGCTTGTATCCTTGTATTGACTGGGTATATTGACACACCATCCAAAGCATAATTAATAACTTCACCATGCTCAAACGGATATTCAATGTCTACTTTGTTAACCCATCTCAAATACACAAATTTGTTTACATCCCTGTTAGCGAGTATTTGACATTTCCTTCCACCTGACTGGTGGGGCATATCAAGAAGCTGATTAAACAGCATGATCATTAACACAGGTTCACCTTGTGTTGGGGACAATAAAAAGGCCACTATAAAATGTGCAGTTGTCACAACAATGCCACAGATGTCTCAAGTTGAGGGAGCGTGCAATTGGCATGCTGACCACAGAAATGTCCAATAGAGCTGTTGCCAGAGAATTGAATGTTAATTAGTTTGAGAGAATTTGGAAGTATGTCCAACCTGCCTCACAAACGCAGACCAGATGTATGGAAGACAAGTAATTACTGGAAGCTTTGACGCAAACCTACATTCTCCAACACCTTACGTCTTGTAAGAATAAGTAGTAAGCCTGTATGTTATCTTTCCAGCTCCTCTAGAAATACTGTTTTTGGAGAGCCTCCAATCGAGGCACAAAACCATATGCTACACTCAAGACAACGAGCATACCCAAATCATTTCTGTCCACTCTGTATGCTAGAAAACTATTTAAAGAGAGCTCCAAATCACATGTAGAAATGTTGGGCAATTAACTAGTCCTTAACACCAGACGCTGAACACATGATTCCTATGAACACCAGCATGTACTTGAAGTAGCTTTCATTTTCCCCTCCACCCTCAGTACACTTGGTAGAGACATTCGTCGAGACCGACTTACAGATCTGCTGTCAGGCAATGAAAACGTAGCAGTCTTGTGAAGGGCCTTCAGTGGAGTGATATAATACAACTGTACATTACCTCACCACGCATGATGGGAATATTTCCCCCCCCCCTTTCCTCTGTTCAATTTGTTTTTCCTTCCCTCTCCCCTCACTCAATGTGACTGAGGAGCAGGAATGTCCTTATTTTTTGGCAGAGCTCTTATCTTTCTAACTCCTTAACTCACCTTTCCCATGATCTGATTCCCTCATCGTATCTGGATGCATGTGCATAACTCATGACTAAACCACGCCGTGTCACTCACACAGCTATCATTCCCCAATTCTGAAACATACTTGCCAGTTGTAGTCATACAAAAACACATTAACGCCGCAATTTCAAACCGCCACATATCCCCCAGCCAGGCAGCCCGAGGCACACCCTTCTTGGATGTTTCCCTCTGATTCTCCCCAGCCCCATCTATATTGAGTCTCATCTGAGTCTCCACTCCCTCCTCTTTTACCACATTTACTCTCATCCAGAATTCCTGGCATTCCCTTGGTCCGGTTGCCAACTCGTTCTGTTCGTGTGAGCTGCAAACTCAAAACCGAGAAATGGACTCGGGGTAGGCAGACATACATACAGTAGCATACACCACCCTGAAAGGTTCATCATGCATCTGGAGTAATGTTAGGAGGTTAAAGGTTAGAGAGAGATGCAGAGTGGGGCTGGATAAAAATGGAAGGTTATGGATGACAGTGCATGATTGCCAAGAGTGAAAGGAAATACGTTATGGTCACAATGAGCTGCCTGCTGTTTGAAGGAAAGAGAGAGAAACAGCTGAGTCAGTATGAGTTCTTTCTGCCAAGGCAGAGCTGGAGTACAGAACTGACTCAGGTCTTTCCGCTCTGAAAGCCTGACCAGTCGACCCACCTCAGACAAAAATGGCAGGGATTTTTATGCCTTTGTAATCTTTGGTAATGATGGAAAAATGCTTTAGGTGTAAATTTAAAACTGAAACCAGATATAAAGTATGTTGAAAAGATAATGGACCTTAAATTTTAAATATAGTCTTTGAGAATTAAAGATCAACCAAATATTAGCTAGACATTGAGGAAAATTAAAAATTCCAAAAACCATGATTTTAGCATTATTGACTTCATGTTTGAGCAAAAGATCATTAGCCATGGCAAAGGGCAAATAATTGCGGGAAATTAGCTTTAAAATTGCAACACTTTCTCTCAGCTGCATGCCAATCTGTAGAATTTAAAGACATTTGCTTTAAAAACTGCAAAAATGTCTCAGCTCAATGGAGAAATTTGTAGAATCAGGAAATTGGATTTAAAAAAATAAATAAATAAAGTCAACACTGCCAAGATGGGGGACTCAAATTCCCTAAAATGTAGCCGTGCCAACAGGCTGACCGCGTCAATTTTTAAAATTTTATTTAACTAGGCAAGTCAGTTAAGGAAAAGGTCATTTACAATGACGACCTATCCCATCCAAACCCTAACCCAGACGACGCTGGGCCAATTGTGTGCCGCCCTATAGGACTCCCGATTACGGCCAGTTGTGATACAGCCTGGAAATTAACCAAGGTCTGTAGTCACACCTCTAGCCCAAAGGCAGTGCCTTAGACCGCTGCGCCACTCAGGAGCCAACTTGCCACGACCTCTGCAACGCCCCCTACCGCACCCACCACCTACGCCCCCTTTTGATCCAGGAAAAAACCCTGAAACACTATTGGTTAACCAGTCAGCTCAGTACAATCTACCACAAACACACATTTATACATTACAACTTACAGTGTATTGGCAAGACAATATTTACTGGGTATTGTCCTAACTTTTAATTTTCATGATTTTAGAAAACAAAATCTGGACAGCCCAAAAGCAGTGAGTTAGCCTATACACTGAAATTGTGAATTAACCGGGTGAAATGTTTCAGGCAGGGTGGTAACAGCATCACAGCCAAGTATAAACACAGCTGGTCAGAACTATTGTAGCCTTTCATCATTGCTTCCCCAGGAGAGCATTACCACTCCCTCCACACTAAGTCAGTCATGATGGATGACATTCAATACAGAGGATCCCATTCCTGGAGTGGCTGTCAAATTGACTCCTTCAAAAAGGCAGGCTAATGTCAGCTTAGTTCACACCAAAAGGAAACGCACAACTGATTGACAATAGGTGTACGGAACAGTGCTACAAACGCGGGTGTGACACACCCACAATTTTGAGCAGAAAAGTAATTCTATTTCACACAAGATCAGCATTATAAAACAAATACAGCATCCGCTTTTCATCCGACAACAAAACACTTTATTTTCCATATGCACTACTGGAATGCAGGATAAAGTGATTGCACAGTCTGGGTAGTCACAAAATGTAGCTACAGTAGCACAGCGCAATGTGTAACTAGATTTACTTGTTCAAAGTGTAGGAAATAAATCCTGAACGGTTACTATAAAACAGCTTGGTGTGGTGTTTGTCAGAGCAGGGGAGAAGGCTGGAATTTAATACTGAAAGATGGAGAACATTGCACTGTCAAATTGTAGACTGCTGTAAGTAAAATGATTCAGCAGAGCAATGGGTATGAGCAAACATAGTTTTGGTGAAGCAAAGGTTCATACCACAGACTTATGAGTGTATGTTTCTGGCATCAGTTAAACATGATATAAACCCCAATAGTTGGTCAGGAAACACTGTAGAATCTCTGTCCAGGTATTCTCCAGTAATGTGGGAATCAATGTAGCTATGACAGCAATGTCAGTTAATAATTGATTGAACCAGACAGCCACTACGGCAGTTTGTACCAGGAGAGAGCATGCACTGCTCCTTGGTTTCTATGGGACCTCTGAGGAGAGGTGACATTCTACAATAAAAGTCCCCTACTTACATACAGTGTAATGAATAGATTACATGTTCTCTGAGGGTCAGCGCAAGGTTCAGGCTAGACTGTTCGTTCATACATAGGTCTGTATGGGAGCATTATAAAAGCAGAGGTGATAGAAGTGTGTTTGGTCAAGCTAACAAGTTTACTGCATGAACAGTCTCAGTCAAAGGACATGGGCAGACCAGAGGGGGCTTTTCAAAGTTCAACACAAACTGACAGCCACTCCCCTCCCTCCCATACTGTCACACACTGAACATCTGATCCAAAGACAAACAATTAATAAAAAAAATACATGAATACAGAGAGAGGATTTTTTTAAATGTTTAAATAATTAATGGATCACTGATCCTCTGACAAATAAGATAGGATTATCCTTGGACTATGGATGTGCACAATTGTTCTTAATGTTTAAACTGCCATTTGTTATCTTTTAACGATAAAAATAAAATGACATGAATTCACAATTCAGATATGTTCCGGCATATAACCGCTAGGGGGAAGTGCAGTTCAAAGTCCTGGCTACTTATCAGTCAGTGCTCCCCTTACTGCTGTCCTCCACCCACTCAGCAACAATGGTAGTTAATGCCGTTTTAGGTTCTCTGCGGTGTCCCTCTCCATGTTCTCAGTACATGGGACATCATGTCCCACCTCTCATCAATGTGACGGCTTACTGCAGTGATGCGTGTTGATACATCCAACAATCCGTTATCGCCACGTATGGTGTTTCAGGGCTCACGCATTGTACTCGCAAAACAATCATTGTACAATTTCTCCATCCAGGCATCACGTTTTGAATTTCTCAACATGGCATCTTGTAGACTGGTTCTAGACATGACACCAGGGCAGTGAAGACAACCTCAGGGTTGGAAATTAACGCCAGCCAAATACGGGTAGATTGTCATTGGCGGGTCAGAATGTATATACTGTTTAAATTTTAAGTCCACATGTAGAAGTTGGTCAAATTGACAAGAAAGGCTAATAGTGTGACTGTCCTCAAATGTATTGGTCAGTTACAACGTTTTGTTCACATGCTAGGTCGTGTTTCAATGTTAGTTTGAGTTTTCTGCAACCATCTGCTGCTAGGAAGACATCCACAAGCAGAGATTTTTTTTCATCACAGAAAAGGGAGTGCCCAGTTACCCCAGTAACAGCCCATCCTTTAAAGGGCCAGCTGAAAATGTGTGACTCTCCTAGGGTGTGTTCATTCACTGTGTGTAAATTCAGAGCATTGTCAGATTGAATTTATGAAGAGACAGAGCGTTTCACTCTTGGAGCATTCAGAGAGCACACTGGATGCTCTGGCCAGGTGTAGCGTTGAGCCAAGTGTTCTGACCTCAACAGCAGTCAAGCACCCAAGCTAACTGGCTAAAGTTGGCTAACTTGCTGGCTACTTCCAGACATAAATGAGAGAATACCTCACTGACTGTTTAACTTGACCTAGCAGAGCTGGTTAGGTTGTTATCTAAAGCGTTGCTGACTAACTGTGCTGATGGCAACAATTGAATGACTTTTTTTTTGCAGATATTTACTGACAACGGTCATATTCAACAGGTGTTGCACATTTGTAAATTCATCAGTTATTCAGCACTCTGGCACACTCAGACGAGAGTGCTCTGGAAATCAGAAGAGATAGCCAGAATGAATTTATGAACACCCCCCCCTAATGATCGCAATAATGTGTGATTGCGGCTCGCAATTCGGGGCGTTCCTGCATGTGGGTATTCCTGCATCTGCATGAACAAACCTCCTTGAGCATCCCATTGATTTCTGCATGGACGCCCCACAATTTTTCCAACTGTTAACAAGGATGACATGCGGAGCGCTTTATATCCGTGGAAAATCATTTGAAAGAAGCATATCTTCTCATACGAACATTAAAACATTGTTGCATTAGGTACTTGTTTCATTTAAATGTTTCCTTTTGATGGTCAGTTAGTAGTAGTTGTGATAACTGCACTGTCATTTTAATTTTGTTAAAATATTATTAATTTAATTAATTAATGAATTTAATATTATTTTTTACATCGAGTTAATGATTCCAATGTTTCTCACACCTCTACTTGACCTTTATTACAGAGGAGCTTGCTAACTAAGATAGCTAGCTATCCTCTAACAGTGCTAGCTCAGTAATGGACAAAATTAACCTAACCGTTACTCCTTACATGCTGACCACCCACACCAGACACGATCAGGACACAGGTTGAAATATCAAAAACGAACTCTGAACCAACTATATTAATTTGAGGACAAGTTGAAAAGCATTAAACATATATGGCAAATTAGCTAGTTAGCTGTTGCTAGCTAATTTGTCCTGGGATATAAACATCAGGTTGTTATTTTATCTGAAATACACAAGGTCCTCTACTCTGACAATTAATCCACAGATAAAAAAAGGGTAGACTCATTTCTAGCAATCTCTCCTCCATCAGGCTTATTCGGACTTTATAGGGCAGTTGGTAACCAACTTTAAGGTGCATTACCACCAACTGAACTGGAGTGTGGCGTGGTCCTCAGTTCATCTTTCAATCACCCACCGTGGGTATATGCTTCTAAAAACCAATGAGGAGATGGGAGAGGCGGGACTTGGATTGCATCAAGCGTCACAAATAGAACTAATAACTATATTAATGCCTGGCTACGTAGACACACCAGCAGTGTGGGTGCAATGATTGAATAACATGCATGTGTACATTTATTTGGCAACGCTTATGCACGCGACGGTGTGGTTAGCATGTTACAGTCCAAGAAACGTAGACATTCTGTTCAGAGGCGAACTTGCTCTGGCAGCCAAAACCACCAACTACACCACCTAAAACGTGAATCGATTCTCAATTGCAGTATGTTCTAGAAACAAAGCGCTCTACTTCATATCACAAATGCAAAATAAAAACACTTAGTGTAAATGGTGAGGTTAACAGTTGCAGTCAACAGTATTTTTCAGTGAACACATGTGGCTTCTGTCTTCGGTTTACACAGGTGTTACAGCTAATTAGCACAGGTAGTCGACTGTCTATAAGGCCGCCTGGGAATCCTAATCCTATACAAAATGTTTTTATTTTTTTTATTTTTTTGCTGATATGAAAAGATACGTTCCTTATGTTTCCAAAACACTACCGAAAGCGATGCGTTTTAACTTTTAGAGCGAGCGCCGGGGCTCTTAACAAAACATGCCAGGCCAGAAGATACTATCCTAAATAGGCGCTAAACGCAGTTAGCGACAATGAATGGGCTAACTCAGCCCATCCTTTTAATTCCCTGGGGGATTCATTAAACACATTCCCAGTTATCCTAGTTAGATAGCTTGCCATCTAGCTGGTTACACGGGACTGGGACTCACCTGTTAAGAAAGGCGTTACCAAAAGCGTTGAGTTTTCTGAAGGGTTTTTTGGGGTCAACTACTAGAGCGTTGCCTGGGATCAGCCCATCCTGCTCTCCATGCATGACCGCTATGAAGGAGTCGGTGGTCGGTTCGGGCCCTATCCGCATCCCGGGAAAATCTTGCTCCATAAGATGCCGGATAAATGTGGTTTTACCCGTGGAGTATTGGCCAACCAAGAGCACCATAGGCTTGTTGTCAAAGTCGGCATCTTCCAAAGCTGGTGAATGGAAATCGTGGAAGTGGTAGGTGTCTTCCAAGGGAAAGAGTTTGGTCTTGTACAGTTTTTTCAGCCCCTCCGACACATTTTGGATTAGTTCTGGGTCCTTCTTGCCATTCCTTTTGAACATGGTGCCCGAATTCAGAACTATTGTAGATTTACTTGTCTCAATCTAGTTGTTCAATGTAGTAAAGTTGATGATATCGCTGGCTAACGACTCTGTGGCTGTCCCGGACGCGGTAATACGTTTGAATGAGTAAATTTGTTAGCCTTCTACCCTTGTTTAGCTAACTAACACTCGAACTGAAACTACAAGGCTCGCTAACAGCAGACCAAGAAACTCCCTTGAAGACACCCTCTCCTCTGTGCTTCTACAATCCCAATTCCGGTGTCGAGCTTTCCTAGTGAAACGTCAGAAGGCTAGTCAATTTATGGGGGAAATGCAAGAGGGGTTGGTTTCAAATTAAAAGCCCCCTCTCTACAAGTCTGATTAGCACATGCTTTATGAATTCGAAAGGGAAACCCCAACCATTCTGGTCTGATCTGTTAGTGACAGTTAATAAACTGTTATCGTTCACATTTATTACAACCTTGATTTGAGCAAATTACATTGAAGCAATGTAGCCTAATAATTCCCTAAATGTTTTTTTCCTCCTGGGAAAAACAGCTATGGAATTATTTAGGGAATTTTTTTGTTTCATTTTCCCAAGGAGAAAGTGTATTTTTTTTGCATTACCCACTTATGTTCTTGTGTGTCTGCATTCTCAGTCAGTCATCTTTCTTCATGGAGTTTACTGTTGAGGTCAAAATATTGACATTGTTCCCTCTCACACACACACGCACACACACACACACACACACACACACACACACACACACACACACACACACACACACACACACACACACACACACACACACACACACACACACACACACACACACACACACACACACACACACACACTAGCAGACAGTGATAAACTGACATGAAAATATATGTTTCTTATCAAGTACACTGTGAAACTCCTCTGACTGGTAATATCACTGATATTCCTGCAATGAAAAGGAGGGGGCTGATTCATGAAGGTGACTGATTCATGAAGGTGACTCATCTCTGGACTGGATTGTGAAAATGAAAGTAAGTTCATTGAGTTCTTGGGTGTTTTCCTGGTACACCAGGAATTTCTTATAAACTGTAGGAGAATCAGTGGAACTAAGACATTGGATAAGAGTGGGTAAAGGGGTGTGTGAGGGGGAGAGTCTAATGACAGTAAATATGGGACTCTTTTTGCATTAACCTTTTAATAGCCCCTCCCTGGCAGATATGTTGAAACACCTCCACCCTGTGGTAGCACTCAATAAATACTAAGCTTCTACCAGACTAGACACCCTGTGTAAAATCCTTGAATTTTTAGTTGATTTTTCCCCACTAACAGTCACGCACTTATAACAGGTATCATATTATTTCAATAATTAGAGAGTGATGTTTTCAATATTTATTTCCAAGGTTTGCAACAAACAAAAACGTATTGGCTTCAAATAACTTACAAATGTATACTATACAGGATATTATCAGTGGTCTCATAAATACATAATAGTTTCCTGATAATTTATCAAACATATCAATGAGCTAATTTTCTCTATCTTAACCTGTGTGTGCTCAGTAGGACAGACACGGCAGTGGCCTACATAACTGACAGGCAGTCGTGTTGCAAACACTGGCTGTCAATTCATAGGTCATCACCATGCGTCCCATTCTTCTTTTAGCCTGACTCTGCATTCTAACCAACGTTTGGAGTGCATAAATAACTTCACCTGATGTTGTTATAGAGAACAAGGAGCTGCAATCTGTCGAATGATCAAGAGACTGTTCTTAACAATGAATCTCATTACAAAACGCATCACAATGTGGGTAGAGCAAATGTAAGTGAGTTCAACCAAAAGGGGAGAAACATCATAACTGGAATGAAATGGCCATTAACAGGACAGGACAGGGATATTCTTCACATTGATTTTTATGTCAGAGCTGGATGGGGGTAACTCTCTGCAGGTAACAGCATCTCCACTGGAACCCAGGCAACTTCCACATGGAGTTGCTGTTACAGCCAGCAAGCACCAGTTTTGTCCACAAGCTGTCCGTAGCACACTGCCTCCTACAGGATAGAGATAATACTTCATTGCTACAAAGCTAATGTAGCTAGGCTCATAGATTGAGGTCACACCTTCCATTGTTTCTGGTTTGTGTATGATGTCTCACTTGGAAACACCTGAAACAGAAGTACATGTAAGGTAAATGACAGGGAATGGTGGGGTTAAGTTACATGTGAGGAGCCTTCGATAGCAACTGACTTTAACCCCCCCCCACCTTTATGACCGGCTATACACGCCATCATAGCACACAATGCTCTAATAGACCTTGGCCCTTTGGCCATTCTGTCTAGATAACAGGGTTTTTATGGTGGCTCACAATATAAGGGTGGATTGTGGATTGTGAACACAAGCTGACCATAATGGGTGTCTGCCTTCTCAACTATGTTCCCTTTTTTTCATACTATTTCACCCTAAAATGTATCTAGTGTTTGGTATACTGGTAATTTATCCCCGATGAAAGATTGTTACTCATTTCTTTATTTTATTTCTGACCCCTATCATGCTTAGCAGTCCCTCTCCTCTGATATCTCTGTAGACTTTGCCTCACAGTAAACCTCTATCTTGAGAAAAACAAAACAATAAAGCAATTAAAAATGGGTGGCACTGACCCTGTTGCCCCGTGTCTGACTCAGTCACCCTTGTTGTCAGGCACACTCTCAAACATTGCCCTTTTCATATTTTCTATCTCTGTTGAATTTAATTGTCGTGTTTTGGCTGTGTGACTCAGTTGGTAGAACATGGTGCTTACAATGCCAAATGTCATGGGTTTGATTCCCTCTGAGGACACTCACGTAAAATGTATGCACGCATGACCCTGGGTCACTTTGGATAAAAGTGTCTAATAAACGGTGTATTATAATTTCATATTAACAACTTTGGCAGGTGGTCTTCATGTTTTAACTCTGGCCAGTATGAAACAGCAGACTGTATCAACAGTGACAAACACAATGAGCCTGTTCTTGTTATGCTAAATAATACAAGTTTCCCTAATAATTAATCATTTAAATGATATGTGAAGGTTTGCAAAGTATCCAAGCACGCTTATTTGAATTCAAACACTTGCTCACCTACTTTTTTTCACCTTGGTTAACAAAAACTCTAAGCAAAAGCCAAACATGCTTGAGTTAGGGTTAGTTCAAATTCTTTGAAATACATCATATAGAATGTATTGCATGCCATTCTCCTGCCCTCTCTCACACACACATACAGACATTGAATGATGGAAATGTAATTAAATCTGTTAATTATATGTCTCAAAATACTATCTTTGTAAGGAGCGGATTTTAAGCCAAATGTGTTCCCTAAAACGCTGATCTACTCCAGCTGTCACTGCATAGAACAGTGGAATGTCAAATCCTTTTGATTATGTTTGTAGGCTTATGTGGCGAAACATGTCCCCTTTATTTAAACTGCCTCTTGTTAGGACAGCAGTTGAAACATGCCTTTGAAATTGGAACCAGAAAGATCTAGTACTGAGGTTTGTAAGATAATGTTATGTTTTCCCTTTTAGGGCAAAGCTATAGTCTTCCCCACTGATGCTGAGAGTTTATCTCAGGAACAATGGTTGACATGGCATGGGGCTAATGGATCGCCACCTTACATGTTTTTAAGATTATTCTCCCTAAATAACAGGTCTTATGAATGTACAGCGTAGGAAGTTTGTCTTGAATATGCGCAAACACATTCAGACAGACAAACATACCACAGAGCAGTAGAGGAGAGTGAGTAAGTTGAGGCAAATGGGTAAGTTGAGCCAACCTCGTTTCTAGGAAACACAAAATGTATCATTTCAGTAAATATTTACGAAGAAGTCATCATAAATTCAGCCAATGGCAAGTTGAGCAAATGTAAGTGTTTTCTTACCAAGGGATTACCGCTAGAATATGAGGTAACAACAGGGCCTGGCCTATGTTAAAAGTGTTGTTTTTTTTAAGTACAAATTGTTTGTTAGGTGTTAGGCTTGTGTTAAAAGATGCTTCAAATTATTAAAACACAAAAAAGTGTTTGGGGAATAAAGATAGAAATGGTTTTAATAAGTTAGTGGTTGTATTTCATTCAGTACAGACATTTGTAGGCGGGTTAACTTACCCTGTCCCGGGCTCTACTTACCCCATACCGTATTGTTTACATGAAATCTAATTATTTCCAGGGCTACACCTTAAATATATGTAGATATCTTTGATAGAAAGAATACTATATTTCCCTTGACATCATGATGCTGAATGTAATCAAATTCTCAACTTACCCCATTCTCGCCTACTCACCTGCAGCCAGCCCAGTGGCCTTCATAGGACGAGGCCAAAGGTTTGGGAGTGCGAGGATAGAAAGACAGAAATAATGGAAGACCGGTCAGATGTAGCAGAAAATGCTGAAAAGTTAAAAAACAGAACAGCGATGAGTGAAGACAAAGGCAGACTCAGTGAGAGGAGACGAACAAAGGAGAAGAAGTTAAGGGTGCATTTGTCAGCAATGCAATGGCAGCGAGAGTGCCCAGTTTAATAAAGATCAGGAGTTGAAGCCAGGTTAATTATTACACTCCCAGTCAATATTTAACAGGCTTGACGTCCTGCCCCTCAATCCAACATCCTGATTCCACAGACTCACACTCAAGGTAGGGCTACAGTGAAACACGCTCTTAATTTTCCTTTGTTCCACTCACAGACACACAGTCAACACACACCAACAGCTGAAAGTGCCAATGACAGGATAGCACACATTGTAAAATGCATTTGTAAATCCACCACTCCATTTTTCATCACCACTAATTGTATGATGATTTTTACCTCAACATGACTTCCCATGAATGCACTTGACCTCATTGGCTCATCGGTGTGATCTCCATGTTATGTGCCAGCACTGATGTAGGTCATACTAAAAAATATAGTGAGTAGGTGCTCCACCTTTATCCATATCAGATTTCTCCACCAACTGAAACATTGCTCTAAGTGAAAATATGAATGTTTAAATTAAAACCACTAGTATAGCTGGCTAAAGTTGGCAGGGATTGTGTGGTTGGATTGGGCACATAGACTGGATAAAAATATACATTTGTCTTTAGTTTTTTTAACATGGAATCACTAGACTGGAGTACAAAAAACATCACAAACTACATAGTGGGTGACAGCCGGTGGCTTTTTTGTCAGTTAATTGATGCATACTGTGAAAGAAAGGCAAAGGGGGTGAAACAAATTCATACACACACATGTTCGTTTTACTATCCTTGTGGGGACCAACAACTGATTCCCATTGAAAATCATATTTTCCCTAACCCTTAACCTGACCTTAACCTCAAAGCGTAATCCTAACCTTTAAGCCTAATGTAGCCTTTTTTCTTGTGGTGAGCTGAGAAATATCCTCACTTGTCCGAATTTTCCTTGTTTTAATATCCTGGTGAGGACTTCATGCCCCCACAAAGATAGTAAAACCAAACAAACACACACGCACATGCATTTTAGTCATTTAGCAGACGCTCTTATCCAGAACGACTTACAGTTAGTGCATACATCTTAAGATAGCTAGTTAGGACAATCACATCTCAATCATAGTAAGTACATTTTTCCTCAATAAAGTAGCTATCAGCAAAGTCAGTGCTAGTCGTAAACAATACACACACACACACACACCACACACACACACACACACACACACACACACACACACACACACACACACACACACACACACACACACACACACACACACACACACACACACACACACACACACACTATCAGTCACTGGCTCTTGATTACTGGAAAGGAAAGATGAAACTCAATGAGATTATGAGGTGCAGGAACAAGCACAAGACTCTGGACTCTAAACACTGACCAAGGGAAACAGAATAATAAAAAAAGGCATGATACAAATGCCTTTGAAGAGTGTGTTAATGATTGATTAAAAACAGGGTTAAAGGGTACATGTTTTAATCAGTGTGGCAATATAAAACATATCTCAAGTAAAGAATGTATATGATTTAATTTCTAAGAGCATAGAAATGTCAGGAAAACAATGCACTCACTTCAGTAGGTCAGAAGTCCTTGTGTTGTGATTCTGGATGGTCAGATAGCTAGCAACAATGACAAGAAGCTACCATGTGGGGAATAGTATGTGGCTCATTCTATCTTGTTATTGATACCATAACCTAACCTAGTAGGCGTAAATAATACACCTGGAACTAAATCCCCTACATACTGGTCTTGACGAGAAAAATCTTCTGCACTGTTCAACCAATCCAGTAAATTTGGAGGAGGTGTCAAGATGGAGTTTTGTCATGTTATTGTCCAAAAGCGGAAGTTGGGTCACAGGCTCTCCTTCCATTTCCCCTGAAAACCGGAACATCCGGTTGTTGGGGACTTGGCAGAGGCTTTTGATACCATGTCTTGTTTTGAGTGCTTTGACTGATGTCATGTCTATGCTAATATGGCTAAAATCCATTAATTAGCAACTGTAACAATGTATTTGAGACACAAGTGCTCATTGTGCAAATGTATTTATGTTTTCAATAACATTGGAGACGAAATATACAGTCCCTTCAGAAAGTTTTCACAACCCTTGACTTTTTCCACATTCTGTAGTGTTACAGCCTGAATTTAAAATGGATTCACTTAAGATGTTGTGTCACTGGCCTACACACAATACCCCATGATGTCAGAGTGGAATTATGTTTTTAGAAATGTTTACAAATGAATCAAACCTGAAATGTCTTGAGAGTCAATTAGTATTCAAGCCCTTTGTTATGGCAAGCCTAACAAGTCACATAATAAGATGCATGGACTAAATAAGGCCAATGTTGACTCAGTCCAACAGTTACCGAGTTTATTAATGGCTGTGAAAGAAGAAAACTGAGTATGGATCAACATTGTAGTTACTCCACAACACTAACCTAAATGACAGAGTGAAAAGAAGGAAGCCTGTACCGAATACAAATGTTCCAAAACATGCATCTTGTTCGCAACAAGGCACTAAAGTACAGCTGCAAAAAAATGTGGCAAAGAAATTAACTTTACGTCCTGAATACAAAGTGTTAATGTTCGGGGCAAGTCCAACCCATCGCTGAGTACAACTCTTCATACAAGACCCCCTCCAATAGGTTTTGCCAAACTAAAACATTCCTTCCTCCACCCTATGAGGTCTCATAGTCAAGTACTGTACATCAGTTGGAACAATGTTTTCCATTTTGTTCCCTTTGCGCCTGAACTCCTGACCCTTTCTCATTTTTCCTCATTGCCGTCTATCAACAATCAGGACAAACGTTGTCATTCATGTTTTATTCGACACTTGACATGTTACAAAAGCCTGTGTTATTTCACTGGGCTTTATCCCTGAGTGTAGTTTTTTGAGCTAAAAGCAAAAGCTGAGCAGCAATGGGACTTACAGTTTGCAACTCACAAATAAAGAGAACTCATCTTCCTTTAAAAAAAAAAAATTCAATCCCGACTTGTCTTATCTTATCTAGAGCTCAAGGAATGGGTGTGTCTGTGTGTAGAGTCCAGTCTCAGAAAGAACCGCGCACAGGTATATCTCTGACACACACTGCTCTCCATGAAACTAGAAAACTTGGAGGTGTCTTCAATACAACCACAGTGCGTAAATATCAGAAGGTCAATTTGATGACATGAAACAGCATTAAACACACCGATGAAATATGCAGTGAAGTAAATGTACATTGTCAACCACAGTGAAAGATGCACATGTGATAGTGCAATCATGGTGATTCCTGCAATTCTACACATTTTGCCATGGTGCGTAGAGAAAATGTTGCACTTTTAAAGGCAGTTTTGTGGTGGAGAAAATATTTAGCAATTTTATAAATAACTTCATGCTATTCTAGTCATTTTGCCATGCGGTGGAAAGAGAAAGAATAGCAATTTTACGGCAACTTACCTGCAATTTTACACATTTTGCCATGACTCATGCCATGTTAATATGATATCTGAGTGAGTGACTAACGGTCTGTAATTTGGCCATGATTACTACAAGGTTTAGATAGCTGGCTAGACCAATTTACCAATCTAAAAATGTTTATCTGACATGGGCTAATTGAGTGACTGTCAGTGACTGACATAACAAGAAACAAACTGCTGCTGCAAATTTTGAAAATGCACCTAGTGTATTCTATTTGACTAACTCTCAAGTGTAAGTTCAGATCCCCACTCCGCCAATTACAACAATGGAATTATATATATATCTATACAGTACCAGTCAAAAGTTTGGACACACCTATTCATTCCAGGGTTTTTCTTTATTTTTACTATTTTCTACATTGTAGTGAAGACATCTAAACTATGAAATAACACATTTGGAATCTTGTAGTATCCAACAAAATGTTAAACAAATCAAAATATATTTTATATTTATATCTTCAAAGTAGCTTTTTCCTTGATGACAGCTTTGCACACTCTTGGCATTCTCTCAAACAGCTTCACCTGGAATGTTTTTCCAACAATCTGGAAGGAGTTCCCACATATGCTGAGCACTTGTTGGCTGCTTTTCCTTTAATCTGCAGTGCAACTCATCCCAAACCATCTCAATTGGGCTGAGGTCGGGTGATTGTGGAGGCCAGGTCATCCGATGCAGCATTCCATCACTCTCCTTCTTTGTCAAATAGCCATAACACAGCCTGGAGGTGTGTTGGGTCATTGTCCTGTTGAAAAACAAATAATAGTCCCACTAAGTGCAAACCAGATTGGATGGCATATTGCTGCAGAATACTGTGGTAGCCATGCTGTGCCTTGAATTCTAAATAAATTACGAACAGTGTCACCAGCAAAGCAGCCCCACACCATCACACCTCTTCCTCCGTGCTTCACGGTGGGAACCACACATGCAGAGATCATCCGTTCACCTACTCTGCATCTCACAAAGAAACGGCGGTTGGAACCAAAAATCTCAAATTTGGACTCATCAAACGAAAGGACAGTTTTCCACCGGTCTAATGTTGATTACTTGTGTTTCTTGGCCCAAGCAAGTCTCTTGTTATTATTGGTGTCCTTTAGAAGTGGTTTCTTTGTAGAAATTCGACCAAGTAGACCTGATTCACGCAGTCTCCTCTGAACAGTTGATGTTGAGATGTGTCTGTTACTTGAACTCTGTGAAGCATTTATTTGGGCTGCAATTTCTGAGGCTGGTAACTCTAATGAACTCATCCTCTACAGCAGAGGTAACTCCGGGTCTTCCTTTCCTGTGGCAGTCCTCATGAGAGCCAGTTTCATAATAGCGCTTGATGGTTTTTGCGACTGCACTTGAAGAAACGTTCAAAGTTCTTGAAATTTTCCGGATTGACTGACCTTCATCTCTTAAAGTAATGATGTTGTTTCTCTTTGCCCATTTGAGCTGTTCTTGCCATAATATGGACTTGGTATTTTACCAAATAGGCCTAACTTCTGTATACCACCCCTACCTTGTCACAAACAACTGATTGGCTCAAATGCATTAAGAAGGAAAGAAATTCCACAAATTAACTTTTAACAAGGCACACCTGTTAATTGAAATGCATTCCAGGTGACTACCCAATTAAGCTGGTTGAGAGAATGCCAAGAATGTGCAAAGCTGTCATCAAGGCAAAGTATGGCTACTTTGAAGAATCTCAAATCTCAAATATATTTTTATTGTTTAACACTTTTTTTGGGTACTTCATTATTCATGATGTGTAATTTCATAGTTTTGATGTCTTCACTATTATTCTACAATGTTGAAAATAGTACAAATAAAGAAAAACCCTGGAATGAGTAGGTGTGTCCAAACTTTTGACTGGTACTGTACACTAAACATAAATATAAACACAACAATTTCAAAGATTTTACTGAGTAACAGTTTATATAAGAAGATATGATCTGTTATATGCATCTGTTGGTCACAGATACCTTAAAAAAAAAGGTATGGGCGTGGGTCAGAAAACCAGTCAGTATCTGGTGTGTCCACCATTTCCCTCATGCTGCACGACACATAGAGTTGATCAGGCTGTTGATTGTGGCCTGTGGAATGTTGTCCCACTCCTCTTCAATGGCTGTGCAAAGTTGCTGGATATTGGCTTGAACTGTAACACGCTGTCGTACACATCGATACAGAGCATCCCAAACATACTCAATGGGTGACATGTCTGGCATGTATTCAGGCCATTGAAGAACTGGGACATTTTCAGCTTCCAGGAATTGTGTACAGATCCTTGCGACATGGGGCTGTGTATTATCATGCTGAAACATGAGGTGATGGTGGCAGATGAATGGCACGACAATGGGCCTCAGGATCTCGTCACAATATCTCTGTGCATTCAAATTGCCATAGATAAAATGCATTTGTGTTCGTTGTCTGTAGCTTATGCCTGCCCATTCCATAACCTCACCGCCACCATGAGGCACTCTGTTCACAACGTTGACATCAGCAAACCTCTCACCCATACAATGCCATACACACTGTCTGCCACCTGCCCGGTACAGTTGAAACCGGGATTCATCTGTGAAGAGCACACTCCAGCGTGCCAGTGGCCATCGAAGGTGAGCATTTGCCCACTGAAGTCGGTTACGAACTGCAGAAAGATCAAGACCCTGGTGAGGACGATGAGCAAGCAGATGAGCTTCCCTGAGATGGTTTCTGACCGTTTGTGCAGATATTCTTCAGTTGTGCAGACACACAGTTTCATCAGCTGTCTGGTCTCAGACGATCCTACAGGTGAAGAACACGGATATGGAGGTCCTGGGCTGGCGTGGTCACATGTGGTCTGCGGTTGTGAGGCTACTGCTAAATTCTCTAAAATGACTTTGGAGGTGGCTTATGGTAGAGAAATGAACATTAAATTATCTGTCAACAACTCTGGTGGACATTCCTGCAGTCAGCATGCCAATTGCATGCTCCCTCAAAAGACATCCCTTGAGACATCTGTGGCATTGTGTTGTGTGACACAACTGCACATTTTAGTGTCCTTTAATTGTCCCCAGCACAAGGTGCACCTGTGTAATGATCAAGCTGCTTCTTGATATGCCACACCTGTCAGGTGGATGGCAGGAGAAATGCTCACTAACAGGGATGTAAACACATTTGTGCAATTATTTTTAGAGAAATAAGCCTTTTGTGCGTATGGAAAATGTCTGGGATCTTTTATTTCAGCTCATGAAACATGGGACCAGCACTTTACATGTTGCGTTTATATTTTTGGTTAGTGTATAGTATTTGTTTTTCGGCCGTGGCTGCGTATCTGTCGGTAACCGCCCTGTTTCTTTACACACGCATTGTTGTGGTCACCCTCCCTTCCCATTTCTCACTGTCAATCATTTCATCTGTGAAACGTCCATGCAGCATGTGCATGGCGACCGTTTGTTCTCAATCAGTTTCATGGGAATATGCATGTAGATCTTCTTTGTTATGTACAATGTTGTTTTGAATTATGCAGGTTACAGTGAGCAAATATTTGAGCTGTGTTTTGTTTCAATCAAAGCACATATTTTTCCTAGTGGCGTGCTGTTGAGTTATGGCAGTATGCACAATCATCCTAAAATCTCATAAGATATTGTGTTTGTCTTACAGTAACGTTATGCTGTTATATTGGGTTCTGTTATGTACAATACTATCATTATGTGATCTTGCAGACATTGATTCAGCTTTGATCTAACTTTATTAGACAAGCAGCATTCACCAGAGTAGCCTGTTCTCTATAAGTAGAGCACAGACTGTGCGTAAGTAGAGAATCCCACACATGCGCAAAATATTTGGGACCTTAAGGCCCCAGGAAGAAAGGTCCAGAAAAGACGGATCCGCAGCCATTCTGTTTTTTTTGGGGGGTGGGTGCCCCCTAGCAGCCCTAAACCAGTCACTTATGCCCAGGGCCAGCCCCGCCCTAGGCTTACAAACATCCATTTCCACAAAACACACCACTGTTACTGAATTCACAATAATGAACATAGAGACATTTACTCAAACTGACAAACACAAATCACAAAACAAATCCATGCTAAGTACACAACTTGAAAGACACCCATTATGTTGAGTGATTTTCAGCAGAGGACACAACAAGTAAGCCAACCAATGGTGCCAGATGCCACCTGTCTGTTTATTAGGGACGTTGCATTCTTTCTCTCTCTCACACACACACACACATGTTCAGAATTCATATGAGAAATTGTTATAGCCCTGGGATATTGTACATTTAATATATTTATTCTGTGAGTTGTTGCCAAAATTTCAATCCGTACATGTTTAATGTTGGCTACATTTCAATGAAGTTGATACAGAAAGGCATGCACACAGCACCAGAGTGGTTATAGTTTTAATGGGAAACTCTGGCTAATGCATTTCCAGTACAGACTCAACGGGAAAACAATCAGTACAACCACAACACAGGCTTTGGCAGACCTCTAGACCTTCTGTGTTCCTCATAAAGAGAACAGTCTTTTCCTTTAAGCTCTACACTACTGGCATTTGGAAACTTTTTTGTTTTTAAGATAAGACTGATTTATTTAATCATCAAGAACCAGAATATACAAAGCAGTGGTTGAAGCAACCAAATAGCAATCATGAAATATAACTGCACAAGAAGAGACTAAAAACACCAGGGTGGGAATGTTGATAAAGACCGTTGTCAACACAATTTCTGAGTCAGCCAGACATAACATAATAACCTAAAATAAAAAATAAAATAAAAAAACAGTATCTTGGGTACAAATGGTACAAACTTGTGTGAAATGCATACGGAACATGACCAAAGCCTTAAGATTTAAGAGGGGGTAATTAACATTGCAGAAGCCAGCCCCCCAAATGGGTCAAGTGTCTTTTATCGTGGAGGCGTTTTATCATGGAGGCCATCTGTTGTGTATGGTAGCAAAATTACAAAATTATATTATAATGCTGTTTATGCACCCGAATGGTTGTTTTATGCAATAGAGTAGGGTTCTTTGAACTCTCTCTCCTTTTCTGCGTGAACTGAGAGGAGTCTTCAAAGCTTGGGCTGGCATCTGATTAAGTGATGGCTATACAACCAACAGCCACATTCCATTATGATTAGTGGTGCAGGAGAGGGAGATGTCTCCGGCCTGACTGAGCCTGCATGCCAAAGATAAGATGTGGTGGTTGTGCCGTGCGATAGAGATAGCCTGGAGGAGTAGAGCAAACATTTTGTGTTAACAGACCAGCCTGGCAAAGGATTAACTACTAGCAGCAGTAAACAAAAAGGATTTTAAAAAAATACTAAATTAATAATGCTGACAATAGTCCATTATCCCTGTTTAAAACTTATCTTTGGTCTTCATTGAGTCTGAGATGTCACCCTGAACATGTGGAGAAGGGTAGAGCCGTCTGCCTCTGAATCAGCAGTTAACTATGTAGAGAATGTGCTCATACTGACACAAAACAACAAAACGGATAAAATAGCACGGATTCTATTTGCACAGGTTATTTTTTATTTTGCGTAAGAAACAAATAAATAACAGTTTATAAAAAGAGAGGACAGGCCTCGATGTTTTAGGACTCTGGTGCAATGTAATATCTTCGGGACAAACTAAATCAAATCATATTTTATTTGTCACATGCTCTGAATACAACAGGTGAAATACTTACTTTACATACAAGCCCTTAACCAACAATGCGGTTCAAGAAAGAGTTTAGTTTATTTAGTAAATATTCTCTTAAGTAAAAATAGTAAAATAAAAAATAACGAGGCTATATACAGGGGGTACCGGTACCGAGTCAATGTGCGGGGGTACAGGTTAGTTTGAGTTATTTTGTACATCTAGGTAGGGGTGAAGTGACCATGCTAAGATAATAATAAACAGCGAGTAGCAGCAGTGTCAAAACAAAGGGGGGTGTCAATGTAAATAGTCCGGGTGGCCATTTGATTAATTGTTCAGTAGTCTTATGGCTTGGGGGTAGAAGCTGTTTAAGGAGCCTTTTGGACCTAGACTTGGCGCTTTTCAGTCTCCTGAGGGGGAGAAGGTGCTGTCGTGCCCTCTTCACAACTGTCTTGGTGTGTTTGGACCATGGTAGTTTGTTAGTGATATGGACACCAAGGAACTTGAAACTCGTGGCTGTAGCGGAGCGGGTCCAACCGATTTTAATGGGGGGGGGACTGTTCTTCGATGTCCTCCCTATAGGCTGTCTCATTGTTGTCAGTGATCAGGCCTACCACTGTTGTGTCTAGAGGTCGACCTATTAATCGGAATGGCCGATTAATTAGGGCCGATTTCAAGTTTACATATCAATCGGTAATCTGTATTTTTGGGCACCGATTTGCCGATTTGTTTTTTTTACACCTTTATTTAACTGGGTAAGTCAGTTAAGAACACATTCTTATTTTCAATGACGGCAGTTAACCCACCGTTCCTAGGCCTCGTTCAGGGGCAGAACGACAGGTTTTTACCTTGTCAGCTCAGGGATTTGTTTTTGCAACCTTCAGGTTAATAGTCCAACGCTCTAACCACCTGCCTTACATTGCACTACACGAGGAGGCTGCGTGGCAGGCTGACTACCTGTTATGCGAGGGCAGCAAGAAGCCAAGGTAAGTTGCTAGCTAGCATTAAACTTATCTTATAAAAAACAATCAATCTTAACATAATCACTAGTTAACTACACATGGTTGATGATATTACTAGTTTATCTAGCGTGTCCTGCGTTGCATATAATCGATGCGGTGCCTGTTAATTTCTCATTGAAGCCTACTTCGACAAATGGGTGATGATTTAACAAGCGCATTTGCGAGAAAAGCACGGTCGTTGCACCAATGTACCTAACCATAAACATCAATGCCTTTCTTTAAAATCAATACACAAGTATATATTTTAAACCTGCATATTTAGTTAATATTGCCTGCTAACATGAATGTCTTATAACTAGGGAAATTGTGTCATTTCTCTTGCGTTCCGTGCAAGCAGTCAGGGTATATGCAGCAGTTTGGGCCACCTGGCTCATTGCAAACTGTGTGAAGTCCATTTATTCCTAACAATGGTCGTAGTTAATTTGCCAGAATTGTACATAATTATGACATAACATTGAAGGTTGTACAATGTAACAGGAATATTTAGACTTAGGGATGCCATCCGTTAGATACAATACGGAATGGTTCCGTATTTCACTGAAAGAATAAACGTTTTGTTTTTGAGATGATAGTTTCCGGATTCTACCATTTTAATGACCAAAGGCTCGTATTTCTGTGTGTTATGTTATAATTAAGTCTATGATTTGATAGAGCAGTCTGACTGAGCGACGGTAGGCACCAGCAGGCTCGTAAGCATTCATTCAAACAGCACTTTCGTGCGTTTTGCCAGCAGCTCTTCAAACAATGAGCTGTTTATGACTTCAAGCCTATCAACTCCCGAGATGAGGCTGGTGTAACCGATGTGAAATGGCTAGCTAGTTAGCGGGGTGCGCGCTAATAGCGTTTCAAACGTCACTTGCTCTGCATGGGTAACGCTGCTTCGAGGGTGGCTGTTGTCGATGTGTTCCTGGTTCGAGTCCAGGTAGGGGCGAGGAGAGGGACGGAAGCTATACTGTTACACTGGCAATACTAAAGTGCCAATAAGAACATCCAATAGTCAAAGCTATATGAAATACAAATCGTAGAGAGAGAAATAGTTCTATAATAACTACAACCTAAAACTTCTTACCTGGGAATATTGAAGACTCAAGTTAAAAGGAACCACCAGCTTTCATATGTTCTCATGTTCTGAGCAATGAACTTAAACGTTGGCTTTCTTACATGGCATTTATTGCACTTGTACTTTCTTCTCCAACACTTTGTTTTTGCATTATTTAAACCCAATTGAACATGTTTCATTATTTATTTGAGGCTAAATTGATTTTATTCAGTATTGTTGTAATTGTCAAAACAAATACATTTTAAAAAAATGTAAAATAAATCAAATAAATTTAAAAATGTATTTTTTCAAAAAAATAATAATAATAATCGTCCGATTAATCGGTATCGGCGTTGAAAAATCATCGGCCTCTAGTTGTGTTGGAGTCGTGTTTGGCCATGCAGCCGTGGGTGAACAGGAGGGGACAACGCACGCACCCCTAAAAGGCCCCAGTGTTGAGGATCAGCAGTCTTGCTCTAATGTGCTACCGAGAGTGTGATCACACAGTCGTCCGGAAATGCTGGCGATCTAATGCATGCTTCAGTGTTGCTTGCCTCGAAGTGAGTATTAAAAAGGCATTTAGCTCGTCTGGTAGGCTCACGTCACTGGGCAGCTCGTGGCTGGGTTTCCCTTTGTAGTTTGTAATAGTTTTCAAGCCCTACCACATCCGACGAGTGTCAGAGCCGATGTAGTAAGATTCAATCTTAGTCCTGCATTGACACTTTGCCTGTTTGATGGTTCTTCAGAGGGGATAGCGGGATTTCTTATAAGCGTCCGGATTAGTGTCCCGAACCTTGAAAGCGGCAGCTCTAGCCTTTAGCTCGGTGCGGATGTTCCCTGTAATCCATGGCTTCTGGTTGGGATATGTACGTACGGTCACTGTGGGGACGATGTCGTTGATGCACTTATTGATGAAGCAGTATACTCCTCAATGCCATTGGATGAATCCCGGAACATGTTCCAGTCTGTGCTAGCCCAACAGTCCTGTAGCATCCGTGTCATCTGACCACTTCCATATTGAATAAGTCACTGGTACTTCCTGCTTTAGTTTTTGCTAGTAAGCAGGAATCAGGAGGATAGAATTATGGTCAGATTTGCCAAATGGACGGTGATGGAGAGTTTTGTATGTATCCCTCTGGTTGCAAATGTGACATGCTGGTCAAAATTTGGTCAAACGGATTTAAGTGTGCCTGCATTAAAGTCCCCAGCCACTAGGAGCGCCGCTTCTGGATGAGCATTGTTTTCTTTACTTAGGGCCTTATGTAGATCGTTGAGTGCGGTCTTAGTGCCCGCATCGGTTTGGGGTGGTAAATAGATATAGATGAGAACTCTCTTGGTAGATAGAATACCTCATGATAAACTGTAAACCACACTCTCTCAGGCGAGCAGTACCTCGAGACTTCTTTAATATTAGAAATTGTGCACCAGCTCTTATTTACAAAGACACACCTCCCCGCCCCTCGTCTTACCAGACGTAGCTTTTCTGTCCTGCCGATGCCCGGAATACCCAGCCAGCTCTCTAGTATCCGTGTCGTCGTTCAGCCACAACTTGGTGAAACATAAGATAGTATAGATTTTAATGTCACGTTGGTAGGATATTCTTAATCGTAGATCATCCATTTTATTTTCCAGTGATTGCACGATGGCCAATAGTAGGAATGGTAGTGGAAGTTTACTCACTCGCCTATGAATTCTCAGAAGGAAGCCCGACCTCCACCCCCTTTATCTCCGTCTTTTCTTCACACAAATGACGGGGTTTGGGCCTGGTCTCGAGAATGCAGTATATCCTCTACGTCGGATTCGTTAAAGAAAAAATGTTTGTCCAGTTCGAGGCGAGTAATCACTGTTCTGATGTCTAGAACCTCTTTTCGGTCATAAAAGACAGTAGTATTTAAGTATTTAAAGCATACATAAAGCACAAGCTCTTCAAGGTGAAGTTGAACGCACCATGTAGACAGCGTTGCGGAGGAGTACATACTACGCACATTATGCCTTCACTTCAGCTTCCTTTGATTCACCGTTTTCTGTTTTTTTGTTTCCACTTGTTCCTCCTCATCACCTGGGCGCTTCACAGGGTGGTCAACCTCCTCAATCAGCTGGGCACTTCACAGGGTGGTCAACCTCCTCAATCAGCTGGGCACTTCACAGGGTGGTCAACTTCCTCATCACAGCTTCTTCTGCATCCTTAGTTTGCATCCAGTCCCTCTCCATCCTCCTCTTCCTTCTCACCCTCAGGGGTTTCTTCAGAACCATCTGCACAATTGGTCTTCCTCTCTGCACCATTTGTGTGTGTTCCATTGCTGTTGGCTGGTGCGTCCCGACTGCCATTATCCTTCTCCTCCACCTCTCCTTTCCTCTCTTTGAGCTCCTTTTCTGAAATCTCGGTGGTTGTGGTCGTGTCTACTGCGGTATCAGCCATATTTAGTTTAATATAAGGGTATAATATGTTTCAGAAATAAATACAGTGTTTGATGCCTCTTCTTAGTCTTCTTGTCTGCTTCTTCAACAACAGCTTCATCTTCTCTGCCTCTTCAACAACAGCTTCATCTTCTCTGCCTCTTCAACAACAGCTTCATCTGTTTCTCTTTTCTTCGCCTTCTCTTATCATCCCCATAGTGTTCCACACCTTATCCAGTTCTCCTCTCTTCTTTTACTTCCTCCACATCTCTGTTCACTCCTGTACTGCCCAGCTGAAATAGAGGAGAGAGACTGTAAACATACTACAGCATCATTCTGCAGCATAATGCAGGAAAATCACATTTAAAAATAATAATTTTAACAGCAAATGACAGTTAACATTGTTGTTTGGCATTACTGTTATGTCAATTTAAATGAACTACTCTATCATAGTGTATAATAAATAAGTAAATATATGCATGTCAGGGGTTATGAAAACCCCTCTAACAGCTCTGTCATATCACAACATTAAAAACTAGCAAGTCTCAATTTGAAGGTCAAACAGATGACAAAGTATTGCACTTCAAAGTCTAAAACATAGGCTGATTCATTGCACTTAATTCTCCCCTACCTCGAGATCTCCGCTGGACAGAAGCACACAGTTGAGTCGTGGCTTCAGATACACCTGAAAGGGAGACGAAGAGAAAGAACCTCAAACTTTTACTGAACACAATTATTCAAAAACTGTGTAGGAGGCTTCACTAATGATGGATTATGTAGCTGGCTTCAAGTGTGCGGAGAGTGTAAGTGTGTGTGTGTGTGTGTGTGTGTGTGTACCTTGTTCCGTAGAGAGTGGTCCTCCAGGCTGTGTACCCTCAGAATGTGGTCCAAACCACAAGAAGCCACCAGAGAGAAGGGTGGAACTGAAGCCCCCACACCCCTCCTGCCAGCCCCTATAAACACCCACACACTCTAGGCCTGCAGCGAATGGAGAGGACAAAAGGAGGAGGAGGGGTTAGAGAAAAAAAATAAGAGACTGTGGTCGAGGGGAGAGGATCTCACAGAACACAAAGGCATGCAACATGCACTCGCACACACAAAAAGCTTAAATCGGACTATCAGAAGATAATTGTTTTGCCTGTAGCAGCAATAATTAAGTTTACACAGAAGCTTCAAAGAGTACATATAGCAAATGCATCTCTAATGTAGCACAATGGCAAATACAGTTGAAGTTGGAAGTTTACATACACTTAGGTTGGAGTCATTAAAACTCGTTTTTCAACCACTCCACAAATTTATTTTTAACAAACTATAGTTTTGGCAAGTCGGTTAGGACATCTACTTTGTGCATGACACAAGTAATTTTTCCCAAAACATTTTGGACAGATGATTTCACTGTATCACAATTCCAGTGTGTCAGAAGTTTACATACACTAAGTTGACTGTGCCTTTAAACAGCTTAGAAAATTCCAGAAAATGATGTCATGGCGTTAGAAGCTTCTGATAGGCGTATTGAAATAATTTGAGTCAATTGGAGATGTACCTGTGGATATATTTCAAGGCCTACCTTCAAACTCCGTGCGTCTTTGCTTGACATCATGGGAAACTCAAAAGAAATCAGCTAAGACCTCAGAAAAATAATTGTAGACCACAAGTCTGGTTCATACTTGGGAGCACTTTCCAAATGCCTGAAAGTACTACGTTCATCTGTACAAACAATAGTACGTAAGTATAAACACCATGAGACCACGCAGCCGTCATACCGCACAGGAAGGAGATGAGATTAACGTACTTGTGCGAAAAGTGCTAAATCAATCCCAGAACAACAGCAAAGGACCTTGTGAAGATGCTGGAAGAAACCGGTACAGAAGTATCTATATCCACAATAAAACGAGTCCTTTATCAACATAACCTGAAAGGCCGCTCAGCAAGGAAGAAGCCACTGCTCCAAAACCGCCAGAAAAAAAGCCAGACTACGGTTTGCAACTGCACATGGGGACAAAGATTGTACTTTGCAGATAAATGTCCTCTGGTCTGATGAAATAAATATAGAACTGTTTGGCCAAAATGACCATCGTTATGTTTGGAGGAAAAAGGGTGAGGCTTGCAAGCCAAGGAACACCATCCCAACCATGAAGCACGTGGGTGGCAGCATCATGTAGTGGGGGTGCTTTGCTGCTGGAGGGACTGGTGCACTTCACAAAATAGATGGCATCATGAGGCAGGAACATTGTGTGGATATATTGAAGCAACATCTCAAGACATCAGTCAGGAAGTTAAAGCTTGGTCGCAAATGGGTCTTCCAAATGGACAGTTTGGGGGGGGTACTCCCCAAACTGCCTCTCCCTGGATCATACACTCACACCTAACTATTAAATCAGTAAAAAAATAGGTTGCCTTTGTTACATTGTTAGATGGATGAATAAGAAAAAGAGACGCGAGTCAAGTTAAGAAGTTTAATGGTTTTAATAGCAATGATACAAACCATACATCAGGGTACTTGAACTTGACCAATTAAGTGATAATGCCCGAGGAGCCGGTGTTTGGAGGATATATTGGCACGGGTATTGTTAAGCTCAAGACAAAGTCCAGGGCATTATCACTTTTATACAATGGTTTACCAACATACTCAAATTATGACTGACATATTTTCATTAAAAACATTATTTTGATGAATTTATTCATACTATTTCATCCTTCCACAAGACAGAGTCCCGGGTTGCTACCCAAGCCGGCTGGTGGTTCGTTCTGTCGGTTGCTAGACTCGAACCAGTCGTTCAGTCTTTTTGTTCTGTATCTATGGATGTGACCCTGTCGTTCATTCTAAATGTTCCATTTCTATACTGGCTGGCAATGTTCTTATCCCTTGCTTGCTAGCTAGCCAACTACTGCTAACTTACAGTCACATCAAACATTGCAGACAAAATAATAACAGTAGCTGCATTGGCATAAGCTGTTTTCTAGTAACATTTATTTGGATACATCCATAACAATGAGCTAATGAGGCGCAATTTCGCCTGGCATAGAAAATGTGCTCTCTCCTCAGGACACTGTTGTTCAGAGGAGCTAGTCAACAACACAGCTAACACAATCACTTCAAAAGGAGATGCTTTTTATAGTGGAGATCAAGTTTATAAGTTGCTTGGTTTGGCTGATGTGACAGTGGATTACGAAGTCAGATGGAACAGAGTAAATAGACTTCATAGATTTAGCCGGTGGTAACTTGTGGAATAGACACTTGCTGGAATGCGGTTTTAACCAATCAACATTCAGTATGTTGGGGTAGCAGGGTAGCCTAGTGGTTAGAGCATTGGACTAAAGGTTGTAAGTTCAAATCCCCAAGCTGACAAGGTACACAATCTGTTGTTCTGCCCCTGAACAGGCAGTTAACCCACTGTTCCTAGGCCGTCATTGAAAATAAGAATTTGTTCTTAACTGACTTGCCTAGTAAAATAAAGGTAAAATAAAAAAAATTGAACCACCCGTTGTATAATATGAATGAACCTTTTACAGGACAGTTTCATCCCCCCAAAATGTACTGAGCTGAGCCAAACCCAGTGTGCCAAAATGTACTGCGCTGGCCTGGATGCGTATCTAACAAAAATGCGTCAAACTCCTGATGAATGTATCGTTTGAGTACAGGGAAAGACTCCAAGGCTGGCTGAGAAGACCAGCAGACCCAGTCTAAGAACAGGGCTTGTACAGGGAAAGACAGACCTGGTGTTGACCTGTGCAGGTGTCCATCTTGTCTGAGTCTGCGATGAAGGCCATGTCTCTAACCCACTCTGGCACCCGCAGGTCCAGCCAGTCATTACGCACCTGCAGCATAAAGAAGCTGTGTCAACGCACCCAACACCGAAACATAACATACTATGTAGACAGTCCCACTGTAATTCCTTGAAATGTAGTTGTTAGACTCTTTACATTCTTGGAGGCAAAGACCGGTGTTTCAGGTCTCTCCGGATCCCAGGTCATTCTCTTTCCCTCCTGTAGCCACTTGGTTGCGCCACTAGGGATTCTGTTGCATCCGACAAACATTCTTCACAATATTTATTCCAACCTAGATATAGGGACAGGGGTTATGTTCAAGAAAATGTCAGTCAACGTCAATCATTCATAAGTATATAGTATCCATCTGCAATGTAACAACCTCTAGGAAGCCTGAGTGGTATTCTGGCAAAATCAATCAAATGTTATTTATAAAGCCTTTTTTACATCAGCAGATGTCACAAAGTGCTGTACAGAAACCCAGCCTAAAACACCAAACAGCAAGCACTGCAGATGTAGAAGCACAGTACAGGAGTTGTTGTTCATTCACTTTGTCTGTATTGTCCTCCTTCCAGACCCTCAGCAGTCCTGTCTCCACACACATTGATCAGAAAACGCAGAGACATACAGGGAGAGTCGCCCAGTGTCTACATCAGGATCCTCAACACATGACCACAGAGCTGCTAGTGTGTATTGACAGTGTGCATGAACAACAGCTCCTGTATCGTGTTATGACCAGTGTCTTTATCTACACAACTATACCGGTCTGTGGCGGCGAGTCCTGTGAACCTGCCCTGGTTGCTCTCCCCACACTGTCTGGTCTCAGTAATGATGCCCTCCTCTGTGCTGAACCTCTTCACTGTGCCATTCACAGACCCCACCTAGAACTGACAAGACAGGTAAGTAAACACAATAGCCCAACAACCACAATGCAAACATTCAGACCTATGTGCACTCTAAACACATCAATGACCAACAGATCAGACATCATCAAGGGCTCCATTGCCCCCCCCATGGTCATCATTCCTAAAACAATCTGTGACGCATTAGGGAACGGTACTGTCAAGCTAGGGAAGTTAGCTAGCAAACACGTGGGCTGCTAGATAGCTAGCTCTAACAAATAGCACACACAACAAAATGACAGCATGGCTAATTTACTGAGTTATATCATGTTTACCTTTTCAATAGCCCTGTTTCTGATCCAACCCATACTGAACAAACTTGACTTATGTCTTCCATGAACAAGAAAGAAAATATTGTCACGAAAACAACAACTAATGTTCTAACACGTTATTGCGTGTCCAAAATGTCATCCGTAGGGATACGCTACTCACCGGAATTCTGTTACGACCTACATTTTCATATATAAAATATGCAGCAGATGGTGCTCTTGAGCTTTACATTTTATATCAGTCCAAGCAATCCAAAATCCACAGACATTATTGCACACAAATAATATTAGTCACTGATATATTTAAGGGCCATACAGTACATACATATCGTGCAGAGGAAGAAAAAAAACACAAGACACCAACAAAGAACAAATTCATTTTTGTTGTTTCTACATTTTGTACCATTTCATTACTTCATTTTCAAAATGTGTTTTTGTTTAATTTCCTTGTTGTATGATGTTTCTTTTCACATTTTCACATTTGTAATCGTTGAGGTAGAGTAGGGGACAGGCAGAGGAGAAAGTGGCTAATCAATCTGAGGAGAGTTTATGAGTCTTCAGGTCACCCTGGGGGATTTACCAGAGACTAGGTGTTGGGACAGATTTAGTGGGTGACAAAAGATGGGCCAGGGATGGGGATTACGGGGAAACAGCATGGGCACTTTAAAATCAAAAGCCAAAGATTTGTGGGAATTAAAAAAGTGTGGAAATCCTCCCAAGAGAAGAGGGCCAGAGAGACTGACAATGTCAGGGTATAAAGGGATGAGGGTGAAAACAGCAGGACCACAGAAAGAGAGAGGTAGCTTGGAGAGAACAGAGAAGGGAGGGAAAGAAAGTAACAGAAATAATCCCATCATTACAAGAAAAGAGTGAAAGCCTTTTCATCTTTCTCGAAAGGACTGAAGAATAGGACACCAGTGTCAAATGACAAAGGGGAAGAAGGAGTGAGAGCGAGAGAGAGCAAGAGATGAAGAGAGAGAAGGAGACAAAGAGAGAGCGAGAAAGAGAGAGCGAGAAAGAGAGACAAAGGGAGAGCGAGCGAGAAAGGGAGCAGAGGGAGGGATAGATAGAGACAAACAAGGGGAGCTGACAAAAAAGATTCAAAGCTTGCCCTGCCCCCTCATCCATATCTGGGGAACAAGGGAATACGGCAACAGATACAAGCCAGGGAGAGAGGGACCAAGAGAGAGAGAGAGAGACTGTTGAATGAACTTGGCCATTATATTCTAGGGAGATACAAACATTGCTTTATCAGACAGTCAGAAAGAGAAGAAGAGACTGAGGAGAACAGAAGATGAGGGAGAGTCTTTCTTCAAAATCGTTCCATTCTTTTTTTTAGAGGAAGAAAAGAGAAAGCATAAGGGGGAGTTTTGGAGCGAGAGAAGCGAAAGAGGAGGGGGGGACGAGATAAATAATTAATTAACTTAGACTTTTAAGGGCTGTGGAGATGTTTTTCCTTTCTTGAGAAAAATAATCGTACCAAAATAACAAAAAAACATCTTAACATCTGACATAATTGATTCTCTAAATGTAGTTTTTTCACCCTGCAAGTGAGCACCGAAACGCATATGAGTGAAGAAATCTCATGGACGCGACTGAGATGGATAGAGAAAGGCAAGACAGAACATTCTGACATGGTGTCAACCCATATTGACAGAGACAAAGTGTGGAGAGGAAGAAGTGGGATATTCAGTGACAGACGCATCTACCCCCAGACACAGGTACACTCTGATCAATATTAAGATCAATCAAAATATCCATTGTCATCATCACAGATGATACATCGTTCATCAGTCTTTATTGCTTCTAGACTTCAGCATTTATATTCTACTCTATACATTACAACACCATTTATAAAATCATTTCAAGCTTTTATTGTTAAAGTGATCATTTGATTGTAAGCTAATAATCTTCGCTAATTTTGTTATTCTAAATGATCACTAATAGCTATCATTGTACGAATATTTGTTTAATTGTACATGTATGAATTGCTGTTCTTGGACGAAAAGGAAAATCCTTCCTCTTTACATGAATGGAAAATTATTATATGACTCTAAAAGTATAAACAGTCATCTGTTTCTTAACAGCATATCTGCTCTGTTTAAAACCATTGAAATATCAGAATTGAATAAAAAACATATCTTCTGAATAATATCTAATACCATTTACCACCATTTTTTCTATTACAGATGTTTAATAACAATTATATTGTTCTTGAAATATGTGCCATCTTCAGTGGCAAAGTGGACATTATAAAAGGGAGAGGGGACAGACACGTTAAGTGCACAAAAATTCCTGTCTGTCAGAATCAGAGGCTGGGGCCAGAGGAGAGAGCATTGCTCAGCTGTAGCTGTTCTCCCTGAACAACTGTGCCTGTCGACCGCTTTACAAAGTCTATGTGTGGAAAGCCTTTGCACAGTGAAGGAGAAAAGCTTTTGCACAGGCACATGAAAAGGGAAGAGGAACTCAAGAAGGACCAACTGTGTAACCTAGATAAGCTGAAATAGAAAGACCACAGCAGACTGGAGAGCAGGGCAGGATTTCTTTCTTCCAGAACTTCTACTCCTCACTTGGACAATAAGGGCTCTCAATACAACTTGAGAGGGAGGACAGTCAGAGTGTCAGGGGGAGGGAGAGAGGAAGAACAGACAATAACCTCCTGAGAGAAAGGAGGGATAGTAGTCTGCAATAGAGAGAGGAGGGGAAGTTCCCCCTCTCTCGACCCATCTCATCGTCAGGCTGGCTGGTGCAGCCACGGCGTTCACCTTCGCAGCCTTCTGCTACATGCTCACCTTAGTGCTGTGTGCTGCACTCATCTTCTTCGTCATCTGGCAGGTGAGTTGAGCTCACACACACACTCACTCACTTAAACCATGTGTTTAGGCTCTGGGTGATGGTGATTCTCACCTAAACCATGTTTTTAGACTCTGGGTGATGGTGATTCTCACCTAAACCATGTTTTTAGACTCTGGGTGATGGTGATTCTCACCTAAACCATGTTTTTAGACTCTGGGTGATGGTGATTCTCACCAAAACCATGTTTTTAAACTGGGGGATGGTGGTTCAGCAACATTCTCTTGTGTGCATTGTAACTCATACCTTAAATAAAGAATTGGTTGGTCTGTAACCAAGGTGAAATAATCGAAGAAATATATATAATTCCAGGTCAAATCAAATCAAATCAAATTTATTTATATAGCCCTTCGTACATCAGCTGATATCTCAAAGTGCTGTACAGAAACCCAGCCTAAAACCCCAAACAGCAAGCAATGCAGGTGTAGAAGCACGGTGGCTAGGAAAAACTCCCTAGAAAGGCCAAAACCTAGGAAGAAACCTAGAGAGGAACCAGGCTATGTGGGGTGGCCAGTCCTCTTCTGGCTGTGCCGGGTGGAGATTATAACAGAATGACAGGTGATGACTAATAGTAGAATGAGACAATACAATAAGTGTAGCGTAGCCATTGGTTGGTGTGAATGTGTGTCCATGTGCCCATGTGTGACTCATTATTTTTGTTATTTATATCAGTACTGTAGGTCTGTGTGTGTGTGGGTTTGGTGTGTGTGTGTGAGACACCCAAAACCGGAAGTCTATTATTAATATGAGCTAGTCTCCCGATGGGCTCCCGAGTGGCGCAGCGGTCTAAGGCACTGCACCTCAGTGCTAGAGGAGTCACTATAGACCCTGGTTCCATTCCAGGCTGTATCACAACTGTCCATGATTGGGAGTCCCATAGGTCGGTGCACAATTGGCCCAGCATCGTCTGCGTTTGGCCGGAGCAGGCCGTCATTGTTAATAAGAATTCTTTCTTAACTGGCTTGCTAGTTAAATAAAAGGTTAAACAAATAAAAAATAATCCTGTAAGTGTTCAATTGGGTTGAGACCTGGTGACACACACACACACACACACACGTTCCTTTGACATCCCTCTTTCAAAGTCACTGAGATCTCTTCTTCTAGACATGGTAGCCAAAATAATGGGCAACTGGGCATTTAAAAGAAAGCAGGAACCACACCTTTGTGGAAGCACCTGCTTTCAATATACTTTGTATCCCTCATTAACCCGTGTTTCCTTTATTTTGGCAGTTACCTGTATATTTGTGTACCAGCTTACTGACTACAGAATGATTAATGGAATTTGTACAGGCGTCAATGGAGACCTCTGCACAATCAGTATTCTGCATGTCTAAAGCCTCAGACACAGACTGCACAATAGCCAGAGACCATCTCTCTCAGCTGTAGCCTTCTATCTAGGGCAGGGATAGGTAACCCTTTACCTGGAGAGTTGCAGGCACTGCAGGATTTTGTTCCAACTAGGCACCACACCTGACCAACTGAGCTAATTGATCAGTTCAGTGATTGCCTAAATTCAACACACCTGGTTTTCCAGGTTAAATAAAACAAACATGAAGTGCCTGCGTCTCTCCAGGACCAAGTTTGCCTACCTCCCTAGACGGAGACATTGTTCATTTGAAATTCAACACAGCATTATCACATCAATACAAAAGACTGGCTTGAAATAACTAAAGTATTGACTCATGAATTGACTAGTGGGTGAGAATGCATTGCAAATGAGTCAGTCAATGTGTGAGTCTGTGAGAGAGATGGGGGAGGGAAAGAGTCTGTCTGTCTCTGTGTGTGAAGAGAAGGTGAAAAGGGGGAGAGTGAGAGTGTGTGTATGTGTCAGCAACGAACCATGTTATTGAGAATGCTTATTAAATTATAATTTTGTTCCACCCCTTCCCCCCCATCTGCCTCCATCCATGGTCCCCCCCCATCTCTGTGTGGCTCTCAACCAATGACACAGCTTGTTCACTTTTATAGTAACCATGGTGCCCGCTAAGGGATCATCGGATCACCATGGAAACTGCATCTGTTTACAACAGAGAAGAGCATGAAACAGAGAAGGGGGAGTGACATAGATCGATAAAGGTACTGTTGAGAGTAAAAGACAGATGTGGAGATGGTGATTGGTCTCTGATAGGGAAAGATGGATGTCACAGGGAGAGAAGAACGTTGAGAGGCGGAAAGGGATGCTTAGATGGAGATCTCAGAGAGCGAGAAAGAGAGAGTCAGAGTATGTGAAAGGTGCAAAAGGGTGAGTGGAGGTATGGGGATGGAAAACTGAAGATAAGAAATATTGAGGAAAAAAAACAAGCTAAAAAGGTATGTGATTGGTTTGAATGAGAATAACACAGTGAAAGAACACATTTAGATATATCCAACGGCAGAAAGTTTACCCACATACACTGTACATGTCTTTTTAGATTATTGCGTTTGACGAGCTGCGCACAGACTTCAAGAACCCAATCGATCAGAGCAACCCCACCAGAGCGGTAAGGCCCCATGCCTTATGAGAGGGATTGGAATTCTGTGAAGTGTGATCCAGTTCTATCCGTGTCCACCTACAGTCACTGCCACTCAGCTGTGAAGAGCAGAGCACCGTAGACAGACAGGCACACATAGACCATGGACACTTATTCAAATAGAACATTTTTGTTTATTTTGATTGGTTTATTTATCATTTTTTATCTAAAGCATTTACTCAATGTAACGTACCTTCTATTTTGCCAAGTATATTTTTGCAATATTGTACACAAGAACATTCTGAAACAGAGCCAACACCAAGGAAGTGCGATTATTACTTTTGTGAGGGTGTTTGCCAAAAATATTAGCTAGATATCTGACTCTCCTTTCTCTATGTTCACTCTTCAGAGGGAAAGAATTCTGAATATTGAAAGAATCTGCAACTTGCTGCGGAAGGTGAGTGAGTGGCTCCCAGCCCATGTATACACACACACACACACACACACACACACACACACACACACACACACACACACACACACACACACACACACACACACACACACACACACACACACACACACACACACACACACACCTAGTGGTGGTGTGGAGGATGAGAGTGACAGAAGGGCACCAGAGAACCTTGAAAAAATATATATGCATCTATTTTGAGGACTGAGATCGATTGATTCACATCTCCCCTCCTTCCTGTAGCCCACCTCCTCAATCTCGTTCACTCTCTCAAACTCACAACAATCACACACCAGCCTGGTCTCATAGACTAGATATAACATAATAATGTAAATCCGAGACACTCAAATTAGTATTATATGTTGCGTTTGATATGTTAAGTGATGGAAAAGTACCCAATTGTCATACTTGAGAAAGTATACCTTAATAGAAAGTTGCTCAAGTACAAGTCAGCCGGTAAAATACTACTTCAGTAAAAGTCTAAAAGTATTTTGTTTTAAATATACTTAAGTATCAAAAGTAAATGTAATTGCTAAAATATACTTAAGTATAAATCATTTAAAATTCCTTATATTAAGCAAAGCAGACGGCACCATTTTCTTGCTTTTCAAATGTATGGACAGCCAGGAGCGCACTCCCACACTCAGACATTATTTACAAAATACGCATTTGTGTTTAGTGAGTCCACCAGGCCAGAGGCAGTAGGGATGACTACGTGTTTCTTGATTATATTCTTGAATTTAACCATTTTCCTGTCCTGCTAAGCATTCAAAATGTAACTTTTGGTTGGTAACTTTGACTGCTTAATACTTTTGAGCAACTTTGCAATTACTTAGCATGTTATCTAACCCTCTACCTAACCATAACCCTACCCATAACCTTTTTATCTAACCCATCCCCTAACCCTAACCTTAACCTTAACCCCTAACCCTAACACCTAGCCTAGCTAACATTAGCCAGCTAGCTAATGTTAGCCACTTAGCCACCTAGCTAGAATTAGTAACATATCATACATTTGGCAAATTCGTAACATTTTGTACAAAATGGGTGATGGAAATCCACAAATGAATACATACCATACGAAACGTAACATATCATAGTAAATGTAGCGTCTCGGATTTACGTACATAATAATACAAAAGGCTCTGAGACCAGGTTGCGCACACACTATAATTAACTGGCTTTCCATACTGCCACCCGCCCTCATTCCCTCTGTCAGTGTTAATGGGCAAGCTATAGAGCCAATGAGGGGAGATTGAAGGAGGGAACACCTGCAGGCCTGCATTCTTTTCAGAAAATCATAACTAAACTCTATCACTCTCATTCATATGAAAATTGCAGCTTTTTCAAAGCAATTTGTCCTGAAGTGTTAATGATAATGACAGAGTTTGCATTTGTGTGGCCATATGCACCCTAACGGTCTGTATTATTCCTAGCTGGTGGTGCCAGAATACTCCATCCATGGACTGTTCTGCCTGATGTTCATGTGTGCTGGAGAGTGGGTCACCCTGGGCCTAAACATCCCCCTGCTCTTCTACCATCTTTGGAGGTACACAACACAACCAATTTCCAGCATTCTATCACAAGGCTTTTTAGTTGTATCTGTTGTAAGAAAGCTCTCTCTCGTCAGGTTTTTCCATCGGCCAGCAGATGGGTCAGAGGTCATGTATGATCCTGTCAGTGTGATGAATTCTGACATCCTGAACTACTGTCAGAAGGAGTCTTGGTGTAAGCTGGGCTTCTACCTGCTCTCCTTCTTCTACTACCTGTACAGGTGAGGTCCTATTAATAAAGCCATCTCTCATCAGTCCAGCCGGTTCATTGGTGAACGTTGATCTGTACGAATGGGAGCCTCCTCTTCTTGCTGCACAATAACCACTGTCAGTTGTTACTGCTTGGCAATATCACATTCCTTCTAACACTGGTGTCCTCCTGTTCTCTTTTCTGCCTCTCTCTCTGTCCTTGACAGTATGGTCTATGCCTTGGTGAGTTTCTAAACACAGTATAGAAGGCCAAGAGGAGATTGAAAGACAGAGAAAGAGAACGACTAAGACCGGGTGATGTCACTCACCCCTCTTTCTCACCACCCATTACTCCATCATCACAGACCATGATTTGCTCTCCTCAAATCTTTGGATGGAGGGACGAACCTTGGAGGACATTGTGAGGAAATAAGGCAAAGCAAAGAGACGTTGTTGCACCTGCTCAAGACTGCAATCCATCTAGAAGAGGAGGAGCAGACATAGAAGAGCCACAAAGGAGGAGGAATGAAACAAAGAAGAGAAAGAGGGAACACATCTCAACTAGTATACGTGTTGCCTTGATCTGACCACTTCTTAGAGCCTGCAGGTCTCCTCTGCTATTCTGAGTATTACAGTCACTCAACTGTGAGTTTATAAACTTTGTGTTGCCTAAGTCCTAAAGTATATGTTGCAGATTCATATCCTTCCATTCCAATAAACCTTTTTAGAAAAGAGAATACAAAATGCACAAAATGTATTTAGTTCTTCTACCGATTTGGTATTTCAATAATTCAGTAGTTGTGGTAGATAATTTTCTGAGGATATGAATAGTTGTTTCATCAGATAAATACACCATTCAATGCTACTATTTCGAACCAGCGTGATGGTAATTGTGTTATTCAAAAATATAAAATGTATGAACTCATAAATTACATGCGATGGACATAAGCTTCTGTGAAGGATCGCGGACACCCCGGAGTGGTGTTTGAGTCTAGGTCCATTCCAGTCAAGGCACTATCTCCCAGATCCCAGTCCCCACCCAGGGAAAACAGGCACATTTCATTCCAACACAAAATTATTCAGGATTGAAATGGATATTTTGACTCTGGGTGACTTGGAACTTGGGTGTTTAAGTATTCTGTGTTTGTCTGTTCTGTTCTAGGCAGGAAGGGCTGATTTCACCAATACTTTCCAAAGAGCTCTGCGCTCCGTGATTCTAGATCACGGAAACCTCATTCAAGAAAAGCAATTTTAAATTCACAACAACAGCAATGTGATCATAGCCTAGGAGAGATGACTGTACGTGGGATCGTATTTCCTCTGTGGAATAATACTGTGTAACACAAGTAGCAGACGAGGCTGCTGAAGATGATGATAGATCGGTCTGCTGTGATGACTATGTCAAGCGCAGTAAACCTTCTCACATAGAACACTATGGTTGGACTTACATAACTGTTCTTACTCAAGTGTTACAGTGAATGTTGGCAGACACTTGACTCTTGGTTCATTTCAAAGCCGTGACTTAGCTGGTGCTGCCCTCATCATCATGTAACCATAGCTCTGTGTGTAGCTCACTGATAATGATCACACTGTGTAATTTAAAACTCATTAGAGAAATGAGTCGTACTGGAACTTGAAAAATACTGTGTGATCATTTATTTACCATAAACTGATCATAATTGTAGTAATTAATTGTGTACGACAAGTCCGATAGGGTTCATGTTGGCATCTGAACACAGCGCCCTGCATTATAGTGGAGCCACTCACATTTGAGTAATGTGTCAATGTTGTTCAGCTAGGTTTCTTGTGCCAAGACATACAGTATGTTCTGTTCATCATGACAGTTCCCTCCAAAACAGAACAACCCTTCAACCCTGACAACAATGTGAGTAAATCACAGACAGTCGCTAAAGCACAAAACAGGGGGGTCACAAAGGAGAGGAAATATAGCTAGGTTGACCATCAATGAATGTCATAATGCAGTTTATCAGAATGAATGAATTAATATACAGTATATTGAAGAATAAGTATTTGATACTATCTTTTACACATCTCTCATCACTGTATGCTATATTTGTTGGTGTGCTAGTTTGTATTCATTATAATACAATATGATATACAGTACACACAGCAATTCACATATTCTAATAAAATAGCAATGTGTTACAATATTGTGTGGTACAACTATTATGTTACTATATACAGTACCAGTCAAAAGTTTGGACACACCTACTCATTCAAGGGTTTCTTTATTTTTACTATTTTCGATATTGTGGAATAATAGTGAAGACATCAAAACTATCAAACAACACATATGGAATTACATAGTAGCCAAAACAGTGTTAAACAAATCAAAATAGATTTTATATTTGAGATTCTTCAAAGTAGCCACCTTTTGCCTTGATGACAGTTTTGCACATTCTTGGCATTCTCTCAACCAGCTTCATGAGGGAGTCACCTGGAATGCATTTCAATTAACAGGTGTGCCTTGTTAAAATTTAATTAGTGGAATTCCCTTCCTTCTTAATGCATTTGAGCCAATCATTTGTGTTGTGACAAGGTAGGGGTAGTATACAGAAGATAGCCCTATTTGGTAAAAGACTAAGTATTATGTGCCATATTATGGCACGAACAGCTCAAATAAGAAAAGAGAAACGACAGTCCATCATTACTTTGAGACATGAAGTTCAGTCAATTTCAAGAACTTTGAAAGTTTATTCAAGTGCAGTCGCAAAAACCATCCAGGGCTATGATGAAACTGGCTCTCATAAGGACCGCCACAGGAATGGAAGACCCAGAGTTACCTCTGCTGCATAAGATAAGTTCATTAGAGTTACCAGCCTCAGAAATTGCAGCCCAAATAAATGCTTCACAGAGTTCAAGTAACAGACACATCTCAAAGTCAACTGTTCAGAGGAGAACGCGTGAATCAGGCCTTCATCAAATCAAAGTTTATTTGTCACGTGCGCCAAATACAACAGGTGTTACAGTGAAATGCTTACTTACAGGTTCTAACCAATAGTGCAAAAAAAGGTATTAGGTGAACAATAGGTAAGTAAAGAAATAAAACAACAGTAAAAAGATAGGCTATATACAGTAGCGAGGCTATAAAAGTAGCGAGGCTACATACAGACATGGGTTAGTCAGGCTGATTGAGTTAGTATGTAGATATGGTTTAGGTGACTATGCATATATGATGAACAGAGAGTAGCAGTAGCGTAAAAGAGGGTTTGGCAGATGGCGGGACACAATGCATATAGCCAAGTTAGCCAATGTGCGGGAGCACTGGTTGGTCGGCCCAATTGAGGTAGTATGTACATGAATGTTTAGTTAAAGTGACTATGCATATATGATAAACAGAGAGTAGCATCCGTGTAAAAAGAGGGGTTGGGACACACACACAATGCAAATAGCCTGGGTAGCCATGTGATTACCTGTTCAGGAGTCTTATGGCTTGGGGGTAAAAACTGTTGTGAAGCCTTTTTGTCCTAGACTTGGCACTCCGGTACCGCTTGCCATGCGGTAGTAGAGAGAACAGTCTATGACTGGGGTGGCTGGGGTATTTGATATTTTTAAGGTCTTCCTGACACCGCCTGGTTTTACAGGTCCTGGATGGCAGGTAGCTTAGCCCCAGTGATGTACTGGCCCGTACGCACTACCCTCTGTAGTGCCTTCATGGTCAAACTTCTGCAAAGAATCCACTACTAAAATACAACAATAATAAGAAGAGACTTGCTTGGGCCAAGAAACACAAGTAATGGACATTAGACCGGTGGAAATCTGTCCTTTGGTCTCATGAGTCCACATTTTAGATTTTTGGTTCCAACCGGCATATCTTTGTGAGACACAGAGTAGGTGAACGGATGATCTCTGCATGTGTAATTCTCACTGTGAAGCATGGAGGAGGAGGTGTGGGGGTATGGAGGTGCTTTGCTGGTGAGACTGTCAGTGATTTATTTAGAATTCAAGGCACACTTAAGTCCTGCATCAGATGACCTGGCCTCCACAATCACCCGACCTCAACCCAATTGAGATGGTTTGGGATGAGCTGGACCACAGAGTGAAGGAAAAGCAGCCAACAAGTGATCAGCATATGTGGGACATCTTCAAGACAGTTGGGAAAGAATTCCAGATGAAGCTGTTTGAGAGAATGCGAAGAGTGTGCAAAGCTGTCATCAAGGTGGCTACTTTGAAGAATCTCAAATATACAGTGCCTTGCGAAAGTATTCGGCCCCCTTGAACTTTGCGACCTTTTGCCACATTTCAGGCTTCAAACATAGACATAAAACTGTATTTTTTTGTGAAGAATCAACAACAAGTGGGACACAATCATGAAGTGGAACGACATTTATTGGATATTTCAAACTTTTTTAACAAATCAGAAACTGAAAAATTGGGCGTGCAAAATTATTCAGCCCCCTTCAGTTAATACTTTGTAGCGCCACCTTTTGCTGCAATTACAGCTGTAAGTCGCTTGGGGTATGTCTCTATCAGTTTTGCACATCGAGAGACTGACATTTTTTCCCATTCCTCCTTGCAAAACAGCTCAAGCTCAGTGAGGTTGGATGGAGAGCATTTGTGAACAGCAGTTTTCAGTTCTTTCCACAGATTCTCGATTGGATTCAGGTCTGGACTTTGACTTGACCATTCTAACACCTGGATATGTTTATTTTTGAACCATTCCATTGTAGATTTTGCTTTATGTTTTGGATCATTGTCTTGTTGGAAGACAAATCTCCGTCCCAGTCTCAGGTCTTTTGCAGACTCCATCAGGTTGTCTTCCAGAATGGTCCTGTATTTGGCTCCATCCATCTTCCCATCAATTTTAACCATCTTCCCTGTCCCTGCTGAAGAAAAGCAGGCCCAAACCATGATGCTGCCACCACCATGTTTGACAGTGGGGATGGTGTGTTCAGGGTGATGAGCTGTGTTGCTTTTACGCCAAACATAACGTTTTGCATTGTTGCCAAAAAGTTCAATTTTGGTTTCATCTGACCAGAGCACCTTCTTCCACATGTTTGGTGTGTCTCCCAGGTGGCTTGTGGCAAACTTTAAACAACACTTTTTATGGATATCTTTAAGAAATGGCTTTCTTCTTGCCACTCTTCCATAAAGGCCAGATTTGTGCAATATACGAATGATTGTTGTCCTATGGACAGAGTCTCCCACCTCAGCTGTAGATCTCTGCAGTTCATCCAGAGTGATCATGGGCCTCTTGGCTGCATCTCTGATCAGTCTTCTCCTTGTATGAGCTGAAAGTTTAGAGGGACGGCCAGGTCTTGGTAGATTTGCAGTGGTCTGATACTCCTTCCATTTCAATATTATCTCTTGCACAGTGCTCCTTGGGATGTTTAAAGCTTGGGAAATCTTTTTGTATCCAAATCCGGCTTTAAACGTCTTCACAACAGTATCTCGGACCTGCCTGGTGTGTTCCTTGTTCTTCATGATGCTCTCTGCGCTTTTAACGGACCTCTGAGACTATCACAGTGCAGGTGCATTTATACAGAGACTTGATTACACACAGGTGGATTGTATTTATCATCATTAGTCATTTAGGTCAACATTGGATCATTCAGAGATCCTCACTGAACTTCTGGAGAGAGTTTGCTGCACTGAAAGTAAAGGGGCTGAATAATTTTGCACGCCCAATTTTTCAGTTTTTGATTTGTTAAAAAAGTTTGAAATATCCAATAAATGTTGTTCCACTTCATGATTGTGTCCCACTTGTTGTTGATTCTTCACAAAAAAATACAGTTTTATATCTTTTTGTTTGAAGCCTGAAATGTGGCAAAAGGTCGCAAAGTTCAAGGGGGCCGAATACATTCGCAAGGCACTGTATTTTAATTTGTTAAACCCTTTTTTGGTCACTTCATGTCTCAAAGTAATGATGGACTGTCATTTCTCTTTGCTAATTTGAGCTGTTCTTGCCATAAGATGGACTTGGTATTTTACCAAATAGGGCTATCTTCTGTATACCACCCCTACCTTGTCACAACACAACTGATTGGCTCAAACACATTAAGAAGGAAAGAAATTCCACAAATTAACTTTTAACAACGCACACCTGTTAATTGAAATGCATTCCAGCTGACTACCTCATGAAGCTGGTTGAGAGAATGCCAAGAGTGTGCAAAACTGTCATCAAGGCAAAGGGTGGCTACTTTGAAGAATCTCAAATATAAAATCTATTTTGGGTTGTTTAACACTGTTTTGGCTACTATGTGATTCCATATGTGTTATTTCATAGTTTTGATGTCTTCTCTATTATTCTACAATGTAGAAAATAGTAAAAATTAAGAAAAACCTTTGAATGAGTAGGTGTGTCCAAACATTTGACTGGTACTGTATATTTGTTAATAATTTGATTCGGTGATCTGGTAGTGGTGCACTGGGTGTTTATAGTTAAAAATGCAAGTGATGGAAATTCAATATTTGATTTTGTCTCTGCTGTAAGTAACAGGTGATCAAGAGAAAATTGGAAGAAGGGAAAGTATAGTGCAACGGAAGGAGCCAATACGTTGTGTGTAGTTAAATGTTTACACAGGTTTGAATTCTGAAGGCCATACCTTTTATGTCTCTATCCCAAGAAATTCTGTCTGCTATGGACTGGAGGGAACATAGAGTACAGGGCACACACCACGAGAAGAATACAATAAACAACAGCTCAGGATTGTACATCTACGAGAGAACAAGTATGATGGAGGAAGTGAGTGTGTTAATTATGGGGGTTGGAGGAGCTGTGGGCAGAGTGGGTGAGGGAGAGTTGGAGCGGTAGAGACAGACAACCTGACATAGAGTGAATCTCATGTTCCGGTGTCACCATGGCAACCGAATTGAGTTAGGGTGAGTCGGTAGGAAACTATATTTTCCTCACTCTATTGCTCTTACTCAAAACTCTGCTAAGCGTGTGCTAAAGCTTGGAGAATAAATTAACTATGGAAACACATAGAACACTTAAGTGGAATGAATGGTAGAAGTAGAGGCATATACACGATATAGAAAATAGATGATCAAATCGTATCCTTATTAAACTCAGACACACAGCAAAACATCTCTCTACATCACACACACAAGTCGTATTATATACACAACACATGTGTACGTAAGGATTCACATGAATGCAACCCCCCCCCCTTCTCAGATACTAATACCACATCTTTAATTCATTCTATGGCTCTTCCTTATTTTGCCCCCTGCAATAATCCTTTTCTCAACTCTGTCACTGCATACTCTCCCTTCTCTCTGCCTCCAGGGAGATGTTTCCATGGAAACTGGTTACAATAAATATGTTTGAAACATAAAGTACGTGATTGGCATATGCGCACGCACGCTCGCCGCACGCACGCACACGCACGCACACGCACACACACACACACACACACACACACACACACACACACACACACACACACACACACACACACACACACACACACACACACACACACACACACACACAGAGAGAATAATACCCAGAACAAATTAAAAATACTCTGTTAGTTTATTCTCTAGGATGTCTACTTGGTGCATATACTGTACTCGCCTCCTTATGAAATGTAAGCAAGACATCAAGCAATGTTAGGACTTAGACATAGTGTGTCCATGCATGCAGGGAACAGTGTAAGTAATTGGTGGTATGTAACGCTCACTGATGTATAGTTGACAAAGAGGGTAATTAATACTTTACAAAATTCTTGGGTTTCTAGAAGTGAACCCATCACCTATATTTGGAAGTCATTTCCACAAGCTAAGGTAGAGAGCCAGAGAGCAGGGAGGGGCATTGGAGAGAGATATGAATTATACATTAGAGAAGATTTCAGATAATTATACCTGGCCAGAAATAAGAAAATACCTTAGCTGGAAGGGAAGGAGAGATGGGGAAATGGATAGAGTGATGAAATAATGGGTATTAGGGAAAAAAAGAGGGTGATTTGGAGATAGCTGGGTGAGCGAGACAGGGGAATCTGGATGGGATTATTAAACAACTGGGCATATGGACTGAAAAGACAAACGAGAGTATTAAATACTCTCCATTTGGGTTGTGTCAGTTGAGGATCTGGCATGACGTGACAGCCTATATTTAGACTGCATGCAGTCTATGAGCATGCATGTGTGAGATGAATGGACTGAACTGGTGGATACAAGACTCAGTAAACTGAATATGTACGTGTGTCATGTAGTATGTTCCCAGTGAGTCCGTATGGCTGGAGACAAGCCTGGCTCTCTGAATATGAAACGCAACCTATGCATAACATTTGCATGTCTTCCTTTTTTTGGGCAGCGATAAGGCTATGGCTAACTCACAAATAGATTTCCCCAATCTGCAGCCCAATCTGCAACATACAATTGAAGAAGTAAGACTTCTACACTGGGGCTTATTTTCTACTAAATCTCACAGTAAAAGGCACATGCACGCTAATATGTCAATAAAGGTATAGGCGAATGAACACAATGTATACCCTCCCCCCTTCTCTCTCTCCAAGGACACTCTCACTGTATTTCTCTCTCACTGTATTTCTCTCTCTCAAACACACACACCTGCTTTGTTTTGATGCCCAACTTGCACCTTAAAATGCATTCTGAAGAGAGCCCAGATCCATAAATGACCAGGTTGTAGGTGTCGCAGTTCATGACAAACATAGTTGAAAACAACAAAAGACAGGTCTTCCCTCGCTCTTAGTCTCATCTCTTTGCTGCTGTGTTTTGCTGTGAAATATAACACTGAAACAGCTGGGGAATAGGGACCACATGTTGGTGTGAGGAATGCGACAGATTCTGTTTTTGAGTGATGCACAAACACATGACTATTAATATTATAGAATACTATAACACTTTCCGACAAAAATGTACTCGAACAAAATGAACCATTCAAACAGAGTGGTACGGGATTTAATAAGCCCCAAGCAAACAAAGAATGTACACATGGATGTTCACGCTGAAGCACATAGCACCTTCGGAAAACACGTTGTCACGGCAACGGGCATCTGCAAGTGTTACTGTTGCAATCTGAAAGGAAACGGATGGAGGATGGGACAGGGTGGGGATAGGGGTGGATAGAAGTGTCATTATTGACTGAGCTATCAAGGAGAAAGGGAAGGAGGGAGAAAGAAAGAGGGGTAATGGGATGTGCTGTTGTGTTACACATCTCACTGGGCACACCGGTTGAATCTACGTCGTTTCCACATCATTAAAATGAAATTACGTTGAACCAACGTCGAATAGACGTTGAATTGACATCTGTGGACAGTGGGATAATTCTAAAAGGTCAGAGTGTTATGCGTAGGGCTAACAAATATTTCGGGAAAAGAACGACAAAGTAAAAAAGGACTGGGTTTTGAAAACTGTCTTGAGACATACATTTGTTTAATTGAATTATCTTAGAAAGCACTGAAGCACATTGCCTCGTCATTTACAGCAAAATGTATTTTTCATAAAAGTGTATTTATATTTTACTCAATCAAGGAAAAGCAGATCTGTAAGACATCAGATATCTTATGTGTGTAAATTGTGTATAAAACTAAGACAAAGTGTATTATCAGTGAACCACCTTCAAACAGTAGCCTACTAAAAATGTTTCAGCGTGTTCTCTGGTTTTATAATTGCCCAATGTCATCCACTCTTGCAGAGTTAGGTGTCCATTTTAGTCATCCATTCTAGCAGAGTTAGGTGCCCATTTTTGGTGCATAATATCACAGTAGGACTGAGTTCCACTATATAATTAGCTGGCACTCAACCTTGACAGCGCTCTCTCTTTGCACTCTACCTGACACTGATGAATAGATATTATCAGCACTTACAGAATCAACACTCAATACACACCCACACACTGTGACTCTCTCTCTCTCTATCTCCCTCTCTCTCTCTCACACACACACACACACACACACACACACACACACACACACACACACACACACACACACACTTTCTGGCAATGTGCACACAGGTGATTTTCTATAGAAATAGTGAACTAGAACAATAGTATATGACAATGAAGACGCTACTTGACTGACACCTGGTGGTAGAAACTGCACAATTAAGTGCATTACTCACCTAAAAAAAGCTGCACAAGGAAAGGTAGATTCAGGATTGCCATGTTGGCAGCTTTCCTCAAAAATTTTATACTTGGAAAACAATGTAGTTTTTCGGCTACTACTATATTGCACCACGGCCAACATGGCATTTCTCATTTATATTCACACTACCGTTCAAAAGGTTAGGGTGACTTAGAAATGTCCTTGTTTTTGAAAGAAAAGCACATTTTATATCCATTAAAATGACATAAAATCGATCAGTAAAATTTGGAAACGCCTAATCATTCAAGGATTTTTCTTTATTTGGATTATTTTCTAAAGTGTAGAATAATAGTGAAGACATCAAAACTATGACAAAAACACATATGGAAGCATGTAGCAAACAAAAAAGTGTTAAACAAATCTTAATATTTTTTCAATTTTAGATTCTCCAAAAATAGCCAGCCTTTGCCTTGATGACAGCTTTGCACACTTTTGGCATTCACTCAACAAGCTCCACCTGGAATGCTTTTCCAACAGTCTTGAAAGAGTTATTCTGAGTTATCCACATATTCTGAGCACTTGTTGGCTGCTTTTCCTTCACTCTGTGGGACAGCTCATCCCAAACCATCTCAATTGGGTTGAGGTCGGGTGATTGTGGAGGCCGGTCATCTGATGCAGCACTCCATCACTCTCCTTCTTTGTCAAATAGCCCTTACCCAGCCTAGACGTGTGTTGGGTCATTGTCCTATTGAAAAACAAATGATAGCCCCACTGTGCGCAAACCAGATGGGATGGCCTATTGCTGCAGAATCTTGTGGTATCCATGCTGGTTAAGTGTGGCTGGAATTCTAAATAAATTACTGACAGTCTCACCAGCAAAGCACCCCCACACCTCCTCCTCCCGTGCTTCACGGTGGGAACCACACATGCGGGGATCATCCATTCACCTACTCTGCATCTCACAAAGACACTGCGGTTGGAACCAAAAATCTCAAATTTGACACATCAGACCAAAGGACAGACTTTCATTGCAGTTCCAACCGCCGTGTGTCTTTGTGAGACGCAGAGTGGGTGAACCGATGATCTCCGCATGTGTGGTTCTCACTGTGAAGCATGGAGGAGGAGGTGTGATGACGTGTGGGTGCTTTGCTGGTGACACTGTCAGTGATTTATTTAGAATTCAAGGCACACTTAACCAGCATGGCTGCCACAGAATTCTGCAGCGATACGCCATCCCATCTGGTTTGCACTATCATTTGTTTTTCAACAGGACAATGACCCAACACACCTCCAGGCTCTGTAAAGGCTATTTGACCAAGAAGGAGAGTGATGCAGTGTTGCAGCAGATGACCTGGCCTGCACAACCACTCGACCACCCTCTCAGGCCCCAGAGCCTGAGCAGGGAATTTGAGGTTTCGAATGACTGAAGGAGCGAGAATATACAGTACCAGTCAAAGGTTTGGACATAATAGTACAAATAAAGAAAAACCCTTGAATGAGTACGTGTCCAAACTTTTGACTAGTACTGCATACTATAAAAAATTGTGTAGTTTGTGTTGATTATTGTAACCTTTGTCTTCCCCCTTTTGGAATTGACTTTTTCTTTTAAAATGTTTCACCCCCGTCCAGTGGGTGGCGACAATACACATTTTTTGTGTGTAGTTCGCCATTAAACTTGAAGAAAAATGGGTCCGTTTTACCGGTTGCATCCATTTCCGGTTTGAGAAACGTTTCAAAACTCTGGTCGAAGAGGTTGGGTCGTCACTATTTACCACAGCCACAAAGTCATAAACCCCGCCTATTAACCCTCCTGCTGTGTTCCGGTCGATTTGGACCAATTTCCAAATTTTCTCTCTGAAAAATGTAGTTAATTTAATCTGACTGTCATAAGGTTCCATGACTTTGTCCACACAGGGCATCTGATCACACAAAATACATTTTGATGATTTTCATAAAATTTGGGGTGTTTATTTATCTTTTGTACACCTGTGGTGTTCCTGGTCAAAAATGACAGGTCATTAGAAATGAATGAGTGAGACTACAATTAGTGTATAAAATTTAGTTCAGGCACATTCCCATTCATCAGATGTACACACTTCATCTCCCAGACCTGCACATGCATGTGTGTTTGAGCACACACACACACACACACACATACACACACACCTCACTCCCCTTCTTGGCTTCCATAGCAACCCCCACAGGAACCTTTCCCCAATAGAATCTTTCCCCCACGGGGAAAGCAAGCAATGCAGGTGTAGTAGCACGGTGGCTAGGAAAAACTCCCTAGAAAGGCCAAAACCTAGGAAGAAACCTAGAGAGGAACCAGGCTATGAGGGGTGGCCAGTCCTCTTCTGGCTGTGCTGGGTGGAGATTATAACAGAACATGGCCAAGATGTTCAAATGTTCATAAATGACCAGCATGGTCAAATAATAATAATCACAGTAGTTGTCGAGGGTGCAAGTCAGCACCTCAGGAGTAAATGTCAGTTGGCTTTTCATAGCCAATCATTGAGAGTATCTCTACCGCTCCTGCTGTCTCTAGAGAGTTGAAAACAGCAGGTCTGGGACTGGTAGACCGATAACCCTGAAGGAGCTGCAAAGCTCCACAGCGGAGATTGGAGTATCTGTCCATAGGACCACTTTAAGCCGTACACTCCACAGAGCTGGGCTTGGAGTGGCCAGAGAGAGTGTCCAGAAAAAAATAAGTAAACATGTTTGGTGTTCACCAAAAGGCATGTGGGAGACTCCCCAAACACATGGAAGAAGGTACTCTGGTCAGATGGGACTAAAATTGAGCCTTTTGGCCATCAAGGAAAATGCTATGTCTGCCGCAAACCCAACACCTCTCATCACACTGAGAACTCCATCCCCACAGTGAAGCATGGTGGTGGCAGCATCATGCTGTGACTGGGAAACTGGTCAGAATTGAAGGAATGATGGATGGTGCTAAATATAGGGAAATTCTTGAGGGAAACCTGTTTTAGTCTTCCAGAGATTTGAGACTGGGACGGAGGTTCACCTTCCAGCAGGACAATGACCCTAAGCATACTGCTACACCAGCGGAACCCATCCAACTTGAAGGACCTGGAGCAGTATTGCCTTGAAGAATGGACAAAAATCCCAGTGGCTAGATGTGCCAAGCTTATAGAGACATGCCCAAAGAGACTTGCAGCTGTAATTGCTGCAAAAGGTGGCACTACAAAGTATTGACTTTGGGGGGATGAATAGCTATGCACGCTGAAGTTTTCTGTTTTTTTTTGTCTTATTTCTTGTTTGTTTCACAATAAAAAATATTTTGCATTTTCAGTGGTAAGCATGTTGTGGAAATCAAATTATACAAACCCCTGAAAAATACATTTTAATTTCAGGCTGTAAGGCAACAAAATAGGACAAATGCCAAGGGGGTGAATACTTTCGCAAGCCACTGTATGTGTTCCTAGCCGCCCGAAAGGTGATGCGCCAAGGTGGGACAACCTCTATGGGAAATGCTTGAGACATGACAGAGAGTATTAAGAGTAAGAACACGGCCTTTGTGTTGGAGGTGCAGTCATAACTCAATATTTTTGTTTCGGGTTTGGCTGCTTGGAGAATTGTTGTCATATCTGATCCAGTGGGGAAATCACACAGGAAGACGTGATGATGCCCTACTGTCAGATATGTTTTTTGAAGCTGCTGAAGTATAATCCATCCTCCCTGTTAGATATGGAACCATGGTCATATCCAAGATCACTTTGGCAGATAAGAGTGATCTTGGCATACTGGTTGAGATAAGGCCAAAGACTATTCTCATATCATCTGTCAGTATGACTTGTAAACGTTGTCCAATACATTAAATAAATTGAGAATGTGCATTTGAACTACCTTGTGTTCATGCCAGAGTCCATTTCATCACTGGTTCTTAACCACGACCAGAAGGACAACCTGTCATACAATTGCTCAATTTTCCCAATGTAATAGAACCATCAAATTGGTGCAGAGTACCACTTTCTTTCCTCACTGAGTTTTATTGTATTTAATCATAGTGAATATCAGCCCAATTCCAAATGTAATTCCAAATGACAGAACCTGGTCCAAGTCCATCGCTCACATGTGTGAATGGTCATGTCAATGTTCGACTGGTGAGACACAGCAGACAGGCTTGGGGGGAAATAGTTTGATGAGTTGGCGTTTGGTCCCTCCTTGCTTAATGTTGGTACCACATTCAGAAAGCGCCTGTTATATTGGATCTTTGTTTGAGCCTACCAGTCTTAATTCTTCTCCTGCTCGTCCACCTGTGAGAATGGTTAAAAACAAAGGGTCAGAAGTGTGGCGTCTTCAAAGCAAACTTGCCAGAAGTGCAAGTCATGTAGAATATGCCACATTCATTTTAGTAGTTAATTTAATTTCTATTAAACACAAAATCCCACCTTGGGAGTAGGTCCCCTGACATTCCATGCTCTGGCCAAGGAGCTTGGACTGGGATAGGAAAAGGAAATGGGAAAGATGAATCAAAGTAAGCCCCTCCAAATAATCTCTTGAAATAATGGTACACAAATAAATGAATCAGACCTGAATAATTTCACGTATTTACAGCAATGTTCTAAAAGCTAGATCCTTAGTGGCTACATAATTATTTTTGTAACTTTTAAATGAATGTTATGAAATACAACTTATAAAATGCCCAGCCTGGTCTCAGACTAGATGTAACATAGTAACTATAAATCTGGGACATTCAAATTAGTATGATATATTACATTTAGTATGGTTACATAAGATCGATGGTTACTAAAGGCAAAAACTAAAGTAGGGTGGTTTGTCAAGGTGGATGGGTGGCCGAACCCTTTAACCTAACTACTAAACTTAACACTAACCCCTAGCCTAGCTAACCTTAGCCATCTAGCTAGAATTTGTATCATATAATACGTTTTTCAAATTCGTAACATATAATAAGATTTGTAATTCGTAGGTCGGTAGCCAATTGGTTAGAGTTTTGGGCCAGTAACCGAAAGGTTGCTAGATCAAATCCTCGAGCTGACAAGGTAAAAATCTGTCATTCTGCCCCTGAACAAGGCAGTTAACACACTGCTCCCCGGTAGGCCGTCATTGTAAATAAGAATTTGTTCTTAACTGACTTGCCTAGTTAAAATATATATATATATATATCATACAAAATGGGTGATGAACATCCATAAATTAACACATAACATACTAAATGGAGTGTCTTGGATTTATGTACAGAATAATACGAAATGCTCTGAGATCAGGTTGCAGTGCTTCTTGCGCATCGTTTAACTCTTACCCCATCAGTACCCAAAATGTAAGCTTTTTTTATTCCAATGTTTGTAAACAAACACTGTATAGCCTCAAAACATGGTTAAAACTATCATTTTTACATCATAGTCCTTACATCCATAGCTGTCAATGAATTTGAGAGTGGTTACATTTCTCCAGGCACATCCCTCAGCTTTGAACCAAAACAGAGCTGGGGTGACCATTTGGTTATTGTTTCAATTAAGGACTAGATTTAATTATTGATTACTTGCCTCCCAACAGTCTGGGGGCAACCTCAAGTGTGCTGAACTCCAGTGCAGACTAGCTGAACACAGCATTGCCCTGCAGGGGCACACCACCTGGTTATCACAGGACAGTCCTTCCAATTCCTCAATATTGGGGAGAAGGGAAGAAAATAAAAGCTGAATACCTTTCAAAAACCAGTTTTCCATCCAACCATTTAATGCGGATGACTTACCTGATGCATGAAAAAAGTTGCAACCGGGCTGATGGAAACATGAAATGCTGGTACAATTTTATAAATGCCGACAGACAATTTGTTTGTTCGACACGATGGGATCTTTTTATGTCTGTAAAGTGTATTATTCTAGAAATGGTGGTGGAAACTCCTTTATGTGCAAATATTGATATAATATAAATGTATTGAAGTAATAAGTTACACTACGTAAGCAAAAGTATGTGGACACCTGCTTGTCTAACATCTCATTCCAAAATCATGGGCATGAATATGGAGTTTGTTCCCCCATTGCTGCTATAACAGCCTCCACTCTTGTGGGAAGACTTCCAATTAGATGTTGGAACATTGCTGCAGGGAGTTGCTTCCATTCAGCCACAAGAGGTGAGGTTGGGCACTGATGTTGGGTGATTAGGCCTGGCTTGCAGTCGGCGTTCCAATTCATCACAAAGGTGTTCGATGGGGTTGAGGTCAGGGCTCTGTGCAGGCCAGTCAAGTTCTTCCACACCGATCTCGACAAACCATTTCTGTATGGACCTCGTTTTGTTCATGGGGGGCAGTGTCATGCTGAAACAGGAAAGGGCCTTCCCCAAACTGTCGCCATAAAGTTGGAAGCACAGAATCTTCTAGAATGTCATTGTATGCTGTAGCATTGAGATTTTTCCTTTCACTGGAACTAAGGGGCTTAGCCTGAACCATGAAAAACAGCCCCAGACCATTATTCCTCCTCCAAACTGTACAATTGGCACTATGCATTGGTGCAGGTAGCGTTCTCCTGGCATCCTCCAAACCCAGATTAGTCCGACAGACTGCCAGAAGGTGAAGAGTGATTCATCCCTCCAGAGAACGTGTTTCCTCTACTCCAGAGTCCAATGGCAGTGAGCTTTACACCAATCCAGCCAACACTTAGCATTGCACATGGTGATCTTAGGCTTGTGTGCGGCTGCTCTGCCATGGAAACCAATTTCATGAAGCTCCCGACTAACAGTCATTGTGCTGACCTTGCTTCCAGAGGCAGTTTGGATCTTCGTAGTTAGGGTTGCTAACGATGAAAGAGGTGGGCCGTTGTTGCTCCTAGACATTTCCACTTCACAATAACAGCACTTACAGTTGAACGGGGCAGTTCTGGCAGGGCAGAAATTTGATGAACTGACTTGTTGGAAAGGTGGCAGCCTATGACGGTGCCACGTTGAAAGTCACTGAGCTCTTCAGTAAGGCCATTCTACTGCCAGTGTGATCGATTTTATACACCTGTCAGCAATGAGTGTGACTAAAATAGCTCAATCCACATACTTTGTACAGTGTACTAATAACAAAGGGACTAAAGTTTCATGATATTTTAAATATCGCCTATTAAGAAGTTGTCCTTGTTGACATTTAAGTCGACAGGAAATATCAAGAGACTCTGGCTAGTCAAATCAAAGTGTATTTGTCACGTGCACAGGATACAAGAAGAGTGGAGGCTGCTATAGCAGCAAAGGAGGGACCAACTCCATGTTAAATAAAGCCCATGATTTTGGAATGAGATGTTTGACAAGCAGGTGCTCACATACTTTCGGTCATGTAGTGTATGTTACAACACAGAGTTTAAATGTATTTTATATCTCACCAAAAATCGCAGGTCAACAAGCGTCATCTGGACCAAAAGGCCATATTAGCATGGGCAACACCATTGAGGGCATCCACCATTTTAACACAGACGGATTTTAATGTAGTGAACTAGGTGGGACTTCCAACTTCATTGGCTGATCCCACCTGGTGACCCTGACGGAGTCATGTCCAACTGGGTTATAAGGAGGGATGAGCCAATCGTGAAGAAGAAAATGAACAACTTTAAAATGAAGATAGCCTCAATTGCTGTCACAGACGCTATAGTGGCACAGATACAAAGACGAGTCCTCTATCTCTATGGTCTTGACTAAAGCTGTGTTCAAATACCCATAATAACATACTGTATACTACATACTTAAAGAGTATATACTACATACTATAAGTTCATTTTAGTATACTGTAAAAGAATGGTATGCTTTCAGTTGAGCGCGCGCTTTGCCTGTCTACCGGAAGTTGATGCTGTTGCTATGCAACCTACTTGTAAATTCAACCTGGAGTGCCAGAGTGCGCTAATTCATAAATTCAAAGATTTTGCTCTTGAGTGTTCAGAGTGCACACTGGATGCTCTGGCGGAGGAGTAGGGTTGTTCCTAGCATTCTGACCTCACAATGGCAGTCAAGCACCCAAGCTAACTGGCTAACTGACACAACAGTGGTAAGCTTGATTACCAACAACGACGAGATGGCCTACAGGGAGGAGGTGAGGGCCCTCGGAGTGTGGTGTCAGGAAAATAACCTCACACTCAACGTCAACAAAACTAAGGAGATGATTGTGGACTTCAGGAAACAGCAGAGGGAACACCCCCTTATCCAAATCAATGGAACAGTAGTGGAGAGGGTAGTAAGTTTTAAGTTCCTCTGCGTACACATCACAGACAAACTGAATTGGTCCACCCACACAGACAGCATCGTGAAGAAGGCGCAGCAGTGCCTCTTCAACCTCAGGAGGCTGAAGAAATTCGGCTTGTCACCAAAAGCACTCACAAACTTCTACAGATGCACAATCGAGAGCATCCTATTGGGCTGTATCACCGCCTGGTACGGCAACTGCTCCGCCCACAACCGTAAGGCTCTCCAGAGGGTAGTGAGGTCTGCACAACGCATCCCCGGGGGCAAACTACCTGCCCTCCAGGACACCTACACCACCCGATGTCACAGGAAGGCCATAAAGATCATCAAGGACAACAACCACCGGAGCCACTGCCTGTTCACCCCGCTATCATCCAGAAGGCGAGGTCAGTACAGGTGCATCAAAGCTGGGACCGAGAGACTGAAAAACAGCTTCTATCTCAAGGCCATCAGACTGTTAAACAGCCACCACTAACATTGAGTGGCTGCTGCCAACAGACTGACTCAACTCCAGCCACTTTAATAATGGGAATTGATGGGAATTGATGTAAAATATATCACTAGCCACTTTAAACAATGCTATTTAATATAATGTTTACATACCCTGCATTATTTATCTCATATGTATACGTATATACTGTACTCTATATCATCTACTGCATCTTTATGTAATACATGTATCACTAGCCACTTTAAACTATGCCACTTTGTTTACATACTCATCTCATATGTATATACTGTACTCGATACCATCTACTGCATCTTGCCTATGCCACTCTGTACCATCACTCATTCATATATCTTTATGTACATATTCTTTATCCCTTTACACTTGTGTGTATAAGGTAGTAGTTTTGGAATTGTTAGTGAGATTACTCGTTGGTTATTACTGCATTGTCGGAACTAGAAGCACAAGCATTTCGCTACACTCGCATTAACATCTGCTAACCATGTGTATGTGTGACAAATAAAATGTGATTTGATTTAGCTACTTCCAAACACAAATGAGAGAATACTTCACTCTGATAATTTTAATCACCCTAGCAGAGCTGGTTAGCAGTTTATGCAGAGCATTGGTGACTATAACTGTGTTGCTGGATTTTTTTGCCGACTTTTACTGATGCCGGGCCACATTGTGTTTTTTACATGTATTTTTATTTAACTAGGCAAGTCAGTTAAGAACAAATTCTTATTTACAATGACAGCCTACCACATTCAACCGGTGTTGAGCGTTTGTAAATTCATCAGTTGTTCCTATGAATGATGTGAATAATCAAGTCAATAAATATTGGGTAGTTAGTTAGATAGCATAAAGTAAATACACTGCCAAGTTCGATGTACTAGTAGCCAACTAACGTTACAGTAGGTCGCTAACATACCAGGTACATACTGCTGTAATGATATGCTATGCGGTTCCTAAGGATAGCGTAGCTTACAAATTGTCAGCCAACATAACGTGTAACGTAATTTACTTTATTACATTGTTCAACATTTTCTTAACATTTGTCATAATTAGTTAAAGCAGCGAATTCCTATCTGCTCTCGTTGGACATCGATAACTTGTGGCATGCGAACTATATCCATACTCCGAGTAAGTAGACAATGGCCCTGATCGGACAGCTCAGAGCCTCTGCTCTTTTCTGTCCATAAGAAATAATTGGATTGGTGGAAGAGGCAGGGCAGGCCTGGAGCAAGGAAGGAGGGTGTGGTCAGCAAGGCATCCCCCGAGGCTGAATGCCCTAAGGTTTTTATCAGAACGGTCGTATCCATACTATGACCAATAAGCACACTATATACTCAATTTACGTCACAAACAGTACTGCTAGTATGAGTATTCGAACACAGTTTATGAATGAAAAGGAGATATTTAACTGCGCATACCTATGACGTTGTATTCTCTGATCCCGCCCACGTGTGGTGGTCAAAAGAAACATGTCGCTCCCCTTCATACACAGATCCGCAATGTTATGCAGAAGATTTAGGGCAAGTTTAAATCTTTACGATCACACGACAAGGATTCCAAATACTACGATACGGTTACGAGTGAGTTGGCTATTTGATATCAATATATTAATTAAAAATATATTTACATGGCCGAAAAGTTGGTCAAATCGAAGTAACAAACGTTAGCTAGCATGAAATCAAGGATACTAGCTAGCTCGTGTCAATGTCAAGCAATACGTAATGTGTTGAATTGGGATGGATTGTTTTTTTTTTTTTCATTAATGAGTTATCATGGGTATGCAGGAATACATTTCTCCCTGTCTCTTCCCCTTTCAAAAACAGACATTCTGTAGCTCAGTTGGAGAAGCAAATATTGGGATATTACAATCTACAGAAGAATACAAATTTGTGGAACGACTGATCCCACCTTCACGAGTGCCCATTCCCCCTAAACATGACGGTCCTTCCCCATCTGGCTGGACTCCTCCATCAGGTAAAGCTTGACACCGGAGATTAATAGCTAATTAGCATAGGTAGTCAACGGTCTTCCGTCTGTTTTCCGTAATCAAGCGCTGTAAACGTGCAAATATGGCCAGTTGCAGCCGGCAGTATATTTTTCGGTGATATGAAAGACAAGGTCCTTATGCTTCCAAAACCATACCGCTAGTGATTCATGTTAGTGTTCAGACCGAGCGTCGGCCCCCCCATCCATCCCATCCCATATACAGAAGACGCCTTTGTCCAATGACTCTTGTGTAATGGAACTAAGTCATGATCAAAGACTAACCTAAGCAGGTGACATTTACTTTATGGTTAACCTCAAATGTTTTTCCATCTTTTCCTTACCCCCTTTTAACCCAACATTTTATAGAGTTACCTCCTGCTTTGCCGTACATGATCCGTCGCTCCCGAATGCACAATGTTCCTGTCTACACAGACCTCACCCATGGCAGCCGCAAGACAACCCTTGTACGCAAAGTTGAAGGGGACATCTGGGTGAGCGAGACAGAATTTCTATGGTTCTTCTGTCAAAACATTTTTTGTAACTTTTGCAGAATTGCAAATCAGTATGGATGACTGACTGGAAGTATAAGAGCTTTATATTTATCTATCTGTTATGTTTTCCTGTCAATATACAATTGTTTCCTCCTAATTAATGGTGCTACTTTCTCCCGTCAGGCTCTTGAGAAGGATGTTAAGGAGTACCTGCAACAGCTTACTGGCAAAGACCTGCCAACACAGGTCAATGAGGTGACCATGACACTTCGGGTCAAAGGTCACTTTGATACAGAGCTGAAGGAGTGGCTGGTGGAGAAGGGATTCTAACTGGACTGCTGGTGAGGTGGTAAACTGTTGCAGAACAGTTGTCAGAGAAAAAGAGTGCATACTTTTCTACATGAAACCCAACAATTTGAAATGCATCCTGTATTGAAATAGAATAGATAATAAAGAGACAGTTGTTTATTTATGTAGATGTGCTCCATGTCAATTATGCTTGTATGGAACACTTTATGCTTGAAAGTTGAATTATTAAATTGGCATTTCCTATTTTTTGGGGGGGGGGGCTGCGTTGTATTGCAATAAAATATCACCATTACCTGTGTGGTGTAGTCAATACTGAAAAATGAATTTACGATTTGGTGTATTACACATTTTTCATGGCTGTTCATGGTGTTTATATATGACGTTGGATACTGCTTGGCATATATATAGGAAATTATACTTGAGGGGAGTCTCTTGAACGATAGTGTGATGTTTATGCAGGCAGGTTTCTATTGGCACATGTTTATTCGAAAAAAGCAATGTCAAAAACAAAACAAAAAAATCATTGCAATGCTCATGGGAACTGCAGATAGTTTTCTGAAGATCGATAATATTTTTATGTTCGACAGGTGAATTATTTTGTCCAACTTTCTTATTGCGACAAATTATGAAATATGTTTTCCGAATAGTAATTATCATTGACATGAAAAATATGGGAAATATTATTCTATCAACCAGCATGGTTTAGGTGGGCTACCAGAGACATGAAACACAGGTGTGAGGGCATACACGCTGGCGCCAATTTATCAAAGGAGAATTGTCCTAAATGGGTGATGGAAACACTTGTCATTTGAAATTAGGTTTTTGCGAGAGAAAAAAAGTTTTATATAGGTGTCCAGCAGTTTATCAACCCAAGATAGTTGAATGGAAACGCACACTAGCAGGCAATTACCGTATCTATTTTATATGCAAACTTTCTAAATGTCGACAAGTTAAAGGAAACACAGCTTGTGACTGAAACGCACCCCATTTCATAATGCATCTTCCATGTCCGCCAGTTAGTTGCCTTTACGATCGTTTTACGACGGATATGCGACAAACTCAGAAACCATTTAGGGTAGGAGTTTCTCCAAAGTTAAGTCTCACACTTTTAATTCTTTGACAGTTTAGGTTGATAAAACGCCAAGCTAATTAGAATTACTGTACCATATCGGATTTGCATGTGTCTGACGATGTACTGATACTTAATAAGGTACGGCCCCAGTGAGCCAAGTTGTCTCTCACGTTGAATGCTGTGAGTGAACTCGGATGCAAAAACATCTTTCCTTCCAGGCAAATTGGACATTCGTCGTTTCACTCAACATTATTACATCTGCATGCAATCAGAATTAGAAACTCATTTGCCCACCCAAAATAATGAATCCAATACTTAGACAGAGAATCCCTCCATCCGTGAGGAAATTACTGACTGACATTGGACCAAATGATCAGCACCGAATGGACTGACACGGAGTCTGATACTATCACTAGAGATGGAATTGAACTTCCTGCCAGAGTAATCACCAATAACAGTGATTTTCTGACACCAGCTGCAGGGAAAGAGAATGGAGATGCTGATCATACAGATACCACAAAGCAAAGTGTGCAGGCTGTGCTTATCCAAACCCTCTTGCTATACCTGTCCACAATACAACGAACCTAACTGTGGAATGGAATACTACCGAACTACAAATCATTCCGTGTGCTCAATGGAATTCTATAAGGAATTTGTTTTACAGAAGCTGAACACATGGGAGATACAGAGAGTGGGGGGAGGAAGAAGATGCAGGATATTCTGCTTAGGAAGAAACATGGGGAAGAGGGAGGGATGGAGTGTTTTAAAGGCTGTTGAGGAAATGGGAGGTAGTGAGGAGACAAAGGAAAGAGCACAGGTTATAGAGCTCCTCTCCAGGTTAGCAGAAATTCAGTCATCTAGGGAAGTGGGTGTGGAGGAGATTAAGGACATTTGAACCAAACTCAAATAGTTAGGAGACGAGGAAGAAGTAGCAGTGCAGGTGGTCGCTGCAAATATTGGAGACAGTCGCTGCAGACATGGAGAAGGGGTTTGAAGAGAGTGAGGAGCTGGACTTTCTGACAGGCTCTCTGGGCTGAATATCAATGCTTTCTCAGAAGAGGCACTGTGGGACCTGTTGAGCAGCCAGGAGAAGAAGTTGTTCAGAAATCTGGGCTCTGGTCCCCCTGTGGAAACCTTAGTGGGAGCAGCACCAGGAGGGGGAAAGCCCAGATGGAGCTACTGGAGGAGGAGATGATGCCGCAGGACAGGAAGGGAGCAGTACAAGAGAAGCAGTGAAGACAGATGATGAAGGACAGAAGGGGCATGTTCATCCAGTTGTGAAGAGTCAAAGTCAAATTGTGGTCATCGCAGATATCGAAGTCAAGGCTTCTGGGGAAGGACTTGAGAGTGTGGGTAAATCAGTGAAAGAGCAGGGACAGAGAAAGGGTAAACACAGAAAGGAGGTGAGGAAGGCCAAGGGGACAAAAATCAACCTCTAATGTGCTTCCAGTCAATGACAAAATCCCACCTCTGAGCTCCTGGTCTTCCCATCCATCCACCCCCTCTTGTTTGCAATGGCTTGGTCAATGCTCTGTTTGACAACACCTTCGCCCTATGCCTGATGATCAATGGTGACATCGAGTCAGACCTAACTCAGGAGTTCTGCCAGATGGTTCTGACTGTGTCCGAGGCTCTGAGCTCAGGCAGGGTGTTCAGCTCCCTTCGGGGGGCCCTTCAGGGAGGGGAGGCAGCCATTTTGTCCAGGGGGTTACTTTGACCGAGAGGACCCCAGCTAGAGCTGTGGAATCCGTGGCTCATATTCTGACTGGGAGAAGTAAGCAGGATGACGTTGGATACTGCTTGGCAGCTTTGAGACAACTCCGTACTGTGCTATCCCAGGCCAGGGCAGCTCTGCCCAAAGGGGGAGATGAAGGGGATATGGGAAATCAGTATTTGAAATAAGAAATGTGAGTTCTTTCAAGCTTAGGGGTTTGACAATGCTGAGTTATGGGGTGAGAAGACTGGCTGCTGAGTTATGGAGAGAGCACAGGAAGGAGGATGAGATGAGTGCTTTGGAGAAGAGTTGAGGAAAAGTGAAGGATGTGTTGATTGAGAATGTTTTAGTATTCTATAACAGTTAATAAAAAGACTCCTATTTACCCATCTTATGTTCAATTCAAATTCAGGGCCAGACTGGTATTACTTGTTTGCATACAATTTTGTAAACATTTATTCTGACTGCAATTACTATTGTTTATTGTGTTTTTTGTTGTTGTAAAAATTCACAACAAAGTTATGCAATAACGTTAAGGTAAACTTAAGGCTTCAATTTCAGTTTTGAAATATTAAAGAAACAGGCTAACCTCTTGTCACTCTCCAAATATCATCCAACATGACCATTTCAATACATGCATACATTTTCCTGATCATTTGAATATCTTTCAGATCAGTGCTAATACACCACAGTTACTGAAATGTGACTCGTCTGTTCTTTTGAAATAAAGTGTAGGGCTGGTTTCTTGGACAGAGATTAAGCCTACTCCTGTGCTAAAACACACTTTAAATGGAGATTCCCCATCGAGCATGCTTTTTAGTCCAGGACTAGGCTTAATCTGTGTCTGGGAAACCAGTCCATAGTGTCCAATCTTGAGGAAGAAAGGAAAGATCAGTATGAAAGCTAATGCTCAAGATTGATCGCGCTTGAGACTCACTAGAAAGACATCACTACTGTGAACAAATGGTAAAGCCGCTGGGCCAAACTGTCAGCTTGTCTGGACAGTTTATATAGAGTCAGAAGTGCCATTTTCTCCACAGTCATCATGTGTAAAGTACATATTCATTATTACAGAGAAAAGACAGCATTTCAGTAGTTTTTGTTCAGTCTAGTCTGTTGAGGTTCAGAAAGTGCACTTTATACAACACAGCTGGCCATCATATGCAGTGTACATCCCTTGCATGCTCCCGGGCCCCGGCTCTGCCCTGACTGCTTCGGTCGAAGCTTAGCTCAGTAGATATAGGGGAAGATCCTGTAGGGCACGCGCCTGCAGTAGCTGTCCCATGCCAGGCCATACTTGGCCCTGCAGTGCCTCTCGTCACGGGCCTCTCGGTGAATTAACAGGACAGTGAAGTACACAACATAAAAGTAAGGTAGAAGATGGTTGAATCCTGGAACAAGACATACAGTACATAGGATCAGAATACAGTGCCTTCAGAAAGTATTCAGACCCCTTGACATTTTGGTACGTTACAGCCTTATTCTAAAATGGATCTACACAATGCCCCACAATAAAAAAGCAAAAAACAGGCTTAGACATTTTTGCAAATGTATTAAAAATACAAAACAGATACCTTATTCAGACCCTTTGCTACACGACTCAAAAATTGAGCTCAGGTGCATCCCGTTTCCATTGATCACCATTGATGTTTCAACTTGGAGTCCACATGTGGTAAATTCTATTGATTTGACATGATTTGGAAAGGCACACACCTGTCTATATCAGGTCCCAGAGTTGACAGTGCATGTCAGAGGAAAAACCAAGCCATGGAAAAACCAAGCCAAGTCAAAGGACTTGTCCGTAGAGCTCCGAGACAGGATTGTGTCGAGGCACAGATCTGGGGAAGGGTACCTAAACATTTCTGCAGCATTGAAGGTCCCCAAGAACACAGTGGCCTCCATCATTCTTCAATGGAAGAAGTTTGGAACCACCAAGACTTCCTAGAGCTGGCCACACGGCAAAAATTAGGAATGGGGGGAGAAGGGCATTGGTCAAGGAGGTGACCAAGAACCCAATGGTCACTCTGACAGAGCTCTAGAGTTCCTATGTGCAGATTGAAGAACCTTCCAGAAAGACAACCATCTCTGCAGCACTCTATCAATCATGCCTTTATGGTAGAGTGGCCAGACGGAAGCCATTCCTCAGTCAAAGGCACACGACAGCTCGCTTGGAGTTTGCCAAAAGGCACAAAGACTCTCAAAACATGAGAAACAAGATTCTCTGGTCTGATGAAACCAAGATTGAACTCTTTGGCCTGAATGCCAAGCGTCACGTCTGGAGGAAAACTGGCACCATCCCTACAGTGAAGCATGGTGGTGGCAGCATCCTGCTGTGGGGATGTTTATCAACGGCAGGGACTGGGAGACTAGTCAGTATCGAGGGAAATGATGAACGGAGCAAAGTACAGAGAGAGCCTTGATGAAAACCTGCTCCAGAGCGCTCAGGACCTCAGACTGGGGGCGAAGATTCACCTTCCAACAGGACAACGACATCCTCAGCCAAGCACACAGCCAAGACAATGCAGGAGTGGCTTCGGGAAAAGTCTTTGAATGTCCTTGAGTGGCCCAGCCAGTGCCCGGACCTGAACCAGATCGAACATGTCTGGAGAGACCTGAAAATAGCTGTGCAGTGATGCTCTCCATCCAACCTGACAGAGCTTGAGAGGATCTGCAGAGAAGAATGGGAGAAACTCCCTAAATATAGGTGTGCCAAGCTTGTAGCATCATACCCAAGAAGACTCGAGGCTGTAATTACTGCCAAAGGTTCTACAACAAAGTACTGAGTAAAGAGTCTGAATACTTATGTAAATAAGATATCCGTTTTGTTAGTTAAAAAATAAAAAATAAAAACATTTAAAAAACAAACAGTTTTTGCTTTGTCAATATGGGGTATTGTATGTAGATCAATGATAATATATATATTTTTATCCATTTTAGAATAAGGCTGCAATGTAACAAAATGTGGAAAAAGTCCAGGGGTCTGACGTGCTGGCTGGATGCAGAGAGGGTCTATTTGATCTCTACTTACCACATGGCAGGGACCATGCCAGGGCCATGAGAAGGTCTCCTAGGTAGTTAGGATGGCGTACGAGGCCCCACCAGCCAGACACCAAAAGGCGCTTCCCAGTTGCTGTGGCAATAGTCTCCAGGTCTACAGGCACAGGGGGAAATTATATATATATATTTCTTTAGTTTTGGACGTGGCATTACCTTTATTGAACTAGGCAAGTCAGTTAAGAACAAATTCCTATTTTCAATGACTGCCTAGGAACAGTGGGTTAACTTCCTTGTTCGACGTCAGATTTTCACCTTGTCAGCTCAGGGATTCGATCTTGCAACCTTTCGGTTACTAGTCCAACACGCTACCTGCCGCCCCATTTGAGAGAGATCAGAATGCAAATTATTCACACTCCATCTGCTCTTTCTGTTGGGGCCAGATTCTACTCTGTGGTGCCTCCTACCGTCCACTGTATTCATTATGCACTTTGTTCCATTATGGAAAACTACATTTGAAACAGCCAGTAATACAGATGTCATCAGTGAGATGGCCCATTTCTATCGATCCTCTGAAAACTGTTAAACTGATTTAAGAAAAGTCTATTAATTCCAAACTAAAAACGTGTGGAAGTTGCCATGCCAGGAAATCGAATCAAGAAGTTGAATACTAACTTGCAACACTGGGATGCGTAGGGTCCCGTCTGAATTGGTTCTTCTGGGAGTTTGATTTTCTGAAGATATAATACCCAGCACCTAATGACAAGAAGAGATAAAATACATTCCATTAATAAGGGGACAAACAAATATAACAAATCTTTAAGTGAAGAATGCACACTTCCCCACCCCACATCTTAAAACATGATTTACCATTCAATGTGACTATAGCTGTTGCTCCTAGAGGACTAAGGGACTGTGGGTGCACGACCAGGAAGGCAGCTTGCAGGCTGTACGTAAAGGGAACCCAGGCCAGGTCCCCAAAGACCAACATAAACCCAAAGCCATCATGCACTATGTCCATGGTGGTCAGCACAGCCTCCTGCAACATCACAGAGAGAGCATCAGTCAAGAAAATATATTCCACTGTCAAATGAAACATACAGCACTGCAGAAATGTAATGAATTTTAGGGCTCAATATACATCCGCTGTGTAACACCACAACACATTCAATTGGCATCAAACTGTTATACCACTGTTATTTCCTAGCTATTCCTGTGGACTGTCCTCTCACCTCATTCCACAGAGCATCCGCCACATAGAGCAGCTGGAAGCCGTTGACCAGTATCATGGCCAGGGAGGCGGAGTCCCGTAGCTCCACCTCTTTCATTAGCATCCCAAAGTTAATCACCACCTAATTGGAAGAGAGTATTTTTTTTTTACATATCAACACAATTATATTTTACTTCATATAATATAGTCACCCTTGCTCCATTTCCACTCACCCAGCCAATCAGACCTGGTCTCAGCTCACAAAAATACTTCAGATCAAAGCTTCCAATCCGCGGGTTCAGCTCTCGTCCCATAAAGAAATCATACAGGGGGTTTCCTGTGTGAGATATAGCAGGCGTGAGCCTATACAGGAAAACCTCTAATGCATTTTGATGTATGTTGTTTACTTGATATTTTATGTTACTTCTCTAATCCTGCACCACCCTTACCTGTGTTTCCCCCCTGGGCAAGGGCATGGTGAGGGGCCCAGAAGGAGCATATGTAGAGGTACAGGGAGAGGAGGAATGACACCCCAATAGCACACACTGCCAGGGGCAACAACAGCTCAAAGAGATACCCCAGAGGCATCCCCAGCCATAGTGACAATGTCAACAGCACAGCTGTGCTGCAAAGGGCATAAAAACCTGTAGAGGGAGAGAGAAATAGAGAAATATAGAAACAGAGATAGAAAGGGTGAGGGAGCAGGTGGGCGGGATAGATACAATAGATAATTAGTTGGGAGAAGGAATCACACAAAAACACAAGTTGAGTTTGTACTGAGTAGCTTGCAACAAGATAAATCATTGTGGACTAATGGCCTGCATAGCTCAAGATCAATGACACCTGCAGTAGATGAAAGGAAAACATAACCAATTAACTCTTCGCACCCAGCTCAAAGCAAACCTGCCTAAAATTGAAACTGTACACATTGGAACACACTACTTCAAAGCTTTATTTCTGCACCCGCCAACCCTACAATACCGTTTATGGGGTACTTGAGTCTCGAGCCATCTTTTAGCACCATCCCCTCAGACAGCTGCAGGTAAGACAGAGATATGTGTATCAGCCAAACCTCACATGACAACGTAGTCAAGAGACAAGGTCTCCAGAACTCAAAGATATTCATAATTAACAGCTCGTCTCACCTTCCCCATAGGCAGCAGGTAAAAGAAGCTCTGGAGGGCCATCCAGCCCAGTATGAGAACAGGGGCCAGGGGGTCCCATAGCTGGGCTGTGGGGGGCAGGACAGGGGGCCACTGGAGCACGCTGGCCACAGGGGAGCGACATACACAGAGCAGGTAAAGTACCGTCAAGGGCAAGAAGACAGGTATACAGGTGGCACCTTCAAGGGGGAAGAGGAAGAGAGACCAAGGAAGTGAAGTTGGTAGAGAAGAGAATGGGTGTGAGAGGGGATTTCAATATGCCTATTTAAAACTGAACATGCAAAATGTGTTTTCTTTTTAATAAAGCAAACTCACCCAAAGTCCCCCCAAATTCCTTTTCTGCTTGTGGGGATTTTTGTTTGTTGAACTTCATTATCTGTCTCCTGTGAAAATGTTAAGAGGAGGGCACTGGTAGTGTGCATGCTCAAGACAAATGTGTATAGGCAGCAATAAAGACCTTTATCTCATATTCTCTGAATGAACTGGACTAGTATAGACTCTAGTGACTACTATAATATCCTACTTTATTGTTGATGTTGAGAAATAAAAACATAACTCTGCCAATATAGTTAATCTCTAGCGTAACGAGGATACGATTCGGTTGAATGACACAATGTAGACAGATACAGGTTACATCACAGAAAAACAATTCCATGCGCATTAATAGATAGCAGCTAAAGAGAACATTTTTGCGTTGGACGTAAACCAAGAACATTAAGGTTTTTTTTCCAACATCGCATAATTTATAGCGTCACTCACCTGTATTCCTCATGTATACTCACGCCAAACAACAAGTACAGTGCGACGATAAGAACGCGTGCGTAGAACTGCCCCCAAAGATACCCCCCTGACATGACCCATCTCTAAACCAATGGGATTAAGCCATGGTCATCAGAAGAGCATGGAGAGGGGAGCGTTAAACCAATCAAATTTACGCTGGGGCGGTGACCACATATATCATAGGGCCGAGAAAAGTGGTCAAATTTAATGTACAACTTTTTACTCTATAGCGCTCTTATTGGTTGCTAGAGACTTAACTCTTGCTTATGACGTGAGAAAGTACCTACGCAAACATTATTTCCATAATTGATGCAAAGTATGATGATTAATCAATCATGATTCAAAATGAATTGAAACACAAAGTTATTACTTAGAATGCTGACACTTTATATAACAATACAGAGATGATGAATTGTAACATAATTAGTATAATTTAAATTGCAAGATTAAGTGTGCAATGGGAAAACAAGTGAAATACAAATAATTGAGATCACGTCCTTGAATTTGAAATGCAGTATTAAGTGTGCAAATTGAGATCACGTCCTTGAAAGCAGGAGGCGCAACTCTGCTTTACATCCGTTTATGAGTTTGATTTTTTAAATTCAATTCATATTACCATATGATAATGTTTGTTATTACTAATCAAATTAATATAGATGCATCCCACCCAAACATCACATCATTCATAATAACATTCATAGTAACCCCAATCCCCCTCCTGACCCACATTTACATCATAGGAATCAAGAGTATCAAGTAAAAGCCCTCTTTGTCCAATCTTCAATGTTCAGTTAACTTCAAGGCCTTTTTTTGGTTTTAACCTGTTACACCCTCTTCAATTTCACCATCACAATTCACCAGTTCCTCAACCAATGTGACCTTTGGCCTTTAACCTCTCTCACAGATGACCTCAATCACGCTCTGCTCCATGGGAGCGGGGTCCAGGCAGCGGTGGGCAGTGCTGCCAACTATCTCGTCGAGTAGGAAGTGGACCAGGTTTTCATCGGAGACGAAGCGCCACAGATACATCTGCAGGTAGTTGCAGTCAACCTGGATCTGCTGCAGGCCGTAACGACCAAAGGTACGCAGACGGACACACTCCAGGAACGTCTTCAGACTGATCTTTATGATCCCTGTCACCACAGAGACCTGAGAGAGGAGATTAAGATTGTCAAATTGGGGGGTGTAAGAGACAGTCTCTATGCAAGGGGTCTCCAACATTTATAGCATGAAAGCTACTTTAAAAAAAAAATGCTACTCATTTTTTTTTTATAGCTTTCAAATAGGCACATTCTTCTCCTCTACCCTGCAACTCTTCACCAGGCCCTTGTTGTAAAATAGATGTGTTTTCTGGTAAAATAATGGTTAATAAGGGGCCCCATAAAATTATCTATTGTATTTTCCCGGATTCAGTTCTGTTCTATTTTCCCTGGTTTTGTTTTTTTCCCCCTTTTTTAAATTTTTTAAAACTCTCAATATTACAATTATTTATATAGAAACAATGAAAATGGATGTTCTGCGTCCATGTTAATTCTCAAATCACATCCGAAGACCAATTTTAAGGTCTGATTTTTTTTTTAATAACAATGTTTTGATTTGAGTGCAATTCCCCTTTAATTGTGAATTTCATTGCTCAGTGTAGCAATGTTTCTGTTAGGCCGAATGCTGCAACATGTCATGGCCGAGTTTTCAAAACAATGGCCACCCAATTGCTACAAATAGTTATGATATCTGTCAGGTAAGCCTACTTTGCAGTCAACGACCTTCTCAATCAAATGTTATCATTACTGGCATCGCTAACTGGCTACTTACAGAGTGAGCATAGACAAATGAGTGCACCAGACAGACAGAAATGCAATCTTTTTGGAAATTAATTGGCAGATACTGTGTTACATTTGGATTTTAAAGCCAAGAGGCACTAAACAGGGGTGGGATAATGTCAATGTTGCTTTGATTGGATAGTAGCCGGGATCTTTATGTTTATGACAGTTTGCGATGGAACACATGAAAAAAAATTGCCTGTACTTTTAGAATTGCTTTGCGAGCTACTCATAGGTGGGCAGTGAGCTAATGGTTGAAGACCCCTACTCTAGGCCCTAAGCTACCAGAGCTCTGTGACCCCTCCCTACCCACTTTGTTAAACTCCACAGGACTGAAGATGTCGATCCGCTCAGAGAAGAGCTTGTGTATATTACTCAGGAAATTGGTATCCATAGCTGCACTGCAGGGAGACAAAAAACATTCATAAGCCATTAGGAAAGATAGCAGAGGCAGGATCAGTCTAAACATCCACACATTGTGATGCAGTGTTAATGTATTGTGTTGTTATGAAAGGGTTGTGTGGTAGGCGACTGTAGTTCTGGTACCTGGGTGTGTAGCTGGGGGCGTAGCGGGTTTGCTGCCTAGAGCCGCTGTAGACAGAGAAGGTCCTTTTGCTGGAGTCACTGCTGTGGGCTTTTCTCGTCCCCTCCTCATAGAGAAGACTCACCTGTAGGGCAACACAAGGAGAGACAGATCAGGGGAGGGAGTAAAGCTGTTTAGATTTCTAGCACTGATGATGCTTTTGTCCACTCACATTCATACAGTGATTAGAGTTTTCCTACATTCCAAAGGGTTTTATATAGATAACGGACATTACCTGCACATCAATGGAGGTGGTGTCCTCCACCACTCTCTTCATCACAGCACGGACGTTCCGTGGCTCGATGGTGTTGACCCAGTCTCGAGTCTCCACACTCTTTCTCAGCATCTGGGATATGATCAGGCCCTGAACCTATCAAACAACAAGAGAGAAGAGGTCAGCTTTGAAATAGAAGGAATAGGCCTGAAATGGCCAGTCGCAGCAACAGTAATTTGTTGGTAAAGTGGGAAAATGTGTACAGTGCCTTCAGAAAGTATTCCTACCCCTCGACTTATTCCACATTTTGTTATGTTACTGCCTGAATTCAAAATGGATTAAATCTTCTTTTTTTCTCACCCATCTACACACAATACCTCATAATCAAGTCAAAACGTGTTTTCAGAAATTTTCAGAAGTATTCACACCCCTTAGTCAATACATGTTAGAATCACCTTTGGCAGCTATTACAGCTGTGAGTCTTTCTGGGTAAGTCTCTAAGAGCTTTGACACCTGGATTGGACAATATTTACAAATTCTTTTCAAAATTCTTCAACCTCAAATTTGTTGTTGATCATTGCTACACAACCATTTTCAGGTTTTGCCATAGATTTTCAAGCAGATTTAAATCATAACTGTAACGCAGCCATTCAGGAACATTCACTGTCTTCTTGGTAAGTAACTCCAGTGTAGATTTGTCCTTGTGTTTTAGGTTATTGTCTTGCTGAAAGGTGAATTCATCTCCCAGTGTCTGTTTTTATCCTGAAAACCTCCCCAGTCCTTAACGATTGCAAGCATACCCATAACATGATGCAGCCAACACCACCATGCTTGAAAATATGGAGAGTGGTACTGAGTAATGTGTTGTATTTGCCCAAAACATAACTTTTTGTCCTGAACACAAAGTTAATTGCTTTTTGTTGTTGAAAACGGGATGCATGTAAGTGTAATTAATAACTTCACCGTGCTCAAAGGGATATTCAATGTCTGCTTTTTATTTTTAACAATAGGTGCCCTTCTTTGCAAGGTATTGGAAAACCTCCCTGATCTTTGTGGTTGAATCTGTGTTTGAAATTCACTGCTCAACTGAGGGACCTTGTAAGTCCGGGGCACAGAGATGAGGTAGTCATTCAAAAATGTTAAACACTGTTATTGCACACAGAATGAGTCCATGCAGCTTATTATGTGACATGTTAAGAAAATGTTTACTCCTGAACTTATTTAGGCTTACCATAATAAAGGGGTTGAATCCTTATTGACTTAACATTTACATTTTTTACACGTTAGTCATTTAACAGACGCTTTTATCCAGAGCGACCTACAGTAGTGAGTGCATACATTTTCATACGGGTTCCCCGTGGGAATCGAACCCCCAACCATGGCGTTGCAAGTGCCATGCTCTACTGAGCTACACATTTCAGCTTTTCATTTTTAAGGAATATGTAAAAATGTCAAACAACATAATTCCACTTTGACATTATACGGTATTGTATGTAGGCCGGTGACCAAAAAAAATCTCAATGTAATCCATTTTAAATTCCGGCTGTAACAAAACAAAACGTGGAAAAAGTCAAGGGGTGTGAATACTTTCTGAAGGCACTTTTACCTTAACATAATGCTTCAGTAGCTTCTGTGCTGCCTCTCTGGCCTCTCCACATAAAGCTGCGACTGCAGTTACAGGAGAACGATGCTGTGAAAACGAGAGAAACATGAGGATATTATCAGCATGTGATACACATTTCTCATGACTAAAGAGGACCTATTATTTGGATAGATACTCTTACATTCCCATCAACAGCGTTGAAGAAGTGTTCAGTCTCATTGGCATATTTACCTGCACGAGGAACTGCTCGTCTGTGAGGGTGAGGATGTAGGTGATGGTGGAGGTTTCGTAGTCCAGGCAGAGGCGTGACAGCAGCAGGAGGAGGGCAGGGGGTGTAGAGCCGCCCCTGTCTCCCGCACTCTCACAGAACTGACGTGAGGACTGGCACACAAACTTAATGAAGTTAACCACAAGGCTCTCACGTACACCCTGGCTGCAAAACTCCCCCTGAAATAGAGAGGTGAAAGAGAGTTGTCAATGACATAAATAGCATTCCAAATTCTGAAAATAAGGCAAACTATCAGAGCAACTCACAAACTGAGGGACACAACTAACCCACAAAAGCATCAGTATTAATCTCACCTTGAAGTAAGGCTTATTGGAGAAGGTGATGTCCTTTGCGGTGAAGAGGTGCACTGATGCCAGCACTGACTTGATCTGATTGAGAATGGAAGCAGACAGAGAGGAGAGGAGCTCTGGCAGGCTGGCGGGAGCATCTTTCCCAGTGGCTGATCCCGCCAGATGAGAGCCCCCTCCAGCTGAGCTTCCACCCAGCCGAGGGGCTGCTAGGGCCTGCCTCACGTCTCTCAGGCTGTCCAGGTAGAAGCTCTGCAGGGCTGCCAGGTACTGCTTGATCCTCTCCCTGGCTGCTCGCACCACGATCTCAGTCCCTTGGCTGGGCACAGCAGATCCAGGCAGCAGTTTGGCCACGGCCTGGAGCCTGCGGTGGAAACGGTCCAGAGCCCGGACCAGAAGAGAGTTGTCTCCAACACTTTTCTCCTCCTGTATCCTCCTCTCCACCAGCGAGAAGTAGCAGGTGGCCATGGCATCCACGAAAGCATGCAGCTTGCCAATAGCCATCTGGGGGATGTTTTTGGAGGCCAGATTACCCTCTTGTGGACGGTTGACAAACAACTCTTGGTATGAGGCAATGACCAAGCAAAGGCTACTGACGAATTCATTGCAACCTCTGTCTATGAATTCCAGAATATCAGTCCTTGAGCTGGAAGAGAGGAAGGGATTGCCTGGAGAGGTGGGGTCAGTGGGAGATCCAGCAGTGGGTGCAGCTGACAGTCTGCGGGCAGGGCCAATGGAGGGATCTATCACTGATGTGGGTCCAGAGGACAATGGTGGTCTTAGCTCCGCCTCCAGTCCTCTGAGGTTTGTTTCCAGTCGTGACTGGGCGTGGATCAGGAACTTGTCACACAGTTCCTCTGCTGGCTCATCCAGCTGCAGCAGAAGCTCCACACACTCTGAAAGGTCCTTCGCACTCGAACCTCCATCTCTGCAAACACAGTCAACACCAGGCAGAGGTAAGGCATCCATGCAGAGGCATAATGTATTATTACTATAGAATATGAACTAGAAATGAAAATTCAAAGAACATTGTTTTGCAGCCATACTAATCTCAGTTAACACAGAACTAAAGTCAGCTTCTCCATTAAGTTCTGGGTCCATACATGTTAAGAGAAGAGATCAAGAAATGCTAGAAGGACCAGAACGAGGATCTCCACCCTTTTTCTTTGCAATTTAGGTGCCGAATGTCCCCTCCCCTTCTGAAATTCAAATGATGCGAACACCTGCGAAATCATGATTTGTCTAAATCGCCAGTGAGGAAAAAACAAACACCGGATCTACTGCTGCTCGTTATCTTACGTATCCCATTCGGTCCCGACAGATTCTCTCGGTTTGCATGCAGAATCTTTCCACAAGTGACTACTTCTCCTACCTGAACTTCTGCCTAAGCTCCTGTGCCAGCTTGTCCATGATGGCATGACAGTCATCCTGGATGCCCCTGAAGGAGGGCATGTGGCTGTACTGCTGCAGCACGCAGCGGGCACGACGATGGGAGCTCACCGCCTGGGAATAAGCCTGCAGCTCCAGACACTTATTCAGCCTGGCAGGCAGCTCAAACAGGAACTGCAGCTTTCGAAGGAGGTTGTGGACTCCTGTGTGGGGGGAGGGAGAGAGGAAAAGTTTGAACAAGTAATCTGACAATGATAGGTATATGACCAACAAATACAATTTGTTATTTAGTTATCATTTCAGGCGATGGAGGCGTGTCACCACAGGTTTCATTACGGACCTGACAGTTTGGTTATCTGTGCATGCTGGTCCTGAAGAGTCCCACTGATGTGTGCACTGAACTCTGTGATAGCAGCCATGTTAGTAGAGAGACAATCCATTTCGTCCTCCATCTTCTTAAAATCATTCTTCATTTTTCTGATTGTGTCTAGTGGGAGGAGATGAGGGCATTCATTCATTACATGGTATGTATACTGAACAGTGAGTGACGCAAACATGATATCCAATGCATCGCATACAATGTCTCCTATTTGCTTACCTGTGGCAGAGATGAACTTGTTGTAGTTCTCATACACCAATGTCTGCATGTCACTGTCCAAGGAGCGGATCTGCTTCACCATGCAGCTCTCCTGGTCCATCAGCTCACCAAGGGAACATTCTCTCCTAAACTGCAGCCACCAATGACATAAAGGTCCGTTTTGAAGACAAGACAACAGACATCACTGAGTGACAGTACTCCCTGGGTGACTGACGCCAATGCCAGATAAGCAGTTGGCATTGGCTCTTGTACAGAAAATAATCGTTTGCCTCGATTTCATTTGTTGTCTTATGTTCAATTAATATATGGCATCCAGACACAGAAATTGAATTTTACCTTATTGAGATAAACCTCAGGATCGAAATGCGTGCCGTTTATATCGCAAGGATTCATCGACTCTGCTTGATCCACGGTCTTTCCTTCCTCGTTCAACCCATAATAGAGCTTCAACATACCGTGCACTCGGCGCTTCCGCGCTGGGTCGGAGTCAGGTGGTGTGGTGGCCGTAGCACAAATATCCCCGTCCATTTAAACTGAATACCAGCGAAATTGTTATGAATTGCAGGACAGACCAAAGAACAGCTAAATGTAACCGCCAGGTAAACAGAATACCAGCTATTCGCCACTAAAGCAAACAGAGAAGTTACCGTACATGTCCCGATGAGAAGCCCGTGATAAACGAGCCAGTAGGTGGCAGCAATGACTCAAAAAACACCAAATCAAGGAACAGAGGATCGGATATTCAAAACATTTTATTGATCAAATATGAACAAAAAAATCTACGATTGTAAGGTTTAAAACACAATTATAACAAATCTTATAGTTTTGTCAAAACAGTACAAAGCTGAATAAAAAAAACGTATTGTGGGTCACTGGTTAAGTTTGGTAGTGCACATTATATAAATTACAAAGGAAAGAAAACAGTGAAGTTACAGGGTTCAATATATTTTAGTCTCTACGGCTGCGTTTACACAGGCAGCCCAATTCTGATATTTTGCCCAATTGTAGGGAAGATAGCTTATCTGACTAATTGTTTTTTAAAAATCAAATCAGATAAGCCATCTTGCCTATAATTGGGGAAAATATCAGAATTGGGCTGCCTGTGTAAACGCAGCCAATGTACACACACGAGGTAAAGTAAATGTATAGCAAACAGAGCAGATCATGTTCGACAAACAAGCCTACACGTTTACCAGGTCAGTCTCTCAATGGCCAAATTAATACTGAAAGAAAAAGGCACGTGGTCTTTTTATCCAGACTATTGCTTCATTTGAGTGTGAGAAAGACAGAAACAGAGAGACAGTGTAAGAGTCTAAAATTATTAGTCCAAGTTATTACTCCAATAATAATACTAAGAATACAAATAATGACCAAAGGTAAAAACTTGACAGTATTTCTGATGTATCAATAGTGCATGTTTAAGATATTGAATGTTGTGCATGTACAGGAAGTGAGTACACCACCATCTTTTTAATAAGGAATACCACATCCATAGATCGCGTGCCTTAGGAATCGGAACATTTTGTTGTCTTTGCATAATTGACCATATCAGTTATAACATAGTGGAAACCACATTCTTCAGTTTAACACTTAATTGCAGAAGAGATATACAGTAGAATCGCTCCTCTCATACTGAAGAGAGATCAGCAGAAGAACTGTCATCAGGAAACACATCCTCTTGCTGAATGGTCAGCTAAGTGGGTGAGACTAAATGTACTTTTCTGATGTGCAAACCGACTAGCCAAATCTAAAACCGACCCGTACCTTAACCCAGACCCTAACCCACATTTAACCAATTCAAAAAGTAAATATTGGTTTACGCATCAGAAAATTCTCTTTAGTCTCTCCCCTCCCAAGTCAAGCTGCCCTTGCATAGTGTACAATATAAACAATAACAGTGCTAGAATGCTAGGCCTTGTCATTTCTGGGAGGGAGATACAGATAAAGTCCATGATAACCATGAGACTCTGAATCTGAGTGTTTAGCACGGAGAGGCATAGACTACCACAAGATATACGTTTGTTTTGGTACAAAGACTGAGGTTTGAACAAGATAGTTGCAGAGCCTCCAATATCGCCCTCCTTTCAGATAATACAATCTGCATGACAGATTTTTACCTTGTCAGCTCGGGGTTACCAGCCCAGCAACCTTCCGGTTACCGGCCCAACGCTCTAACCACTAGGCCACCTGCCACCCCCCAATTCATCCCAAAGGTGTTCGATGGAGTTGAGGTCAGGGCTCTGTTCAGGCCTGTCAAGTTCTTCCACACTGATCTCAACAAACCATTTCTGAATGGACCTCACTTTGTGCACTGGGGCATTGTCATGCTTTAACAGGAAAGGGCCTTCCCCAAACTGTTGCCACAAGTTGGAAGCACAGAATCGTCTAGAATGTAATTGTATGCTATAGCGTAAATACATCCCTTCACTGGAACTAAGGGGCCTAGCCCGAACCATGAAAACCAGCCCCAGACCATTATTCCTCCTCCATCAAACTTGACAGCTGGCATTATGCATTTGGGAAGGTAGCGTTCTCCTGGCATCCTCCAAACTGAGAATCGTCTGTCGGACTGCAAGATAGTGAAGCGTGATTCATCACTCCAGAGAACACATTTCCACTGAGTCCAATGGTGGCAAGCTTCACACCACTCCAGTCGACCCTTAACACTGCGCACGGTGATCTTAGGCTCCGCGGCCACGGAAACCCATTTAACGAAGGTCCAAACAGTTCTTGTGCGGATGTTGCTTCCAGAGGCAGTTTGGAACTTGGTATTGAGTGGAGCAACGGGTGACAGGTTATTTTTTTACACGCTACATGCTTCAGTGGTCCCTTTCTGAGAGCTTGTGTGGCCTACCACTTCGCGGCTGAGTTGTTGTTGCTCTTAGGCATTTCCACTTCACAATAACAGCACTTACAGTTGACCAGGGCAGAAATCTGACAAACTGACTTGTTGGAAAGGTGGCATCCTATGACAGTGCCACGTTGAAAGTCACAGAGCTCTCCAGTAAGACCATTCGACTGCCAATGTTTTTCTATGGAGATTGCATGGCTGTGTGCTTGATTTTATACACCTGTCAGCAACGGGTGTGGTTGAAATAGCCAAATCCACTCATTTGAAGGGGTGTCCACATACTTTTGTATATATAGTGTACATAGTCATTGCACAAACTCCATCTGAAGGAGAACTGTAATAAAGGTCCCCTATCACAAGGGTAAAAGCTCAAAGGTGGCGCTACTGTCAATGTTACCACTACTCATCAACAGTTTCATATTAAACTCCAACTGGTTCAACTTGACCAGTGAAGCAATGCCACTCAATGTCACTTTCCAGCACCTAAAGAACGTAACTTCATATACACAACATTTAACCATAAATATTTATTCACACTTAAATCCTACTCTTGGTCCATAGTATTTTTGCAATCAAGAAGATAAACCTCACCAACTCCCTACATATCTTTTAGCCTTAATCTCAACTTGCATGTTCAGTTTTGGTCTCCAGTTTTGATCTAGCAGTGCCTAGATCAGAGATGGAGGCTCAACCTTGCTCCACCTGTACTGATGAGTATGTAGGTGGCTGTGCCTGCCTGGTGAAAAAGGAAGCAGCTCTCTTCGGCTTCAAGCGTTTGATTTCTTTACCTGCCCGGAGGACAACAAATGCATTTAACAGTTACTTTTACAACCTAACCTGATCAACAAATGAATCTTATATGGATGGTTGATACTGACGAAATGAATGACATGCATGATGCTGGCCTCTCCCCAGACTCACCGTTGTCCACATAGCTGATGGTGTTCAGTGTATGGACCCGACTGCACACCACACTGCTCTGCCTGCGCAGTTTCCCTCGCCGACCGCCCCTTCCTCTGTCACTGTTCCCTGCCTGTCCAGCAGGCTGATGGGATAGACTGACATCATTGTCCGTTTCTGTCGCCGCCCCTCCTTCGGCTGCAGACTGTAGCTCCACACAGAACTCAATAAGACCGCTCATAAGTTCTGCCTAGAGAAATGAGGGAAGAAAGAACAGTAGCAACTCTGGTCACTTCAATGACATCTATGACCACCTAATTATTTTTTTTATTATACATTTTAAAAAGGTAGGTTTAAGTTTCATTACTTGTTTTGAATAGATCTTCAGTAACTTGTTCACAGGGGTGCCGGCCTCCTCCCCATCGAATTCAAGCCACAGGATGTGCGAGTCACCTTCCCCCTCGGGGTAGCTGTGGTCCCAAGACAGCTCACTGAAACGCAGTCCCAGGAGCACATGCTGTCATGGAGCAGGAATGCACCAGAGAAAACGAGGCAGAAAAGTAGAAGGTTGGGTCATTCAGTGAAGTCTTTTTGCATTGATCGAGGACACCTCTGGTTCATACAAATCCACATCTTACTTAATCACACACAGTAAAATAGGTCATATTCTGCTAGTAATGTAGAGGAGTTATCATTTATTTAACAAGGCATGTCAGTTAAGAACAAATTATTATTTACAATGACGGCCTACCCCGGACGACGCTGGACCAATTGTGCGCCGCCCTTTGGGACTCCCAATCACATAAATCAAATCAATCACGGCCGGATGTGACACAGCCACTCACAGCTTGATATTCCAGGTCTCACCTTCTCTTTGATGTCCATTACATACACCCCCTCCAGACTAATCCCCACATTAACAGCTTTCCGTCCTGCTCTATGAAGAATCCCCTGAGCTGGCTTGTCAATCTCCCCCGAGAAGAAAGCACACCTGGCCAGACAAGAAACAAACATGATGCAAGTGACCTGTGAAGAAGATCCAAACTGTGAATGTGTTCCATGCAGTTAAGTTGAGGCCAATAGTTTGACTTGTTCCTTACCCATAGTAAGGCAGAGAGTGGCATGTGCTGAGGTACTGGCGTAGATGCTGAGTGGGCTCCGGGGGGGTGCTTCCTAAGGTGCTGATCTTGCGATACTCCTCCAACAGGTTGTGCTCCAGCCCTGCCTGACGGCCCCCTTTTCCCCTCAAGGTAGAAAACAGCCCCCCACCTCCCCCTGATACATGTGCAGGCAGGAAGGATATCAGCTTCTTCTCTCTGAGGGAGATGGGAGAGGAGAAGCAATAGTCTGGGTATTATTTTGAGCTCTTAAAAACAATACACAACGTCACCAAGAGGCAGACGTTCAGATGCCTAGCATAGTTTACCTTAAAGCAGCAGTGGCTTTCTGGTCGTCCAAACCTACTCCCAGTTCCATAGCAAAAGACAGTGCTCCCAAGCCCGTCCAGGTTTCAGGGTCACAGGGGAAGCGGCCAGCGAGGATGTTAACCCGTGCCTCGTCGTAAAGTAGTCTCAACACCCCCTCGTCTTCAATCTGGAGGGAAATACCATGCAATGAAATGTGGAATACAGGAGGATCATAACCTTTTGTCTGAGGGCTGGTGCTAGAGTGCTCTGGGGTATGCGTCTACAACCAGGAAAGTATAATCTATCCATTTGACTTACCACGACACAACTTGACTGATATCCCCCCCAACAGCTTCATGTTAAATTTAAGGAGAAAACAACAAGCAGTACCTGCAGTTCTTTAGACTTGGGATGAAACACATTCCTTCTGTACTGCAAGCATGGCTCATCTGGAGAGAAAAAAAAGGAAAGTAGGGCATGAGGAGGGTAATACAGAACATTGTTATATGATGGCAGATGTACGGCTTAGGATTAGTGATGTTGGGTCAGTGGTAACATGAGGTCAGGTTGACAAAGCAATATGAATTCAGCAGTGGGGATGACCAAAATCTAACAGATGTGAGACAAAAATGTTAATCTGCCAAAAATACAGAAACAAATAGAAAAGATTACAGAAACACACAAGCTCATCCCTACACACAGAGACACAGGCAGTCTCACCTTGAGATATGTCCTCCTCTGAGGCCTCAGTGAAGCGATACAGCAGGTCCTGCCACTGGCGGCACAGTTTGTAAGGCTGATGCTTCGGCTTTAACTGCAGTTCTGAGAGAGGAGGAAAAGGCATGTAGTAGACAACGATGTGATAATTAATGAAAATTATGAAAAGCATTCTCATGGCATAACAAAGAAAGGAATTTGGCATGACAAAGCATGCTAATAAATAGCACCATATCCACAAGCCGCAGACTTGGCCTACACTCATTTCCTCTGTAGTGATCCCTTCCCTATTTTACAAACAATGCCAGTCTTTCAGCAAGACAGTAGTTAAAAAAAAGAAGCATTCAAATTGTAAAATGTTCCTCTTATGGCCCAAGTGCTCTCTTCGAATTGCCACCAATACATAATACAATGAACCAGACCAGCCTCAGACAACACTATTCCTTTGTAATACATATCTGCCTTTCTTCTCCTGATCAAATCAAGAAACTTTCAAATGAATGGCCAAGTTGCTTATATTAAAATAACAGCATGTGCCGCACAGTTGTTTGAGGGCTAGGGGAGGAGGAGGAGGGGGAGGAGGAGGGGGGAGGAGGAGGGGGGGGGAGGGAGGGGAGGAGGAGGAGGGGAGGAGGAGGAGGGGAGGAGGAGGGGGGCAGGAGCATACAGAGTGAGCTGTCATTACCGAGCAGAGGAGAGCAGAGCCAGAAGGCAAAGGCATCCATTGCAGAATCAGGAATGTGGAGAGCCTCCCGGACACTGCGGCCTAGCTCCTGGACACTCACACAGGCAACCCCCTCCACACACAGGTGTACTGCACTGTCACCCACCAGGTACACAAGCACATCTTGAGCTGTAGGAGAACAAAGCCAGGGATGGAAGTCGACATAATAATCTAATGCAAAACATGGAATGTCTGCAAGCCATGGTGATGTCATGAGCTTACATGAATCAGTTTGATATATACACAAGGCTATTAAACACCATGTTCCAAATAAGAAAACACAGAGAGGGACAAAAATGCTATATTGTAAACACCAGACAAAGCAAAAAGGGAACTGACCGCGGGTGACAGAGGATGCCACACTTCCTCTCTGTGAGCTCCCCTCCGACGGCTCTGGAGGAAAACCCCCACACTCATCTCCTTCCATCTGTGTGAGACACACAAATCAAGATGAGTTTTTCGAAAAATGTATGTTATCCACTAGCAAATTCACTGTGGCATAGCTAGCTAGCCACCTCCGCGAGAAACGTTAACAATAGCTGTAGTGGTGGTGGGGATCGATACAGTTGTTCTCCATCTTCTTTTTAAATAGTGAGACAATTTGTTTTCAGCAGTTATCATCAGTCAGGGAATATAACTCGTTTTCTCATGGGTCTCGCTTGTCCCTCTGCAGCATACACATATTGAGCAATATGTAACATATCTAACTTAACAATAGAATATCTCTCGTACCGGCACCCAAGTATCGTGATAATATAATATCGTATCGTGATGTCCCTTACAATTCCCTGTCCTAGTTATCTATAATGATGTTCAATATCAAGGCTTTGATTTTGTCGTTAAGTCGTGAAATGTCGTTAGAGTAAAAACTCTTACATCTAAGTTAGCTGGTATCCTGCCAACAAACTGTAGACAACTCAATTACGAATATTATGCTAACATTAGCTACTAGCTAGCTAGTTACCAAGCAAGAAGACAGCGGTGGCTAATCCAGTGACATGACATTCAATTACCTTCTTTTGCTGAAAATGTAGAATTGACAGTCCACAAACTAGTATAATTTTTCTTTCTAACTCCGTATGAGAATATATTTTGTCAAAACAACAACTTCAACAGTTTACCAGCACACTGACAACTGTCTAGACTAATGTACTGCGCCCTTTGTGCTTCTTCTTTTTCTGTGCGTTTTATGGAAGACTACAATCCCAAAATGTGTATTACCGCCACCAACTGGACGGGGTTGAAAAAACCAAGGTCAAAATAAAACCCATACGTGATAGGGAGAACTAACTTAATCCACCCAAATAAAACAATTTAAAAAACACACAAACCGCCAAACTCCCACTTCTTCCTTGCTTCAAAACACCATGACTTGAGAGGGTGTACGGGTGGTGACAATACTCCATGCAACTACTCCGCTGAGAAGTCTTTCAGTCCCAGGAACCATTCCACAGCATCCACAATGATATCTATTTTACTGGACCTCCTCTCCACCTTGGGGAGGCAGCGTAGCCTAGTGGTTAGAGTGTTGGAATAGTAACTGAAAGGTTGCAAGTTCAAATCCCCAAGCTGACAAAGTATGAATCTGTTTTTCTGCCCTTGAACAAGGCAGTTAACCCACTGCCTAGGCCATCATTGAAAGTAAGAATTTGTTCTTAACTGATTTGCCTAGTTAAATAAAAATCAATCACCATAGCTATTATGGCCACAAAGCCCACCTTCTTAAACTTTAACATATCTGGATCCTGCTGTTGAACCACAACCCCTGCAGCCTTCAGTGAAGCCCAATCCACCACCATGGACTCTTTAGGAGCACCATTCAAACCCTCAACACTTTTAACAGCCACTGCATATGAAATGCTCTGGAGAGCCCACATCATTCTCTTTCACTCTTGTTGGGCATTCTAAACACTTGGCTTCATGGTTCCCACCACATTGCAGCATATCACATTTTCATTACTTTTAAAACTTTTAAAACATATATGATCTTTTCCACAACTTGGACATCTCGGCTTCTCCCTTCTGAAAACGCTTGAAACATGTCCAAAAGCTTTACAGTCATCACACTCCATTGGTCTTGGAACAAATGCTCTGACTCTGTAGTTGCCACACCACTGTAAAGCAGGCAAGAATAACTAAGTACTTCTGGGTCCAGGATTTTGGGAATCCTTCAGAATAAGACTCTGTCCTGTTTACTTCGTAAATGAAAAATTCTGGTAAAAATGATAGTGCACAATTATCAATATATTTATACTAGTTATCATAGAAATAATCATTAAAATTATTTATATGAGATGTTTTTTTGTTTGTTTCAAGCCTAAATGGTCAACTGTTTTTCGTGTATGTACTCCTATCATTTATTGCACCGTACACAATTGTATGTACGTTGTGTCACAGTAAAAGGGTCCATTCTACTCAGGAGCAGTTTTAGTATACAAATCGAGAGTTTACACCCAGATGAGCGTTGCTGCTCATTTTGTAGCTGCTCATTTGGCAATGAGGCCCTTAATGTATCATTTACAATGTTATAATGCATGTTACTGGTGATTTCTAACCTTTGGTAGGCAGATTTCATAATTTAACTTACTCAGCACATTTACATAAACGGTGGCTTTGATCACAATTTTGAGGTTTAGGTTGCTTGATGTAGGCCATCATCGTAAATAAGAATATGATCTTAACTGACTTGCCTACTTAAATAAAGGTTCAATAAATAAATGTTCATAGCTACAGTAGCTAGCAGCACAAGCATATACTGTTGTGAAAATCTCTTTTCACCCACCATCAAAACCAACAATCTCTGCAATCTTCCTCCATGCCATTGACCTTATGATTTTATCTCTGTATTTTAACAAGGAATAATCAGTTTCATGAACCGAAGATCTTCAAGCAAACATCTGCTCCTCACCTGATTGGTTAACAGCAGCCACGTGCAATTTGCATAAAGTAAAGCAGTGCTGAACTTATTCAGTTTGCTCCCATAGCACGGTTCGAGCTGCTCACCTTCCCACAACCTCCTGCACATTGCTCCGTGTGTTCTCGTTGAAAATGAATGGGGTGGAACTTTGTCTGGCGAATTCAGAAGTAGTGGAAACACTACATAATGCAACAACAAAAATTCTGCTGCCCCACAAACAACTGCATCTACGCATGTAAACATTCCTCAAAAAACACACCAGTCTTCTGAAAGCCTATCCCTGGGATAGTTTTATTTTTTAGTTGGACAATTAAGACACATTTCCCAACCAAAAGACACACCAGAATGGCTTTCAAAGAGGTGTTGAGCATTCTTGAGTGATCTAGTTGCAGTTTGAATATTGCTGCCCATCAATGATTCCCAACCAAATGTACAGCACTTGAGCAATTTTGACAAAAACAATGGATATGTTGCAGTAAGAGTTCTGCAAAGTTCGTAGAATCTTATTCAAAATTATTTACAGCTGTAATGGTTGTGAAAGGTGCTTCCACCAAGTATTAACTCTGGGGTGTGAAGACAATCTTATATATTTTTGTACATTTTCTATAAAAATTCTTTCACTTTCAAAATGTGGAGTATGTTGTGTAGATCAGTAGGAAAAAAAGACTGCAAAGGGTGTGTAGACTTTCACTAGGCACCATAGCCATGGGAAGTAGGGGTGCTGCATCACCCCCTACATTTTTTAATTAAAAAAAATAATGATTAATACAAAAAAAATAATCACCAAAAGTTGTGCACTGGCCCTTTACTAGTATTAGCAGACCGATGTAGTGCGGGTAAAAACATTTATTCACCATATCTGCTTTGGCAAAACAAGTTGAATAATTAAGAACAGTATCTTGTAGGATTCAATAGTTGGAATTAAAAGAGTTGTTGCCTTGTCCCCTTCTCTGTGATTGGATTCAATTAGAATGACAGCAAGAACAAAACCCTGTCCTCAAACATTTACATCCAAAAGGTGCAAAGTTATGGGCAAAGACACAAAACATTTTTCTTGATCAAATAACATGGAAATTAACTGACCATCCTTACAAACCACTTAATTTACATTACTGTATTACATAGGCCGGTCATCTAAGTTCATACCTGTAGGCTTTCCATCACCACGAATAGAAAAACAAAAAATGACCAATATAATTGAGTACATTGAGATAGCAAGTGGTTTGTGATGATGTGGCTCAGTTGGTAGAGCATGGCACTTGCAATGCTTGGGTTGTGGGTTTGATTCCCACCAGGGGAGCAGTATGAATAAGTATGGAAATGTAGGCACTCACCACTGTCAGTTTCTCTTTATCTACTAAAAGGAATGAATAGACCATTTCAGTTATCACGTAGAAAAAGTATTTCAAGAAACTGGAAAACATCAAGTAATTTTATATTCCACAATAGTAGCAGATTAACTGTTTTGTACAGAGCAGTTCTGATACCAATAAATTTGTCACATTCCCCTCAAGAAACAGAACACTTGCATATGTCCGCAACTTTCCATCCTCAGATAATGATATGTCAAACCATTCAGTTCTTTTAAAAACTGTGAAAAGTAACAATATGACGTGTTCATAGATAATTTCAAACAGTTAAGTCTTTACAAAGAGTATAATTTAATTGAGAAATGTGAAAAGCAAAACAAAATTGGGGTTGTCAGCTTTATCAAAAGGGATAAAGTCAGCTTTATCAAAAGGACATTACTCCAAAATAAAAAAAAAATAAAATAAAAAAAAAGCTTCTTACATTGACAGAACTGTCTTCTGCAGAGTAAGCATCAGCAAGAGACATTTTTCCTCAAATATTTTTTAAAGTATGTAATTTTTCACAAAAGTGCAAAGATAACAGCAAATTGATATTGGTGTACTGTAGACATTTGATTTAAATACATAAAATGGGACTTCTCAAACAATGATTTCAAAAGAGAGGTCCTAGCAACACACCTACCCACGAACACATTTTGTTTTTGTAAATGGCAAGTTAAAATGGTCAAAGAATGTCCAAATATACAACCAAATTTGAACCACAGCAATGCGCAGACACCTTTAGTAACACTTCAAACTCAAGAGAAGCAAGTTAAGGATCTTTGAAAGTAGCCCACTCTGTCAAACATAGTGTCTGAGCACACAGCCTGGTCTCGTAGACAATATGTAACATAGCGAATGTAAATCCGCAACCCTGAAAATAATATGATACGTTTAGTATGGTATAGTTATGTAAGACAGATGATTACTTAAGGCATAATTGAAAGTAGGGTGGTTGGTCGTGGTGGATGGGTGCGATTTCAAATCTCATCACGGATAACTTTAGAATTTTAGCTAATTAGCAACTTTACAACTACTTAGCATGTTATCTAACCCTCACCTTAACCCCAGGCCTAGCTAATGTTAGCCACCTAGCTAGATTTCATAACATATCATACGTTTAGCAAATTCGTAACATGTCATGAAATGGGTGATGGACATCCACAGATTAATACATACCATATGAAACATAACTTGGTAAAATGGAGCTCTCAGATTTACATACAGAAAAGTACTCAGACCAGGTTGGGGCACAGGGCACTTGTGGATTTCAGAACACTATGTTCATTTTGGTATAGCATTAAAATAACAATGTCCCTTGGGTTAACAACCACTCAATTTTAATATCCTCAGACTATCTGTTCTACATTTTCTTTGTCCAAAGATTACAATTTATATTGCATTCAGAATTTGGGAGACAATCGGTTAGAATAATTTATTCCAGTTCAACACAAAATTCACCGTAATTCATTCAATTTCTATATTTACATACTTTAAGATTTAATCAACATTCAAAAACAGTATGTGCATGTCAGACACAGCATTCTTCCAGTTCAACACAAACCTCACACTCACTCAAGTAACTTGAACAACTGTTATTGATGCCCACTCCAAAAATACCTTTGTTTTTAGCAGATGTTACAACAAGCCATATTTGTATGCCATATCTAATAGAACAGTATTTCTGTTTTCCCATCACTGCAATCTCATTTAAAGTAACTGTCCAGTGTTCCCAGATTTATATTAAATATGATCTAGAACTAATTACAATAGGAGTGAAATAGTTCCTTCCTTCCTTCCAAAAAAAAAAAAGAAGAGGTAATTATGTTTAAAAAAATATTAATGCGTGTAAAGCGCTGATTTACCAGCTCATCCTCAGGATGACATCGTCCTCCATGAGTAAATAGCTAGAATTTTTTAAACGGCCTGTTTGAGTTCAGTTTGTGTTGGATTAAAAAATTTAAATTACAATTTATGCTTTGGCCACAAATATGAGTATAGGATGAGTCAACAACATTATTTGGGTAAAAGTTAAATAGAGTATGAACTTAGTGAGATTTTCACTGGACAGTTACTTTAATGTACAGTGGGTCAAAATATATTAATTTTACATATATCTCTAAAAGCAATGTAAATAATTGAATGTGTTCACACACACACACACACACACACACACACACACACAGGTTATATAGCCCATTAGTTCTTAGTAGTAGATGAATAGGAAATTTGCACCTGCCTATCCCAAAGAGGGGAAAGGGTATAAGGTTGTCATCATTTGCAGGGCAAAAACGCATCATCCTGTCCTCTTCTTTCATATCCGAGAGAGAAGGTGCCTCTCTGCCTCTACTGGTCCCACCATCTTAGATGGACTTAGATCAGCCCCATGTTCAACACTCACCAGGACATGGAGTTGGGTGCTGGTCAGTTCTTGCCCACTCGGATGTTGGGGTTTAGTAGGGGGTCTAAGTTGGGGTCGGAGTCAGCTGAAGCACGGCCCAGTTTAGCCATAATGATAATCAAGGTAAAGAATCCCAGAACTCCAACCAGAAGGAGCATGAAGACCCTCTGTTTCCAGGACAGGCCTGTCCTCTTTGAACCCGTCCGGTTTCTGAGAACACAAATTCATTTATATCTTCAGAGTTTAGAGAAATGGGACTCCACCTTTGGAGACAGTAACTGATAAATCAGATCTATAAAATGTAAGTTACAAGGATACGTAAAAAAAAAAAAAAAAAAGACCAAATCTCTGTTTTTGATGTAAATGGAATGTTGTTATAGAAGAGTCCAGACATCTTTTTGGGGGATTTCACTTGTTTTTGAGAAACCTACCCCAAACAGCAAATCAATTCCTGATCCTCGTTGTGTATAATGGGGGCCCAGAAAAACCATGAACAAATGCTCTAAAAACACCCAAATACATCCTTTCAGAAATGGCATACCTCTCACTATAGCAATGCAGGTCTTTAGATGCTGTACACATGAAATTGTCTCATTCCGAACTTTATCTGCAATGTTATATTCAATTTTGTTGCGACCCTCTCTACAGGTAACTGCCAAAAATAAAGAATCAAATAAACACTTAAATAAATGAGGAATACAAAGTACAGTATATTGAAAACATAGGGTGACTCCACACAGGAAGTTCCGGACACTTCCAGAATCTATGCCACGGTGCACTGACGCTGTTCTGGCAGCTCCTAGTGGTCCAACACCCTATTAAAACCACTATGTTGGTGTTTCTTTTATTTTGGCAGCAACCTGTAGCAGCAACCTGTAGCAGCAACCTGTAGCAGCAACCTGTAGCAGCAACCTGTAGCAGCAACCTGTAGCAGCAACCTGTAGCAGCAACCTGTAGCAGCAACCTGTAGCAGCAACCTGTAGCAGCAACCTGTAGCAGCAACCTGTAGCAGCAACCTGTAGCAGCAACCTGTAGCAGCAACCTGTAGCAGCAACCTGTAGCAGCAACCTGTAGCAGCAGGCTACATGGAGAATGAAACAGCGAGAGTCGCACAAAAGGGAATAAAACGTTGCGGAGAAAGTTCAGAATGACACAGTTTCATGTGTACAGCATCTAAAGACCTGCATCGCTATACTGAGAGCTTTGTTGTTTCTAAAAGGATGTATTTGGGTGTTTTCAGAGCCTTTGGCCCCCATATTACACAACGAGGAAAATTATTGCTGTTTGGGGTAAGTATATCGAAAACAAGTGAAATCACAAAAAAGATGTCTTGGACCCTTCTACAACATTCCATATACATAAAAATAGAGATTTGGTTCTCCTTTAAGTATGTTAAATAATGGTTAAATAAAAAGTACTGTTGTCCATATGTAATGTAGTTTGATCAGAAAGGTGTACTTGCTGTGCAATAACTACATGAATAGCACCTACGTTAAATAACTAGTAACATAATTCAATTACTGACTTGAGAATCTGTGCAAACCAGCTGAGTGCTGGTCGTCGCCGGTACTTGTCGTCGTCAAAGTCGATCTGTGTCACAGAGCTGTGTCCAGCGCTGTAACTAGAGCTGGGACCAGAGTCACGTGTGTCATAGACTTTCCTTGGGGTTGATGCTGGAAGCAAAAATAAACATCAAATGAATAACCAAATATGAGGATACATTATACACATGCATCTACGTGAAGAATATCAGATGCGTTAACAAAAATGACATGAACTAAGATTAGATTTGAGGCTACGGTTTGGACTAGCCTGTATGGCATGACAACACTGTGTGGTTAGTAAAATTTAGGATTAGTACAGTTCCTGCAAACCAGAGTAACATTCATAATCCTTTACCTGTGTGTAGGGTGATTGTGTCACTGGAGGTTGCAGTGATCATGTTGACCCCAGAGTGTTGTTCTTGTGCTACCATCCCCCCGTTGTTGTCGAGATTTCCATGATCTTCCTGTACTGGAGGTGGAACTAGAGTAGGGGTCGGGCTGGGGGTGTAGGAGTGGGTGGGGTAAGCTTCAGTGGTCTCCAATCCTGGGGCTAGCACAGTGGGGGAGAAGGTAAATGTTACAGTAACCTTTCTGATTCGAACAAACAAATCGAACATTTAGCTTAGCATTATGATGATGCAGGGATTCAGCTGCAATACAGGCTCCCATTATTGCAGACCAACTAGGCAGTAACAAACCAGAGACAATGACTCACCATCAAATGTGGACCAGTCAGCATAATCGGTGACATCCTGTGTGCTGTCTTGAATAGCTTCTACAGGTTCATCAATCTTGCAGTGGAGAGAGTATGTTAGATTTGAATTGTCACAAAATACTTGCCATCTCGCTGAAAGAAACACTTGATTTATGGGTCCTAAAACATATTTTAAGCCGTAAAAATATTTTTTTATTTTAATATTTTATTTTATTTTATCATACACAATTTAATGCCGGTACCCAGCATCTCAACCAGTATATCCCGGTCACCATCACTATTCAATTTCTCTAACCGCTAGTGTGACCCAGCCCAACCCTATTCCTCACCAGAGGTAGGCCTAGTCCAGCTCTTGCCCAGTTGACTAAGGAGAGCTGTTCCCTCAGCATGTCAGCTATTGGGCTGGCCAGGTTGGAGGGGGGAAACACTGGACCCTGGCAGCTGGGGCACTGGTATCCTGCAGGAGCAGTGTGCAGGGGCAACCGGGCTGCCAGGTCATGAAGACAGGCCCAGTGGAATACATCTTGGATAGAGAGAAAGGGCAATGATCCAGGTGGATTTGTGCAAATTCCACAGAGCAGTAATATCAAGCAACAACAATAATAATATGGAGAGTTACTCTCAAAAAAGAACACGACTATACCAAATTCAATAAGAGCACAAAGGATAACAAATCGAAGATGTTGACAATCTTACCATAGCAGACCAATCTGACAGTATCCTGGGAGATCAGTGGGTTATTACACAGTCGACAGTTAGGGCTGTAATCACTATCCTGAAGCCACTGGAGGTAGGACTGCACTATACACTGGTAATCAGAATGGAGAGAAAATACTTCATAGTTTAGTGGCAAAGACAGCTACTATTAGTCCCTTTTAGAATCCGAGAGTGAAAAACTTACACTCTCGTCTCTAACATGTAAGCTCAACATTTCCAAATAGTCCCATTACAAGTCAGAATGTGTAACACACTTCTGGACTTACTTAACCTGTTGGCAATGATTTTGTCCTTATGTCAGAGGTAATCCACAATATATCCACAAAGAACTGTTACCAGTCCGACCTTCAGTATGACGGTTTGCACATGGTTCTGCCTGCTGGCAGCTTTGGCCCGTACCTCCAACACTAACGCAATGCGGTTTTCAAGGGATTGTTAAATAAATATTAACTGTTTGGTCATAATATCATCACCTCTTGAAGAGTATAATCAGAACTACAAATGTCAGATTATTACATGCAAAACAACTGCGCACATTTAGCGCTATCAGAGTTATACAGCAAGTAAACTGCATGCTTTTCAGTAAACAATTTTATCATGTAATTTCAAATATGTGAGGGTAGCCTCAAGATATATATCTCTCAATATTGGCAAACATGAATTGGAAATTTGAGTGATATAAAATAAAAGTGTACTGTTCCTGACAAGTATGAGTGTTTTTTTTAGGTTAATTTCCCATCCTTTGAGGGCTCTGCCTATCAAGTAGCAGAAGGGGCATTTCCCGATGTACAGTTAACTGATAATGTTTACTTTGCAAGCTAAGTATAAACTTTGTACAGTTGGCTAAACATTGCTAGTGGTAAGTAGACCTAGCTAATGTACTTTTTGCTGCTGACAGACATGATAGGCTACATTGATTGATGGATCACGTCAAATTAACTAGCTAGCTAATAACATATCACGTCAATATCACGTCAATATAAACTAACTTTCAGGGGATAAATTAGATGGCTAACTTATATCCAAATATTGTTTGATTTTCTTGCCATCTATAGTGGTGATGACAGAAGTCCGACTGACAACTTTACCAGGACGAGGACTTGCTGATGTCAAGCCCTTTCCAAAAGGACAATCTCTGATGAAGCGAGCTAAATGACACGTTTGTTTAGCTAGCTAGCCCAAGATATACTCTTAAGAAGCCTATCGTTTCTCCTTAAGGTCCATGGATAGTATATGTTATTGCCAGAGGTGGACTGGCTCAGGCAGCCACAAACTCAATCAACAAGTGAATCGATTCTCAATTGCGATAAGGTTCTAGAAACATAAAGCACTTTACTTTCATGTCACATCAAAATAATTTCACAAATGCAAAATATATACTTACTGTACACTGTTTTAACAGGCTTTATCAGAGTTGCAGCCAACAATAATTTTCAGTGACAAAACGTTTCTGGTGGCATTCCTCCGTTACACACAGGTGTTCGGAGCATGCTAGGTAGCGCATGTGGTCCCTCCAACTTCCGTAAACATGCGCTGTAACATGGCGATAAGGCCATGTGGGAACACTAACCCTATAAAAAAGGTATTTTTGATATATATATATATATATTTTAAATTACATTATTTCTCGCTGATATGATAGATACGTTCCTTATGCTTCCAAAACTGTACCGCAAGCGATACATTGTAATGTTCAGAACGAGTGTTGAGGATCTTAACAACATTCCCCGGTACAGAAGACACCTTCGTGTAACGTAATGGCGAGTCATGATCAAGGGCTAGCTAGCAACATGCCAATCGGATTGGCTACCCTCACATATCTGAAATTACATGATAATTGATGTTTACTGATCATGAAACGAATGCAGTTACTTGCTGCATTACTCTGATGATAGTTACACGTGGAATAATCGGAAATGTGTAGTTCTGATTATGCTCTTCAAGAGTTGATATGAAAAACAAATAGTTATTTAACAATTCCTTGAAAACGGGACGTAGTTCTCAATGGTTTTAGCAGAGTTGGAAGTCTCCTTTCCCCCCAGCAGCCAAATCGAACGCGCTGCACCATATTGTGACGTTTTATTGTTAACGACCTATATTTAATTTCACATTACATTAATATTCAGAGCAGTCCATCCACTGACCTTGTTGTGGTTGGAGACCAGGCAATGCTCACAAACATTCACCCGATGTTCAAAGCAGAACAGGTTGGTCACCTTCCTCTTAGGACACTTGCACAGACCCATGGTCTGTCTGTAGTACTGTACACACAGATTCAGACACAAGTGACCACCAAAACAAGCTTCAGCAACAACATCATAGTTATGGGTATTATCTAAGCAATGTTCTGATATCCCAGTCAAATCTACTCATGGATCAAATGAAGTTTGATGATTACATATGTGTGTGTAAGACACTGCTTTCGTGTATTGATAGATAATTGCTAGTTCCCTAGCATCAGATTTGTTTCGAGTGGCCTTAATTATAAATTATCTCAACCTTACCTGTTACACAAGCTTTCTCCTCGATGCTTTTTCGTATGAAGGAAGGGTTGTAAAAATACTGATGTTCCGCTCTACCAACTTGCTCAGCTAAATCTAGAAAATGTGAACGTTTTCAGACGCTGACATTTTGCCACGTCTCTTCCGGTAGAGTCGCAGAATAATGATGTCACGTGAGCACGGCACAGCTGGTCCAAGATTAGTTTGTGCAGTTTTTAATTGAGGTTGTCAGGTTAAAATTGGTTTGGCGAGAGCAGATCAACGATCAGATTTTATCGTAATTTTTTTATTAAGTGGGTGGAGAACAAACCCCTCTTCACATTGTTTAAGATAGAATTTAAGTATTATTTTGAAATTATCAATAAGTGTGAAAACAAAAAAGCAATAACGTTACGTACCATAAAAGGTTTTGACAAATTGAAAATGTATCTCGATATGTAATACTCCTGTCTGTTAGGTGATGTACTCTTTGTTTGTATATTTCTATTTTTGTATTTGTTTTGTTCATAATAATAATATTGGCGCGTTCTAGCACGTAGCTGCATATTTTCGCCTACTCTATGACGTGCACGTGTGTATTAACTCATTTCGCCCTTGCACTCCTAAACAACGCAATTTCTTAAAACTTTGCAAAGGGTCAAATCTACAAAACTTAGTCCACTCTGTTCGTAACAGGTTTTAGTTTTGGGAAAATACAATTATTGTTTTGAGAATAGAAAACGGTATTATTAGCATCATTAGAAAACTTGCATAATATCGTCCAAATCCATCTCGCTCCATCCTTTCCCACTGGGCTTCTTGTCATCACCATATTCGGTAGTGAGTAGAAACGCCCACCGGATGCTTCAAACGTATACATCCGGTGAAATCTCTGCCAAATGTTTCTATCTGTGTTTATCGTAGGTTTTCTTCATTAAATTTGTATTTGGCGGTTGCAACAAAATGAAAGGTGTATACTGGAGTGTTAATCTATTTATTTGATCTAGCCCTGTGTTTCCGCCTACTATTCTGGAGTTTATCATAGTTTAGCTGGAATCGCACATTTATCGTTAATGTAGAACTGAAGTAAATGGTTGTAGAGAACGACGTAAACAACGGACAGGAAGTGGCAATCTAGCACTTCGGTACTTCCAGGCGGGCAATTTTGAAACGAGTAGGACTTCAGCTAGGGAGATCAAGCAAAGTGAACTACTACAGTAGTTATCTAGCTAGCAAGTTATCCACTCGCAATATTGCATTACATCGGCATTTTGCATTAGTTATTAGGGGCCTAGTTAGCTTTTTATATTTATTTGTTAACTATACAATTGTCTTTTCTCATTTCGTAAGCTAGCTTGTTAGCTACTGATTTTATATTGGTAAATCAAGCTGGATAGGCGGCAAGGATGACCAACGAGACACCACAACCCGTTTTGGCTGGTCAGTATTTGTGTTATTTTGTTCTTTATTTCACACCCGCTATATCCGAAAATGTGCCTCGGGATTCTTCAAAGTATCCACCCTTTGCCTTGATGACAGCTTTGCACACTCTTGGCATCCTTTTAACCAGCTTCATGAGGTAGTCACCTGGAATGCATTTCAATTTAACAGGTGTCCCTTGTTAAAAGTGAATTTGTGGAATTTATTTCCTTAATTCGTATGATTTAATCAGTTGTGTTGTGACAAGGTAGGGGTGGTATACAGAAGATAGCCCTATTTGTATTGATTTTTTTAAACCTTTATTTAAGTAGGCAAGTCAGTTAAGAACAAATTCTTATTTTCAATGATGGCTTAGGAACAGTGGGTTAACTGCCTTGTTCAGGGGCAGAACGACAGATTTTTTACCTTGTCAGCTCGGGGATTCAATCTTGCAACCTTTCGGTTACTAGTCCAACGCTCTAACCACTAGGCTACCGTTCAAATAAGCAAAGAGAATCGACAGTCCATCATTACGTTAAGACATGAAGGCCAGTCAATGTGGAAAATGTCAAGAACTTTAAAGGTTTCTTCAAGTGCAGTCGCAGAAACCATCAAGCGCTATGATGAAACTGGCTCTCATCAGTACCTCCACGGGAAAGGAAGACCCAGAGTTACCTCTGCTGCAGAGGATAAGTTCATTAGAGTTATTGCAGCCCAAATAGATGCTTCAGAGTTCAAGTAACAGACACATCTCAACATCAACTGTAAAGCAGAGGCTGCGTGAATCAGGCCTTCATGGTTGAAGAGACTTGCTTGGGCCAAGAAACACGAGCAATGGACATTAGACCGGTGGAAATCTGTCCTTTTGGTCTGTTGAGTCCAAATTTGAGATTTTTGGCTCCAACTGCCGTGTCTTTGGAAGACGCAGAGTAGGTGAATGGATGATCTACGTATGTGGGGTTCCCACGTGAAGCATGGAGGAGGTGGTGTGGGGGTGCTTTGCTGGTGACACTGTCTGTGATTTTATTTAGAATTCAAGGCACACTTAACCAACATGGTTACCACAGCATTCAGCAGCGATACGCCATCCCATCTGGTTTGGGCTTAGTGGGACTGTCATTTGTTTTTCAACAGGACAATGACCCAAAACACACCTCCAGGCTGTGTAAGGGCTATTTGACCAAGAAGTAGAGTGATGGAGTGCTGCATCAGATGACCTGGCCTCCACAATCACCTGACCTCAACCCAATTGAGATGGTTTGGGATGAGTTGGACCGCAGAGTGAAGGAACAGCAGCCAACAAGTGCTCAGCATATGTGGGAACTCCTTCCAGACTGTTGGAAAAGCATTCCAGGTGAAGCTGGTTGAGAGAATGCCAAGTGTGCAAAGTTGTCAAGGCAAATGGTGGCTACTTTGAAGAATCTCAAATATATTTTGTTTTTTTAACACTTGTTTGGTTACATGATTCCATGTGTGTTATTTAATAGTTTTGATGTCTTCACTATTATGCTACAATGTGAAAATAAAGAAAAACCCTTGAATTAGTAGGTGTGTCCAAACTTTGACTGGTACTATGTATATATATATATATATTTATTACTGCTCAAAAAAATAAAGGGAACACTTAAACAACACAATGTGACTCCAAGTCAATCACACTTCTGTGAAATAAAACTGTCCACTTAGGAAGCAACACTGATTGACAATACATTTCACATGCTGTTGTGCAAGTGGAATAGACAACAGGTGGAAATTATAGGCAATTAGCAAGACACCCCCAATAAAGGAGTGGTTCTGCAGGTGGTGACCACAGACCACTTCTCAGTTCCTATGGCTGATGTTTTGGTCACTTTTGAATGCTGGCGGTGCTTTCACTCTAGTGGTAGCATGAGATGGAGTCTACAACCCACACAAGTGGCTCAGGTAGTGCAGCTCATCCAGGATGGAACATCAATGCGAGCTGTGGCAAGAAGGTATGCTGTGTCTGTCAGCATAGTGTCCAGAGCATGGAGGCGCTACCAGGAGACAGGCCAGTACATCAAGAGACGTGGAGGAGGCCGTAGAAGGGCAACAACCCAGTAGCAGGACCGCTACCTCCGCCTTTGTGCAAGGAGGAGCAGGAGGAGCACTGCCAGAGCCCTGCAAAATGACTTCCAGCAGGCCACAAATGTGCATGTGTCTGCTCAAACAGTCAGAAACAGACTCCATGAGGGTGGTATGAGGGTCTGACGTCCACAGGTGGGGGTTGTGCTTACAGCCCAACACCGTGCAGGACGTTTGGCATTTGCCAGAGAACACCAAGATTGGCAAATTCGCCACTGACGCCCTGTGCTCTTCACAGATGAAAACAGGTTCACACTGAGCACATGTGACAGAGTCTGGAGACGCCGTGGAGAACGTTCTGCTGCCTGCAACATCCTCCAGCATGACCGTTTTGGCGGTGGGTCAGTCATGGTGTGGTGTGGCATTTCTTTGGGGGGCCGCACAGCCCTCCATGTGCTCGCCAGAGGTAGCCTGACTGCCATTAGGTACCGAGATGAGATCCTCAGACCTCTTGTGAGACCATATGCTGGTGCGGTTGGCCCTGGGTTCCTCCTAATGCAAGACAATGCTGGACCTCATGTGGCTGGAGTGTGTCAGCAGTTCCTGCAAGAGGAAGGCATTGATGCTCAGGACTGGCCTGCCCGTTCCCCAGACCTGAATCCAATTGAGCACATCTGGGACATCATGCCACGTTGCACCACAGACTGTCCAGGAGTTGGCGGATGCTTTAGTCTGGGTCTGGGAGGAGATCCCTCAGGAGACCATCCGCCACCTCATCAGGAGCATGCCCAGGCGTTGTAGGGAGGTCATACAGGCGCGTGGAGGTCACACACACTACTGAGCCTCATTTTGACTTGTTTTAAGGACATTACATCAAAGTTGGATCAGCCTGTAGTGTGGTTTTCCACTTTAATTTTGAGTGTGACTCCAAATCCAGACCTCCATGGGTTGATAAATTTGATTTCCATTGATCATTTTTGTGTGGTTTTGTTGTCAGCACATTCAACTATGTAAAGAAAAAAGTATTTAATAAGAATATTTCATTAATTCAGATCTAGGATGTGTTATTTTAGTGTTCCCTTTATTTTTTTGAGCAGTGTATATATGTGTGTGTGTGTGTGTGTGTGTGTGTGTGTGTGTATACTGTCCTTTTTTTTGCCATGAATGTGTTATTCAATGCGTTTCTTTGGGCTTTAGTAGTAAGGCCAAAGTCAATATTTTATCAAATCATTTTTTGTTACCTTAACACCTTCGACTCTAAATAAGTAATTTAGAGAAGTTCTTCTGAAGTGCTTGCCCGTAGCTAGCAAATGTGTGGTTCACTGAATCAAACTTACATTTTTGATTTAAATGATGGTGAGATGAGTGTCAAATGTTATCTATTTTTTAGACTTGGTTAGAGAGCTAGCTTTATGCCCCAATCTCAAATCAATGCAAGATCATCTATCTATTTCCATCATTTTGATGTCTATCTTGAGAAGGGTACAACTGCAGCCTGCAATTCAGGGCGTCCCTGCATCTGGGCATAACTGCATCTGCAGGAACCTGGGACTGAACAGCCCTCTGCAACGGTCCTCCCCCAGGTGGTAAGGGTAGGCAGGGGGAACGCCCTGAATTGCAGGCTACAGTTACAAACTGTTGCCTATCTTCCCCATGTCTTTACATATTAAAGCATACAGCTGGATCTTCACAACAGATGGCTTTGGACATGGACTCATCTTGACAGTAGACTAAAAACAACTGTCACTTCAACTTTAGCAGTCAAGGGTCTTTACCAGTCAAGTCATGTTGCTATTGGCTACAAAGATCACACACCATTGTAAGCTGCCGGTTAGGTAAAATTGTTTATGGTTGGGCCATTCTTTGTCTTATCATACCAGATTCTACCTGCCAGCCACGAAGGAGGTCAATGCGGTTGACCTCTCCAAATGATAATGTCCCCAACTCTGTGAGTAGTACCTTTGTCAGCAGCTAGAACTAAACACCACCAGTCTTTCAGAACTAGTAACATTTCAATTTACCTATTGACATAGTCAAACTGCATCCTGCAAACATCTTCAGTCATTTCAGTATTTTGTCGAATTATGTTACCGTAATCCACAGGCTCCTACAGATGCCGTAAAACGCCGCATCACTGTGAGGAAGATTGCACCCAGGAAAACACAAGTCAATGTGAGTTGAAAGAACACAGCAAATCGGTTTCCATAATAAGCTGCATAGTTTTTTAAATGTTTGGTCCTTCTGCTATTTCATATTAGCCCAGTCATATGTGCACAATTGATTTTGTTTCAGGTCCCCTCTGAGGACCAGACAGAAAATGAACAAAGATTGATTGAAGGCAGTCCTAAGAAGTCCCAAATCTATACCCCAGGACCTGCCCAGGTCCCTACACCCAAAGCCACCATGCTCTCCCCGATCTTGGCCCCCTCACCACCCTGTCCACAGGCTGCAGCAAACCCAGAAGACTCAGCATGGTCACAAAAGGTGCGGAGGTCCTATACCCGCCTAAGCCTAGGGGACCCTTCATTTGAAAGTCACCAGGCCATGTACTCCCCATCTCCTCAGCGTCGGGAGACTCTGTTTGGATTTGAGAAGCTTCAGACACCTCAGGTTCTCCGCAAGGTTGAGAAGTTCAGGGTGGGCCCTGAAGCCTCCAGGTCTCTCTGTGGAGTCAGCTCCTTCACCCTGCTGGAAGGGGACAACAGTGCTGTTCCCGACCCAGAGCCAGATTTCAATATCCCTGGTGTCGCTGTGGTAAAGGAGAAGAGGAGGAAGAAGGTTCCTCAAATAAAAGTAAGTGAGGACATATGTCACTGTTGACAACATTGATGGACAACTAAACTATAGTAGACTACAGTGTACTTTACCACTTAACAAGATGTGAAAACCAGCGCTTACCACTATTTTCAAAATGGAGATGTGGAAGCATTTGTACCTTTGTTGATCTACTTTTCAATTTCCTTCCTAACCAGCTGGCAGAGCTGGATGACCTTGCGGCAAAGATGAATGCGGAGTTTGAAGAAGCAGAAGGATTTGAATTGTTGGTGGAATAAACTCATGGGTCATCTACAAAGATGACTACATGTGACTTGAAAGACTGGTTGAAAGACTGGTTGCCAATACTGGAGAACGTTAATGTTTTTAATTTCATTATTGAATTACAAAGACAGTGAAGAAGAGTTACATTTTTATTTGAATGAAAATGCCACCTATGGGAAACCAACAGGATTAATTTACAAGACAGAAATGTTGATTTTTTTTTTTTTTGTACATTTTTTTTTAATACAACAAAAAAAATCAGTTGGAAATGTGAGATTGGTATCATCAACAATGTATCTCAAGAAAGAATTCTAGCTTCAATGATGTTCCTGTCACTTTGAAATGTTAATAGTTATTTGTTTTTTGAAATTACAACTTCATTAGGTCACTGGGACATAATTTTGTGTTGATGAGCACCCTTTATATTTTAAATTATTTGCTCAATCATTGTTGGATTACAGGTGTCTTTTAACCTATAAGAATTATTTACAAAGCACCTATCACATTTTGTTCCCTGGAGGTTGCGCTCACCCTCTCATTGTGGCTTCTTCCATCACTGTTATTTTCTTTTGTATTAGTGTAAATGTAATTAGTTTCTTTATTCCACTCATTGATGATAGTTTAGATGTTAGTGATTTAAGACTTTTATTATCTGATCACCACTCCATATCAATTGGAAACGCGTTCTTATTGGCTGACCATGTCCGTTACTGACTCAAGTCTATCATATGGTTGATCTCTTTGCTTTGTTTAGTTTTTCTGTAAGAAGTAATGTTGCTTTTTATAATTGTTCCGTTATCATGAATATAATAAATAGTTTGTTATTCTGTGTAACTCTTCCAGTTCGAATAATTACCGTATGAAACAAAGTTTATTTTTTCCTTTGATCTATGCATTTGTGATAACAACTGTGCTACATAATGCGTTCATTATAGTCATTCATTTTTATATTTTAAAGATACTTTTTGAAGTAACATTTTACCAGGCCAGTGATTTATTTAAAAAAATCAATTTTGTTTATATTGAGTATCAATGTTCTAGGTCTCCTAAATAACATTGTCCTTTAGAATTGAAGGAGAAAACAGTTGATTTGTGAGTTATATAACCTGTGGGCTGGGTCTCAGCCCCACACTGCTTTGACCTTCCATTCTCTTTGCTGGAGGGTCACATCAGTGCAGTGCTGCCATTGATTGCGAGTGGAGGGCTGTGCTGTATCACACAATTGATAATCAATTCAGGGAAAGGGGCTGCGGGCGATGGACAACTACAGACGCTAGTATTGTATGGCTATAACCTCAGAGATAGACAGTCCGGAGACAAATTATTGTCTATATTACTGGTGTCAAACATCCCAGAAGCAGTTTTTATGTGTACCTCTGTACTTAACTGTCAGGGTGTGGTGATATGGGATTAAGATATGATCATTCATTGCAAATAATCGTGTTTCTTGGTTTGTGGTTGCTTGTGTCATGACATTGGAATTAAATGGAATTCTCAATGCCGTTCCTTTTAGTTATCATGGACTATTGCAAGTCAAATCCAATTTTATTGGTCCATATCATGGTGGATATTGCAGTGACACAGTAGGTGCAGGTAGGTCAGTAGCAAGCTGGGCATTAACCAGGCAATCTCCTAAACACTGAAGTCCACACAGTTTCATTGTATTCATAGATAACTTAAAGGGCAACATTATTTGATCAAATTCAGAGATATTTTTAGTTTCAGTTTAAGCTTAACATAAACAATGAGTTCTTAAATATAATAATTGTGTTTGTGAATAAACTACAACCCCCAAGAATGTTGCACAAATGACACAAGTGTTTTAAAATGTAACATTGCCCATACCATGTCACTTGAATAGACTAGCTGACCAATGCTTTACTTTATTATGCATCACAGAAATAGGAAAAGTTTCCATGTTTTGTCTATTATTAAGTAGCTTCCACATGTGTTCTGAAATAGCTTGGGGCTAGTGGGTGGGTGCAGAGAATTTATTGACGTTTCTGTGTGGTGTGTTTCATGCACGCTCCAGCGCAATTGGAAAATGGTTTCATCAGATGGAGAGTGCCAGCAGAATCCTAGTACAAAACATCAATGAGCATCTCAGCCTGTGTCATTCTTGTGGGTTCTCTGACAGAGTATGTGCTGGCACCCACTGCTTATGTGGTTTAGGATAATATCTGAATTCATTAATAAGATCAAGTTCATTAATCCTGATAAGGATTCTTGAATTAATGGCACATCGAAATATTTTCAAACCATTTTTTTAGGTAAGTCTGACAGATTTGAGATTGATTGTATTTGCTGATATGTTTTTGTATTTGTGTTGACTTCTTAAAATATTTCAATAATAACTCAACATGTTATTAGTTTTGTAATAAAAAATAGTTGTACTTGATGCAAGATAATGTGTTAAATGGCCTGTTTGAAGTCAGCATAACTATTGTGCACTTATGAATGTGCTCAGTTTGAATTAGCTCACATGTAGTAATGTCCTAACTTTGCTATGATTATATGGCATTTTTCCAAACAGTTGATTTCTGGTCCAGAAAATATTTTTGAATCATCAGAAATAATCAAGGAAATACACCCATTACACAGGGAGAGGAATAGTTCAAAGACTGTTGCAGACTGCACAGCAAGCAAAGGAACAGATTGTTCCTGCACCCAGGACTACCACACGGAAGCAGTGGAGGGAGAAGCAGCAGGTGATGGAGAAGTACTTCACTCCTGTGCAGCTTAAACAGGGGACCAGGGGCCACAGGCACGGCAAGCCCCACCTCCATGAGCATCAGGAGAGGGAGCCCAAGCATGGCAAGATGGCTGACCAAAAAACGTATCACCACAAACACCATCCCCGCCACCACCACAACCATGATCAGCATCACCATCCTCATCATCACCAGCGAAAGACAGATTGGTCAGAAGATCAGAATGATCAAGGGTATGTTTGATTACATTACTTTATTAGTTAACTAAGTTCTGAAATTTTGTCTGGATGGAACTATAATTCCTTGTTTTGGTTTTCAACATTTTGGAAATTGTACATATTTTGATCAGTATTATGCAGATGTGACAAAATGATCTTGTCCGGGTTAATTTACCAACGGTGCATTATAGTAAAGCGTGTAACTCAGCCTAAGAGTATGGTTTCTGCCTCAGTGAAATACTGCTCAAATCTGTCATTGTTATCTCCTCTTGCAATAGCAACCATTCAACATCAGAGGGCAGTATTGTCCACCACCATCGCCATGGCCACAACAATCACCCTCACCACCACAATGAGAAATCTCATCCCTCTTCCCCTGACCATCATCACCATCTGCATCACCATGCTACAGATGTGACCTCCCACCCTCAGGTTGCAGCCACCTCATCCAGCTCCTCTGGTTCCTCATCATCATCTTCATCCTCTTCCTCCTCTTCCTCAACATCATCCTCTTCTTCCTCCTCATCATCCTCTGGCTCTTCCTCCACCTGGTCCTCTCAGACTAGTATTAATGAGTCCGTGAAGGATAACAAACATCCACTGCAGAAGCCCAAGTACTCACAGTCCTGCACTGACATCTACAGGGGGCGGAAGGCCTATGACGAGGAGGAAGATGAGGAAGATGACACATCTCCTTTGATTGATGATGAAGGCCACCTCCCAAGACAGGAAAAGAGCTTGAAAGAAAAAAAGAAAAAGAAAGCAATGTCCTCTCATCAGACCCCAGCCAATGTCATCCTGAAGAAGCAGGAGAGTTCTGAAGGGGCAAGAATGGCTGGCAAATTTCGCAAGGCAAAGTCAATGGAGGCACTGTCCCATTGCAAGGACAGGGATGGAGATGCAGATACCATTGTAGACAAGGAGTTGGAGAAAAGAGAGCAGGTAGCCAAGAAGAACTTAGTGCAGGAAAAATTGAAGTTCTCTGCCTTTTTGAACGAGATCACCAGGCAGGTGTTCAGCCCATACAGACTCACCTCTCTTGGGGTCACAGCTGCTCACAGGCCCAGCAGCCCCGGACAAGCCTCCCTGAGGTCCCCCAAGGTGGAACACAGAGGGGAGGAGAGGCAAAGACAAAAGAGTAGTCGGCCTGGCAGTGCAAGCTCTACGACCTTCAGTGTTCACTCCCATATCCACAGGCAGTTCCGCTCCAGCAAGCACTCTCATTCCAGCAAGCACTCTCGCTCCCATCTTGGCAAACACCAGGACCACCAACACCATCAGCCTGCAAGAGACATACACCACAGTCCCAGCAGCCACACCGATGACAGCACTAGCCCAGATAATAGCCCCTCCTCATCAAGACATCCCTCCTGTCATTCAACACCACACCACCATCATCACCAGCATCGCTCCCATTCTCCATTTCACCATCACGGTCTTCACAGTCCATCTCATCACCATGGAGACCACCACAGCCCAAGCCATCCCCATCATCATGGAGAACATCACAGCCCAACCAATCACCATGGAGACCACCAGAGCCCAACGCATCCCCATCCCCATGAAGACCACCACAGCCAAACTCATCCTCATGGAGAACACCACAGCCCAAGAAACCCCCATCAACATGGAGACCTCCACAGCCCAAGCCATCCCCATCGTCATGGAGACCACCACAGCCCAAGCCATCCCCATTGTCATGGAGAACATCACAGCCCAACCCATCACCATGGAGACCACCACAGCCCAACTCATCCCCATCCCCATGAAGACAACCACAGCCAAACTCATCCTCATGGAGAACACCACAGCCCAAGAAACCCCCATCACCATGGAGACCACCACAGCCCAACTCATCCCCACCCCCATGAAGACCACCACAGCCAAACTCATCCTCATAGAGAACACCACAGCCCATGCCATTCCCATCACCATGGAGACCACCACAGCCCAACTCATCCCCACCACCATGGAGACCACCACAGCCCAACCCATCACCATGGAAGCCACCACAGTCAAACTCATCCCCATAGAGACCACCACAGCCAAACTCATCCCCATGGAGAGAACCACAGCCAAACTCATCCCCATGGAGACAACCACAGCCCAAGCCACCTCCATCACCATGGAGACCTCCACACTCCCAGTCATCCCCATCACCATGGACACCACCACAGCCCAACTCATCCCCATTACCATGGAGACCAACACAGCCCAGCCCATCACCATCCCCATGGAGACAGCCACACCCAAACTCATACTGATGGAGACCACCACAGCCCAACTTATTCTCATCACCATGGAGACCACCAAAGCCCAAGCCAACCCCGTCACCATGGAGACCATCACAGTCCAACACATCCCCATCAACAGGGAGATCACCTCAGTCCGAGTCATTCCAATCACCATGGACATCACCACAGCCCAACTCATCCTCATCACCATGGAGACCACCACAGCCCAACTCATCCCCATCACCATGGACACCACCACCATCCTCTCCACCCAGATTCTCATTGTCGCCATGGCTCCCATCCAGAATTGCACCACCACCATCATCTGTCCCACCCTGAATCCCACAATCACCACCACTCCCATCCAGAATCTCTCCATCACCATGGCTCCCATCCAGAATCTTGCAACCACCATGGCTCCCATCCAGAATCTTGCAACCACCATGGCTCCCATCCAGAATCTCTCCATCACCACGGCTCCCATCCAGAATCTCATGATCACCATGGCTCCCATCCAGAATCTCTCCATGACGATATCTCCCATTCACAATCTCTCCATCACCATGGTTCCTTTCCAGAATCTCTCCATCACCATGGCTCCCATCCAGATTCTCTCCATCTCCACAGCTCCCATCCAGAATCTCTCCATCACCACCATAGTTCCCACCAAGATTCTCACCATCACCAACACCCCTCTCATTCAGAATCTCACCATCCACACTCCCATTCTGAAACCCATCACAGTCCTAGCAACCTAGAACCTCATCATCACCACCATCCTTCCCACCATGAATCCCATCACCACCAACCTTCCCATTCTGAATCTCAACACCATCCCTCCTCACCTGCAGACACACACCACCACCATCATCACCATGAAGATCACCACAGCCCATCAAGCCCTTCTAAGGAGAACTCTCCTGTCAGTGTGTCAGCTGCAGAGCTGGAGTCATTGTCCCATTCCAGCAAGTCTTCTAGGAATACCACCAGCCCCACGAATCAGGACGAGCAGCAGACAGCCTACAGCGGCTCAACTGCCTCTCTACATAAAGTATGACTGCTCCTGGGGTTGGGTTTATTACTATTGCTAGTTATGTCATGCATTATCTACTGTGCACGGTATATTTATTGACCCGTTTGTACCGTTGCACGTGTTTTACATTCTTAATTTTAGAAGAATGTTCCATTCATTTGCTTCCCATTGATTGTGGCATTAAACATGCAGGCACCTACCTACATAATCATGGATGACACATCGAAATGACCACACAACGTGTAACTATTGGTTATCAATGTCTATTAACTGGAGGCTTCAAAATCCATTTCTATTTATGAAATGCACATTGTTGACTACTGTAAAAATCCATTTCGGCTTTGTCCTTCCCATATAGGAAGGATCCGAGGTTGATCGAATAATGTGAGTTTGATTTTATGTTTCATTTGATCTCTGTCTTGTTGCTTATCGGGGGAATAATTAAAATTGGGAATGTAAAATAAAAGTTTTTGTCACATGTTCCATATTATTGTTGTTTAACAAATGAATAAATGTTTCATTAAGATACAAATGGTGATCTAACTGAGCACTAACCCCTCCGCCCTCCTCTCTCCTACTCCCTTCAGGATGCTTCAGGAGCAAAATGAGGATCTGCACCACAGTTTGCTCCAGACTGCCGTGCGAATGGAGTGCATGGGGACTGAGTTTAAGAGCAGTCACCAGCTCCTTGAGTCAGAACTACAGAACACACGTGTGGAGCTGAGTAGCCTCCTGGACAAATTCAAAAGGTCGGGGGGGAGGAGTTATAAGTCATTGGGATATTTATTGTACCTCAGAATTAAAAGGGGGTTCAGGGAGGAAAATTAGTGTGGCAGTTACAGTGTTCTTTTATTTGCCATTTATTTTGAGTTGATATGCATGACATTGACAAGCTTAGATAGTGTTATTACTGTAACTCTGACAATCCTGCTCTCTCTCTTGCTCTCTCTCTTGCTCTCTCTCTCTTGCTCTCTCTCTCTCTCTTGCTCTCTCTCTCTCTCTTGCTCTCTCTCTCTTGCTCTCTCTCTCTCTCTCTCTCTCTTTCTCTCTTGCTCTCCCTTGCTCTCTCTCTTGCTCTCTCTCTCTTGCTCTCTCTCTCTTGCTCTCTCTCTCTTGCTCTCTCTCTCTGCTCTCTCTCTCTTCTCTTCTCTGTCTCTCTCTCTCTTGCTCTCTCTCTCTCTCTCTCGCTCTCTCTCTCTCTTGCTCTCTCTCTCCCTCTCTCTCCCTCTCTCTCTCTTTCTCTCTTTCTCTCTCTCTCTCATTTCAGACTGAGGGATAACTACTCCTACACTCAACAGACCAATAATCTCTTGGAGCGGAAGCTTCATTCAGTGGTGAGGGCACCAGCAGATGGCTCATTTGTTTTTTTTGAAGTCGATAGAAGTACATTGTTTACATATCTGGAATATGGTATTACAATTTTTAGTCATGTTTATGTGTGTTTTATGTTATGTGTGTGGTTTGACAGGCTCAGAGTATGGACGGGGAGCGTGAGCATCTGAACCAGCGCATCACAGCCCTGACAGATCAGCTGTCCTCAGCCAAGACCACCATCCACAGCATGGAGACTATTAACGTGAGAACTCCTCCTGATGAACAGATCTAGCCGAGACAAAAAGACAACCTAAAACGTGCGCAAAACCAGACCAGAGTGGCCGAGTACAGAGAAATACTGCTAGTACAGGTCCTGAATCAAACCCGCCTGACCTTTATGATCCCCTGACCCTCAAGCCCCAACCTTGGAATGCATTGCAATAAGAATTAGCTATAGTGCATGGCATGCACTTACACAATGTTATCCCTTTACATTCGTACCCGTGTATACTGGTTGAAAATGGCTCCTAAATTGGAATGTAGTGGCTGTACAGTAACATGCTATACATGATGTCAGAGCTCTGTATGGGTTTTGACTGACAGCCGATCTGAACTTGAGCACTGCACGACAAGAAGTTATCCCGCCCCGTAATTGGGCAACTCTTACTATTTTTTTTCTTGTCTGAGCGAGGGAAATGCTGTGAAATAAGATGACACGATGTATTTTGAATGATAAGACTTTGAGGATTATAATAAATCCCGCTCTGATGTCAAACAAGCAAGCCAAACACCTTAGAGTCCAAATGTGCACTTCACATCTCCAACTCCTGAAACGCATGTCACATACAGATGTAGGATCTTAATTTGATTACTCTTTTGTTGCTCATCATTTTCATGCACAGCAGGAAATGCAAACTTGTAGTGCATTCAAAGTTTAAAAAGGCTTCTGACGTTTGTAATTTCCACTTTAAAATGTCAGACTTGATTTGCTCCAACGACAAATTTACAAACTCCTAAAACAAAATCCATTCATTATAATCACCATAATAATTCCCATTTCCTGTTTCTGCAGTATTATTTCCCTATTGTAGCAAACTGGCTCAAATTAAGATCCTACATCTATCTGTACAGGGACAACATTTATGATCACTATGTATGATGTACAGTTACAAGATGACATGGCATCATACCCTGGGTTGTTCCGAACAGAATGAGCCTCTTTGTTTATTTTGAAGAGATTTGACACGGCACACGCATCTGAATGCACTGTAAAAAATACCATCTGCTTCTCTGAATTGCCTTATGATGCCTAACACTGCAAGATGGTATTTTATAACTTATGTTGGCAATAGAAGAAGATTTTAAATCATGCCCACCTGACCCAAATTGCAATTTAAAAATGGTCAGATTTTGGATTGCGTAAACAACAACAGTTGTGTTCCAAACCGAAACAACCACAAGTGTGCTTGCTCTAGTTCCTTGACGGCACAGCTAGGAGAGCTCAAAAAAGTACCTTATAGTTGAAAACTTTTCTATGAGTCATAAAAGTCCATTGAAATTGCTTAGGAACTGTGCACACTGGAGAGGTGTGGCCACTTGGCGACACCAGTTAGTCCTCTCACTCAAACCCTTGTCATTTATTTGTCTTATGTTGCACCTACTCCACATTTTCCAGGAATAGTCTTATCATGTTGATGAATGTATCCAGAGAATTTTCAGATTTCATTATCAACAAATGCCGGGAAAAGCATATGTAAAATGCACTTAAATCAAAAGTATAATTTTTGGATTCAGTCTTGTGTCAGGTGAACTATTGTGCACTCACCTTTTGTCTAATAATTGTTCCATTATCTCCAAACTGTTCCCTTTCAATTGCTACCATGGTTATGCATATGCTTTTTATATTTATTTTGTAAGAAATTTTAATTTAGCCCTAACCACATAGGCCAATTCCCACGAGTGTAAAGGGTTAACGAATTGTAACTACACCATATATACAACAGTATGTGGACACCCCTTCAAATGAGCGGATTCAACTAATTCAGCCGCACCCGAGGTATAAAATCGAGCACACAGCCATGCAATCTCCATAGACAAACATTGGAAGTAGAATGGCCTTACAGAAGAGCTCAGTGACTTCCAACCTGGCACAGTAATAGGATGCCACGTTTCCAACAATTCAGTTCATCAAATGTTTGCCCTGCTAGAGCTGTCCCTGTCAACTGTAAGTGCTGTTATTGTGAATTGGAAACGTCTAGGAGAAACAACGGCTCAGCCGCGAAGTGGTAGGCTACACAAGCTCACAGAATTGGACTGCTGAGTGCTGAAGCGCATAAAAATCCTCTGTCCTCGGTTGCAACACTCATTACCGAGTTCCAAACTGCCTCTGTAAGCATAATAACTGTTCGTCGGGAGCTTCATGAAATGGGTTTCTATGGCCGAGCAGCCGCACACAAGCTTAATGATCACCATGCTCAATGCCAAGCGTCGGCTGAAGTGGTGTAAAACTCGCTGCCATTGGACTCTGGAGCAGTGGAAACCCGTTCTCTGAAATGATGAATCACGCTTCACCATCTAGCAGTCCAACGGACGAAGCAGGATTTGGCGGATGCCAGGAGAACACTACCTGAAACAATATATAGTGCCAACTGTAAAGTTTGGTGGACGAGGAATAATGGTCTGGGGCTGTTTTTCATGGTTTGATATAGGCCCCTTACTTCCAGTGAATGTAAATCTTAATCAAACTGGGCTCTCCCATCCGCATCCTGCCAGCCAGTTTGGATGAGATTCCCTCCTCCAGGAGACAGAAGCACAGGCAGGAGGAGCAGCATGGCCAGCTGAAGGGCACAGAGGCCATGATGGACCTCCACCAACCAGAGGACGGTACCATGGATGACTCAGAATATGAGATCATCCAGAACTGGAGGACAAGGAGCGAGGACATGGGTGATGATGGAGGTGTGGATGTCAGGGAGGTAGATCCTGGCAGCAGGTTGGACAACCTGCAGTTGGCCCATAATATGCTCAACCGCTTCTGCCAGCTGCAGCCCAATGTACCGGATGGGTGGGGCTGGACCGGAGGGGTGCCGGACGAAGAGCTGAATTCCAGTAAAGGGAAATCTTAAGGCTACAGCATACAATGACATTCTAGATGATTCTGTGCTTCCAACTTTGTGGCAACAGTTTGAGGAAAGCCCTTTCCTGTTTTAGCATGACAATTACCCCATGCACAAAGCGAGGTTCATACAGAAATGGTTTGACGAGATCGGTGTGGAAGAACTTGACTGACTTGAGCCCTGACCTCAACCCCATTGAACACCATTGGGATGAATTGGAACGCCGACTGTGTTCATCAGTACCCAACCTCACTAATACTCTTGTGGCTGAATGGAAGCAAGTCCCCACAGCAATGTTCCAACATTTAGTGGAAAGCCTTCCCAGAAGGGTGGAGGCTGTCATAGCAGCAAAGGGGGGACCAACTCCACATTATTGTCCATGATTTTGAAATAAGATGTTCAACGAGCAGGTGTCCACATACTTTTGGTCATGTAGTGTATGTTCCTCTTTGTATAGAATGTCTCCTTCCTTCCACCACCCATATCTCCCATTCGTTTGACCTTTTGTTTATTCATCAAAACCATTTTAGTTCAGAGTGAAACCACCAATAGAAACCATTGTTTTTGCTTTGAGCTGCGTGTAGTTAGTAAATGCTGTTTTACATAGCCCATTCTTTCTAATGCCCATTGTTATGAAGCTATGAGTTGTCTTTTAGTTTTGACACAGCTTTTTTCTTGATGTACAGATGTTCATTGTCATAACAACATAACTTTATTCTGTTCTGTGTCATCTATTTTCATTCCTTAGGTAACATCCTTGCTACAGGAAGCCCTCGACAAACATTTCCACCCAGATGATTCTGTCAATCAATTCCTTCTCCCTGTTGCCCCCCCTCCAGTCCAATTCATGGATAGTCATCATTATGGAAAGGTCACCACCAAAGGGGAAGACCTATCGCTGGGAACATTGCCAGAAGAGGAGGAATCTGATTGGTCGGAGATGGGGGATGAGGCTCCAAAATGCGTTCTGAGGTCAGCGGGAGGTCATCATGGTGGCACAGCGTTTCAACCGTGGAGACAGGAGCGTATTTGCTGGGCAGGACAGGGAGAGGGAGACACAGAGAGTGAGTCAGGGGGTGAGGAGATTGTCAGACAACACCCTCCCCACTCCCTACAGATCCCCCATCTCCATGTCACCATTCACTCTGAGACCTTACCAGCCCCCATGGATGATGTCACCCTCACCACCAGCTTCAAGAACTCAGCTTATGGCCCAACAGAGGAGGACGGGTACAGGGTCACTGCGAGCCGCAAACTGGGCTCTCCCATCCGCATCCTGTCAGCCAGTCTGGAGGAGATTCCCTCCTCTAGGAGACAGAAGCACAGGCAGGAGGAGCAGCATGGCCAGCTGAAGGGCACAGAGGCCATGATGGACCTCCACCAACCAGAGGACGGTACCATGGATGACTCAGAAGATGAGATCATCCGGAACTGGAGGACAAGGAGCGAGGACATGGGTATGGATGTCAGGGAGGTAGATCTTGGCAGCAGCTTGGACAACCTGCAGTCGGCCCAAAATATGCTCAACCACTTTATCTGCCAGCTGCAGCCCAGTGTGGAGGAGGGGCGGGGCTGGACGGGAGGGGCGCCGGACGAAGTGCTGAATGGGGAGAGAACACAGCTGTGACACCTGATCTCTTCGCCGAGACACAGATGTGGACAGGTGTCGACTGGGTTGGTGGTTACTGAAGTAAGCATGATTTGGATAACATTATTCGTATTTTGAACATAAAGCAACAGAATTGACCACTTGAATAATAATACTTTTAATTATTCAAATTTTCATCTGATTTAAAACGTTTTCAGGCCTAAATAACAGGGCCCCAAATAGTATTCATCATTAATAACAAGTAAGATAAAGAAACTGTTTCAAACATAGTGTTTTCCTCTTTTTGAAGATATTAAGTAATTAACGCCTGCAAAGAGCTGTAATGGCAAGCGGCCCAAGTTGGAGATCCTCAGCTCCACATTTTAATATTTGTGATATTTTTCTCGGTTCATAATCAAAGACATGTCCTGAGGTCTTTTTTCCCCCCAGTATGCAGGGATTTGGCTTTGATGTCCTCCAGAGGTAACATCAAACAAAAAACATGTGGCTTTGATTTTCCCTGTTCCCTCACTCTGGGAAACCCTGTCCTAGGCTTCACTACTGTCTCATCATAGCAGAGCACAGCCGAATCCCACCCTTGTCTCTGGATTATATAATAATAGATCCTTCCAGAACCTCTTGTGCATAATTCATCATAATGGTTTGTGTTTTTCCCTCCGTGCCTGTTAGATAAGAAGAGGAGTGTTGCATAGAATTGAGGTCCTTTAGGTAAAGTTGTAAGATGTGTTGATAGACTTTGTTTATCCCTCATAAATTAATCCACCTGTAGATATAGACATAATACCAGGTCTAATCTGTACAGTGTATAGTCAAATATTGAATAACATACCGTATAAAGAGTGTCCGTTGGACCGTCACTGTGGATGGGAAACAATGTATTTTAAGTCAGGTTTTTAATTGATGGAGATCAAATGAAAACAGAAACATTTGATACGGTTTTTATGATTTTTGCTGATGGATCTGTGTGGTCTGGTGTGAATGGTTCCAACTGCTAGATAGTTTCCTCCTTCCATATATATATATTTATTCTTCTTGCATGCAAACTATGTTTTATCTTGAAAATATTGATGTTTATGTACATGCAAACTACAGTATGTTCTATATTTTAATATTGATGTTTGTGTACATGCTGTAGTCTCCATATTGATAGTATGGCAAAAAACCACACGACAAAATGTCAATCTGAATCACCATTTCTCATTGTGGTCACCAGAGGCATGCAACAGTCAGTTTGAGAGATGTATGATATAAGCAATGTTATGCCACATGAAATGTCTGTTTTGTCCTGTGTAAGGGATTTTCCTCTGGTAACCGCAGTAATAAAAAAACACTGAGCGTACAAAACATTAGGAACACCTTACTAATATTGAGTGTCATCTCGTTTAGCCCTCAGAACAGCCTCAATTCGTCAGGTCATGGACTCTACAAGGTGTCGAAAGCGTTCCACAGGGATGCTGGCCCATGTTCACTCCAATGTTTCAAAATTCAAAAAGGCAGTCGCACATCTGAGCAATCTTTTTTGCAGGTGCGTGGTATCAGTTGACTAAAATGAGAAAAAAGAAGAAACCCGCACACTGCTCTTTAATAAGCTCCACGTTTGAGCAGATGGTCGAGAAATATCGACTCCCAAAGCAGGACTTTTTCCGCTTCCTACAAGTAAGACATTATATTCTGAAGAGCACCACCTTAATTGGCAACCCTGATATGTCTGTCATTGAAAGAATGCTTTTTTTCCCACAAAGGAAAATGTCTGTAAGTCTGTTTTATGATGCTTTAAGGTCCTTTTCTGCTGTAGACACACAGAGGGCGAAACAAGTGTGGGAGAAAGAATTGTCTGTTACTATTGATGAAGAGATGTGGGAGGACATTTGGAAATATGCAAAAACAGTATCTATATGTAATCGTACTAGAGCAATCCAATTAAGTATAATACACAGACTGCATATATCCCCAAATCGCAGACATGCTTTTAGCCCCTCTTCCCCTCAGTGTCTTAAATGTAAAACTGATACAGGCATCCTAACACATTGTTTATGGTCATGTACCAAAATACAAAGATACTGGTCTGGTGTTCTGCAAGAAATTGAAAAGATCCTAGGGGTTGATCTAGAATTGGACCCAGTTTATTTACTGTTGGTTCTCCCTAGTAGGCATGTTACTTCTGTGGGTAAGAGAAGGCTTTACAACATCCTTACCTTCGCAGCGAGGAAAAACATCCTTTTACAGTGGATTAGTGATAAGGTTCCTTCTATTAAAGATTGGCATAAGATACTATTTGAATGGGTGCCACTGGAATATCTGACATGTACATTACATTCGAAAACAAAACAGTTCTACAAAGTATGGGAACCTTATCTAAATTACCTTAGAATGGTGGTGATCTATGTATTTCAGAATTACACTGTACCTTCCATGTGTGGAACCTAACTTCTTGGTTTAAACTGAGCTTTTTTTGTTTAATTTATGTTTGTATGCTTGTTTAAAATGTATGTATTGAGAGACGCAATGATGGGGATGGGGTGAGAGAAGCGGGGAGAGGGAGATGGTCTATGTATGTATGTACATGGGTATGTATCTGTGTATGTATATATATATATATATATATATATATATATATATATATATATATATATATATATATATATATATATATATATATATATATATATATATATGCAGGTATGTGTAAGTGAGTGCTGTTTTTTTTGCTTTGTCTTTGTTGTTGTATCTCTTAATATGGGTGAAAATTGTGAAATTCCAATAAAAAAATATTGTTACAAAAATAAGCTCCACGTACCGGCCTCAAGGCCCTCCAATGCTTCCCACAGTTGTGTCAAGTTGGCTGGATGTCCTTTGGGTGGTGGACCATTCTTGATACACACAGGAAACGGTTGAGCGTGAAAAACCCAGCAATGTTGCAGTTCTTGACACTCAAACCAGTGTGCCTGGCACCTACTACCATACCCTGTTCAAAGACACTTAAATCTTTTGTCTCGCCCGTTCACCTTCTGAATGGCACACAGACACAAACCACGTCTCAATTGTCTCAAGGCTTAAAATCCGTATTTAACCTGTCTCCTCCCCTTCATCTACACTGATTGTAGTGGATTTAACAAGTTGCATCAACAAGGGATCATAGCTTTCACCTGGATTCACCTGGTCAGTCAAGGAAAGAGCAGGTGTTCATAATGTTTTGTACACTCAGTGTACTGAGATGGATCGGAAGGGGCATATAGAGACTGAGGGTGTGTCGGGAATATATATTGCTATTTTCAACCAAAATCAGTCACTGTGTCAAGATGTGATGAAAGCACAGTGTGTTCTGATGACTGTACTGTCATGTCCCCTTCTGCCTCCCCCTCCAATCCATACCTCTATCCTTAATGGTGTATTGTACTGTCATGTCCCCTTCTGCCTCCCCCTCCAATCCATACCTCTATCCTTAATAGTGTATTGTACTGTCATGTCCCCTTCTGCCTCCCCTCCAATCCATACCTCTATCCTTAATAGTGTATTGTACTGTCATGTCCCCTTCTGCCTCCCCCTCCAATCCATACCTCTGTCCTTAATGGTGTATTGTACTGTCATGCCCCCTTCTGCCTCCCCTCCAATCCATACCTCTATCCTTAATGGTGTATTGTACTGTCATGCCCCCTTCTGCCTCCCCTCCAATCCATACCTCTATCCTTAATGGTGTATTGTACTGTCATGCCCCCTTCTGCCTCCCCCTCCAATCCATACCTCTATCCTTAATGGTGTATTGTACTGTCATGCCCCCTTCTGCCTCCCCTCCAATCCATACCTCTATCCTTAATGGTGTATTGTACTGTCATGTCCCCTTCTGCCTCCCCCTCCAATCCATACCTCTATCCTTAATAGTGTATTGTACTGTCATGCCCCCTTCTGCCTCCCCCTCCAATCCATACCTCTATCCTTAATGGTGTATTGTACTGTCAGGCCCCCTTCTGCCTCCCCCTCCAATCCATACCTCTGTCCTTAATGGTGTATTGTACTGTCAGGCCCCCTTCTGCCTCCCCCTCCAATCCATACCTCTGTCCTTAATGGTGTATTGTACTGTCAGGCCCCCTTCTGCCTCCCCCTCCAATCCATACCTCTATCCTTAATAGTGTATTGCAGGACCAGTAGTTTGTGATAGAGTTCCACTATATAGATTATGTACGATAATGTTTGTATATATGACATGTTTATTATTTAGAAGTAGCTGTTGCTTTCACCCTGATCTACATCCCCAGGTTGAACTTCATTAAACCATGCACGATATTACAGAGCTGTGTACAACTACTACTGTCTGTATTTTCTTATCCTAGTGCTGTGTACTGCACGTGTGTCTGAATGTTCTCAATAAATATAGTCATCTGTAATGTACTAATTTAACATGAATTAAAACAAATAATGACACACAAAGTCTAGTATAAATAATTAAGTCAAACACGTTACGCTGTTGTGTCTGATCGTAGGCGACGGTGCTAGATTGAGGGGAGGAGAGTCAGTCGGTTATCACAAAGGGGAGACACTCTTTGATTTATGGGTTCTCCTTGGCATGCAGCAGTTTTACTGAGATGTGAGTAGTATACGAATATATGAATTTCTACCCGTTTCTCAGGCCATCTTGGTGGCCTGTTAATTTAAGGGTTGGCTTGTCTTGTCAAATGCTGTTACTAAGGCTTCATTAACACTGATATACTGCCATAAGGCCATGTCAGTCCACCTTTATGTGTCACATATTAATGAATCAAGGTGGATTCCGTCTGAGTTGTCAAGAGCCAGCCACTTCATAGCAGTTAAACATGGGTGTTGCTGTCACAGAAAACACCCAGTTAACAGAGAAGTCAATGTGCTCGATGTTTTTAGGCTGTAAATGGTTTTCCGTGTTCGAGTTTAAACTCACCCTGCTGAGCCGGTTCTAGGAGCTTCAGAAAGGATAATCCTCCGTTTCCCCCTCTCTCCCTAGATCTCTTGCTTTCTCAATTCAATTAAAGAGTAGCCTACTAAAGTATATCCTCGATGAGTTTATTACCAGTATGCTTGTACATCATTTTCACTCCAGTTCGTACTGTAATCCTTTTCTGGCCTTACATTATCTGTCTGAAATGGATTTGGGGAAAAATATGGATTTGGGGTCTTGAGATTTGACTATATCAATCTACAGGGTGGAATATCTGTCGACGTGCCCTTGAGCAAGGCTTAATTTTCTCCTGGGGCACCGTACTACTATGGCTGACCCTGTAAAACAACAACCCTATCCAGTGTGACAATAACACATTTTTTTAAAATCTAATTTGATATCAATCCCCAATAAATGTTCACCACAGTGCTTGAGAGCAAGGCCATACACCGTTTTTTAAATTTTCTCATAAGATTCATGCTAACATTTCAGAAAGGTTAGGGAGAGTTACAGGAGTGGCCGACATATCAGTGCCCATGCTTATATCAATCGCCCTGTCATCTTCAATTTGGTTCGTCAGAGCTCATCCATGTCCCCACCCCTGCTTCAAGGGAGGCTACCTTTGCTGACCAGACAGAGGCCTGAATTCCAATTGGAAAGGCCGTTTAATAGGATAGGTGAGGGATTAGTGCTAAGACTCTCTAGACGTCCAACATTGTCCAAATCCATTGTGTCTCACCTACCTAAGCATGGGCACACAGGTGCTAGAACAGGACTGAAGGGGCATCTGGACTTTCTCTAATACATTTTTGGGGGGATCAAGCATGTGAACTTTAACACACCTCCACTAATGAATCCAGAAGATACCAATTAAGTTTTTTGTGGCTTTTATTTCTCCCCACAGATTTTTTTCACAAACTATCTGGTTGTATTATTCCTTATTTACTTTTGGATAACAAAACCACCTTTCTTCATCAAGAATTATCTTACTGTCTCTCCTTTGAGAAACACTCATCAGAATACTCCATCTCCAGTTCAGAATTCTACCTGCTCCACTTGAAGTTCTTCCAGGCTTACTGTTCTTCACCTTTGACCCGATCCTTTCTCAAGGCCACCTTTATCAGATCGCTCCAGCAGTCTGTTGCTGCACTCTCCTTCTTCCCCTCAGATCCCTTCATCACCACATTTCTCATCCAATTCTCACAGTGACCCTCGGAGCCTCCGTGGACTCCCACTAACACCATGGTGCTGATGAAGATGAAGTTCCCTTTTGAGAAGAGAATGAAGCTAGCCCAGGGGCTGTGGCTGCTCTCCTGGATGGCCACACTGGCTGGAGCGTTGACTTTCACCCTGGGCTGCTTCCTCAAGACCGAGCTCCGCAGGAGGGCAGAGGTACCACAATGCTCTACAGCTTTACATCGTACACAACGCCGCAATGATTCTTGCAGTACAATACATATTACTTATCCAGAAGCCTCACTTTCTCAGATTTCTCCTCTGGTGTTTAGGGTTGTATTCAGTGAAGTTCTACAGTAGAATGGAATGATACTAGTAAAGAGTGATACTAGTAAACTTCTGGTGATAAACTGCATGAAAAGCATGAGGGTGAAAATGGGGGAAATTCATTCTTCGAGTGTATTAGAGCTTGAATTAAGATATTATTTTTGAGTGCTTCCAGACATGACACAATAAAATGCATTGGAGTGTTGACGATCATATCTCATGCAGAATGCAGGAGCCTTTGATAATGCTCTTATGAGTGAGATTGTGATGAGGTATTCATATTGGATAAGGGGTTAGGTGTGGACATTATCAACAGGGGGCAATTGTCTCTGGTCTCAACACACTGGTGATAAACTGAGAATAGGGATAAGATTAACTCACCTACAGAACGTGGATTGAAATCAAATGTTATTTGTCACATACAACAGGTGTAGACTTTACCATCTATCTCTTGAGATTTCAGAACTTGGAATAATATACTATCAACTATTGCACTTGTTAAATACATAAATAGAAACAAAATTAACCTCAATGTAGCTTCGACAAGGCTTTCACCTCAGAGCGAGGCCTGGAAGTCAAGGCTTCCCTCAGTGTAGCCTTTTTGCAGCAAATATAGTTTTTATGTCAAATTCGGTATAGAAGTCAAAGTAAAAACGACCTAATTGATTTCCTCAAATACATATGAGATGAATCACCAACCTCTACAGATTCAATATTACGGGATCAATGGGTTGAGAGCCTAACATATCAGTTTATGCTGTATAGTTTGCAGTATCACTGATGCATGAGGTTCTTCTGCCTACAGGTAATGGACAACACAGAGATCCATGCTGTGCCCAACACCCTGATGATAGTGGGTCTGGCCTCTCTGGGTATCAACTACTTCGCTGGCCGTATGTGCCAGGATGCCCTGGATGCCGGACGCTTCCCCCGCTGGAAAACCTTCCTACAACCCTACTGGGGAGTCTCCCTCTTTTTCACACTCCTCATGCTGTCGACTGTGATCATGAGCTACGCTATGAAGGGGAATCTGGAGTGGTCCCTGAAGATCGGCCTGAAGAACGGCATCCGCTTCTACAAGGACACAGACACACCCGGCCGCTGCTTCCAGAAGCAGACCATTGACCGCCTGCAGATGGAGTTCCAGTGCTGTGGAAACACCGACTTCAAGGACTGGTTCGAGGTCCAGTGGATCAGCAATCGCTACCTAGACTTTAGCTCTAAGGAAGTGAAGGAGTGAGTACTGGCAGAGACTATTAGAGGACAGGGAGCAGTCTGACAGTCTTTGGTAAAGGAATAATCCCATGTCAGATTATAATTTAAATAAATCATTAAGGTTCTAGGAAAATATGCAGTTGAGGTGATACAAAGCCATGATGCAGACTATTTATTCTCTACATGCTTCCCCTTCCCCATCTCTTCTTCTTTAGCCGTGTTAAGAGCAACGTGGACGGGCGTTATCTGTTTGATGGGGTCCCTTTCAGCTGCTGCAACCCCAGTTCCCCAAGACCCTGCATCCAGGACCGCCTCACCAACAACTCAGCCCACTACAACTACGAGCACCAGACCGAGGAGCTCAACATCTACATCCGCGGCTGCAGGGAGGCTCTGGTCAATTACTACATGGGCCTGATGAACACTATTGGTGCTGCGGTGCTGTCCATCTTCCTGGTCCAGGTACTGTGCAGATATATCAATCTAAAAACCTAAAAGGGAGATAATGTCCTGTGTGGCAATCAGAGGGTCCCCGGAACAGACTCGTGTGAGTGGCCACAATTATACTTGTAGCTCGCTGTTGAGTAATACAGTATGCCCATCCTCCTGTATAACCTTTCTATCTTCTCCTATCCTTCCCTCCCAGTCATCAGTGTTAGTAAGTCTGCGGTACCTGCAGACAGCCATGGAGGCGGTGGCAGGGCAGGAGAACACTGAGATTGAGACCGAGGGCTACCTGCTGGAGAAAGGGGTGAAGGAGACGATCATGGAGTACGTGACTCCTGTGCTGGTTTTCCTTCAGCTGAACCAGGTGGGAAGTGAGGACGCTGAAGCTGGGGAGACCCCGGCCAAATAATGAGGAGAAATCTAAATGTTTCAAACTGGGTGGTGTACAGGGCAAACATGGCACTTTATTGGGTGATAAATAATCTAACTAGACACTGATCAATTCATTTGGTATTTCTTTGATATCACAATCCATTCCAATGCTGATATGTTTTACCCCAAATGAGTGATTTGAATGTTGTAATCTATTTCAGTCACTTGAGGGCAAATATACTTTTGTATCAGTTGTCCCAGTCTGAGTTTTAGGTACTCATGGCCACACACACACACACACACACACACACACACACACACACACACACACACACACACACACACACACACACACACACACACACACACATTAAACACATTAACGTCACCCCAAGCCCTCCATAATCCTTTCATGATTAATGAAGCTATTTGATGTTCAGTCAATTCCATGTACTCCCCAAAGGAGAAATAAAGAACACAATTGCTTTTTTAGAACCGGGGATTGACATGTACTATTATTTCTACCGGTCCACAATCCACCTTGAAGGAAAATTTGTGGTTCATTAAAAGATAATTAAATTGAGAAAGATACAAAACCAGCTGTAACATGGTCATGACATGAATTAGTTGGATATGTTCAATTACTTCACAATTTCAGTGTTCAATAGTCAATACCACAATAATATCATGGTTGACACTTACAATGTAAAGATATTTCCAATTACTGAAGGATAGAGCTATGTCAAATTGATAAAGACACAAATAAAAAAAATAGAATTTTGAGGAATACTTGCAATGTAAAGCTGACTGTAGAACGATACACTGCTCAATGTTCTGCTACTTAACACTTAGCAAAATGACATACACAGCACTGTACTACAGAACTATTATGACAGGGAATCTATTAAAGTTGACCATTTTGAATTGCTTTGTGGCGTTCTGTCATTTTGTCTGTTATTTGATTGTTGTTGACCAGCTTCCCTTTACCATTTCTTTCTTCCTCTGCCTTTCACTAAACTCCTCCTCACCTCTCTAAGTGTCAGTCACAGGGAGGAATAGGATTAAGGAGATGATGATTGATGTCAGTAATGCAATTGAAAGCTGTGAGTCTGTGTCCTCTGTCCTGACACCCTTCACAACTCTGCTAATCGCAGGGATAATACTCCAACTGCTGCCCCAGCAGTCATCATACAGGAAGGCCATGAAGTCCTGTGTGGCTCAGTTGGTGGAGCATGGTACTTGCAATGCCAGAGTTGTGGGCTCGATTCTCAAGGGGGAGCAGTGCAAAAATTAAAATTATAAAAATCTATATATATTTTAAAAAGTGTGCAAATGTAACACTGGATAAGAGTGTTTTGGTTTTTGCTTTAGCACTACACAGCTGATTCAAATAAGCAAAGCTTCATTTTAATCAGCTGTGTAGTGCTGGGGCAAAATCCAAAACGTGTACCCGGGGGACAGTGTTCGGGAAACCCTGTGCTAAATGACAAAAATGTATGTGGAGAAGGGATAAATGTACTGTTCACATACAGTATATGTGGTTTATTATGCAAACCAGAAATACAACCAACATTATATGGAATAAGATTAAACAAGTGGAAATAATTAGGTGTAGGCCTACTAGATAAAATTACTGAGTAAGTATAATTAACTGTAATCGAGGCCGTGATTAGGAGTACCATAGGGCTACCACAATTGGCCCAGCGTTCTCCGGGTTTGTCCGGGGTAGGCCGTTATCGTAAATAAGAATTTGATCTTAACTGACTTGCCTAGTTAAAATAAAGGTTAAATAAAAATAATAGCCGATAATTAATCAATATAAACATGATAATAATAATAAGCATCATCCTTGTCATAACTTAGTTTGCTATCCTCATTCATATCAGAAAAAATGTCACCTGCTGCAGAAACCAACTTCAGTGGTCTAACAGGCCTCTCCAAAAAGTTCTGAAAGCTGTAACATTGCGGCTTCCGTACTACGGAATCCCAGCCATAACATCAACTAGCTAGATAGCTAACCTACCGGTAGCTAGTTTTTCAGTCATCGTTGTCAAATGAATTGGACACATAAGGTGCATATCTTAAGCGCGAGTCACATCCTATCCGGACGAAACCGGATAAAAAAACTCTTCGCGACATGCTATCAACAGTAAGCTTGCTATGAAATTAAAATTATCCGATTGTCAGCAGGCAGGCTAGCTATCTCTGACAAGATAGCTAGGTTGTGAAGTTAGCGAGCTTTCACATAGCGTTAGCGTTGTGGTATTACTGAAGTTAGCTAGTTAGTTGTAATTGTTTCTTGCGGCTTTGCTACAAATGACTAGCTAGTTTCAGTTTGTCAAAATATATTGTTGCAAAAGGTAGCTAGCAAGCAAGACATGGGCTACTATGTAGCCAGCTTAACGCTGTCTGGTCAGATCGGCGCTACATTGTAACCAGATCAGTGCTAGAGAGATCAGCAGCAGTTTGTCTGTCGTAATAGGAAACGACATCCTCATTATGGGCACAGTTAGTTAGCTAGCTACAGATTGACGATAACTGGTTTATTTTTTACAGTGGTAGTTATATTTGGTAGATGGTGCTAGTATTTGCCCTTCAGTACAAGTAAAGCCGTGCTTTGTGATTTCTGACTCAGACGATCATCATTGTCGTGTCGTGGAAATCAATGTGCGCTTGAAGATTAGGCGGAACAGCAGGATGTCTAGGGGATTTAGTGCAGCAATGATATTGTTTAGAAAACACAACAACACAACCATGATCACAAGGCATACAAAAGCCCCCAAATGAAATCGTATAAGGCTCAACTTTTCATTTTCTCTGACTATACATCACATCTGGTGCGTCTTGGGTTATAGAACACACATACGAATATAGCTAAATCGGTTTATTTCATTTGAAGAGTAGCCAAATAAATATTTGATATGTCTGGGGACGGCTCGGATAGTAGTAGTAGTAGCGATGACTCCGATACAGGGATCCGGAGAAAAGCCTGCACTGTCAAACATGAGATTACCAATGGTAAGTAACCATCAACGTAACTAGCGCTTTGCCTGATTAATCAGACTGTGCTACACAATGGAATTGGTATACAGTCTGAAACATAGGAGTACAAAATAGTGTTATTAATGTCCCTTACAAGCCAGAATGTTTAGTGCAATTAACTTACTCTACTGCTTGTCTGTAAGGTTGGTCCTTCAGCTGCTCTACATTTTAGACAAAGTATTCACAGGAAAATATTGTTTATACAACTTTTTAGACTAGAGCACCAGTACTGTAGTTTACATTTCTATCACCTGGCACGTGCACAAAACCACATAAACACCAGTGAGACTTTGGTTCGTATGCATGCACTTCTGTCTTGTGCACGTGCCTTCGGTCATAAGCAAACACGTCTTGATCACCACACAGACCTGGGTTGCGAAGTCGGTTTAATAATACTTTCCTGGGGATATTTTGTCTTACATTTCGAGCAGTTGATAGGCCAACCGTAGAGTAAGTTCAAACGTCATTTTATTAAACATTCTAGCTTTGTACGGAACATGTCCACAATTTTGCGCTCCTGTTTGACTGTATACCAATTCAATTGTGTAGCGCAGTCTGATTAATCAGGCAATCTAGCTCTGCACTGTTTCATAATTGATTATTTGAATCTGCCAAAGGATTTCAAGATGTGGTACACTTTGGGTAAATATTGCCTTCTGTAATTTAGCTATTGGGCTAGGGCTCTATGTAAGCTTAAAAGTGATTGTTTGGAGTTTCTGTAATTCTGTGTGGATCAATATCTGTTTCCTGACACAATTGCATCCTGACCTTGACTAACACAGCAATAGCAGAAGTAGTAGTGTATGTTCAAGCTGTGTTCAGTTGTCTTCAGGTGCAGATTGATGTGCTATATTTTGGTGAGTGGTGATATCTCAGGGAACCATGACACCTGGGAACACAGCCATGGACAAATGCCAGCAGACCGTGTGGTGTCACAAAATATTCAGTTTACTGTGCTCTGCTATGTTTTCTGTGTGTGCCTGCCTGCCTGCGTGAGTGTGTGTTGTGTGCATGCAAACACTGATACTGTACTCTTCTTCCCCCCCCCCAGCGAACCTCACAGGCCATTCTGAGAGAGTGGGCATGGAGAACTTTGAGCTTCTCAAAGTCTTGGGCACAGGAGGTGAGGCTCACTGCGCCGATCTTGGGTCGATTGCTTATAAACTGACTATATTGCTTATAAACTGACTAAACGCCTTCCTAATATTGAGTTGCATTCTTATTTACAATGACGGCCTACCCCGGCCAAACCCAGACGACGCTGGGCCAATTGTGCACCGTCCTATGAGACCCCCAGTCACGGCCAGATGTGATTATAGCCTGGATTCGAACCAGGGACTGTAGTGAAGCCTCTTGTACTGAGATGCAGTGCCTTAGACCACTGCACCACTCGGGATAGCGCCATAGTATTATTGGAGACCTGGATAACTTAATTTTACTGTCTATTTTTTTGCGGAACATTTAGAATAAAAAGTTATGGTTGTAAATGTGGTGGGTGGTAGGATGGGTGGTAAGGGGCTCCAATCAAATGTGATAAATGTTTCCAACCTTTCCTCTTTGTCTCTGTCTAGCCTACGGGAAAGTGTTTCTGGTCAGGAAGAACAGTGGTCACGATGAAGGGAAGCTGTATGCCATGAAGGTGAGTCTCTGTGTCGTCTTTGACATTGGTCCAAAGGCAACCCAAAGCGTTGACATTGTCTGATGTGGGGAGAATTCATGGACGGGTTGACCTACCTGTTGATGATGACGTCTCAGGTGCTGAAGAAAGCAGCCATCGTTCAGAAGGCAAAGACAGCGGAGCACACGCGTACAGAGAGACAGGTGCTGGAGCACATCCGCCAGTCCCCATTCCTGGTCACACTGCACTACGCCTTCCAGACCCAGACCAAGCTCCATCTCATCCTGGGTGAGCGCTGGATCAAACAAACCCATACGTGGAACTCTCTGGCTATGACCTTGGAAGTGCTGAAAGTGTGTCTCTGTGTGTGTATACTGTGTTTCTGCCTGTGTGTGTTTTTCTATTCAAGTGTTATCTGTATCTGTCTGTGTATAGACTATGTGAGCGGAGGGGAGATGTTCACACACTTGTACCAGCGGGATCACTTCTCTGAGGAAGAGGTGCGGATCTACATCGGGGAGATTATCCTGGCACTGGAGCACCTCCACAAGGTATGTTATCGAGCCTCTCTGTCCTTTACATAACCTTGCTGATATTCCATTCCTTAATTGTATCTGTGGTCCTATTGCATGATACAATTTCGTCTGGATACTTTGCTCTTATCTGTTAATGTTATGTTATCCTGTGTACAACTTCTTGCTCGGTATGATGTGTACAGCTCGGCATCGTGTACCGGGACATCAAGTTGGAGAACATCCTATTGGACAGCGAGGGACATTTGGTGCTGACAGATTTTGGGCTCAGCAAAGAGTTCCTTGAGGAGGAGGTACGACAAAAATACCTTTTTCATTAATGCCTTTATTTGTGTGGACGCAATCTGTGCATGTATGCATCCATCCATCCATGCATATATTTTTGTCACTACAGACTGAGACTTGTGTTTTTATCCCCCCCACTACAGAAGGAAAGGACGTATTCGTTCTGTGGCACCATAGAGTACATGGCTCCAGAGATCATCAGGGGGAAGTCTGGTCATGGAAAGGTAAGAGTTAACCCATCACTCGGGGCATGGCTATGAGCTACGGCGGTTCATTAGACATCAATTACTGTAGAACACAAATGTATTCTCTTCCTTGTATTTTAATTTTTTTTCTCCATTCTTCCTTTTGACCCTTTTCTCCTGGCCACCCCAGTCAGTAGATTGGTGGAGTTTGGGTATCCTGATGTTTGAATTGCTGACGGGGGCGTCCCCATTCACACTGGAGGGGGAGAGGAACTCCCAGAGTGAGGTGTCCAAGTGAGTGCTGTGTGTCATCCACCCCTCCTCATACACACACCATGGTTCCATCCAACTCTTTCATCATTGCCCGTGGCCCCCGGCTACTTATCAAAATAATGACATCTATTCTAACGGTGGCTTCTTTCTCCCTCTTTATCTTGCTGTCTGAATACAATAACAAATAAATGAGTTGTGCTGCGTTCTGTGTGTAACATAAAGCCTGCAGCCTAATTAGACATTCTGGTAAGCTGTTTCTTTTCAATCATGTTCTTTATGGCCATAATGGTTGTCTTGTAATGAGGGCTGGGCCTTCAGCAAGTATTCTTACCCCTTATTACACATTTTGTTGTGTTATAGCCTGAATTCAAAATGGATTTCTCTCCCATCTACACACACTGCCTCATAATAACCAAGTGAAAACATGTTTAGACATTTTTGCACATTTTATTGAAAATTAAATGGAGAAATCTCATTTACATACAGTACCAGCCAAAGGTTGACACACCTACTCATTGAAGGTTTCTTTTACTGTTCTACATTGTAGAATGATAGTGAAGACATCAAAACTATGAAATAACACATATGGAATCATGTAGTAACCAAATGTATTTTATTTCAGATTCTTCTAAGTAGCCCCCCTTTGCCTTGATGACAGCTTTGAACACTCTTGGCATTCTCTCAACCAGCTTCATGCGGTAGTCACCTAGAATGCATTGCAATTAACAGTTGTGCCTTGTTAATTTGTGGAATTTCTTTCCTTAATGCGTTTGAGCCAATCAGTTGTTGTGACAAGGTACGGGTGGTATTCAGAAGATAGCCGTATTTGGTAAAAGACCAAGTTCATATTAAGACAAGAACAGCTCAAACAAGCACAGAGGAACGACTATCCATCATTAATTTGACTAACCATAATGTCTCAATCTGGACAATTTCAAGAACTTTGAAAGTTTCTTCAAGTGCAGTTGCAAAAACCATGAAGCGCTATGATGAAACTGGCTCTCATGAGGTCCGCCACAGGAATAGAAGACCCAGAGTTACCTCTGCTGCAGAGGATAAGTTCATTAGAGTTACCAGCCTCAGAAATTGCAGCCCAATTAAATGCTTCAGAGTTCAAGTAACAGACACATTTCAACATGAACTGTTCAGAGGAGACTGCATGAATCAGGCTTTCATGGTTGAATTGCTGCAAAGAAACCACTACTAAAGTACACCAATAAGAAGAAGAGACTTGGGCCAAGAAACACGAGCAATGGACATTAGACCGGTGGAAATCTGTCCTTTGGTCTGTTGAGTCCAAATGAGAGATTTTTAGTTCCAACCGCCGTGTCTTTGTGAGACACAGAGTAAGTGAGCGGATGATCTCTGCAGGTGTGGTTCCCACCGTGAAGCATAAAGGAGGAGGTGTGAGGGTGCTTTGCTGGTAACTGTCTGTGATTTTCGAATTCAAGGCACACTTAACCAGCATGACCACCACAGCATTCTGCAGCGATACGCCTTCCCATCTGGTTTGTACTTAGTCCCACTATAATTTGTTTTTCAATAGGACAATGACCCAACACACGTCTAGGTTGTGTAAGGGCTATTTGACCAAGAAGGAGAGTGATGGAGTGCTACTTCAGGTGACCTGGCCTCCAGTCTCCCGACCTCAACCCAATTGAGATGGTTTGTGATGAGTTGGATCCGCATAGTGAAGGAAAAGCAGCCAATGAGTGCTCAGCATATGTGGGAACTCCTTCAAGACTGTTGGAAAGCATTCCAGGTGAAGCTGGTTGAGAGAATGCCAAGAGTGTTCAAAGCTGTCATCAAGGCAAAGGGTGGCTACTTTGAAGAATCTCAAATATGATTTGATTTAACATGTTTTTTTTTGGTTACTACATGATTCCATATGTGTTCATAGTTTTTGTCTTCACTATTATTCTACAATATAGAACATGGTAAAAAATAAACATCCTTGAGTGAGTAGGTGTGTCCAAACTTTAGACTGGTACTGTAAGTATTCACACCCCTGAGTCAATATTTTGTAGAAGCACCATTGGCGGCAATTACAGCTTTAAGGACGTCCTGGGTTTGTCTGTATCGGCTTTGCACATCTGGATTTGGGGATTTTCTCCCATTCTCTGTTCTTTTGCTCATCTTAATCTTTTGTTTTTATTTGCCAGTCTGAGATATGGCTTTTTCTTTGCAACTCTGCCTAGAAGGGCCAGCGTGCAGGAGTCGCTTCTTCACTGTTGACGTTGAGACTGGTGTTTTGCGGGTGCAATTTAATGAAGCTGCCAGTTGACCAACCCACTCAAGTGACACACCCCTCCAGTAAGCTCAGCCCCCGTAATAGGGTTAGAGGCAGAGAATCCCAGTGGAGAGAGGGGAACCGGCCAGGCAGAGACAGCAAGGGTGGTTCATCGCTCCAGTGCCTTTCCGTTCACCTTCACACCCCCGGGCCAGACTACACTCAATCATAGGACCTACTGAAGAGATGAGTCTTCAATAAAGACTTAAAGGTCGACTGAATCGGCGTCTCTCACATGGTTAGGCAGACCATTCAATAAAAATTGAGCTCCATAGGAGAAAGCCCTGCATCCAGCTGTTTTCTTAGAAATTCTAGGGACAATAAGGAGGCCTGCGTCTTGTGACCATAGCGTACGTGTAGGTATGTACGGCAGGACCAAATTGGGAAGATAGATATGAGCAAGCCCATGTAAGTTAGCAGTAACATCTTGACATCAGCCCTAGCCTTAACAGGAAGCAAGTGTAGATTGGCTAGCACTGGAGTAATATGATCATTTTGGGGGGTTTTAGTCAAGATTCTAGCAGCCATGTTTAACACTAGCTGAAGTTTATTTAGTGCTTTACCTGGGTAGCTGGAAAATAGAGCATTGCAGTTGTCTAATCTAGAAGTGACAAAAGCATGGATACATTTTTCTGCATCCTTTTTGGACAAAGTTTCAGATTTTTGCAATGTTACGTACAGTTGAAGTTGGAAGTTTACATACACTGAGGTTGGGGTCATTAAAACTTGTTTTTCAACCACTCCACCATTTTCTTGTTAACAAACTATAGTTTTGGCAAGTCGGTTAGGGCATCTACTTTGTGCATGACACAAAGTCAATTGTTTACAGACAGATTATTTAACTTATAATTCACTGTATCACAATTCTAGTGGGTCAGAAGTTTACAGACTAGTTGACTGTGCCTTTAATCAGCTTAGCAAATTCCAGAAAATGATGTCATGGCTTTAGAAGCTTCTGATAGGCTAATTGACATAATTTCAGTCAATTGGAGGTGTACCTGTGGATGTGTTTCAAGGCCTACCTTAACTCAGTGCATCTTTGCTTGACATCATGGGAAAATTAAAAGAAATCAGCAGAAAGATAATTGTAGACCTCCACAAGTCTGGTTCATCCTTGGGAGCAATTTCCAAATGCCTGAAGGTACCACGTTTATCTGTACAAACGCTAGTACGCAAGTATAAACACCATGGGACCATGCAGCCGTCTTACCGATCAGGAAGGAGATGCGTTCTGTCTCCTAGAGATGAATGTGCTTTGGTGCGAAAAGTGCAAATCAATCCCAGAACAACGCAAAGGACCTTGTGAAGATGCTGGAGAAAGCAGGTACAAAAGTATCTATACCCACAGGAAAACAAGTCCTATATCGACATAACCTGAAAGGTTGCTCAGCAAGGAAGAAGTCACTGCTCCATAACCGCCATAAAAAAGCCAGACTACGGTTTGCAACTGCACGTGGGGACAAAGATCATACTTTTTGGAGAAAGGTCCTCTGGTCTGATGAACCAAAAATAGAACTGTTTGGCCATAATGACAGTCGTTATGTTTGGAGGAAAAGGGGGGAGACTTGCAAGCCTAAGAACATCCCAACCATGAAGCACGGGGGTGGCAGCATCATGTTGTGGGGGTGCTTTGCTGCAGGAGGGACTGGTGCACTTCACAAAATAGATGGCATCATGAGAAAGGAAAATTATGTAGATATATTGAAGCAACATCTCAAGACATCAGTCAGGAAGTGAAAGCTTGGTCGCAAATCGGTCTTCCAAAGGGACAATGACCCCAAGCATACTTCCAAAGTTGTGGCAAAATGGCTTTAAGGACAACAAAGTCAAGATATTGGAGTGGCCATGACCTCAATCCAATAGAACATTTGTGGGCAGAACTTGGAAAAAGCGTGTGCGAGCAAGGAGGCCTACAAACCTGACTCAGTTACACCAGCTCTGTCAGGGGGAATGGGCCAAAATTCACCCAACTTATTGTGGGAAGCGTGTGGAAGGCTACCCAAAATGTTTGACCCAAGTTAAACAATTTAAAGGCAACGCTACTAAATACTAATTGAGTGAATGTAAACTTCTGACCCACTGGGAATGTGATTAAAGAAATCAAATATGAAATAAATCATTCTCTCTACTATTATTCTGACATTTAACATTCTTAAAATAAAGTGGTGATCCTAACTGACCTAAAACAGGGAATTTTTACTAGGATTAAATGTCAGGAATTGTGAAAAACTGAGTTTAATTAAATGTATTTGACTAAAGTGTATGTAAACTTCCGACTTCAACTGTAGATGGAAAAAAGCTGTCCTTGAAGCAGTCTTGATATGTTCGTCAAAAGAGAGTTCAGTAACGCCGAGGTCCTTTACAGTTTTCAGATGACTGTACAACCATCAAGATTAATTGTCAGATCCAACAGAAGATCTTTGTTTCTTGGGACCTAGAACTAGCGCCTTTGTTTTGTCCAAGTTTAAAAGTTAAACATTTGCCGCCATCCACTTCCTTGTCTGAAACACAGGCTTCCAGGAAGGGTAATTTTGGGGCTTCACCATGTTTCATAGAAATATACAGCTGTGTGTCGTCCGCATAGCAGTGAAAGTTAACATTATGTTTCCAAATGACATCACCAAGAGGTAAAATATATAGTGAAAACAATAGACGTCCTAAAAGGGAACCTTGAGGAACACCAAAATGTACAGTTGATTTGTCAGAGGAGAAACCATCCACAGAGACAAACTGATATCTTTCTGACAGATGAGATCTAAACCAGGACAGAACTTGTCCATGTAGACTAATTTGGGTTTCCAATCTCTCCAAAAGAATGTGGTGATCGATGGTATCAAAAAGCAGCACTAAGGTCTAGGAGCACGAGGACAGATGCAGAGTCTTGGTCTGACGCCATTAAAAGGTAATTTACCACCTTCACGAGTGTAGTCTCAGTGCTATGATGGGTTCTAACACAAGACTGAAGCGTTTCGTATACATTGTTAGTCTTCAGGAAGGCAGTGAGTTGATGCGCAATAGCTTTTTTTTTTTTATTAGAGAGGAATGGGAGATTTGATATAGGCTGTTTATTTTTTATTTGTTTTTTTTTAATGTTATTTTAAATTTTTATTTTGTATTTAAATATTTTCTGGGTCAAGGTTTGGCTTATTCAAGAGAGGCTTTATTACTGCCACTTTTAGTGAGTTTGGTACACATCCGGTGGATAGAGAGCCATTTTATTATCTTCAACATGAGAGGGCCAAGCACAGGAAGCAGCTCTTTCAGTAGTTTAGTTGGAATATTGTCCAGTAATGCAGCTTGAAGGTTTAGAGGCCATGACTATTTTCATGAACGTGTCAAGAGATATAGTACTAAAACACTTGAGTGTCTCCCTTGATCCTAGGTCCTGGCAGTGTTGTGCAGACTCAGGACAACTGAGCTTTGGAGAAATACCCAGATTTAAAGAGGAGTCTGTAATTTGCTTTCTAATGGTCATGATCTTTTCATCAAAGAAGCACATGAATTTATCACTGTTGAAGTGAAAGCCATTCTCTCCTGGGGAATGCTGCTTTTTATTTAGCTTTGCGACAGTATCACAAATACAGTTAGGATTGTTCTTATTCTCCTCAATTAAGTTGGAAAAATAGGATGATGGAGCAGTAGTGAGGGCTCTTTGACACGGCATGGTACTGTCTTTCCAAGCTAATTGGAAGACTTCCAGTTTGGTGTGGCGCCACTTCCGTTCCAATTTTCTGGAAGCTTGCTTCAGGGCTCGGGTATTTTCTGTATACCAGGGAGCTAGTTTCTCATGACAAATGTTTTTTGTTTTTAGGGCTGCGACTGCATCTTGGGTATTACGCAAGGTTAAAATAAGTTCCTCAGGTGGTTAGCTGATTTGTTGTACTCTGACATCCTTGGGTAGGTGGAGGGAGTCTGGAAGGGCATCTAGGAATCTTTGGGTTGTCCAAGAATTTATAGCCACGGCTTTTGAGCTTTTGATGATCCTTGGTTGGGGTCTGAGCAGATGATTTGTTGTGATTGCAAACGTAATAAAATGGTGGTCCTATTTAGTCCAGGATTATGAGGACAAACATTAAGATCCACAACATTTATTCCACGGGACAAAACTAGGTCCAGAGTATGACTGTGGCATCGAGTAGGTCCAGAGACATGTTGGACAAAACCCACTGAGTCGATGATGGCTCCGAAAGCTTTTTGGAGTGGGTCTGTGGACTTTCCATGTGAATATTATCTGCAATGACTACAAGGTCCGATATGAGTTCGGGGAACTCAGTGAGGAACGCTGTATACGGCCCAGGACGCCTGTAAACAGTAGCTATAAAAGGTGATTGAGTAGGCTGCATAGATTTCATGACTAGAAGCTCAAAAGATGAAAATGCAGTGTTTTTTTTATTTAAAAAAAAATGTAATTGACATTTGGTTTCTTAAATGTTATTAACACCTTAGCCTTTGCGGGATGCATGGAGGATATTGTCACTAGTGTAACCAGGAGGAGAGGCCTCATTTAACACAGTAAATTCATCAGGCTTAAGCCATATTTCAGTCAGGCCAATCACATCAAAATTATGATCAGTGATTAGTTAATTGACTATGACTGCCTTGGAAGTGAGGGATCTAACATTAAGTAGCCCTATTTTGAGATGTGAGATATCACAATCTCTTTCAATAGTGACCGGAATGGAGGAGGTCTTTATTCCAGTGAGATTGTTAAGGCGAACACCGCCATGTTTAGTTTTGCCTAACCTAGATCGAGGCACAGACACGGTCTCAATGTGGATGGCTGAGCTGACTACACTGACTGTGCTAGTGGCAGACTCCACTAAGCTGGCAGGCTGGCTAACAGCCTGCTGTCTGGCCTGCACCCGATCTCATTGTGGAGCTAGAGGAGTTAGAGCCCTGTCTATGTTCATAGATAAGATGAGAGCACCCCTCCAGATAGGATAGAGTCCATCACTCTTCAGCAGGCCAGGCTTGGTCCTGTTTGTGGGTGAGTCCCAGAAAGAGGGCCAATTATCTACAAATTCTATCTTTTGGGAGGGGTATAAAACAGTTTTCAACCAGCGATTGAGTTGTGAGACTCTGCTGTGGAGCTCATCACTCCCCCTAACTGGGAGGGGGCCAGAGACAATTACTCAATGCCGACACATCTTTCTAGCTGATTTACACGCTGAGGCTGTTGCGCTTGGTGACCTCTGACTGTTCCATCCTAACATTGTTTGTCCTCACGTGGATAACAATATCCCTATACTCTCTACACTCGCCAGTTTTAGCCTTAGACAGCACCATCTTCAGATTAGCCTTAACGTCGGTAGCCCTGCCCCCTGGTAAACAGTGTATGATCGCTGGATGATTCTTTTTAAGTCTAATACTGCTGGTAATGGAGTCGCAAAGGACTAGGGTTTTCAATTTATCAGAGCTAATGGTGGGAGGCTTTGATGTCTCAGACCCTGTAACGGGCAGAGGAGAGACCAGAGGAGGCTCGGCCTCTGACTGCGACTCGTTTCTTAATGGGGAGACCCGATTGAAAGTTTATTTCGGCTGAATGAGCGACACCGGTTGAGCATTCCTACAGGTCATTTGCACTTTGAAGCAGGCTCTCATCAAGGACTTGCCTGTATTTGGCTTCATTCATTGTTCCTTCTCTCCTTACCAGTCTTACTTCACGGTAGGGATGGTGTTAGACGGGTGATGAGCTGTGCCTAGTTTTCTCCAGACATGGCGCTTTGCATTCTGTCCAAAGAGTAACATTTTTGTCTCATTAGAATGCAGAATCTTATGCCTTATGATCGGTCTTTCACTTGCCTTTTTGCAATCTCCAGGCATGCTTTTTTCTCAGGAGTGGCTTCCGTCTGGCAACTTTAACGCCCAGTTTTGTGAAGTGCTGTGGAGACTAGTGTTCTTCTGGTAGGTTCTCCAATCTCAACCAAGGAACTCTGTAGTTCTGTCAGAATTGTCATTGGGTTCTTGGTCACCTCCCTGACCGACGTCCTTCTTGCCCTGATGCTCAGTTTGTTCGGACGGTCAGCTCTAGGCAGAGTCTGGGTAGTTCCATATGTTTTCCAAGGAGATCACTGTGCTCTTGGAAATGTTCAACGCTCTAGAAATGTTTTTTAACCTTTCCCCAGATATGCCTCATCACAATTCTGATTGTTCCTTGGAGTTCATGATATAGTTTCTGCTCTGATGCACTGTCAACTGTGGGACCTTTTTATATAGGCAGGTGTGTTTTTCTAAATCCTGTCCAAACAGTTGACTCCAATCAAGTTGTAGTGACATCTTAAAGATGATCAAAGGAAATGAGATGTACCGGAGATCAATTTGGAGTACCATAGCAAAGGGATTCAAATGAGATATTTCTGCATTTCATTTTGACTGTCGTTGTGGGGTATTATGTGTAGATGGGTGAGATACATTTATTTTATATTGAATCCATTTTGAATCAGGCTGTAGCAACAAAATGTGGAGTAAGTCAAGGGCTATGAATACTTTCTGAAGGCACTGAAGGCAAAGTGATTGCTCTTCCCTGTTTCTCTTCTTCGGCCCGCCCCCTCCTGCCCTCCTCTCAGGCGTATCTTGCGCTGCGAACCGCCGTTCCCCTCTATGATCGGAGTCGTGGCTCAGGACCTGCTGAGGAAGCTGTTGGTTAAAGACCCCCACAAGAGACTAGGCTCGGGACCACGAGGGGCCGAGGACATCAAAAGTCATGCCTTCTTCAAGGTGCTCCTCTTCTCTCCTGCCACTCTCTGTCTCTAGGCCCATCTCCCTCTCTCTCTCTCTCTCTCAACGTGCTCACACACATACACACACACACACTCTATTCACCATTCTCCTCCCATTGCTCTATATTCATAGGGTCTCAGTTGGTCAGACCTTGCTGAGAAGAAGGTAGTCAGCCCATTCAAACCAGAGATCAGGAGTGAGCTGGATACAGGGAACTTTGCTGAGGAGTTCACTGGCATGAATCCTGTCTATTCTCCAGCCAGCACCCCACCAAGCACTGACCGCCTGTTCCAGGTTCGTTAAATACACATTGTGTGCTTCCACTGTTACAGAAAGACACCCTACATACACAAGACTCTTGTCTTCCATTTCAGGGCTACTCCTTCGTTGCTCCCTCCATTCTGTTCAACAAGAACGTGGTGATGGGTGACTTCATGGAGGGCCAGATGGGAGCAGACCGGCCGGGCTCAGCCACTGTCCGTCGCAGTGCTATGTTAGCGGTATGGAACTAATCTTCTCATGGCCGCAGGATAGACGAGGTTCGGTGAAATGTATCGGTGTTAATGTTGGCACTTTCTTTCATGTAATTTTTTTTTTAGTCTTAGTCATTTTGTATAAAATATCATTGTCTTAGTCACATTTTTGTCATTTGAATAATTATTTAGTCTCGTTATTGTCAAAATGATAAACAGTGGGCCATTTTAGTCAACTAAATCCTTTCATTTTAGTCACTTTATTTGTATTTTTTTTGTGCCTTATTAACCTATAGTAAACACATCACTGACTTCCATGTGCACAAACATACATAGCCTGGTCCTACCAACATATTTTTCTGCATAACATCCTACCGCATGATTCTCTACCCAACAGCCAAGTTAGCAGAAGAACACATTACTCTGCAGCAGATAAAAATCTCATCCCTTGACATACTGTAGCTATATTGTAATTGAAGTACTGTCATCGGTAGTGGTCTGATAGGTTGCAGCAACCTATCTAGCTAGGATTATCAATCTGTTGTTATCTGAGTTATCAGATGTGCCTTGAGGTTGGTAGTATTTTATTCCCTGTCAACTTGTAGGTGCAAACACTGTGGAAACGATGTATTCGGTCTTGTTTGAATTGACAAGATGGCTCCAAACATCGGCCCTTTTTCTACCGGGAGCTTGTACCATCGGTAGAGTAGCCATGGCGTGGGCCTTATTTGCAGCAATGATTTGTTGTTGCCAGATTGGATAACGGTTGCCGGGCAGAGAGGTGAATCATGAATGACCTGAGCATGGTATTTATTTCCCACCAATAACAGAATTGCAACATTGTGTTGAGAAAGCCTTACAAAAAAAGCTCTCAAGCTCTGTAAAAATGTTTGTCTAGTTCACTTACTAGTCATATTTTAGTCACAGAGATAATTTCACCTCGTTTTCATCAACCGAAATGAAGAAAAAAAAAATCTGTTTTCCTCTGGGTCTATTAAGTCAGGGATTTGTCAAACGCCTATTTTCCAGTGGCAATTGACGACACAATAACTATCACTGGAATGTATCCAGAGAGGGTCTTATGTACAACACTGTTTGACATGAGCTCAACCTGTGCTTCATTAGTATATAAAAAATCTATGTGCAACATTTTCACATTTAGCAAGGGTATGATTTGGACATTTCCTGCAGTGGAGCACATTTTGACACATTCCACAGTTTCCGGTGTAGTTTGTACTTGACTTCCCTCTCTCTTGTCCTCTGCAGGACTCTACGTTCTTCCAGCTGTATGAGCTGTGCCTGCAGGGGGCGCCCCTGGGCGAGGGCAGCTTCTCTGTGTGCAGGAAGTGTCGACACCACCAGAGCGGCCATGAGTACGCCGTCAAGATCATCAGCCGCAGGTGAGCCGGGCGTGGCGCTGGCTGAGAGACCGTCACGCACTAATGCAATGTGTCATTGTTATACCAGCATGATGAATTACACACTTCACGCTGCTGTGTTTTAATATATTCTATTCCAATGATTTACCATAACTGTTTGGTGCACTGAGGGGGTTTGTGTTGTTGACCTTTGGTGCATGAATGCCTTTTGAACTCTGTCTGTCTGTCTCTCTGTCTGTCTGTCTCTCTGTCTGTCTCTCTGTCTGTCTGTCTCTCTGTCTGTCTGTCTCTCTGTCTGTCTGTCTGTCTCCTGTGTGACTGTCTCGTTAGAATGGAAGTAAACACTCAGAGGGAGATTGCTGCCCTCAGGCAGTGTGAGGCTCACCCCAACATTGTCAAACTGCATGAGGTCTACACTGATCAGGTACACAATTATGGTAGAAATGCCATCAGCAGACACACATTCAAGCACTGACAAAACTGTCAGGTGTTCTTTCTCTTCTCATTGGCTGTGTTTACATACAAGGTGGCAGGACTCGAATCACAATAATGTTTGACATTTGGGGAATATATTGGGAAACTTAAGCAATCATGCAGCAATAAACAATTTTCTCATCACAGACAACCTTAATCTTCTCTCTCTCTCTTCTCCCATCTCCCTCTCAATCACCCCTATCTCTTCCTCCCTCTCTCAGTTCCATACATACCTGGTGATGGAGCTGCTGCGTGGGGGGGAGCTGCTGGAGAGGATCAAGAGGAAGAAATTGTTTGGGGAGGCAGAGGCCAGTCAGCTTCTCAGGAGCCTGGTGTCAGCTGTCGGCTTCATGCACGAGGCTGGAGTGGTGCACAGAGACCTCAAACCAGAGGTGGGCCAACAGACTGACTCACAGAGAGGGAGTCTGAATATATTCTAGAATCTATAGAAATATATGGCCAGGAAGAAGTCACACATTGAAATGGCTGCAATATTACACCGACCAAATTTTGCAGGCAGTGAGTGTAATGAGATCAAGGTGTTTAGCAATGCCGTAAAAACCACTAAGCATGGCCTATTGTATTTTGTTGGTTCAGGGTGAAATAAATTGACATTTGTTGCTCCATTACATCAGCCAATGAATGTAACCTTCTGTTGACGGAGTCATTCCTGCACTGCCCACTCACTGCTCTCGCTCTCTTTCCGCCTGGCAGAATGTGCTGTTTGCAGACGAGGGGGAGGACTCGGTGCTCAAGGTGATAGATTTTGGTTTTGCCCGACTGTGCCCTGCAGGCAGCGCCCCCCTGCAGACTCCCTGCTTTACACTGCAGTACGCTGCTCCTGAGCTCTTCCACAGCACCGGTTACGACCAGGCCTGCGACCTCTGGAGCCTTGGGGTCATCCTGGTACTTACACTATTGACTGACTCTGTAATGTGTCATTAGTAAAAACGAATTATCGTTATGTTATTGATGATGTTTGTGTTTTTCTCTGGCAGTACACCATGCTGTCAGGACAGGTGCCCTTTCAGAGTGAGCAGCAGCAGCGGGCGGGGATGACCTCATCTTATGCTGCCGACATCATGCATAAGATTAAAGAGGGTGACTTCTCTTTGGCTGGAGAGGCTTGGAAGGGTGTGTCAGACGAGGCTAAAGAGCTTGTGAAAGGTGTGTTGTGCATCCCTCCTAATTCACTCATTGACATTGATGCAATTCATCATTTTTTCCCATCTGTTCACTACATACAGTGCCTTCGGAAAGTGTTCAGACCCCTTGACGTTTTCCTCATTTTGTTACGTTACAGCATTTTAAAAAAATGAAATCCTCAGCAATCTACACACAATGACAAAGCAAAATTAGGTTTTCAGATATTTTTACAAAAGTATTCAGACCCTCTGCTATGCGACTCAAAATTGAGCTCAGGTGCATCCTGTTTCCATAGATCATCTTTGAGATGTTTCTACAACTTGATTGGAGTCCACCTGTGGTAAATTCAATTGATTGGACATGATTTGCAAAGGCACACACCTGTCTATATAAGGTCGCAAAGTTGACAGTACATGTCAGAGCAAAAATGAGGAGTCGTCCGTAGCGCTCAGAGACAGAATTGTGTCGATGCACAGATCTGGGGAAGGTTACCAAAACATTCTGCAGCATTGAAGGTCCCCAAGAACACAGTGGCCTCCATCATTCTTACATTGAAGAAGCTTGGAACCACCAAGACTCTTCCTAGAGCTGGCCGCCCATCCAAAATGGGAGAGAAGGGCCTTGGTCAGTGAGGTGACCAAGAACCGGATGGTCACTGACAGAGAGATGGGAGAACCTTCCAGATGGACAACCATCTCTGCAGCACTCCATCAATCAGGCCTTTATGGTAGAGTTGCCAGACGGAAGAGACTCAGATAATGAGAAACAAGATTCTCTTGTCTGATGAAACCAAGATTGAAATCTTTGGCCTGAATGCCAAGCGTCACATCTGGAGGAAACCTGGCACCATCCCTACGGTGAAGCATGGTGGTGGCAGCATCATGCTCTGGGGGTGTTTTCAGCGGCAGGGACTGGGAGACTAGTCAGGATCAAGGGAAAGATGAACGGAGCAAAGTACAGAGAGATCCTTGATGAAAACCTGCTGCAGAGAGCTCAGGTCCTCAGGCTGGGGCGAAGGTTCACCTTCCAACAGGACAACAACACTAAGCACACAGCCAAGACAATGCAGGAGTGGCTTCGGGACACGTCTCTGAATGTCCTTGAGTGACCCAGCCAGAGCCCGGACTTGAACCCGATCGAACAGGTCTGGAGAGACCTGAAAATAGCTGTGCAGCGACGCTCCCCATTCAACCTGACAGAGCTTGAGAGGATCTGCAGAGAAGAATGGGAGAAACTCTCCAAATACAGGTGTGCCAAGCTTGTAGCGTCATACCCAAGAAGACTCGAGGCTGTAATTGCTGCCAAAGGTGCTTCAACAAAGTACTGAGTAAGGGTCTGAATACTAATGTAAATGTAATATTTCTGGTTTTCAATTTTGAATAAATTAGAAAAAAATATACATACCTGTTTTTGCTTTGTCATTAGGGTGTATTGTGTGTAGATTGATTAAATAGATTTTTTTCACTCAATTTTAGAATAAGGTTGTAACCTAAAAATGTGGAAAAAGTCAAGGAGTCTAAATACTTTCTGAAGGCACTTATATATATATATATTTAAAAAATAATGGAACCCCTTTATCTGTCACTCCCTTATCATTTTGCTTTCTCTGCTCCTCCCTACCCTTCCTTACCCCTCTCTGCCCCACCTCTCATTTTTGCTCTCCTTACCTCACTCTTCTAAACCCCCCGTTTATGTTCAGGGTCTGCTGACGGTGGATCCAGAGAGGCGTCTCAAGCTGTCTGCTCTGAGAGAGAACAGCTGGCTGCAGGGCGGGGCCATCTTATCCTCCACCCCCCTCTGCACCCCAGATGTGCTCGAGTCCAGTGGCCCCATCGTCCGCTCCTATGTCAACGCCACCTACAAGGTAATGGAACTCTTAATCTTTTTTAAATTTGTTTACTCAAATCCATTGAGGAAAAAGTAGTTTGTTCCTTTTAACTTTTTGATTTTATTTTTCCTACTCTCCCAACCAAATCAAAGTCAATTTGGCATTTGCAGAGTACTGCGTATTGTACATTGAAGTGTTTACTTGCAAGCTCTTCTCTCAAACAGTGCAACATTTTATAAAAAAGTATTCAATAAAAATATCGTATGAGTATTTATACAATGGGTGGATCTAATCCTGGATGCTGATTGGTTAAAACTGTGTCCCAGCTGTTCCACAAGTTACCACCGGCTAAGGCTATGATGTTGAAATGCCTATTTACTGTTCCATCTCCCTGTGCAATCAATCCACTGTCTCATCAGCCCACCCAGGCAATTTATCAACTAGATCTCCACTGTAAAAAATAATCTAGACATTATCTTCCATTTCTTTTAGACTAGCAATTGATTTTCAACAGCAGAGGCGTGTATAAACCTTGCCATCTGTCTCTGACTTTTGCAGCAATGTTTCAATATTGAAATTCGATCTCTAGCTGTCCCACACAGTAATGAATGTGTAGGGGCCAGACAGACAGACGGGCGGCTTTTCTCAGCCAGTCGAAATCATGAATTGGTATATTGTTTTTATAGATACAGTACCAGTCAAAAGTTTGGACACACCTACTCACTCAAGGGTTTTTCTTTATTTTCACTATTTTCTTCATTGCAGAATAATAGTGAAGACATTAAAACTATGAAATAACACATGGTATCATGTAGTAACCAAAAAAGTGTAAAACAAATCAAAATATATTTTATATTTGCGATTCTTTAAAGTGGCCACCCTTTGCCTTGATGACAGTGGTAGCCATGCTAGTTAAGTGTGCCTTGAATTCTAAATAAATCACAGACAGTGTCACCAGAAAAGCACCATAACACCTCCTTCTCCATGCTTCACGGTGGGAACTACACATGCAGAGATCATCCACTCACCTATTCTGTGTCTCACAAAGACATGGAGGTTGGAACCAAAAATCTCAAATTTGGACTCAGACCAAAAGGACAGATTTCCACTGTATAATTTTTTTTATTTTATCTTTATTTAACCAAGTAGGCAAGTTGAGAACAAGTTCTCATTTACAATTGCGACCTAGTCAGGATAAAGCAAAGCAGTTCGACACATACAGTGGGGCAAAAAACGTATTTAGTCAGCCACCAATTGTGCAAGTTCTCTCACTTAAAAAGATGAGGCCTGTAATTTTCATCATAGGTACACTTCAACTATGACAGACAAAATGAGGGGAAAAAATCCAGAAAATCACATTGTAGGATTTTTAATGAATTTATTTGCAAATGGTGGAAAATAAGTATTTGGTCACCTACAAACAAGCAAGATTTCTGGCTCTCACAGACCTGTAACTTCTTCTTTAAGAGGCTCTGTCCTCCACTTGTTACCTGTATTAATGGCACCCGTTTGAACTTGTTATCAGTATAAAAGACAACCTCAAACAGTCACACTCCAAACTCCACTATGGCCAAGACCAAAGAGCTGTCAAAGGACACCAGAAACAAAATTGTAGATCTGCACCAGGCTGGGAAGACTGAATCTGCAATAGGTAAGCAGCTTGGTTTGAAGAAATCAACTGTGGGAGCAAATATTAGGAAATGGAAGACATACAAGACCACTGATAATCTCCCTCGATCTGGGGCTCCACGCAAGATCTCACCCAGTGGGGTCAAAATGATCACAAGAACGGTGAGCAAAAATCCCAGAACCACACGGGGGGACCTAGGGAATGACCTGCAGAGAGCTGGGGCCAAAGTAACAAAGCCTACCATCAGTAAAACACTACGCCACCAGGGACTCAAATCCTGCAGTGCCAGACGTGTCCCCCTGCTTAAGCCAGTACATGTCCAGACCCGTCTGAAGTTTGCTAGAGAGCATTTGGATGATCCAGAAGAAGATTGGGAGAATGTCATATGGTCAGATGAAACCAAAATAGAACTTTTTGGTAAAAACTCAACTCGTCGTGTTTGGAGGACAAAGAATGCTGAGTTGCATCCAAAGAACACCATACCTACTGTGAAGCATGGGGGTGGAAACATCATGCTTTGGGGGTGTTTTTCTGCAAAGGGACCAGGACAGCTGATCCGTGTAAATGAAAGAATGAATGGGGCCATGTATCGTGAGATTTTGAGTGAAAACCTCCTTCCATCAGCAAGGGCATTGAAGATGAAACGTGGCTGGGTCTTTCAGCATGACAATGATCCCAAACACACCGCCCGGGCAACGGAGTGGCTTCGTAAGAAGCATTTCTAGGTCCTGGAGTGGCCTAGCCAGTCTCCAGATCTCAACCCCATAGAACATTTTTTGGAGGGAGTTGAAAGTCTGTGTTGCCCAGCAACAGCCCCAAAACATCACTGCTCTAGAGGAGATCTGCAAGGAGGAATGGGCCAAAATACCAGCAACAGTGTGTGAAAACCTTGTGAAGACTTACAGAAAACATTTGACCTCTGTCATTGCCAACAAAGGGTATATAACAAAGTATTGAGAAACTTTTGTTAATGACCAAATACTTATTTTCCACCATAATTAGCAAATAAATTCATTTAAAATCCTACAGTGTGATTTTCTGGATTTCTTTTCTCATTTTGTCTGTCATAGTTGAAGTGTACCTATGATGAAAATTACAGGCCTCTCATCTTTTTAAGTGTTAGAACTTGCACAATTGGTGGCTGACTAAATACTTTTTTGCCCCACTGTACAACGACACAGATGGAGTAAAACAAACAGTCAATACAAGTCTATATACGATAAGGGAGGTAAAGGCAAAAAAAGGCCATGGTGGCGAAGTAAATATAATATAGCAAGTAAAACACTGGAATGGTAGATTTGCAGTGGAAGAATGTGCAAAGTAGAAATAAATATATTGGGGTGCAAAGGAGCAAAATAAATAAATAAATACAGTAGGGGGAGGGGTAGTTGGGGCTAAATTATAGATGGGCTATGTACAGGTGCAGTAATCTGTGAGCTGCTGTGACAGCTGGTGCTTAAAGCTAGTGAGGGACATAAGTGTTTCCAGTTTCAGAGATTTTTTTAGTTCGTTCCAGTCATTGGCAGCAGAGAACTGGAAGGCGAGGCGGACAAAGAAATAATTGGTTTTGGGGGTGACCAGAGACATATACCTGCTGGAGCGCGTGCTACGGGTGGGTTATGCTATGGTGACTAGTGAGCTGAGATAAGGGGGGACTTTACCTAGCAGGGTCTTGTAGATGACATGGAGCCAGTGGGTTTGGCGACGAGTATGAAGCGAGGGCCAGCCAACGAGAGCGTACAGGTCGCAATAGTGGGTAGTATATGGGGCTTTGGTGACAAAACGGATGGCACTGTGATAGACTGCATCCAATTTGTTGAGTGGGGTATTGGAGGCTATTTTGTAAATTACATCGTCGAGGATTGCATTTAGTTTTACTTGTATTTAAGAGCAATTGGAGGCCACGGAAGGAGAGTTGTATGGCATTGAAGCTTGCTTGGAGTGTTGTTAACACAGTGTCCAAAGAAGGGCCAGAAGTATACAGAATGGTGTCGTCTGCATAGAGGTGGATCAGAGACTCACCAGCAGCAAGAGCGACATCATTGATGTATGCAGAGAAGAGAGTCGGTCCAAGAATTGAACCCTGTGGCACCCCCATAGAGACTGCCAGAGGTCCGGACAACAGACCCTCCGATTTGACACACTGAACTCTATCTGAGAAGTAGTTGTTGAACCAGGCGAGGCAATCATTTGAGAAACCAAGGCTGTCGAGTCTGCCGATGAGGATGTGGTGATTGACAGAGTCGAAATCCTTGGCCAGATCAATGAATACGGCTGCACAGTAATGTTTCTTATCGATGGCGGTTAAGATATTGTTTAGGACCTTGAGCGTGGCTGAGTTGCACCCATGACCAGCTCTGAAACCAGATTGCATAGCAGAGAGGGTATGGTGAGAGTCTAATGTCCATTGCTCATGTTTCTTGGCCCAAGCCTCTTCTTCTTATTGGTGTACTTTAGTGGTTTCTTTGCAACATGAAGGCCTGATTCACACAGTCTCCTCTGAACAGTTGATGTTGAGATGTGTCTGTTACTTGAACTCTGAGAAGCATTTATTTGGGCTGCAATTTCTGAGGCTGTTAGCTCTAATGAGTGTATCCTCTGCAGCAGAGGTAACTCTGGGTTTTCCTTTCTTGTGGCGGTCCTCATGAGAGCCAGTTTCATCATAGCGCTTGATGGTTTTTGCGATTGCACTTTAAGAAACTTTCAAAGTTCTTGAAATTGTCCAGATTGACTGACTTTCATGTCTTAAAGTAATGATGGACTTTTGTTTTTCTTTGCCCATTTGAGCTGTTCTTGCCATAATATGGACTTGATCTTTTACCAAATAGGGCTATCTTCCGTATACCACCCCTACCTTGTCACACCTTATCTGATTGGCTCAAACACATTAAGAAGGAAAGACATTTCACAAATGAACTTAACAAGGTACCCCTGTTAATTGAAATGCATTCCAGGTGACTACCTCATGAAGCTGGTTGAGAGAATGCCAAGAGTGCGCAAAGCTGTCATCAAGGCGAAGGGTGGCTACTTTGAAGAATCTGAAATATGAACTAGATTTGTTTAACACTTTTTTTTGGTTACTCCATGATTCCAAATGTGTTATTTAATAGATTTGATATCTTAACTATTATTCTACAATGTAGAAAATAGTACAAATTAAGATAAACCCTTTAAATGAGTACGTGTCCAAACTTCTGACTGGTGCTGTATATACAAAGAAATGTCAATAGAAAATCAGGTCAAATGAAATGCAGTCTGCTGTCTTTCCAACTTCCGTTTGAATCATTGTGTTAGCTGTGTAGTTGGCTAGCTCCACTAAACCGTGTCCTTGCAAAAGAGCCTATTTTTTTCTATGCCAGGCAAAATCGTGCATCATTAGCTCATTGGTATTTAATGACAAGTTTGTCAATCATTATTTGAGTGTGTTGGTAGCCCATGTAAAAAGCTGGTTTTTGGAGGATATATTGACTTAGTCTCAAGCCTAACAACACAATATGACTATAAAAACACTATAATATATTAATACAGTGCCTTGCGAAAGTATTCGGCCCCCTTGACCTTTGCGACCTTTTGCCACATTTCAGGCTTCAAACATAAAGATATAAAACTGTATTTTTTTTGTGAAGAATCAACAACAAGTGGGACACAATCATGAAGTGGAACGACATTTATTGGATATTTCAAACTTTTTTAACAAATCAAAAACTGAAAAATTGGGCGTGCAAAATTATTCAGCCCCTTTACTTTCAGTGCAGCAAACTCTCTCCAGAAGTTCAGTGAGGATCTCTGAATGATCCAATGTTGACCTAAATGACTAATGATGATAAATACAATCCACCTGTGTGTAATCAAGTCTCCGTATAAATGCACCTGCACTGTGATGCTCTCTGCGCTTTTAACGGACCTCTGAGACTATCATGAAGAACAAGGAACACACCAGGCAGGTCCGAGATACTGTTGTGAAGAAGTTTAAAGCCGGATTTGGATACAAAAAGATTTCCCAAGCTTTAAACATCCCAAGGAGCACTGTGCAAGCGATAATATTGAAATGGAAGGAGTATCAGACCACTGCAAATCTACCAAGACCTGGCCGTCCCTCTAAACTTTCAGCTCATACAAGGAGAAGACTGATCAGAGATGCAGCCAAGAGGCCCATGATCATTCTGGATGAACTGCAGAGATCTACAGCTGAGGTGGGAGACTCTGTCCATAGGACAACAATCATTCGTATATTGCACAAATCTGGCCTTTATGGAAGAGTGGCAAGAAGAAAGCCATTTCTTAAAGATATCCATAAAAAGTGTCATTTAAAGTTTGCCACAAGCCACCTGGGAGACACACCAAACATGTGGAAGAAGGTGCTCTGGTCAGATGAAACCAAAATTGAACTTTTTGGCAACAATGCAAAACGTTATGTTTGGCGTAAAAGCAACACAGCTCATCACCCTGAACACACTATCCCCACTGCCAAACATGGTGGTGGCAGCATCATGGTTTGGGCCTGCTTTTCTTCAGCAGGGACAGGGAAGATGGTTAAAATTGATGGGAAGATGGATGGAGCCAAATACAGGACCATTCTGGAAGAAAACCCTGAGTCTGCAAAAGACCTGAGACTGGGACGGAGATTTGTCTTCCAACAAGACAATGATCCAAAACATAAAGCAAAATCTACAATGGAATGGTTCAAAAATAAACATATCCAGGTGTTAGAATGGCCAAGTCAAAGTCCAGACCTGAATCCAATCGAGAATCTGTGGAAAGAACTGAAAACTGCTGTTCACAAATGCTCTCCATCCAACCTCACTGAGCTCGAGCTGTTTTGCAAGGAGGAATGGGAAAAAATTTCAGTCTCTCGATGTGCAAAACTGAGAGACATACCCCAAGCGACTTAGAGCTGTAATCGCAGCAAAAGGTGGCTCTACAAAGTATTAACTTAAGGGGGCTGAATAATTGTGCACGCCCAATTTTTCAGTTTTTGATTTGTTAAAAAAGTTTGAAATATCCAATAAATGTCATTCCACTTCATGATTGTGTCCCACTTGTTGTTGATTCTTCACAAAAAAATACAGTTTTATATCTTTATGTTTGAAGCCTGAAATGTGGCAAAAGGTCGCAAAGTTCAAGGGGGCCGAATACTTTCGCAAGGCACTGTATAATAAATGGTATGTGCAATGTAACGACAGTAGAGAAATACACTTAGTGGACAGTTTTAGGTACAACCATCTAGTACTTGGGTCGGAGCCCCCTTTGCCTCCAGAACATTCAGAATTCTTCGGGGAATTGAAACATTGCTCAATTGATATCAAGGGACCAAACATTCCCTTCACCGTTACACCACCGCCACCAGCCTATACTGTTGACACTAGGCAGGATGCTGCTTACGTCAAAATCCTGACTCTGCCATCAGCATGACGCAACAGGAACCCGGATTCGTCAGACCAGGCAATGTGTTTTTTCACTCAATTGTAAAGTTTGTGATTGCGTGCCCACTGGAGATGCTTCTTTTTTTTTCTCGTCAACTGCAATAGCCCATCCATGACAAGGACTGCCGAGTTGTGCGGTCTAAGATGCCGTTTGGCTCACCACTGTTGTACTGGGCCGTTATTTGCCTGTTTGTGGCCCAGCTGTTAGCTTCTTGCCATTCTCTTTTCACCTCTCATCAACGAGCTGTTTTCGCCCACAGAACTGCCGCTGACTCAATGTTTTTTGTTTGTCGCCCAATTCTCGGTTAACCCTAGACACTGTCGTGCGTGAAAATCCCAGGTGGCTGGCCGTTTCTGATGTACTAGAACTGGCGCACATGGCATCGATGATCATACCACGCTCAAAGTTGCTTAGGTCAGTCTTTTTGCCCATTCCAACGTTCAGTCGATCAGTAACTAAATGCCTTGATTCCTGTCTGCCTGATTTTTATATAGCAAGCCACGGCCACGCGGCTCGCTGTCTGTAGGAGCGAAGCATTTTCGTGAACAGTGTGGTGTACCTAAGACTGTCCACTGAGTATATAATGGAGGTGTATGTGCAATGTAATAGAATAAGTAGGCTATATTATTGTATGTACATCCTCTCCATTAGGCATTCAACAAGGGGAAGAGGGAGGGCTTCTTTCTGAAGAGTGTCGACAATGCCCCCCTTGCAAAGCGACGCAAGCTCAAGATGACAAGTACAGGTGTGGAGACTCGACGGAGCTCCTCTTCCTCCTCCTCGTCATCATCTTCCTCAGCTGCCTCTGCCGCTACAACAAACCTAAAAACACAGCCACCACACCAAACTCTACCCCCGAAGCTAGAAAAGAGCTAGCAGCCGAGGAGGCGGACGAGTGGAAGGAAAGGAGTTAGGAGAATAAAGCACATTAATTCAGCTATGACAGATTGGAATACTGGCTCTGAAAGACCAGAGATGATTTGTTATATCCCCTCTAAGTCCAAAGTCATATAGAATCTCCAAATTCTAAGATCTTATTTATGAACAAACTAAGAGACTAGTCCAATACTTAAGATGAAACAAAAGGGTTCACGTCCCTTTTTCCTTCGAAAGAATATGCTGAATGGCATTTTGCATTATCGTAATGATGCAAGGACTTTATATGTATTTATACCAGTAGCTTGTCCCATTTCATTCAATTTCTCAAGAAATGAACTAACGTGTCATTTCTTGAATGGAACAAAGCTTTAGACTATTGTTTTCTAAATTTCGGTCAGAGGCTTTACATCAGTATGGTAAGTTACGGAAGACATTTTCGTCGGCTTTAAGATCATACTTGTGACGTTTTCAGTCACTTTTTTAGCAGGGTGACGATGAGCACGCAGTTGGACATGATGCTGACGTTTTGCATGTTGTCAGCACCTGAGGTAAGGAGCGCTGTCGTAGAACGAGTCAGAGAGAAGCGGAGTGAGAGAGTCCTAAAGGGGAAATGCAAAAGCCATGAATGAGCACAAGCCATACATACACAGGGAGGCCGTGGCCTCTACAACAGAGCACTTATGGATAGATGCACAGTGCTCATCACGTGGCAAAACAGAGAGGCAGTGGTCGGGGGTCTGTTGCAAGTCTCGCTCTGTTTTTAATGATATGGTTGAGATTAAGAAAGAACGTTGGTACTGCGGACAGCTGTTCAAATTACCTTTGACCTTGAGGGATGATCCCAGTCCATGGGACGCTGTCTTTGTAACCCAATGGTTCTAGTCACATACGGCCAATTTACAAGGACCCTTAGAATCATTTCCTTTTGGCTTGAGATATCAGCCTTCTTATCGACGTTGGTGTCTGTCTGCGTAGTTAACTGGTTCGCTGAAGTTCACCTGAGAATCAAATTAACGGCATCCATTGTTCTGTATGCATACGTGTGCTACATTAACAACCATCATGATTCTGACAGGGAATAGAGGGAGATGGAACGCTTGGTGATAGACATTCTGATTTGATACCGTAGTCCCATACAGAGTGCTCCAAAGGCCCATGATGTACATTTCTGAGCAGGGCAACTTTTCATTATATTGCGCAGGGCCAAATGGGAAAAATTAATTGTTTTTTTACTGTGAGTAAATATTGTCACCCTGGTTTAGAGGTTAGTGTTTTTGTAGCCGTTTAGGTGTTTTGATCATTGAATGTCAGTTACACTGATCATTTACTCATCGCTTTTTTTCTACCGGAATATATTGACTGTTGATTTGATTTGTACCTGGATATCACACAAATGTAGTCCTTTTAATCAGTGATAGTTATTTCAGATTTAAACCGGGATTATTTTAGTATTTATTACATGTCATGTTTTTATAATGTTGTGGTAATGGTTGTCGTGTGTGTGTGTGTGTGTGTGTGTGCGGTGTGACTGGTTCTGGGGATTGTATATTATTGCAAGTTACTGTAGTAAATAATTGTTTTGATCACATTTTATTAGTTACTCCTTTCTAAACATTAGTTGTGTCGGGAACCGTGCTTTTGTTACAATGCTATTGTTTGGCTGTTGATGTTGTGTTGTCTTTTTTTTAATGTTATGAATTTGACTCTTTTTAATGAGCTACTACCCTTTTCCTGTATAGCTGTCCTTTTTTGCCCAACATTTTCAATTCTTTCTTCAAAGCATATCCTGACATTGAGATTCCCTATGTCACGATTGCTTGGTTTGGGTCAAGAACACTTCAGTCTGGAGCAAAATAAATGACTTTTCTCGATCTGGTCGTAGTCTGTGTTCCTAGTCTCATATCAATTTAGCATTTAGTATTTTTGGTTTACAGATGATGACCATTTTATGTTTTTAAATTCAACTGTCTTGGAATTAATTTTGTGGATCCAGGAAATATATTATCAATTGTATTATTGAGAGTTGACAGAAATGGCCTGTAGTATTATTACGCTGCCAGCAGGGGTCAGTAGGGTGCTTAGCAGTAGCAGGCCAACCGGCACAATGAGCCATTGAAAACCAATGGCTATAATGTGACTCATTGTGCCATTAATCAAAACGATCCTTGAGTGGATCATTTGCATAGGAAATTGTGATATATTGAGCATGACACAGATGGAACGCTAAATCAAAACCATTCCATCAATTACAATCTGCAGCCTTGGAAGTGCCCCAAGAGGACTGAGCCTGCCTTCGGTGAGAACACACACACACACACACTGGAATGGATGAAATGTATACGTGAGCACATATACCCAGCCCTTTCACACAGATGCACATCAACTCTTGGCAGACCCGAAAGCCCTGCGAACAGACCACATGCAGACTTCGTCTTGCATTCCTCCACCAAGATTTTAAATAAGGAACAGCAGAGAAGGGCAGCTCTACCCGTGTCAGCCAATGCAGTGAGGTTGACTTCATGGCAGATGTACCACGTTTTATTCCCCTGCCGTCAAAATGTAACTGTTGCTTTCCGACAACTCCTTCTGCTAAACCTAAAGATGACCTCTGCGCGCCATAGAACTCGAGGAGGCAACATTCCATCACCAGCATGTACTATATGGAGCCCAAGTAGTTCCCGTAGTATGGGGTAGAAAGGGCCAAACCAGAGATCATGTGACTGTAGAGGCGAAGAGGGTGTCCCGCATGCAAGGTCACTGGTGGTGAGTGCTCATCTGTAACTCCAAGCACCAGTCACATTGACTGATGTGTTGCTGGCGCAGAGGGGAAACAAGGAAGGAATGTGTGTGTGTCTCCATACAGCAAGTGCGGGGTGGCAGTGTCAGTGTCCTTCTGCTTTGGGAGATGGCTTGCTGAATACTGCATTAGCCAGCTGCCACGAGGAGGTAAGAGTGATCCTCTGTGTCTGTCCCTCTACCCCTTTACCGCTCTCTGCCTCTCACTCAATGACATTTACGCAAGACACTATTATTGCGACAGTCAAAATCTGAGTAGATCTGAGACATCGGACTCAGAGACTGCAGTTTGCATAAATTGAATTGGGCAGCCTGTTTTCTTTTTCACTAATTGGTATTTTGACCAATCAGATCAGCTCGGAAAAATGTCTTGACGGGAAAAGATCTGTTATTGGTCAAAAGACCAATTAGTGAAAAACATATCAGAATTGGGCTGTCTGTAAATGCAGCCACAGTGTGGGCGCACACACAATTACACAGTCACACATTCGCTCGCTCGCATCTTCCTGTCACTGCAGTGAGCGTCCACTTCGACACTGGCAGTTAAATAGCTTGAAAAAAGGATCTTTCATTGTTTCAAGTGGATACTTTTTAAACATTGATAGATGTTTCCTTTGAACAGCTTTGTTGTTGAGGGCCTTGGATTATTGAACAGTATTGAATATTTATATCATAATTATAGCAGGCCAAGCCTATGCTGGATCCTCTGTGTTCTTTCTACAGTAATTAGAATGTTGATTTGGTTTGTGACTGGTGATTGTTGGAGGTCATTGCTTGAAACACTCAGTGTGTGGTCTTTTTGTGCTAATTAAAAGCTGTTGTGTTTCCTTTTAAACAAATTCAAATCATTCCTATAATAAGGACATATTCCTCTTTAGTTGGCTCCCCTAAGTCCTCTGCATATAATTTATTGCATGCCAATGAAAGAGATTAGAAGCGTGCATAGTCTTTGCATAAACTCTCACAGATGTATCGTAAATGATTCATCCGTTGTTTGTTTTATTGGTAAAAACTCATTTTGTAAAACTAATTAATTCCTAGCTCAGCATTAATTTGTCTGAGATGTGTAATGCAAAGCGAGGCAACTACAGCAGTGCATCGGTTTCTGGCCTAAAATACATTTATGCGATTGTTGACATTGTACTTTCTAATTCCTTGAATATAAACAGCAGGTTTCCTGCAGTTTCTCTTCACCCCGCACCCATTCACCCCTATAACCACGAGTCATAACTATCCGTCTACCCCCATCCCCTACTGTGACAGGCTCTCAGACAGAGAGCGGCTGTGCATCGATTCAGTGGCTAAAAAGGCATTTTGAATTCACATGCCATTTACCCCCGCCCCACACACACACACACACACTTTACTCCTGCAATTCCATTAACCTCGCCCTCCCCTCTGGCACAACCCCCCTCTTCTATTGCTCTCCCTTTCCCCCCCGTCCCCTTTTTCCCCTAACCCTTCATTTCTGGTTCATTTGAGAGAGAAAGTGAGAGAGAGGGATGACCCCTGTCTTTCTTACTCTCTCTGACCCCCAACCTTAACACCAATTATCTTCATCCTGCCCCTCTCTGCCCTGACCGACCACCAGCCATCTCTCTCTGTCTCTCTCTCTCTCTCTCTCTGTCTCTCTCTGTCGGACCGGTCAAATTAATAAAAAGGAAACGGATGTTATCACTAACGGAACGTCCCTTAAACACTGATTAATTCATATGCATATTCATACATTCCGACAAATGCACCAGGTGGGGCCGGCTGCGGCTGACACACTGACCCAGTTGGCCGAGGAAGTGTAGTGTGTGCCTGAGGAACAGACACAGAATCATGGCTGTAAAAAAAAGAATACATTTAGCTGGAGGGTATGAAAAAGCACTGTAGGGCCAGCACTGTAGGGCCAGCACTGTAGGGCCAGCACTGTAGGGCCAGCACTGTAGGGCCAGCACTGTAGGGCCAGCACTGTAGGGCCAGCACTGTAGGGCCAGCACTGTAGGGCCAGCACTGTAGGGCCAGCACTGTAGGGCCAGCACTGTAGGGCCAGCACTGTAGGGCCAGCACTGTAGGGCCAGCACTGTAGGGCCAGCACTGTAGGGCCAGCACTGTAGGGCCAGCACTGTAGGGCCAGCGTCGAGGAGAGGATGAGACGGCAGCTAAAGGTGTCAAACATGTCAAATTAGAGGAGAAGAGGTGAAGAGGAAGGGCACAAAGTGAGAGGGGGCTTCAGACATGTGCCCTTTGGTTGGTATAATTTCTAAATCATTTCCACGAAATAACGACTCATATGTCTCTCTGTCATTGTTAAGTGCACCTCCCCCAGTATCTGATCTACAGGGCCGTGAGCAGTTTATTAAAAAGTGAAAGTCATTCTAAATGAGCTTATAATGCTCACCCCTCTCTGGAAACAGCAGACAGACACTAATGGGATGCTGCAGTGCATCTCTGACAAGGTTAAACACAATGGGACGGACAGTCGGGGAGATGCGGGATGTAGGACCGTAGGGGGTGGGATGAACTAGCCAACACAAACCATATTTCTGTTCTCAAATAAATAAGCTGCCCCACCCATTAGTACTTTATGAGTAGCCTACTGTCCCTTATGTGGGCGATCGTTGAGGGGAGCTCAATGCAAGCCTGACGGCATCAGACACTGAGGCTGTGAAGTGGTCGGCCTGTCTACTGGGACGTGGAGCATTCAAAAGGATGAACCGTCATGAATTGTCGTGTCCATCTGTGATTTAGGTCAAGGCCATCTCTCTCATGTGTGCATTTTAAGGGTCCAGTCCGACAAGCGCAGAGACGACTCGTGTCGGGCCACCATTTCAAAGGCAGCACAATCGACTGCATTGTGGAGACACCGCTGCTCTTATTAGCGTCCTCTCTCGTCATCTCTCTCTCTATTGATCTGAAGCTGAATTGCATTCACAGTGCATACAGTCACAGAGTCCTCACAGGCCTGATTGCCTTTAATAGGTTGCCTGTGTGCTGGAGCTAGCTCAAACCACTGAGGGATGCACGGACTACATTCTCACCCTTGTGCACAAACAGAGTGTCAGTGTAGCATCATGATTACCATTGAGGTGATTCATACCAGGGTTACGAGGCAGGGCGGAGTGGGGAGTAGGGGACATGTAGAGCAGAAGGGAACCAAACAGTTGGAGTGGAGTGCAACCTCATCGTTCAGAACCAGTCAATCACACCCCCCTTCCCCCATCATTATCTCTGCTCTCACAATCTAGTATGTCAGGATAAAACAGTTTGGGGCAGTCATCATAACAGTTGTGCCCAACAGGAAACAGGTCAGATGGATTTCAGACACCCCCTCACTCTGCCAGCTAGGACTGCACTCTGAAGGACTGAAACCATTAGAGCAGCTGTGTCGTCTTCTCATACCCTACGTGGTACAGTATATGTCACGCCTGTCAATCCTGTTCTGAACTGTATATCTGAATGCATTCAAGTGACATCATCGGAGAGGTTTTCTCCTCAACAGATACACACAGCACGTCTAACCATATGTATCTATGGCAACACCTCCAACCTTCTCCACCTCCGATATTTCCATCCCCTATGCTCCGTGACGGAGTAAGTCGACCCAGTGGTGTGGAAAATTAGATCTCTAATTGGGAATCTTCAAGAAGGAATCCTTGATTAGTAATTTCACACGTCTTTGGAGTCTGTGGGGGATGAGCCCTGTGTTGAGAATAACTCACCACCCAGACAGGCGTGTGGTGACGATAACCCACAAACACACAGGCCTGTCATGACGATAACCCACAAACACGCAGGCCTGTGGTGACGATAACCCACAAACACGCAGGCCTGTGGTGACGATAACCCACAAACACACAGGCGTGCGGTGACAATAACCCACAAACACACAAGGTGTGGTGACGATAACCCACAAACGCACAGGCGTGCGGTGACGATAACCCGCAAACGCACAGGCGTGCGGTGACGATAACCCGCAAACGCACAGGCGTGCGGTGACGATAACCCACAAACGCACAGGCGTGCGGTGACGATAACCCACAGGGTGCGGCGGCGATAACCCACAGGGTGCGGCGGCGATAACCCACAGGGTGCGGCGGCGATAACCCACAGGGTGCGGCGGCGATAACCCACAGGGTGCGGTGGCGATAACACACAGGGTGCGGTGGCGATAACCCACAAACACAGGGTGCGGTGGCGATAACCCACAGGGTGCGGTGGCGATAACCCACAGGGTGCGGTGGCGATAACCCACAAACACACAGGGTGCGGTGGCGATAACACACAGGGTGCGGTGGCGATAACCCACAAACACACAGGGTGCTGTGACGATAACCCACAAACACACAGGGTGCGGTGACGATAACCTGTTTCCTCTGACACATTGGTGCGGCTGGCTTCCGGGTTAAGTGGGCATTGTGTCAAGAAGCAGTGCGGCTTGGTTGGGTTGTGTTTCGGACGACGCAAGGGGGGGGGCGGATGACCATAAAATAAAAAATAAACTGCCAGGCAAGACTGACTCAACACAACTCCCTGTCCCCCTCACCCCCCTGTCCCTACCTTACTATAGCAGTCCCAGTGTGACGTCTTTTAATCTCCCCCCAGAAACAACAACAGCAGGATCAAGAGTCCTAAGGACAAACACAATGGACCTGCTGGGATCAACCTATTAATCATACAGTATCATATATCACACCAATAACACAGATGACATCACCAAGGCTGCATACTAAACAGGTCTAAAATACTTTGAACGTGTGGATAGTTATCTGTTAATCTCAGTTCTGTATTGCTCATTGGAGTGTTTCCTGTCAAGTCAAATGTTCATTTGACTTCTGGCACCAGATTTGATCAGAGTGGTTCAGTGATATTGCTCAGTCCCCTCCGGTCCTCTAAAAGGTCTGCGGCGTAACAAAATGATGATGAAAGGGGGAGGCGTGTGATTTTATTGATTGCATTGACAGACAAATTAGATATTAAAGCAGGAAATGAAAAAGGAACTCCTCTCCTCCGCCGCCCCTTTCTGGCTGTCCTGTTCCTCTGCCACGACGGCTTATTTACAACCTCGTTCCACTCCTGTTTACAGCATCGATTGGCCCTGTGTTTGTTTTACCTGTCACCTAGGCCATACATCAACAGAGCGTGAGAGAGAGAGAGTGTATGCATGTCAGAGAGAAGGTGTGAAAGGGAGAGGAAGTGAGATAGCATTAGCGAATTGTTTGCTCATCAATTTGATTGAGATGGAAATGTGTACCGCACACTCAGAGTGAACAGAATCACTCAGTAGTGCTGTTGTTAGTTATGTCTCAGCACCAATTCAAATTGAAACATCTCAAGGGCATGTGTGCGGGCGCAGATTTGCTTGCAGAAGGCCGGTTTATTTATAATGCAGCGAGTGGTTTTACTTTTGTTGTCAGTGGTGGTATGGGACAGCGAGATGGCCTCACCAGTATCGCCACTCCCCATTGGTGCTCAGCAGAGCAGACACACTGACCATACAGTGCCACAAAAGCATCCCTGGCCTCATTCCCTTTGGCTATCTGCTCATTTTACCCCTGCCGTTCTCTTTCACTGTCCTGCCTCCCCCTTAGCCCTGTCTCCTCTCCTCCCATATTTTTCTCTCAGGTGACCAGCCAACGAAAAGAGGCAGATATGAAGAGGAGAAAAGGCACTTGAGTTGAGACCAGAGAATAAAAGAGATAAATAATTAAAATGATAAAAGGATGGATTTGGTGGCCTTTCTGTCTGCCTGTCTGGGAGCTTAAATACCTCCCCTCTTTCTGCTTCCATCTGAATCCATTCACATCCAGACCTTTCGTGACTTAAGGGGTTTTAATGTTTTTCTGAGGGGGTTTTCCCTCAAAGCTATCCATAACAATGAAAAAAATGTCATATCAAAATGCAGTCAACGATAGAGAGGGCATATTGCAATGTAAAGCACGCTGCCTATATGAAGTTTTGCCACAAGATAAGTTAGGTGTATATATATATACACAATATATCACAAAAGTGAGTACACCCCTCACATTTTTGTAAATATTTGAGTATATCTTTTCATGTCAAGTTATTTTGAGGGGACAGCAAATTTAAACTGTAATACAAGCTGTACACTCACTACTTTACATTGTAGCAAAGTGTCATTTCTTCTGTGTTGTCACATGAAAAGATATACTCAAATATTTACAAAAATGTGAGGGGTGTACTCACTTTTGTGATATACTGTAGGTACATATTGTATATTTGATTTTTTTAAAAATGTTTTCAGGTTGGTATGTTGATTGTTTCACCACTGGAACATAGTTTTTTTTAAACAGATTAAAGTAGATGAAGGGAATGAGAAGTAACTGTTAAAAAAAACACTGAGGTGGACAGATGAAATGCCTGGGTTGATGGAAGAAGCTACAGACTAACAGGAGGAACACAGTTCACATAACTCATTGTAACAATACAACAGTGTGACATGACAGACAACAAAATAACAATACCACAGCTCGAATCTGCATTTCATGAATGACATTATAGGTGTAGGACCTTAGTTTGATCACCTTGTTGCAAGAGAACTTTCCTGCAAAGCAGGACATTTTATACTTGTAGTGTATTTGAGGTTTAAAACGGCTTCTGAAATGTGTTATTTCCACTTTGGATATTTCAGACTTAAGAAAAATGTATCAACCCCTGCAAAAATGTCCATGAATTATAATCCACATAATAATTCACATATACTGTTGCTGCAGGATTATTTTCCTGCTGTAGCAAACGGTGTCAAATTAAGATCCTAAATCTGTATTTGTCGCCACACCCCTTCAGAACTTTCTCTTAACAACATTTAAATGTGTAACATCATTGATATTCTCTGCTTTAGAAGGGGTTTCATTCGAGATAAGTATATAGTTAAGTGTCAGAGCGGGAGGCATTGAATTTTTTTTTATACATACAGTCCCAGTCAAACGTTTGGACACACCTACTCATTCCAGGGTTTTTCTTTCTTTTTTCTATTTTCTACATTGTAGGATAAGAGTGAAGACATCAAAACTATAAAATAACACATATGGATTCATGTAGTAACCAAAAAAGTGTTAAACAAATTCAAATATATTTTATATTTGAGAAAGTAGCCCCCCTTTGCCTTGATGACAGCTTTGCACACTCTTGACATTCTCTCAACCAGCTTCATGAGGTAGTCACCTGGAATGCATTTCAATTGACAGGTCTCCCTTGTTAAAAGTTCTTAATGTGTTTGAGACCATCAGCTGTGTTGTGACAAGGTAGGGGTGGTATACAGAAGACAGCTCTATTTGGTAAAAGACCCAGCCTATATTATGGCAAGAACAGCTCAAATAGGCAAAGAGAAACGTTAGTCCATCATTACTTTAAGACATGAAGGTCAGTCAATTCAGAAAATGTAAGGAACTTTGAAAGTTTCTTCAAGTGCAGTCGCAAAAACCATCAAGCACTATGATGACACTGGCTCTCATGAGGAAGACCCAGAGTTCCCTCTGCTGCAGAGGATAAGTTCATTATTATCTGCACATTAGATTGCAGCCCAAATAAATGTGTGAATCAGGCATTCGTGGTTGAATTGCTGCAAAGAAACCACTACTAAAGGACACCAATAATAAGAAGAGACTTGCTTGGGCCAAGAAACATGAGCAATACATTTTTGGTTCCAACTGCTGTTCCTTTGGGAGATGCAGAGTAGGTGAACGGATGATCTCCACATGTGTTGTACCCACCGTGAAGCATGGAGGAGGAGGTGTGATGGTGCTTTGCTGGTGACACTGTCTGATTTATTTAGAATTCCAGGCACACTTAAACAGCATGGCTACCACAGCAGCGATACGCCATCCGATCTGGTTGCGCTTAATGGGACTATCATTTGTTTTTCGACAGGATAATAACCCAACACACATCCAGACAGTGTAAGGGCTATTTGACCAAGAAGAAGAGTGATTGAGTGCTGCATCAGATGACCTGGCCTCCACAATCACCCGACCTCAAACCAATTGAGATGGTTTGGGAAAAGTTGGACCACAAAGTGAAGGAAAAGCAACCATCAAGTGCTCAGCATATGTGGGAACTCCTTCAAGACTGTTGGAAAAGCATTATCTATATACACTAACATGCAAAGGTTTGGGGTGTCCTTGTTTTTGAAAGAAAAGCACATTTTTTTGTCCATTAAAATAACATTAAATTGATCAGAAATACAATATAGAAATTGTTAATGTTGTATATGACTACTGTAGCTGGAAAGGGCTGATTTTTAATGGAATATCTACATAGGCGTACAGAGGCCCACTTTCAGAAACCATCACTCCTGTGTTCCAATGGCACGTTGTGTTAGCTAATCCAAGTTTATCATTTGAAAAGGCTAATTGATCATTAGAAAACCCTTTTGCAATTATGTTGAAAACTGATTCCTGATTAAAGAAGCAGGTGCAATTTAATGAAGTCAAAAACAAGGACATTTCTAACTGACCCCAAACTTTTGAACGGTAGTGTGTGTGTGTAGAGAGAGAGAGAGAAAGAGGAAAAAAATAACCTTGGGGATATGTTTGTGTTAGGCCACGGGGGCATTCACTGATGTTAATTACACAGACGGTAGAGAGACCAGACTCCAGGTCCCCTTGATAATGAATGATGTTTGTTTCTCTCTCCGTCTCTCCCTGCTCCACTGGGGTGAGCCTTCCGGTGGTACACAGGTTGGTTCAGGGACTCCTATCACCATGTACACCCAAAAAGTAATAAACACAAGACCAGGCCCCTCCTGTCTTTTACTGCCTTTCAACTCTAAACTACAATGTCTCCCTGCTGCACATACAGTACCCCTCCTGCTACCCTCCCACCGCCCCTGTCCCTCACTAGGAGCAGCCCCATGCTGCGACCCAGCAGTGGAACAACACCCTCCAGGGGCCACCAGGCCTGCTAACAGACTGACAACCCTCCCTCTCCCCATGCTCAGCCCAAGCTCTATCCATGCTGACACCAGAATAGAGAACACCTACTCTACATGTCACGTCCATGTCTGACACAGGATATCTGGGGACCAGTTCTCTCGACCCAGATTAAGCTTACTCTTCGACTAAAAAGTATCCTTCCTGAATGGAGAATCTACCTTCTCCTTCTTCCTTAAAGTAAAAGATGGTTATCCCCAGTCTAGCGATACACCATGCATCTCCCACTCAAAAGTCTATTAGACACAAACACTCTGGGAGCCCATGGAAAACACACAACATGAGTACATAACACTCTCGCTTTCCCCCTGGGGACAGAGGCTCTCTGTAGATATGAAGTCCAAACACTAAAAGGCTGGACTGACGACACCACTTAATGCCCAGACAGAGTGCCTCTCTCTCATGCTGTTCGCTCTGGCCTCCGTGGTGGATGGGGGTCCTCTGACTGTCAATATTGAGTGTATGAAGTACTAACTCCCACAGCAAGACTACCATTAACCACAATGCTAATGGCCACAAAGTCATTGATTGTTTTGGAATAACATTGATAGAGCACGACATGTTATTTATAACTCATCTTTAACTCCATTATTGCTTTCTGTAAAAAACAATACGCAGAGGAAGGTATTTTTTAAAGCAGACAATAATTCCTTGAATATAAATGTTTGGCCAAAGCGTTGTTCAGAGTGAAAGGTGTTGCATGGGTTTTACATGGAGAGATGAATAATGACATTGCGCTCATCCCACGCCCATTATTGATCTGTCTGTAGCTAAACGTGGCGTTTGACGTCATCGAACACAGTGTCTGAAATGTCATTGCATGCCGTCCAGCTTGTCACACTGGAGATGTTGTTAACCGGTGATAATGAAGCCTAAGAGGAGTGGTGTGAAGTAACTAGGTAAAAATACCTTTAAGTACTGCTAAAAGTTGATTTTTGGGGCAATCTCTACTTTACTAATCATATTTTTGACTACTTTTACTCCACTACGTTCCTAAAGAAGATATCTACTTTTTACTCCATACGTTTTGAATGCTTAGCAAGTCAGGAACATTTTTTAAATTCACACACTTATCAAGATAACGCGTGGTCATCGCTACGGTCTCTGATCTGGTGACTCACTAAAAACACATACTTTGTCAATCATGAGTGTTGGAGTGTGCTCCTGGCCTCCATAAATATAAACAGATTTATAAAAATCATTCTGTCTGGTTCACTTAATATAAAGAATTTGAAATGATTCACAGCATTTACAATTGCATTTACTTTTGATACTTAAGTACAGTCAATTCAAAACCAAATACTGTTTTACTTTTACTCAAGTGGTATTTTACTGAGTAATTTTCTATTGTTTCTTCACTTTCACTCAAGTATGACAATTGGCTACTTTTCCCACCACTGCCCAGCAGTCAGCACACAAACACCACATACTTTCCAGGGACATGAATGAATGGACAGATTTATGGGTCATGTTAAAGTAGATTATTTGGGTTGTTTTCCTTTCCACTAAAGCTCGGTGGCCGGCTGTAGGGGTGCGTCCTACACCACTGATTCCAATTGGTTTCAACGGAAATTGGTTTCAACGGAGGAAAGTCCCTTCAAATTTCCTGTGGGTTGAAATCTTTCAATAGAACTGAAACATTCAAAGGAAAAGGCCTAAAAATCTGAAACAGATTGTTAGATCTCTTAAAGTATAGTGGTGTGCAGAGTGTAGGGTTGATACTTTAATATACATTGAGTGTGAAAAAACATTAAGAACACCTTCCTAATATTGAGTTGCAACCCCCCTTTGTCCTCAGAACAGCCTCAATTTGTCGGGGCATGGACCCTTCAAGGTGTCGAAAGTGTTCCACAGGGATCCTGGCCCATGTTGACTTCTGGCACCAGAAAAACCCAGGAGCGTTGCAGTTCTTGACACAAACCAGTGCGCCTGGCACCTACTACCATACCCTTTTCAAAGGTACTTAAATATTTTGTCTTGCCCATTCACCCTCTGAATGGCACACATACACAACCCATGTCTCAATAGTCTTTTAGGCTTAAAAATCCTTCTTTAACCTGTCTCCTCCCCTTCAGCTCCACTGATTGAAGTGGATTTAACAGGTGACATCAATAAGGGATCATAGCTTTTACCTGGATTCACCTGCTCAGTCTATGTCATGGAAAGAGCAGGTGTTCATAATGTTTTGTACACTCAGTGTATGCTCTCTCCATCTCCCTCTCCCTCTCTCTCTCTCTCTCTCTCTCTCTCTCCCTGGGGTGGGGGAGCTATAAATTAAAGTGGGGGAATTACTGCTAACTGTTGGAATAAATTAAATAGCTTTTTCATCTGTAAACACAGTCTGACTGTGTAATTACTGCACACTCCCACTGAGAGACAGAGGAGAGAGAGAGAGGGATGAGGGAATAAATAGGATAGGAGGGAAAGAGAGGGCAGTGGGGGAAGAACATGAAGGGGGAACTGACTCGGGCCTCGTGAGTGGGGATTGGATAGTAGATTTATTCACTAACTTTGTTTATCTTGTTGTTGAGTGTAAACGAGAGCTGAATAATTTTGAGGTCATAATCAAAAGGCACAGATTCATAATATCAATATTACACACATTAACAACAGCTGTGTCCTCACTGCTTATGGAAAAGAGGGCTACTGCATTGTGTAGGTTTAGCCAGACATTCATGGGATCCAAAGAGAGGAAACTGAGCCCCATGTCAAGTAACTTTAAGCATCAGCTGTCAGAGCAGCTCACAGATCACTGCACCTGTACATAGCCCATCTGTAAATAGCCCATCCAACTACCTCGTCCCCATATTGTATTTTTTATTTATTTTGCTCCTTTGCACCCCAGTATCTCTACTTGCACATTCATCTTCTGCACATCTATTCACTCCAGTGTTTAATTGCTAAATTGTAATTACTTTGCCACTACTGCCTATTTATTGCCTTACCTCCCAAATCTTACCTCATTTGCACACACTGTATATAGATTTTTTCCATTATGTTATTGACTGTACGTTTGTTTATTCCATGTGCAACTCTGTGTTGTTGTATGTTGTGCAACTCTATGTTGTGCAACTCTGTGTTGTTGTATGTTGCTTTATCTTGGCCAGGTCGCAGTTCTAAATGAGAACTTGTTCTCAACTGGCCTACTTGGTTAAATAAAGGTGAAATATATATATTTTTTAAGTGTAACATTTATGATGTGTTTCCTTTTACTGTGATTGGCCAGGCACATTTTTTTTTGGGGGGGGTGCAATTGATTTTGCTGCCCTGCAGGTAGAATCATAGTTTGATATAATCAGGCAGGAACCAAAGGGCTTGAGCATGCTCAATCAGTAATCAAAGAGAGGATTATTCATGTCACTCACACTAAAAGGATAATGATGCCAGCCAATCGAATAGGATATAGTTCCATCAGGCTGACTAAAGGGGCAGACACCACGAAGACTTGAGGGAGAGATAAGATGAGGACGAGTTGATGTGGTACACTCTTAAAAATAGAGGTGCAAGCTAGAGCCAAATAAGGTTATTGAGAGCAATGTCATAGGGAAACCATTTTAGGGTCTCTGAAGAACCAACCATAAATGGGATGGTTCTTTAAGGAACCATAAGAAAATCCCAAACCAGAAATGTTTTGGCCGTCCAGGACCGGATTTGAACAGCACGGCTGTATGGTTTTAAGCCTTTCACCACTCGTGTCGCATGCAAAATAAATGTAGATGTTCAATCTGTGTACAGGCGCTAAAATAGAAATAGGTTTTATTTGTGATGCTCAACACCACTGCAAGTCCAGCCTCTCCCATCTCCTCATTGTTTTTTAGGCACATATACCCACATGGGTGATTGAAAGATTAACTCATGTCCAAACATTTAACTAGGCAAGTCAGTTAAGAACAAATTCTTATTTACAATGACGGCCTAGGAACAGTGGGTTAACTGCCTTGTTCAGGGGTAGAATGAAAGATTTAACTTTGTCAGCTCAGGGATTCGATCTAGCAGTCTTTCAGTTACTGGCCCAATGCCCTAACCACTAGGCTACCTGCTGCCCCAGCAAATTGGCCAGTGTAGTAATGTTGTAAAATTGGTTGCCAACTGCCATATAAAGTCCAAAGAAGAAAAAGAAGCCTGAAGGAAGGAGGAGAATTCGGTTTAGCGTTTTATCTGTGGATTCAATGTCGGAGTAGAGGATCTTGTGCATTTCAGGTAAAATAACAACCCAGGACAAATGAGCTAGCCAGCTACATTGCTATAAATGTTTCATGCTGTTTGACCTGAACCCAAATTAACATAATTGGTTCAACCTGTGTGTTTCAACCTGGTGTGGGTGAACAAACAACTTGCGTGTGTGGTTTGGTCAGCATGTTACTTGCATGTTTCCCAGGGTGCCTTTCGAGTCTATTTTACAGTTACCAGTACCACCCATGACCGTGTTTGCTAGTGACAGAGACATGGTTGTTGCGTTCATTCATTTCCAGTCCTGTAGCCTTCACAAGTAAGATCATAAGTGAGTACGGTGTCATAAAAATTAAGACAATTAATAATGTGCAGTTCGCGAACGATTCACGACTCTTTTTATTGACCTGAGAGTCATGTTTTCTAGTGACTCATTAATTTAAGTCACCGGCTCAGCAGCTCCAGACTAACATATATAAGGAAATAAAAATGGATCATGCAGGCAGCATAGAGAATAAAAATATATGATCATATACATGAATTGATCGCATGGTGCAAGAATGCAATTAATTGATTACTTAACGTTATCGATGGAGAAAGCTTTTTAGAACCAAAACCTATAGCCTCTGTTTAACAAGCTCGAACTCCATAGCGAATCATTCGTTTTGCGGGGCTGCTGCTGTTTGCAAACGATATTGTGCTAATCTCCCTCACCGCAGTCATGCAATTGCATTCTGACAAAAATTGTTCAACAATCTAGTCCGGCTGCGGCCGCAAATATACTTTGTTTCAAAGGTACCAAAAACTAATCTGATTTGAATGCCTAGCAATCACAAAAGTGTATTGTTTGATGCACACTTTTATAAATAATTTGTCATTTTGACTGAACGAGTTGGAAAGATCCAAGTCAGTAAAAATAGTTGAACTTCCCATCACTAAAGACAACACTATACATATTTAATAAAGCCTTCATTTAAGGGCTTAGTTATACCTTAATGCAGTGGCATGAAACTCACAGTTTAACAGGCCACACCAGGCCTGCAAGTCACATTATGCTGGCTTGCAAAGTGATGTATAATTCCTATTGGATTCCAGCCAGATTGAGGATATTCAACATTTTGGATTTTTATTCACCTGAAACCTGCATTCAGAATGACTGCCGGATTGGGAAGACTAAGATATGAGACTACCTTAAACATATAAACTGGAACAACCATTTCAGTAATGGGTGCATTAAGTACAAGTAACAGATAGGAATAGTTTAGAAAAATGTATGTTATTTATATCTGAGTAGCGTAAGATTAATCAATCAATCAATCAATGTACATACAAAATCAACCTGCATGCTGGAAAATATGATAATGATGGGCGTGGTTTTAGTTCAACTTTGTTTATTAACGCCAACACTGGGGTTCTTTTACACCACAGTGTTAATTTAACTACTGAATCAATGCTAGAAATGTTTCGCTGAGAAATCAACACTAGTTAACACTGGCCAATTTGCTGTGTGCTATGAAAGGGACACATTTGCAGGCTTCCACAAATTTCAAGAACCTTTTAGAATTCGGAAGAACCGTAGATGCAACGTCAAGGACCCCACACTTAACTCAAAAGGTTATTTATCGGGCAAGAGTTCTCCAAAGAACCTTAATAAGAGCTGAGAAAGAGCCAATTTAAGAACCTTCATTTTTTTCAGTGTATGTGAACAAAACCACAGGGGTATAAACATGGCAAGGATGAGGAAACATCCACACTGCAGTAAGAGCAAGAAGAAAGACAACATAACTGGACGAGAGCAACAAATACAACTGGTCATGTTAGAAAAACGTTTATAAAATGGAAGAGAGAGATTATCTAGGGGGAAACAGCGAGCGAGGGACCTGTGGGGTGTAGAGGACGGAGGGAGAGAAAGGAAGAGAGAGCAGACATGTTAGAGTTGATCGAGGGGCTGTGCAGTGTGGCTCTCAGTGAGTCAGTGCGAGAGCAGCGGTGGTCTTGGGGATCATGGGCTTCTCTGTTTCACACACATCCTACACCTCCGATTCACATAGGCACAATGAGCACACACACACACACACACACACACACACACACACACACACACACACACACACACACACACACACACACACACACACATATATATATATATATATATATATATATATATATATATATATATAAACCCATACACACAGGCTCATCAGCAGGTGCAAATAGGCCAAGCACTAAGTAGCCAACAAGGCCTGGAGCCTGCAACCAGTTGTGAGACCTTATTTAGAAACCTGGCATGTATATATATATTCTGCATATTTTCAACATTGCTATTGTCTGAATAGTTTGGCTGTCGGTGCCAACATGTCTTGCTGACTTTTCCTGATGTTTTATCACAACTCCACTCTGTCTCTCTCACAGACTAGCTCTCTTTCCTCCCACTCTACCTTTCACTCCCCATCCCCTCTCTCTCGCTTCATCAGGCATACTGTATCCCTTGGAAATGATCTCCTCTCTTCTCTCTCTGTCCCTCAATAATTAACACCAAGGTTCTATGCTTGTCTGCTCTCAGCAAAACCGAGGATGACATGAGAAAGAGAGCGAGGGATGTAGGGATGATGCACTTTTCACTCTGTCTCCAGGTACATGACCAGTAACCATCAAGGCATTACTGAAACTAGTGTTGTTGATAAAGTACATGTTCCATCAATAGAAGCGTCAGTTCAAATGCTGATCTTTTCCCCTCTGAACAGAGAATACTCATACGGTCTCCGTCAGTGAGTTTGCTTGCATAGATATATGGGCAGAATGGAATGTGTATGGGCTTTTAGTACGACATCTAACGAGAAAGCCCATACGGTCTGTAAATGTGACTTGATCACAAAACCTCTGAGGCACAACAAGAGTCTGAGTCACAAATGGAAACAGAAATCTATACAATAGGCCACAGTAATGCCAGGAACTGAAACAGAGCTCGCTTTGAAACATATGATCACAGTTACTGACAATGACCATCGCAAACATAGACACAAATAGTGTCAACGCACTGTGTTCAAAAAGCCTGCAGTGCCAAATCGCATAGGACCTGCCTCCCAGATATCAGTCCTGAAAGAGAGCAGTGTGCTCTTGGATGCCTCTTCAAGGAGTTGACTCACTGTCTTACCACGCCAGTGTTCACTGTTCCCACCACTGGGCTCCAAAGACAAACTCCCCGCAGCAAAATAAATACAAATGCATCTGCCATTGCAACAGCATCTCTGCAGTAGCCAAACATGCCAGGATGTAAGGCAAGTCCAATAAACATAGCTTCCCTTCACCAATTTACCAAATGAGAGTTTCGACATGATGAAGTGGAGAACATACTTTGTCTAGAGGAATTTCTCAATATTTTTTGGGACATAGTTTGTTGCTCTATTGGCAAAACTAAGTTGACAGGCTAAGATAAATATAAGTGAGAAGGTCAATGAGAGGCAGAAGCAAAGGAGGTGGTGGAGGAGGAGGAGAGGGATGGGTTTTGATGAGTAGGAATTAGCAGCGCAGATTTATCACTGGTATAAACGTGTACGCGACCAATAACATTTTATTTTATTGATTAACACACAGCAAGGCACTTAACACCCCCCCCCCACACACACACACACACACACACACACACACACACAACACCCCAAAGAGTATTGAGTCAACACTCCACTATTAATTAATATTTACACAGCGGTGCGTTACACCCATAAATTACACTTACATGACACACAAAAGAAGTCGCTGCTGCACAGATGCATCACACATGCTCTGTCTCCCTCTCTCTCTTTCAAACCTACAAATACTCTAAACCCACACACATAAAACCCACAGGTACAAATAGAGCGCTTGTTGGAAGCTTGTCTACTCCCATGATATGTGTTCATTCATTGCTAATGCACATTTATATAGCCAGGCACCTGGGTTTGCCATATCAGACACACCATCATCCTTGCACCTCAGGCAAAGCCATGTGTAGAATCTACCAGTATGCATGCTAAAGGAACAGAATAAAATGAAGAGGGGAGAGAGCAGAGCGAGCCACATAGTAACTGTGACATACATAGAAGTACAGATACACTATGTATACAAAAGTATGTGGACACCCCTTCAAATTAGTGGATTCAGGTATTTCAGCCACACCCATTGCTGACCAGGTGCATAAAATCGAGCACAAAGCCATGCAATCTCCATAGGGAAACATTGGCAGTAGAATGGCCTTATTGAAGAGCTAGAGCTAGAGCTGCCCCGGTCAAGTGTAAATGCTGTTATTGTGAAATGGAAATGTCTAGGTGCAACAATGGTTGCAACATTCACTACCAAGTTCCAAATTTCCTCTGGAAGCAACGCCAGTACAAGAACTGTTCGTTGGGAGCTTCATGAAATGGGTTGAGCAGCCACACACAAGCTTAAGATCACCATGCGCAATGCCAAGTGTCGGCTGGAGTGGTGTAAAGCTTGCCACCATCTGGCAGTCCGACGGACAAATCTGGGTTTTGGAGGATGCCAGGAGAACGCTACCTGCATCAGTGTATAGTGCCAACTGTAACATTTGGTGGAGAAGGAATAATGGTCTGGGGCAACAAAAAAAATGTTATGGTTCGAGCTAGGCCCCTTAGTTCCAGTGAATGGAAATCTTAACTCTACAGCAATGACATTCTGGACAATTCTGTGCTTCCAACGTTGTTGCAACAGTTTGGGGAAGGCCCTTTCCTGTTTCAGCATGACAATACCCCTGTGTACAAAGCGAGGTCCATGCACTAATGCTCTTGTGGCTGAATGGAAGTAATCCTGTAGCAGTGTTCCAGTATCTAGTGGAAAGCCTTCCCAGAAGAGTGGAGGCTGTTGTAGCAGCAAACGAGAGACCAAGTCCATATTAATACCCATCATTTTGGAATGAGATGTTCGACGAGCAGGTGTCCACATACTTTTGGTCATGTAGTGTAGCACATGGATCATTGACCACACTTGCTTTAATATACACTATTCATGCAGAGTTTGATACTCACTATCAGCCCTACTGGCTGTACAGCATGTCCTTTAGAAATGTCGTTCAGATGTCCTAACTGTGGTCATTAAAGGTCCCTTGACAGGGAGGAAGGGTGTTGCCGTAATCAAGACCCCCTGGTTTACTTCCCAATCTAGCCATCCACATAATTGCTGTACCTTTGCCAGCCAATCAGCGACTAGTTCAACAGCTGTGTATCTGGTGCTCTGATTGGATTCCCAGCCTCTGTAACCCTCCACCCCCCTGGTGAACACTTCCTTTAACAAAACCACAGATGAGATGTAGAGTTGGGTACATGAAAGAGATGGAAATAAAATGGACTGACATCATCCTCTATCTAGTGTCGTCCTTTTGATGTCATTTTGTTGCATAGCCACCGTGGCCACTATGGACCCTTTGTATGGAAATACACAACATTATGTAACCTAGACACCAGAGAGAAGATAGTGAGATTGTATACACAGATTCGTACAAACAAATGACATCAATGGGCAATAATACTATCACGATCATTTGTATTTTACTTTGAAGCTATGCTCTAGTGTAGTTCAAAAGCCCATGTGCAGACAAACACGACCTAGTGTATAATAGGCTGAGGTAGACACTGACCTACTGGAGCTTTGCAGAGATTCAAAACTACATGAGTCCAAAGACTAGGCTTGGGTTTGATCCTTATTAAAATGATTGGCGGCTACAAGTATGTTGGTGTGTATGTGCAAGTGAGTTTTCTGTGTCTGTGTGACAGGAATCAAAATAGAGGGGGGAGTGTGATAGAGACAGGGAGTATCCAAGCACATACACAGTCAGACACACAGATGAAAAAAAATTGGGGATGGGGTAGCTATGGCAACGGCGAGGCCTAAAGGATAGCCACTGAAACCAAGTTAATTATGGAGAGGATGGAGATGTATCTGTCTCTGGTGGCACCTCTCTTTCCCCCCTTCACTCTGTCACAGCAATACTGACAAGTGGTTAAAAAATATGGTTGAAATGAATGAAAGGAGCGACGAAGACGGAGACAGAGGGCAAAAGTACAGACTGAGTAAGAGGGAGAGAGGAAGATGATGACATAAGATGCTGCTATTACCCTGGACATGGAACACCATCTCACAGCAAGGACTGAGGGTCTGAATGTACTCCACAGTGTGCAGATTTAGCATTTACATGTACTCTTTCAGAAATGAATAAAGGAAAGCATAGCTAAACCATGGGACTGTCTTTATTTACACTTAGCTTTACGTAAGACAATTATATTGGGTCTTGTTATTCAGGCCCTTGTGTCAATTTCTCTCTCCCTCTCTCTCTCTGTGTGTGTGTGTGTGTGTGTGTGTGTGTGTGTGTGTGTGTGTGTGTCTGTCTCTCTCGTTCTTTCTCTCCCTTTTTTTACATGCCCATTGAGACTATTACCAAAATGTTCCTGTGATGTAATATTTATAAGTCCTAGCCTCCGTTCTTCCATCCATCTTTTCCTCCTCCCTCTGCAGCTGCTGCTGCTACCGCTCTCAGCTTAATTGCTTGCATTGTCAAGTCCACTCTTTAAGTTCTGACATAACAGGAGGAAGAAGAAATAAAACGGTGCCACAGCGAATCTTTTCTTTTCCTCCCGTATGCATTCCTACTGCAGAGAGAAACAAGCAAACAGTGAGAGAAAGAAAGAGGGAGGAGAAGAGACAAATGCATTTATATAATCACTCAGGCAAACAGGCTGATGTATCTGAACGTCTCTATACCATGTCCCATCGTGACTCTACTATGCCATAAAGGGTTAAAACCATGTTGAAACCAAGTTCCTCATACTTCGTTTCAATTGTATATAAGAACCAGAGCATTCAATCCTACTAACTGTAATTATATGCATATTAAATCCCTTAAACTGTTAATATGAATTATTGCATTTCAATGTTGCATAATAATGGTCAGCTCTGTAATTATTCATGAATATATCTGATGACGTTCTATTACAGGAAATTAGTCATAGTCTCCAGCAGTAACAGTATGCATGCACTATGCCCTCAGGACATTTTAGGAACGCTACGTATCCTATTTCCAGACAAATTGCATCAAAACTGCCCCGTCTCAAGTTGAAAGCAGGAACATGCAGTCACACTGTCTGGGCTGGATGGTCGTCAATAGATACCACAGCAACAAAGTCACAATGATGTTGAATCTAGCTACAGATTTTTACACCAGATAATGTGATTTAACTAAATAGGTTTGGTATCAGTACTGGGAGTACTGACAGGTACTGTTTGGTGTAGCACAGAGAATTGTCGACCAACCTTATCTTAAGGTTGGTGATACTGTCTTTATCCTAGATTTGTGGAAACAAGGAGTCTCATAAAATGTCTGTTTCCAGTTTTCCAATCGGATTACTTTTGATTTACAATAGGAAAAAAGTAGTTCAATGGGATTCTGATAGAGGTAACACAAATTCTATAGGATTGCAAGAATCCCATATGGTCTAATGGGATTACGTTTGATTCCCAATGGGGAAAGAGGGAATCCACAAGAATTCTGATAGCAGTGGCACCGTGCGAATAAAAACATGGCACACATCTACCGCTGGCAATGTATCAGCTATTGAAGCGTTCACTCAACTGCAACAAAAATTCAACAAAATTGCTGTGTGAGCATGCTGCCACCTGTGGGGTTCACAACATATACTTTACTCGAAAGCTCAGCCCACCTGGTGAGCCAAACAGAGTCTTCGGTGTTCTGAGGTCCAACCCAATCAGAGGACTGCAAAATATGTCCAACCTCTCTATTAACCTCAAAAACACCCTCTTCAAGCTCTGACTGACCGCCATGGTGGTGAATCTATCATCCACATTCATCATCCACAAGGGACCTGTCCTGTTTCAATGCTCTCAAACTGCACCTTTCCTTTCTTTCTTCCTCTGTAGATATGTGAATGCTAGTTTACAATGTGAAGTTTGTGCTTTATTATCAAGGAAAAAATAAGGCATTGCTGTGGTTATGAATAACAAGATATTATGGTGTGCATGTTTTCAGCTTTTTGTTTTTACATTTTTTGTCATTTCCATCTGAAAATAGCAGATGCAAACTTTATTCAAGTACAAACGCGTGTGGGCCAGAGGTTTGTGCTACCTTGCGCTTTATTCATCTGCGTCTATGTGAAAGAAAACTAGAGACATGGATATGATTCACGACATTTTGCATGTCTTTTCGTGTGTGTGTGTGTGCGATAGTCACATCTGTTTTCAGGCACAGAACATGGGCTTTGTCAAAAGCACTCTTCACTCTCCCTCGAAGGCATGCTGAGAAGTCACCTCTCTCCTTTGAGTCCCCCTCTCCTCGCGACAGCAGAGCCGCTTTTGCTTTCCTTCAGCACCACTTCCCATCCTATTCTCTCTCTGTCCCCTACATCCCCGAAACGCTTACCAGCGAGCGTCAGCGCAGAGAGATGACGAGCAATTTGGGGAAATAAATCACGTTTCAGCGCAATTTATTCCTTCGAAAAATAGAGGATGATGAGAACATAGAAGAAAATAACATAGCCAGTAAAGAAGCAAAAGGAGGAATCAGAAATTATTATAACCTAACGCACAAGTTCGTCAGCGGTCCAGCTGTCGGCACATTTAATTTATTTCGGGTTAATTGCACATTTACTGTAGACTAGCTATGTCGCAGCGGGAGGATATTGAAAAAGGCAGAGGGGGGTAGGCTGCTGAGAGAGAGGGAGATAGCCTTGGCAGCACATTATTATAATGATGCTGAGTGAGTGACTGATCCACGCATTCAAATTGCGCTGGCGACTTTAATTTGGAACTACAATTCAGCAAGGGCGATATTGTATTTTCGTCTGCTTCTGGAAGGCATCGGGAGGAACCTGCAAATTGCCCGAACAATGCTCCAAGTGGCGCCTTTTATCAGGCTCGGAAGAAAGAAAACGGAGCAAAGGACGACTGCTATAGAGGTAAGGTGAATGTTGATCGTTTCGCCAGGGGAGGATTGTCAGTAGTCTAGCTTGGTACTTCATTGTGGATTAGTTTGGGTGAGGCTTGCGTGCAGATCGTCTAACAAGTCAAAACTACAGTGTTGTCTAAAGTAGGCCTACTAAATGTACAAAACTTGTTTGGAAGGTAAACATCCACAAAAAAAATTAATGTGGAAGGTAAAAAAAAAAGGTTGTAAATGTGGTTAGCTTCTCGGTTTTGCATTCCCCCAAAATCAAGCGATTCTTTCATATGAATAGCGTACTAAAGGAACATAGCCTACCAGAGGACCAATTGATGGATGCACTTTCAATAGCAAGTTAATGCACACTTGAATTGCTCATAGAACGTTATAATTAGGCGACATTTCGTGCATTTAGCCTATTTAGGTGCTAATGGCAGAGCTAACAGGTCGGGAGAGTGGTTACTTCCCGTGTAGGCTACCGGTGCGTGACAAATTCTGCTTGTGTGGCTGTGTTTGCGTGCGTGTGCCAGTGTGCGTGTCGCTATCAATGCAGAACATCAGCAGATAAGATAGTCAACCAGGGTGCTATAGCCTATGGATAACATGTATTTGGTTGTGGCACTAATTGTCAGTGATACTGCTGTGTATTCTCTTTTTCTGGCATTCTCCCCTCTATGACAGGTGTGATATCAGGCCCTTTGGGTTGGCTATACTGGCTATACGGGGGTGCCAGTAAAGGTTGAAAGGCTCAATGAAGTGGGTCCACATAGTACCTTTACAATATCCCACTTACACATATTCTGGCCAGAAAACCCCCAAATATACCTATAACAATTACCTGACTAAAACCAACTAACTAAAATATCAATGTGTAAATTATGACAAATACCAATAAGCTCTTTAGCGACTAGGCCTATCCGATGGATTCCCTAGGCTCACTTGCGGTTTGAAGATTACCGTCTCTGTATTTCAACCTCACACAATATCTCATCTGCTCAGTCAGTCCCATCCCTTAATCAGACGTTTGTGCTATTTCCTCGACTTGGCACAACACATCGGGGAGATTGACTGACACGGACTCCACCGGTTTAGCTTTAGAAAACAGGGATACAGCCCAACGAGGAACTCATTCTTTGTGAGATTGCTTTTCCTTGACATTTTTACGTCGCATGTGGCGCGAGTTTAGGCGCTTCTTAGGTTTTCCATCACAACAGAGCAGCTCTAAATGCCTGTAGATGTATTAGAGTTGCAGTGTAATGATTTATCTATCCTTTTAGAGGCTGAGTTCCCCCCTGAGCCCCCTCTCTCTACTGGACCCATCAGCCTACCCTCTCCATTTCGCTCTTTCTAATTTGCTCTACCTCCTTTCCTCTCTCCTCTCTCTCTTTACCTCTGTCTTTTTCTCTGTCGATGGGCACATGCATCATTTATGGCTGTTGGAGGATGGTCTTAAAGTTAGAGAAAAACTCCCCAGGTATTGACAATGACTTAAGACAGAAGTATAGCGCCTCATACATTGAGGGGCAGAACAGCAGGCACCATTATGAGTGATCAATCACACTCTTTTCTTCCTTCCTTACCTAAATGGAGTATACAAGGATCTGGTTGGAGGCACTCAGAAACGAATGAATCATTTGGGAATGGGTCTTGATTTCTTCATGCAAATATATACCTTGCTTAACTCTCTGAATATGCACGGAGAAAAAAATATAAACGCAACTGTGTTGGTCCCATGTATCATGAGCTGAGATAAATTATCCAAGACATACGCACAAAAAAGCTTATTTCTCTCAAACGTTCAACTTGTGCCACTCTAAAATGTGCAGTTTTGTCGCACAACACAATGCCACAGATGTCTCAAGTTGAGGGAGCGTGTAATTAGCAGGCTGACTGCAGGAATGTCATTCAGAGCGGTTGCCAGAGAATTGAATGTTCATTTCTCTACTATAAGCCAACATCGTTTGAGAGAATTTGTCAGTACGTCCAACCAGCCTCACAACTGCAGACCACGTGTAACCACGCCATCCCAGGACCTCCACATCCGTTTTTGTTTTCACTTGCGGGATGATCTGAGACCAGCTGATGAAACTTTGGGTTTTGCACAACCAAAGAATTTTGTCACAAACTGTCAGAAACCGTCTCAGGAAAGCTCATCTGCGTGCTCATCGTCCTCACCAGGGTCTTGCTCTGACTGCAATTAGGCTTCCTAACCGACTTCAGTGGACAAATGCTCACCTTCGATGACTACTGGCAGGCTGGAGAAGTGTGCTCTTCACGGATGAATCCCAGTTTCAACTGTACCTGGGAGATGGCAAACAGCATGTGGGCGAGCGGTTTGCTGATGTCAGCGTTGTGAACAGAGTGCATCATGGTGGCGGTGGGGTTATGATATGGGCAGGCATAAGCTATGGACAACAAACACAATTTCATTTTATCAATGGACTATTTTGAATGCACAGAGATACTGTGACTAGTCGTGTCATTCATCCCCCCGCCATCACCTCATGTTTCAGCATGATAATGCATGGCCCCATGTTGCAAGGATCTGTATATGATTCCTGGAATCTGAAAATGTCCCACTTATTCCATGGCCTGCATACTCACCAGACATGTCACCCATTGAGCATGTTTGGGATGCTCTGGATCGACGTGTACGACAGCGTGTTCCAGTCCCCGCCGATATCCAGCAACTTTGCACAGCTATTGAAGAGTAGTGGGACAACATTCCAAAGGCGACAATCAACAGCCTGATCAACTCTATGTGTCGCGCTGCATGAGGAAAATGGTGGTCACACCAGATACTGACTGGTTCTCTGATCCACGCCCATACCTTTTTTAAAAAGGTATCTGTGACCAACAGATGCATATCTTTATTCCCAGTCATGTGAAATCCATAGATTAGGGCCTAATAAATGTATTTCAATTGACTGATTTCCTTATGAACTGTAATTTTGATATTGTTGTATGTTGTGTTTTATATTTTTTGTTCAGTATAAATTCATCCCATTTAAAACTGGGTTATTATGGCATAGTTTTCCTGGTGTCGTTTGAGGCAAAACCTTTTTTTAAGAATCCTGGGCTTTTCTATTTATACAGAGAACGAAGCCAAATTTATTCTTGGGCAGTTTATCCTTATTACTCAGTGAAGTCATTTGAATATGACATGGGCACATTAACGGAGAGAGGTTGAACACGTACTTCCTCTGCAAACACAGTGATGAAAATGTGTGCATAATGATAGTATATTGTTATTATCTTTACTGAGGGCCTCTGCAAACATGAACGCACAGTATAATCAGCATATGCATTTACCAGCCACCCTAATTACATTACTACTCAATGTTCAGTACTATGATATGCTAATTACATTACTACTCAGTGTAGTGGTTAGAGCGATAGGCTAGTAACCAGAAGGTTGCTGGATCGAATCCCCGAGCTAACATGGTCAAAATCTGTCGTTCTGCCCCTGAGCAAGGCAGTTAACCCACTGTTCCCTGGGCGCTGAAGACATGGATGTCGATTAAGGCAGCCCCCCGCGCCACTCTGATTCAGAGGGGTTGGGTTAAATGTGGAAGACACATTTTAGTTGAAGACATTCAGTTGTACAACTGACTAGGTATCCCCCTTTCCGTTTCAGTATGGTTAGCATTAGCAATAGGCAGTTTCAACTTTCTGTCAAACCATTCTTTGCCCATCCGAAGCATCCGGTTGGCGTTCCCACTCACTACCAAGTACTGTATGGTGATGAGATGAAGCACAGTGGTTGGCAGTGGGAGAAGATGGTGAGAGATGGATTTTGGCCGACATTCTGCAAATTTTTTCATTGATGAAAGATCTGATCTCCATACAGTTTTCTCTTTCCAAAACTAGAATCTGTAACAAACAGGGTGGACTGCGTTTTGTAGACATTAGCCTTTGCCGAAGTTGTTTATAAAGTGCATTGTTTAAGAGTGCAAGGGCAAATTTAGTTATTGCACACGCGCACTTCACAGAGTAGGTGTTCCCTAACTGAAATATATGCACCAATAGGATCTCACTAGTTTGTGCTTGGCTCTGCCCACTATGATTAATTTACTCCCATTGGAAAGGACAGGCTCTGGGGTATCTGCCTCTGAGCAGCCATGTTGCCTATGTCATCAGGAAGGGGAAAAAATAAGAGGCAAAGAGAGAACGAGAGCCTTAGGGTTTGTGTCCTCACATTGACACCCCTCCCTCGATTCCTCTCTTCTCCTCCATCCTCCTCTCTCACTCAGTGACAGCTGGCAGCCAGTAGGGCACTGTGGACATGCCAGCACAAGTGCAGACATTTGCCAACTCACAGAGACATACATATAGATCATGACTAATTCACACACAGCTCTCTCTCTCACACTCACTCTCCCTTTTTCTCACACACACATACCGTACACACTCAATGGAGCGTACATATACATATTACGCAAAGCCCAGAGTCAATACGCTGCACCATATTGAGAAACTGGATTATATTAACAGGATTCAGTGTACTCTAATTGTTGATAAAAATGCAGTCAGTGTATTAAGACCACACTAGCTGAGATGAGCGTCCCCTTCCTCCTAAATCCCTGACAGAGTGTACATTGCTCTCCTGGTCTAGTCCTTTAGAGCATTGACCCCATTTAATTCAACAATTTACACAAGGAACACGTGCTCCTATCACTTTAGCATGCTACCGGCCATTCTGCACATCATGTAGTGTCTCGGGTCCTTGAAGTCCAACAGCACAGTTCTTTTTAGGTTATTCCACAGCCATCCTGGTTAATTGGTCCTGGAAAGTCCGGCTTTTGAAGAATGCACAATAACTTTTGATTAAGTGTCGGATTAAAAAAAGAACCTGCTGTTGGTTGTTTATTTTTAATTGGTGTGTCACACTTACAGTCACAATTCTTCAAACCTCTGCACTGGTTTTAAGAAGACTTTCAGGAAATAGTGTTGCCAATGAAAATGAGTGGGGTTTTGTTTTCGGTGGATGCATTTACCAAACCATCACTGCTGCTGCGGAGGTGAGAATATATTTCCATAATTAGCCTAAATGCATATCAGTGGTGCATGTTGGCCTGAAATGGTAATTCAGCACTTAAGGCATTTTGACTCTGAAACCCTCAAGTGTTTTGAGACTTGCATACAAAATGGGATACTATTTTAGATGCTCCTGAAATGAAAACAAAAAGTGAGAAGGCATTTCTTGATAAAACACAGCAACAAACAGAACCAGTCAAAAGTTTGGACACAACTACTATTTCAAGGGTTTTTCTTTATTTTTACTATTTTCTACATTGTAGAATAATAGTGAAGGCATCAGAACTATGAAATAACACATATGGAATCATGTAGTAATCAAAAAAAAGTGTTAAACAAATCAAAATATATTTAGATTTTATATTCTTCAAAGTGGCCACCCTTTGCCTTGATGACCGCTTTGTACACTCTTGGCATTCTCTCAACCAGCTTCATCTGGAGTGCTTTCCCAACAGTCTTGAAGGAGTTCCCACATATGCTGAGCACTTGTTGGCTGCTTTTCCTTCACTCTGTGGTCCAACTCATCCAAAACCACCTCATTTGGGTTGAGGTTGGGTGATTGTGGAGGCCAGGTCATCTGATGCAGCACCCCATCACTCTCCTTCTTGGTAAAATAGCCCTTACACAGCATGGAGGTGTGTTTTGGGTCATTGTCCTATTGAAAAACAAATGATAGTCCCACTAAGCGCAAACCAGATGGGATGGCGTATCTCTGCTGAATGCTGTGGCAGTCATGCTGGTTATCTGCCTTGCATTCTAAATAAATCATGACAGTGTCACCAGCAAAGCACCTCCACATCATCACACCTCCTCCTCCATGCTTCACGGTGGGAACTACACATGCGGCGATCATCCGTTAACCTATTCTGCGTTTCACAAAGACACAGCGGTTGGAACCAAAAATCTGAAATTTTGGACTCATCAGACCAAAGGACAGATTTCCAACAGTCTAATGTCCAATGCTCATGTTTCTTCCCAAGAAAGTCTCTTGTTCTTATTGGTGTCCTTTTGTAGTGGTTTCTTTGCAGCAATTCGACCATGAAGGCCTGATTCACACAATCTCCTCTGAACAGTTGATGTTGAGATGTGTCTGTTACTTGAACTCTGTGAAGCATTTATTTGGGCTGCAATATGGCTGGTAACTCTAATGAACTTATCCTCTGCAGCAGAGGTAACTCTGGGTCTTCCTTTCCTGTGGCGGTCCTTATGAGAGCCAGTTTCATAATAGCGCTGGATGGTTTTTGCGACTGCAGTTCTTGAAATTTACCAGATTAACTGACCTTCATGTCTTAAAGTAATGATGGTCTGGCGTTTCTCTTTGATTAGTTGAACTGTTCTTGCCATAATATGGACTTGGTCTTTTACCAAATAGGTCCTTGTCACAACACAACTGATTGGCTCAAACACATTAAGAAGGAAAGAAATTCCACAAATGAACTTTTAACAAGGCACACCTGTTAATTGAAATTCATTCCAGGTGACTACCTCATGAAGCTGGTTGAGAGAATGCCAAGAGTGTGCAAAGCGGTCTTTAATGCAAAGGGTGGCTACTTTGAAGAATATCAAATGTATCCAATATATTTTATTTGTTTAATACTTTTTTGGTTACTGCATGAAGAAGCCAGATAGAAATATGTGTTGTTTCATAGTTTTGATGTCTTCACTATTATTCTACAGTGTAGAAAATAGTACAATTTAAGAAAAACCTTTGAATGAGTAGGTGTGTCCAAACTTTCGACTGGTACTGTAATACATTCAGAATCAGACCTTTACTAAAAAACCTTTACCTTTACCAAAAAACTCACACAAAAACCAAGAAGAAAAGCACAATGTTTTATTAAAGATTAGAAATTACACTGAGCAAAAATATAAACACAACATCCAACAATTTCTAATATGTTACTGAGTTACAGTTTATATAAGGAAATCAGTCAATTTAAATACATTCATTAAGTCCTAATCTATGGATTTCACATGACTGGGGCGTGGATAAGAAAACCGGTCAGTATCTGGCGTGACCACTATTTGTCTCATGCATTGCGACATATCTCCTTTGCATAGAGTTTATCAGGCTGTTGATTGTGGCCTGTGGAATGCTGTCCCAATACTCTTCACTGGCTGTGAGAAGTTGCTGGATATTGGCTGGAACTGGAACACACTGTCGTACATATTGATCCAGAGCATCCCAAACATGATCAATGGGTGACATGTCTGGTGAGTATGCAGGCCATGGAAGAACAGGAACATTTTCAGCTTCCAGCAATTGTCTACAGATCCTTATGACATGGGGCCGTGCATTATCATGCTGAAACATGAGGTGATTGCGGCGAATGAATGGTGCGATGATGGGCCTCAGGATCTCTTCACGGTATCTTTGTGCATTCAAATTGCCATCGATTAAAATGCAATTGTGTTAGTTGTCTGTAGCTTATGCCTGCCCATACCCTTACCCCCCCGCCAACATGGGGCACTCTGTTCACAAAATTGACATCAGCAAACTGCTAGACCACATGACCCCATCTTTCCTCAGTACAGTTGAAACTGGGATTCATCCGTGAAAAGCACACTTCTCCAGCATTCCAGTGACCATAGAAGGTGAAAATTTGCCCACTGAAGTCGGTTACGACACCAAACCGCAGTCAGGTCAAGACCGCGGTGAGGACTATGAGCACGCAGATGAGCTTCCCTGAGATGATTTCTGACAGTTTGCGCAGACATTATTTGGTTGTGCAAACCCACATTTTCATCAGCTGTCCGCGTGGCAGGTCTCAGATGATCCAGCAGGTGAAGAAGCCAGATGTGGAGGTCCTGGGCTGGCGTGGTTACACACTGTTGTGTGGCCGGTTGACGCACTGCCAAATTCAGTAAAATGACTTTGGAGGCAGCTTATGGTAGAGAAATGAACATTTCATTTTTTTGACAACAGCTCTGGTGGACATTCCTACAGTCAGCATGCCAATGTTGTTGTATGACAAAACTGCACATTTTAGAGTGGCCTTTTATTGTCCCCAGCACAATCTCCACCTGTGTAATGATCATGCTGTTTAATCAGCTTCTTGATATGTCACACCTGTCAGGTGGATGGATTATCTTGGCAAAAGAGAAATGCTCACTAACAGGGATGTAAACAAATTTGTGCTCAAACATTTTAAGAAATAATATTTTTTACGTGTATAGAAAATGTCTGGGATCTTTTATTTCAGATCATAAAATATGGTTAGGTTTCTTTGATCAAACCTGCAGACAACTCTGTAAAGGTATTGTCAAGGAAAGGTCTCCACAGACTCTTTGTGGTTCTGATAATGATATTTCAACACTTCGTGGCAATGTTTTCATATCAAAATTCTGAAAGACTGCTGATTTCAAATTCCCAGAGATAGGTTCGAGCCCTCTTCCGCAAATGGGACATGACATTTGGGTTGGTTTGATGTTTGTGAGGGGGGTAGAGGTTTAAAAAGAAACGTTGATCTGATCACTCTGGGCTTTCTGGAGGGCTGGGTTTACAGACCTCTCCACCAGATTATGAAAGTACAGATGCCAGCCATTGCAAACACATGAGATTATGGAAATACAGAGCGGCCGCAGACAAGATTATAGTACAAGATTAGGACCATGCATGGTCTCACACACACACACACTTTCTCTCACACATATAAACACCCCTACACATTTTTACAGTTGTGCCCGGAAACACATCTACGTGAGTTTCCACGTATAAAACGCACACGTAACACACATGCATTCAATGGCTATGTGTAATCCGGGATTATTACGGGCAGTGCTTGTCCAACACTTCATATTAAAGCCACACACAATGCAGTAGCAGATTAGAGGGAGGTAGAAATAGAAAGAAAATGAAGTAGACAGACTGGATCAAGCTGAAGATGAAAACACAGGGACGAGAGCGTGGATACAATAATGAATAGAGGGGGAGGAAGACTTGTTGTGTGTGTGTGTGTGTGTGTGTGTGTGTGTGTGTGTGTGTGTGTGTGTGTGTGTGTGTGTGTGTGTGTGTGTGTGTGTGTGTGTGTGTGTGTGTGTGTGTGAGAGTGAGAGTGAGAGAAGGATCTGTCAGGGCTCTGTGGAAGTGTGTGACAGTTTGCATGCCTTCCCCGCCATCCTATCAGGTGGATTTCTTTGTGACCGCTATTTTAATCATCAACATGAATTAATGACAGGCGAGCTGGCATGTTTGCTCTAATTTGGCTTGGTTGGTTTTCTGATGCTGTGAGTTGCATCATGGATTTCTCCCGTGAGGCTTCCAGTTCCTCTACTCCTTGAGGGAACTACAGGTCTTTGGGTTGAACATATAGATCAAATGCTGTGTGATTACAGCTTTGGCAGGTCAAAACTTAAAGGATGTGTTCAGAAAACTCATTTACTAAGTATTTTTTTGTTTTCTTTCGAAGGAAAATGGTAGATCAATCATTTATTCCCCTGTGCCTGGTTATAAAGTGTCTGGGAAAGAAGCATGTATTAATCCAATCACAAAGTAGATTTTTCGAAAATAAATCAGGTGAGGCAAATGTAGCACAATGGGTTTCTTGGATTCCAACAGTTCAGAGCCGCCAGGAAGATGTGTGGTGAGACAGAATTTGCCCCGGTACCTTTTCAATCTGGTGTGGCGCACCACTTTCAAAGCAGCAGCTCCAAACTCGTTTGCAAGACATGTTCAGTAGTTCATGTCATAGAAAAACAGAGAAAAAAAAGAAGTTTTGCAACGAAAAAGAAAGCAGGCGTTTCTATTTGGGCAAGTTGACATAGTATCTCCCCCAAACTAGCTGTTATTGGCAGAGAGGTTTCCCACTGGGCACAGATGTCAGTTCAAGGTAGTTTTGATTTACATTTGCTTGAGTTGTCAACTAACGTGAATTCAAGGTGAAATCAACAAAGCATTTCACCATGTCTTTGGATTTAAGTTAAAAGTTGGGTGAAAAAAAATGAGGAAATGCCCTTTACATTGAGGACTTTTTTTCAAATGCTATCAGTTTTCCACATTGATTCACACATCACATGACATGGAAACAACATGGATTAAACCAGTTTTTGCCCAGTGGGTTGTAACTCTCTTTCTTATTGGTCTATTAACTCATTTGTGGTGGCACCAGGCTGGCCAAAACCCCATCCCACCAAAACAGGCTGAAATGTCAGGCAGTCTTTTCAAACAGCTCCAACACTAAAAGGGCATTATCATACTTTTCATAATTTCACACTATTGTTCCAACCTCATAATATGTAACTACTGTATATATAAAACACAGAAATTCACATTTGAGTGCACTGTGCCTTTAAAGACGTTCTTTGCATATTGCTCAGCTCTGCTATAGTAGTTCACAAAACTAGAGTATAGGTTCTCTATTGAAGTTGTCTTTGGCTTTTTTTAAATAGATTCAGAATGAATATTAACAAGGTTTGTGGTAGTTTGAAAGGCCTTGATCCACGTTAGGCCAGGAGTGTTTCCAATTCACCCGACAAGAAAAACCTCAGCCCTATAGTCACAGCGCAGATGAAAAGGGAAGCCATCTATACTAATAATATTTTGTCATAGCCTATGAATAGGACCCAGTTTTACCTTACCAGGTCACGAGATCAGGAAAAACTCCAGGCCGCAGAAAAGACACTTCCGAATTTTGCCACAACACTTTTGAACCTGTGGTGCCACCTGTACCGGTTACCCGATATACGTAGCTGGTTATTTCTCTACCATTTTCCAGAGAGACCCATTCTGAGCCACAGTTTGAGGAATTGACAGGAGACTGAGTGTAGACTAAAGAGATATTCAGGAGGTAACTGAGCCCACAGCCAGTCCCAGCTGTTTTATAGCGCCCCTGAGACGTCTGTGTGTGGATTACCTCAAATGATTGCCCTTCACCTGACCTCCTTCACCTGATTTAAACCCATACTTGTGTTTTACTAGCCATATGGGGACATTTTCTCTATCAACCGACCAATCAATCAATCCTTCAATTCAACCCCTCGATCAATCATGTCTTAGTGGATGATGTGCGTTAAGCGGCAGACAAGCCGTCACGATGATCTTAACGTAATGAGATAAGGCAGAGGACCGCACCTAATTGGATTACATTAGCAGACCACATTCACAACAACAGAGGAAGGCTTGAATTAAATACGTCCCATTTAAACACACATACAGTTTGTTGTAAAGATGAGACTGGATCAGGTGCAGGTGGATGGCCTTCCAGAAAGCTGCACTGGGAGGTGTGTGTGTGTGTGTGGTGTGTGTGGTGTGTGGTGTGTGGTGTGTGTGTGTGCCGAGTACAAACAGGCCCATGTGCAGACAGACCTGTCTCTCCAGCAGCTTGGACAGGTTCATCCCTCCCTCCCTAGTTGCCTCCTGCCACTGAGAAGTCCTCTCTGTGCTTCCGGCTCTGTCATCTCATTTGTGAAATGAACTACGATCATCAGTTGTGCCGGGGTTCAAATAGAGTCTCCTGGCTGCTTTTGTCTTCTTCTTCTCTCTGTCCTTGTGTAGCCAGAGTGCAATTTTAACAAGGCTTCGGAATGAAACTTCTAACCACTAATCGTTTCTACCTCAGTCTGTTGCGTTTCTACGGTAGTCTGGCTGCTGCCTTTCCTGTTGCGTTCAGAGGCAGTGAATAGAGTTCACACTCAAACACAAAGGTTTCAGTGTGTAGTCGGGTTCAGGTGACGCATTGGCAAAAACCAACATGGATCAAAAGAACATCTATGAGAGTGCATTGTACAGGCCTGTCACTGTGCGACTCATCTAGCTGGGAAGGGGAGGGGGGTGGTGTCTGAGTAACAGGCGTCTTTTTTCTACTGAAATAATACAGAAGCATTGAGAGAGTGGCGCCTTGAAACCTTGATGTGCAATTTTGCAAAGTGTCTGACAACTAGAAGGCTTCAGTGGAGGACACTCATAGGGAACCATACGGGTGTGGATTTGTCCCTGCGTACACGCCGTCTGGAAAGAAAGGAGGGGCGAGGAGGGGATTTTCGAGAAATACTGGCTTGGCAAACACAGGAAGTTGTCTCAACGCGGAAGGGAAGTTATTGCTCTTTGTGGCGGTGTTATTAAGGGAGTGGGTTTATGACGAGCAGCATTTGAAGGGCTAACGGGAGACAATGGAAGCTGCACTCACTTTCAATTGTAAAAAAAGGCAATATAGCTAATGGAATATTGCCTTGTGGTCCGTTTGGGAAAGGACCCACAAGATGAAAGTTGACACAGAGAGAGTGTGCGTGCATCTGTGTGGGTGCTGAGGTAGAGCGGGGGATTGGCGGAGTGGACCGCAGGAAGAAAAGCAATTGAGAGAGAAATAGGAAAAGCCAAGGGAACAAGAGAAGAGACCGAGGGAGAGTGACAAATTCGAAATCAAGTGGGAATGTAGAGACTGCGATGTAGAAGAAACGGCATTAGAGATGTTCAGTCAAAGAGAGAGAGGATCAAGACCTCGAGAATTAAATGGGAACTCTGCCAATGTCCCCCTCTTCCCTCTTTACTGCCGTCTCCTTCCATTTGTCTCTCTCTGCTGTCTCTTTCGATCCCTCATTCTCTTTCTCCATTAGCGCGTGTATGTAGAGTATGGTGGCTCAAGTGGCCCAAAGCCTATGGGATGTGTCAACATGCGAACCCATTAAATCATTAGAGTCTATTTATTATTAACTCAGAAGCACACATAGCTGGGGCTGCAACCTTTTAATATTCATGCAGTCTGACTGAACAGAAGTGATACTAACAGGGGGAACTGGGATGAGAGAAACACACACACACACACACACACACACACACACACACTTGCAGAGCATCCTCCATCGACTCAGCATTCGGAGGTTGGTGGGGTTGATGTGGCTGGTTAGCTCAGACTGGGTGGTTGTTTGTGCCTTTGTTGTCAGAGCTAGCTGCCTGCAGGCTTTCAGAGGTTGGAGGCTAGCACAGTTCATTGGGCTGAGTGGTTAGGACAGGGTGACCCATCATTCAAACTGCGGAGACTTTTTAAATGGAAGTCACAGACCGAGTGCTGCTCACTCAGCTCTCCTCCCGCTCTACCTTGCTGCACCATCAATCAAAGCTGCCATGTCATTTTTCACACCCTCCCAAATGTGGAATTGACCAAAAACAGAGTCTATATTGATCAAACAACCTGGGAACAGAGGTGGCGACAATGGTTTAGTGGATGACACCCTGTTGCCCTCCTGAGGGGTTTAAAGGTGTCATTTAAAGGTGTCATCCAAATATGAGTCACAGATGAGATTAGCCTGTGTTCTCTGATCGCCCTCTGTCCCTCTCCCTCTCCCCCTCACCACTTTCTCTGTGCATCTACCTTGTCCCCCCTTCCTCCACTTGTGTGTGACTGTGGGACTTCTGCATTAGATGATGGAGGTAGAGAGGAAGCATATAGGCAGAGAGAGAGAGAGAGGGGGAGCAGAGAGAGAGGGGGAGCAGAGAGGAGGGAGAGAGAGGGGGAGCAGAGAGGAGGGGGGAGAGAGGGGGAGCAGAGAGAGAGGGGGAGTAGAGAGAGAGGGGAGAGAGAGGAGAGAGAGAGGGGGAGCAGAGAGGAGGGAGGGAGAGGGGGAGCAGAGAGAGAGGGGGAGCAGAGAGGAGGTAGAGAGAGGGGGAGCAGAGAGGAGGGGGGAGAGAGAGGGGGAGTAGAGAGGAGGAAGAGAGAGGGGGAGCAGAGAGGAGGTAGAGAGAGAGAGGGGGAGCAGAGAGGAGGGGGAGAGAGAGGGGGAGCAGAGAGGAGGTAGAGAGAGAGAGGGGGGCAGAGAGAGGGGGAGAGAGAGGGGGGGAGCAGAGAGGGGGGAGAGCAGGGGGAGCAGAAAGGAGGTAGAGAGAGGAGGAGCAGAGAGGAGGTAGAGAGAGGAGGAGCAGGAGCAGAGAGGAGGGAGAGAGAGAGAGGAGGGGGAGCAGAGCAGAGAGGTAGTGAGAGAGGGGGAGCAGAGAGGGGGAGCAGAGAGGAGGAGCAGAGAGGAGGTAGAGAGAGGGGGAGCAGAGAGGAGGTAGAGAGAGGTGGAGCAGAGAGGAGGTAGAGAGAGGTGGAGCAGAGAGAGAGGAGGTAGAGAGAGGGGAGCAGAGAGGAGGAGAGAGAGAGAGGGGGAGCAGAGAGGGGGAGAGAGAGAGAGGGGGGAGAGAGGGGGCAGAGAGGGAGGGGGAGAGAGGAGGGGGGAGAGAGAGGAGGTAGAGAGAGAGAGCAGTGAGGTGTCCAGCACTTAAATTGCCTGTTTATTTCCAGTCAATGCATCAATTACACTGATACAGAGAGCAGGAGAGAGAAAGGGCAGAGAGAGTGTGTGAGTGAGTGTGTCATGGACATGTTTGTATCTGAGTGTGTTATCCAGAAAGAACACAAGGAGGATAGAGAAGAGAGATGTGGTCTATATTTGTTTTGTTACAGGGGAGACATGGAGAGGATATTATACCATGTGCAAGAGGGGGTATAGAGGGATGATGTGGTTAGGTGGTCAGTGCACTGACGCACACAGTGTATGTGTGTGTGTGTGTGTGTGTGTGTGTGTGTGTGTGTGTGTGTGTGTGCGCTGAAGGGGTGCCAGTATGTGGATCGGCAGCAGAACCTTTCCTCTCGGGGGAGAAAGGGGCGTGTCTGTGCCTGGGACAGGCTCCAGTGATTAGTGGAGCTCAGCAGACAGAATTGATCAAACTCAGCTGAGGGCACAAGCCGTTTCTGCCTGCAACTCTGCAATCTGTCTCCCACTTACACATCATAAGAGAGGGACAAATGGGGACTGTTCCATATGCCTTCTTACAGCCTCACATGTTAGACTGGTGATGTCCTTTTCTCCCAGGTACTTTAGCTACATATCTGGTTATGTCAGACCGTGTTGACGATAGTTGTTGTTACTATAGTGTTGTCACAGTGGCACTACACAGGTAGAAAAACAACTGTTTGTAAAGGGAATGGCGAATCTTTTTAGTCACATTCTGTGACAGGGAGAGCTGAACCCGTCATCTAGAGATTGTTAACGGATACCCTTGAATTACGTTGCTGAGTGCAGGACCGCGTTTGGGAAACACTGAACTAGTGAACAGCCAATCCTGTAAAATGGAGGGAAAAGATCTCATTTGATGAGAATAAGAGTAGCTGCTGCTTCTGCAAAAGCGAATGGATCCAAATGAGCAAATAAAAACAAGTAGACGTGGCAACTTGAGCACCTGCTTGAAGCAAAGCTTTCCCACACTGATCCTTATAATAGGGAGGTGGTCTCTTCAACCACAAATCTGACTGGTACGCTCACCTCTGTGTGCACCGTATATTAGCGTGTGGCACATGGACAGTTTGTGTGTGTGTGTGTGTTTAGTGACCTGTCCTCATCCCCCAGGGATGGCTCACACAGCCCTTTTATGACCAGTGAAATAATGAATCATCTGATCATGAATCTGAGAATGTTATTAATTAGAGCTCCGGCACAAGGATCTCTCCCTCCATCACCCCCTCTGATTCTCTACCCTCCTATCTATGTCACCTTTCTCATTTCCTACCTTCCGCTCTCGTATCCTTTAAAACATGGCCCGCCTGTCCTTCTTGCTCCTACACACCCACATCCTTCTCTGTCTCCCCCCCGACGTTAGTCTCACTTGCTACTCTATTTGGCTCAGTCCGCACCAACATTTGTATTTCCGACGAAGACCTGACGCTGTCTCGTCACTTAATATTTCCCCCCGCCTTTATTATTTTTCCCACATTTCCCCTGCAACCACTTTCTTCTTCACCCTCTCTCCTCCGCCTGAATAAGGCGCGTCCAATCTCATCTAGTTAAGCATTTAGAGAGACGGCTGATCGCAGAATGGAGAACTGTCTGAAGGGCTCAAAATGGCACCGGTACAAAAGGGTAGATGAAACAGAAAGGCCAGACTGCAGACAGAGAAGAGGGATGGAGGGAGAGATTTATGGAGAGAAATCCGCAAATGAGGAGAAAGGGAGTCACAGAGAACGATTTTGAATGAGATTAGAGGGAGGCAGAGCTGGGGGACAGAGAGAATGAGAGAGACCGAGAGAATGAGAGAGACCGAGAGATTGAGAGATACCGAGAGAATGAGAGAATGAGAGACACAGAATGAGAGAGACAGAGAGGATGAGAGAGACCGATTGAATGAGAGAGACCGAGAGAATGAGAGACCGATTGAATGAGAGAGACCGAGAGAATGAGAGATACCGAGAGAATGAGAGAATGAGAGACACAGAATGAGAGAGACAGAGAGAATGAGAGAGACCGATTGAATGAGAGAGACCGAGAGAATGAGAGACCGATTGAATGAGAGAGACCGAGAGAATGAGAGATACCGAGAGAATGAGAGAATGAGAGACACAGAATGAGAGAGACAGAGAGGATGAGAGAGACAGAGAGAATGAGAGAGACCGATTGAATGAGAGAGACCGAGAGAATGAGCGACCGATTGAATGAGAGAGACCGAGAGAATGAGAGATACCGAGAGAATGAGAGAATGAGAGACACAGAATGAGAGAGACAGAGAGGATGAGAGAGACAGAGAGAATGAGAGAGACCGAGAGAATGAGAGAGACCGAGAGAATGAGAGAGACCGAGAGAATGAGAGAGACCGAGAGAATGAGAGAGACCGATTGAATGAGAGAGACCGATTGAATGAGAGAGACCGAGAGGATGAGAGAGACAGAGAGGATGAGAGAGACAGAGAGGATGAGAGAGACAGAGAGGATGAGAGAGACAGAGAGGATGAGAGAGACAGAGAGAATGAGAGAGACAGAGAGAATGAGAGAGATAGAGAGAATGAGAGAGAGAATGAGAGAGAGAGACAGAGAGAATGAGAGAGACAGAGAGAGCGAGACAGAGAGGATGAGAGAGACAGAGAGACAGAGAGGATGAGAGAGGGTAAATTGAGCATCACATGCTGCATATGGGTCTCTTAATTAACTGTGCTAAAAGCTTTCTTATTAGGACTGATGCTCTACAGTGGAGGGAGGAAGAGAAAACACTCTCTTTCAGCTGCCCGCCGAGCCCAGCCTCAGAGACACAGAGACAGGGAATAAGGAGGAGTTTACTGTAAATGTTGTCCTAGGTGTGAAAGAAGAAAAGTTTGGGGCCATCTGATAATGTGAGTTAATCTCACATACTTTCTCTCTTCGCTCTGTATTTATAATTGCTGTTATTCCCCCACTCCGCTGCTCTCTCTCTCTCTCTCTCTCTCTCTCCCCTCTCTCCCCACTGCCAGTGAATAGATGTTATGTGCAGCACCGTGTTAAAAGTCCAGTCACATCGCACCGTGTCTGTGCGAGAGAGTATGTGTGTGTCCAATCATTTCAGGTTACTGCGTCTCCGCTGTCTCCAATGACTGATTCACATGAAATCAGAGTGACTAACAAACGGACACACACTGTATTGTATTCTCCGTTTATGTACTCGAACACCTCTTTGCCAAAACAGTATAGGATTTTCCTTTCTCTAATGCCTTTGGGAACAATAAAAGGCAAAATGGAGAGAGGAAGAGGAAGGCAGGCAGAAGGGAAAAGGGCTGTGATGCTTCAATGCAATTTTAATAATAGAACAAGCTAATAAACACAGAGCAATACAACCGGCTCATCTTTACATTTTACTGCTGACTGGGGACTGTTGGCAGTCTCTTGGTGGCTGTTCTGCATCCAGCACCCACACATCATACCCATAATTCATATACTGACAGATGGCCTAATTCAGCCGATCACAACATTATCACATTCATGTATTCACAATCACATGAAGCTCCAGAAGACCCACGTGGGAAGAAAAGATGCAAGCGTACACAGCATCTGATCACACATTCCGAGCACACACACACACACACACACACACACACACACACACACACAAATACAAAAGCAATAACCTCACAAATACAAAAGCAATAATCCTCAAAATCACATTCACACACACACACACACACACACACACACACACACACACACACACACACACGTTAGCGAGGGATTGGGCATGCTTGTGTTTTGCCTTAGGATTGACCAGTGTCCCTTCCCTGTCACTCGTTGAGTTGAGCCTAATTGAACCGTTGCTCAGGCTGACAGTAATTCCTGCTTCCAACCTATCCTCCAATGAGTTCATGACCCCTCCCCTCCTCTCTTCCCTGTCATCTCCCTCACCCTCTCCCTTCCCACCTCCATTTCCCCCATCCCTCACTAAATGATAAATTGAGAGGCAGAGATGAGGGGATGGTGTGTACAGAATAGTTGAAGAGCTAGAGGGAGGAACACACTGAGCCGTACACACACACACACACACACACACACACACACACACACACACACACACACACACACACACAGCTATAAACCTACATAAATGTAGTATTATTCACACAGAGATTTCACACACCCATATGTGAATGTTATTCACACTTCAGCAAGGTCTCTCTCATACTTCCCACTGCTTAGGAAGGGTGTTATCATAGCTGTTTTTCCTCACACATCACGACAGTCCAATGTGCGACGCGGGGTCTACGTTTTTGCACCCATTTGAATGTTAATCCTCCAACGTGCTCATCGTTCCTCACCCAGCATGGCCCCATTCCCCATAGGTGCGTAGGCTAAATGCTGTTGAGCGTATAAAAGAGGTGTATGAAGGGCGATACTAAAATCCCTGAAGCATAAAAGGACAATACCTATGTGATGAGATTCTGATTGTTGCTGTATCCCGGCTTCTTCTGCTCTCACATCAATGGCTTCCCCCAGAGCTCCGTATGTGGTATTATTACAGGGTGTTATAACGGACACCTGGAGAGTTTACACTGTAAATCAGGGTTGGGGTCAATTCCAATTCAAAACACTCGACTCTGGAAGTGAACGTAAAACTCAAATAGTTTTAAACGAATAGCTTCTCCTTTTCAGTTTATTGAGACACCACTGACAATACATTTATTTTTTTCTTCTTCAATTATTCAATTGGGGTTTTAGTTTTACTTGACTGACATTTCAAATTGACCCCAACCCTGCTTTAAATACAACCGATAGATACTGTGCATATTGATTCATGAATGGGATGGATAGATGGTCAAATGATTCCATGGTACTTATTCAGATTGATGCGGTATCTTGTTCTGCTTTTCGTCATTGGTTAATCATAGCAACACATCAAGTTGTCACGGTAAACATTATAACCGGTGACCCTTTCGTCAAGTTCAAGTACTATTGAACACGACTGTGCGTCATTGCTACTGTATCTATAGCACATGGTTGTGTCACGTCCTCACGCATGGCTTTTTCTGTTTTCTTCACAGAGAGTCACTGTGAAAGGCTGAGGCTACAGTGGAGCATCAAACGACAGGTGTGACTGAAGAGGCATTTCAACCCCTCTGATCAACACAGAGAGGAATCTGTCTCTACTGGCGTCAGGACAGGTCGACCTAAAAAAGATTTTCAAAAGTTTCAAGAACGCTACCCTCAAAGAAGCAAGGCTGACGATATCAAGTCTTTGAATGGGACTGAGTATCATGTCTTGTGATTGGCCTCAGTTCATTTGTTTTCAAATACCAAAGCCTAATAATGGTTGACATGGTTTAATGCTCGCAATGTTGTTAGTTCAAGAGCACTTTTCTGTCTCCTAGAAGACTAATATATTTGGTGGGATTCAGTTTTGGTAAAGGAACTGAGGCATAGAATAGAATAGAATAGGGCAACAGGATCTTAGGCTAAACCTACTTTTAATCTTTTTAGATCCGTCGAAATATTCAGTCTCCTTAGTATATTCCATCCCATTCTGCCCAGTTCTGAGAGGGAAACGGATAAGATGATGTGGACTCCGCTCCGATTGGGATATGGCTTTGAGATCAGACATTCTGGGAATCGAAGCGAGGGCTCTACTGAGATAGAGCGCACCCGGTTACTCCCACAGCCAGCAGCATTTTCTCTGAAGGATTTTTTTCTTGGGAAAATCCAAGCCCACACCAAGGCCTAAGGCAAGTGTACAGTAGGGCCGCCTGGGAGTAGTCTGAATCCTGGCGGTGGACTGGATCTATTTATCCACTGCACCAGGACCCACAGGCTCCAGGGGAGACAGACTCACAGCTCCAGCTTGGACAAGACGAGGTGAGAGAGCTGTGTTCGCATCATCTCCACTAACAATTAGCCATGGATTTAATTAGCACTTTTTCGCTACCACAAATCTGTATAATTTACAACACAAAGGGGCCTTTTTATTCAAAGTAGCACATTTAGATAGCACATCAGCCTGTAATAGACTAACAGATTGATGAATTGTGTTGTGGTTTCCTGATCGGTGCAATAGTAATTAGTGTACGGGACTGGAAGAGATGCTGAATGTTATTATCCAGTGTTTGTTTATTGGGAGGGTTTGTCAGAGAGAGGGTTTCCGTGCTTTTTCTCTTTTAGGTATTCATCATCTGAAGGAGAAAGGGACAGTAAGACTGGATTAAAGAAGCACCGCCGTAGACCAGAGAGAGAGAGAAAAAAAAAAAGAGAGAGAGAGAGAGAGAGAGAGAGAGAGAGAGAGGGGTATGGGAAGAGAGGAGCGAGTAGTGCACTGGTCACACACCAAAGGATGCATAGAAATTTGCAGAGAGAGGGAGAGGAAGAGGGACGGATGAAATGGGAAAATCAAAGGGAGACAAGGAGTAGGCGATAAAAAGAGCCACTTACTTACAGAGAGAATGAAGGATTAAGACATGTTTTGATATAAATACATAGAGGTGCAGGGAGAGGAAGAAGGAACTTTGGGAATAGCAAGAGTAGGGGAGAGAGGGAAGAGGTTGTGAAACAGGGCAGCATGGTGAGAGAGAGAGAGAGGGAGAGAGGGAGAGAGGGAGAGAGGGAGAGAGAGAGAGAGAGGGAGAGAGGGAGAGAGGGAGAGGGAGAGGGAGAGAGAGAGAGAGAGAACCAGGGAGAAGTTGTGACTCAATCAGCCACCTCATTGCTCACGCAGGGCACGTGCAGGAGAGGAGTGTGACAAGGAAGGCAGAGGGAGGAAAGGAAAGAGAGAGAGAGACGGTGTCTTCAATTAGACATGTTACACAAACCTCTCTCTTTATATTGCACATTAGAACATTGGCTTGAATCCTCCCCACACATGCATAAACAACGGCAAATATGTGCATGCAGTAGTAGACACACATACAGTGGAGGCTTGCAGGCGGACTTATAGGAGGACGGGCTCATTGTAAATGGCTGGAGTGGAATTAATGGAATGGAGTAAAACATGTGGTTTCCATATGTTTGATGTGTTTGATACCGTTTCGTTGAGTCCATTCCAGCCATTACAATGAGCCCGTCCTGCTATATTTCCTCCCACCAGCCTCTGACATACACACACACACACAGGTCATTTCCTGTGTAATTTGAATGTCTATTTTATCTCTACACTGGGCAGTGTACTGTATGCCAACAGAGCTGGGGAGGGAGGATGAGCAGGTGATACAGATGATACAGGCTGTCAGGTTCTGCCTGGCCTCTGCACGTCCAGTTCAACCGCTCCAAACCACCACCATACTCAATCCCTCCCCCCCTCCTGTCCTGAAATCTAAATAGTGGATTTGATTTATTAATGGGTATTCTCAGCTTTTAATTTCTACTTTGGTTAAAAGTGTTGCCAACTCAACTAATAAAAAATGGACTCCCGGATGTACTCCCGGAATATAAGTATGTGAGACGGAAAGAGAGATAGTCAGAGAGAGAGAGAGGAAGAGAAATTGAGAGTTTTAAATCTAGTGTCTTTCCTGTAATTGCCAAATAACATAAGTGGATAAAAGAAAGTTCATGCATAGATATTGAGTTTTCTAAAAACCCGTGTTTGTGCAGTATTGCCTTATAAGCTAGTGGAATCTATAGCAGGTTGTGTGTGTGTGTCCACTACAGTACTTCTAGTCTGGCTGGGAAATGCAATAACAGAGAGAGTGAAGTGCCAACATGGCAAAACGTCCATGATGATGGAGCACCTCTTTCAATTCAGATCGAACAGCTAACCTGGACATATCACAGTCAGGAATTCACTGAGTTCGTCAGCACCAGAAATCACATGCACCATTTCATATTCATATATTCCTATTTTATATTATCTGATGTATTTGGTATTCGCCTCTGCTCATGTGTCAGAGTGGCCCTCCACTCCATGCGGCAGCATTGTGCTGCGGGGGGGGACGACTCCTCTGTTAATGCTTACAGGATTTGCTTTTAATCTGGGGTTCCTGGGGTAGAGACATGGAGCCAAATGAATTCATAGAGCAGCAGTGACAGTAGTAACAGCAGAGGCAGAGACAGTAGTAACAGCAGCAGCAGAGACAGTAGTAACATCAGCAGCAGTGACAGTAGTAACAGCAGCAGCAGAGACAGTAGTAACAGCAGCAGCAGCGACAGTAGTAACAGCAGCAGCAGAGACAGTAGTAACAGCAGCAGCAGCGACAGTAGTAACAGCAGCAGCAGCGACAGTAGTAACAGCAGCAGCAGTGACAGCAGTAACAGCAGCAGCAGTGACAGCAGTAACAGCAGCAGCAGAGACAGTAGTAACAGCAGCAGCAGTGACAGTAGTAAACAGCAGCGACAGTAGTAACAGCAGCAGCGACAGTAGTAACAGCAGCAGCAGTGACAGTAGTAACAGCAGCAGCAGTGACAGTAGTAACAGCAGCAGCAGCGACAGTAGTAACAGTGGCAGAGACAGTAGTAACAGCAGCAGCAGTGACAGTAGTAACAGCAGCAGCAGTGACAGTAGTAACAGCAGCAGCGACAGTAGTAACAGCAGCAGCAGTGACAGTAGTAACAGCAGCAGCAGAGACAGTTGTAACAGCAGCAGAGACAGTAGTAACAGCAGCAGCAGTGACAGTAGTAACAGCAGCAGCAGAGACAGTAGTAGCAGCAGCAGCGACAGTAGTAACAGCAGCAGCGACAGTAGTAACAGCAGCAGCAGTGACAGTAGTAACAGCAGCAGCAGAGACAGTAGTAACAGCAGCAGAGACAGTAGTAACAGCAGCAGCAGTGACAGTAGTAACAGCAGCAGCAGCGACAGTAGTAACAGCAGCAGCAGCGACAGTAGTAACAGCAGCAGCAGAGACAGTAGTAACAGCAGCAGCAGCGACAGTAGTAACAGCAGCAGCAGCGACAGTAGTAACAGCAGCAGAGACAGTTGTAACAGCAGCAGCAGTGACAGTAGTAACAGCAGCAGCAGCGACAGTAGTAACAGCAGCAGCAGCGACAGTAGTAACAGCAGCAGCAGTGACAGTAGTAACAGCAGCAGCAGAGACAGTAGTAACAGCAGCAGCAGCGACAGTAGTAACAGCAGCAGCAGCAACAGTAGTAACAGCAGCAGCAGCGACAGTAGTAGCAGCAGCAGCGACAGTAGTAACAGCAGCAGAGACAGTAGTAAAAGCAGCAGCAGTGACAGTAGTAAGAGCAGCAGCAGTGACAGTAGTAAAGGCAGCAGCAGAGACAGTAGTAACAGCAGCAGCAGAGACAGTAGTAACAGCAGCAGCGACAGTAGTAAAGCAGCAGCAGCGACAGTAGTAACAACAGCAGCAGTGACAGTAGTAAAGCAGCAGCAGAGACAGTAGTAACAGCAGCAGCAGAGACAGTAGTAACAGCAGCAGCAGAGACAGTAGTAACAACAGCAGCAGAGACAGTAGTAACAAGCAGCAGCAGTGACAGTAGTAACTGCAGCAGCAGTGACAGTAGTAACAGCAGCAGAGACAGTAGTAACAGCGACAGTAGTAACAGCAGCAGCAGTGACAGTAGTAACAGCAGCAGCAGCAGTAACAGCAGCAGCAGCGACAGTAGTAACAGCAGCAGCAGTGACAGTAGTAACAGCAGCAGCAGAGACAGTAGTAACAGCAGCAGCAGACAGTAGACAGCAGCAGCAGTAGTAAAGCAGCAGCAGTGACAGTAGTAACAGCAGCAGCAGTGACAGTAGTAACAGCAGCAGCAGAGACAGTAGTAAACAGCAGCAGACAGTAGTAACAGCAGCAGCAGTGACAGTAGTAACAGCAGCAGCAGAGACAGTAGTAAAAGCAGCAGTGACAATAGTAACAGCAGCAGCGACAGTAGTAACAGCAGCAGCAGACAGTAGTAACAGCAGCAGCGACAGTAGTAACAACAGCAGAGACAGTAGTAACAGCAGCAGCGACAGTAGTAACAGCATCAGCAGACAGTAGTAACAGCATCACAGACAGTAGTAACAGCAGCAGCGACAGTAGTAAAGCAGCAGCGACAGTAGTAAACAGCAGCAGTGACAGTAGTAACAGCAGCAGCAGAGACAGTAGTAACAGCAGCAGCAGCGACAGTAGTAACAGCAGCAGCGACAGTAGTAACAACAGCAGCAGACAGTAGTAACAGCAGCAGAGACAGTAGTAACAGCAGCAGAGACAGTAGTAACAGCAGCAGCAGTGACAGTAGTAACAGCAGCAGAGACAGTAGTAACACAGCAGCAGACAGTAGTAACAGCAGCAGCAGTGACAGTAGTAACAGCAGCAGCAGCGACAGTAGTAACAGCAGCAGCAGAGACAGTAGTAACAGCAGCAGCAGCGACAGTTGTAAACAGCAGCAGTGACAGTAGTAACAGCAGCAGCAGTGACAGTAGTAACAGCAGCAGCAGCGACAGTAGTAACAGCAGCAACGACAGTAGTAACAGCAGCAGCGACAGTAGTAACAGCAGCAGCGACAGTAGTAACAGCAGCAGCGACAGTAGTAACAGCAGCAGCGACAGTAGTAGCAGCAGCAGCGACAGTAGTAGCAGCAGCAGCGACAGTAGTAACAGCAGCAGAGACAGTAGTAAAAGCAGCAGCAGACAGTGTAAAAGCAGCAAGCAGTGACAGTAGTAACAGCAGCAGAGACAGTAGTAACAGCAGCAGCAGACAGTAGTAACAGCAGCACAGACAGTAGTAACAGCAGCAGCAGTGACAGTAGTAACAGCAGCAGCAGTGACAGTAGTAACAGCAGCAGCGGAGACAGTAGTAACAGCAGCAGCGACAGTAGTAACAGCAGCAGAGACAGTAGTAACAGCAGCAGCAGTGACAGTAGTAAACAGCAGCAGAGACAGTAGTAACAGCAGCAGCAGTGACAGTAGTAACAGCAGCAGCAGCGACAGTAGTAACAGCAGCAGCAGTGACAGTAGTAACAGCAGCAGCGACAGTAGTAACAGCAGCAGAGACAGTAGTAACAGCAGCAGCAGTGACAGTAGTAACAGCAGCAGAGACAGTAGTAACAGCAGCAGCAGCGACAGTAGTAACAGCAGCAGCGGAGACAGTAGTAACACAGCAGCAGACAGTAGTAACAGCAGCAGAGACAGTTGTAACAGCAGCAGCAGTGACAGTAGTAACAGCAGCAGCAGAGACAGTAGTAACAACAGCAGCAGAGACAGTGTAACAGCAGCAACAACAGTAACAGAGACAGTAGTAACAGCAGCAGCGACAGTAGTAACAACAGCAGCAGCGACAGTAGTAACAACAGCAGCAGTGACAGTAGTAACACAGCAGCAGCGACAGTAACAGCAGCAGAGACAGTAGTAACAGCAGCAGACAGTAGTAACAGCAGCAGCAGCGACAGTAGTAACAGCAGCAGCAGACAGTAACAGCAGCAGTGACAGTAGTAACAGCAGCAGCAGAGACAGTAGTAACAGCAGCAGCAGCAGTGACAGTAGTAACAAGCAGCAGTGACAGTAGTAAACAGCAGCAGAGTGTAGTAACAGCAGCAGCAGCGACAGTAGTAACAGCAGCAGCAGTGACAGTAGTAACAGCAGCAGCAGTGACAGTAGTGACAGTAGTAACAGCAGCAGCAGCGACAGTAGTAACAGCAGCAGACAGCGACAGTAGTAACAGCAGCAGCAGTGACAGTAGTAACAGCAGCAGCAGTGACAGTAGTAACAGCAGCAGCAGTGACAGTAGTAACAGCAGCAGCAGAGACAGTAGTAACAGCAGCAGCAGTAGTAACAGCAGCAGCAGACAGTAGTAACAGCAGCAGCAGAGACAGTAGTAACAACAGCAGCAACAGTAGTAACAGCAGCAGTGACAGTAGTAAAAGCAGCAGAGACAGTAGTAAACAGCAGCAGCAGCGACAGTAGTAAACAGCAGCAGCGACAGTAGTAACAGTGCAGCAGTGACAGTAGTAACAGACAGTAACAGCAGCAGTGACAGTAGTAACAGCAGCAGCAGCGACAGTAGTAACAGCAGCAGAGACAGTAGTAACAGCAGCAGCAGAGACAGTAGTAACACAGAGACAGTAACAGCAGCAGCAGTGACAGTAGTAACAGCAGCAGAGACAGTAGTAACAGTAACAGTAACAGCAGCAGCGACAGTAGTAACAGCAGCAGACAGCAGTAACAGCAGCAGCGACAGTAGTAACAGCAGCAGAGACAGTAGTAACAGCAGCAGCAGTGACAGTAGTAACAGCAGCAGCAGACAGTAGTAACAGCAGCAGCAGACAGTAGTAACAGCAGCAGCAGTGACAGTAGTAACAGCAGCAGCAGCGACAGTAGTAACAGCAGCAGCAGAGACAGTAGTAACAGCAGCAGCAGCGACAGTAGTAACAGCAGCAGCAGTGACAGTAGTAACAGCAGCAGCGACAGTAGTAACAGCAGCAGCAGCAGCGACAGTAGTAACAGCAGCAGCAGTGACAGTAGTAACAGCAGCAGCAGCGACAGTAGTAACAGCAGCAGAGACAGTAGTAACAGCAGCAGCGACAGTAGTAACAGCAGCAGCAGCGACAGTAGTAACACAGCAGCAGCGACAGTAGTAACAACAGCAGCAGCGACAGTAGTAAAGCAGCAGCAGCGACAGTAGTAACAGCAGCAGCAGTGACAGTAGTAACAACAGCAGCAGCGACAGTAGTAACAGCAGCAGACAGTAGTAACAGCAGCAGCAGTGACAGTAGTAACAGCAGCAGAGACAGTAACAGCAGCAGCGACAGTAGTAACAGCAGCAGCAGTGACAGTAGTAAACAGCAGCAGTGACAGTAGTAACAGCAGCAGCAGAGACAGTAGTAACAGCAGCAGCAGTGACAGTAGTAACAGCAGCAGACAGTGACAGCAGTAACAGACAGCAGCAGCAGTGACAGTAGTAACAACAGCAGCAGCGACAGTAGTAACAGCAGCAGACAGTAGTAACAGCAGCAGCAGTGACAGTAGTAACAGCAGCAGCAGCGACAGTAGTAACAGCAGCAGCAGGACAGTAGTAACAGCAGCAGCAGTGACAGTAGTAACAGCAGCAGAGACAGTAGTAACAGCAGCAGCAGTGACAGTAGTAACAGCAGCAGCAGTGACAGTAGTAACAGCAGCAGCAGTGACAGTAGTAAACAGCAGCAGCGACAGTAGTAACAACAGCAGACAGCAGTGACAGTAGTAACAGCAGCAGCAGTGACAGTAGTAACAGCAGCAGCACGACAGTAGTAACAGCAGCAGCGACAGTAGTAACAGCAGCAGCAGTGACAGTAGTAACAACAGCAGCAGCAGCGACAGTAGTAACAGCAGCAGCGACAGTAGTAAAGCAGCAGCAGACAGTAGTAACAGCAGCAGCAGTGACAGTAGTAACAGCAGCAGCAGTGACAGTAGTAACAGCAGCAGCGACAGTAGTAACAGCAGCAGCGACAGTAGTAACAACAGCAGCAGTGACAGTAGTAACAGCAGCAGCAGTGACAGTAGTAACAGCAGCAGCAGTGACAGTAGTAACAGCAGCAGCAGAGACAGTAGTAACAGCAGCAGCAGTGACAGTAAGCAGCAGCAGCGACAGTAGTAACAGCAGCAGCAGAGACAGTGTAACAGCAGCAGCAGTGACAGTAGTAACAGCAGCAGCAGACAGTAGTAACAGCAGCATCAGTAACAGCAGCAGCAGTGACAGTAGTAACAGCAGCAACAGTGACAGTAGTAACAGCAGCAGCAGCGACAGTAGTAACAGCAGCAGCAGTGACAGTAGTAACAACAGCAGCAGAGACAGTAACAGCAGCAGCAGCGACAGTAGTAACAGCAGCAGCAGCGACAGTAGTAACAGCAGCAGCAGTGACAGTAGTAACAGCAGCAGCAGACAGTAGTAACACAGCAGCAGAGACAGTAGTAACAGCAGCATCAGACAGTAGTAACAGCAGTGACAGTAGTAACAGCAGCAGCAGACAGTAGTAACAGCAGCAGCAGCGACAGTAGTAACAGCAGCAGCAGTGACAGTAGTAACAGCAGCAGCAGAGACAGCAGCAACAGCAGCAGCGACAGTAGTAACACAGCAGCGACAGTAGTAACAGCAGCAGCAGTGACAGTAGTAACAGCAGCAGCAGTGACAGTAGTAACAGCAGCAGCAGACAGTAGTAACAGCAGCAGCAGTGACAGTAGTAACAGCAGCAGCAGTGACAGTAGTAACAGCAGCAACAGAGACAGTAGTAACAGCAGCAGTGACAGTAGTAACAGCAGCAGCAGAGACAGTAGTAACAGCAGCAGCGACAGTAGTAACAGCAGCAGCAGTGACAGTAGTAGTAACAGCAGCAGCAGCGACAGTAGTAACAGCAGCAGCAGAGACAGTAGTAACAGCAGCAGCAGAGACAGTAGTAACAGCAGCAGCAGCGACAGTAGTAACAGCAGCAGCGACAGTAGTAACAGCAGCAGCAGTGACAGTAGTAACAGCAGCAGCAGAGACAGTAGTAACAGCAGCAGTGACAGTAGTAACAGCAGCAGCGACAGTAGTAACAGCAGCAGCAGCGACAGTAGTAACAGCAGCAGCAGACAGTAGTAACAACAGCACAGCAGTAACAGCAGCAGCAGTGACAGTAGTAACAGCAGCAGCAGTGACAGTAGTAACAGCAGCAGCAGCGACAGTAGTAACAGCAGCAGCAGCGACAGTAGTAACAGCAGCAGCAGTGACAGTAGTAACAGCAGCAGCAGAGACAGTAGTAACAGCAGCAGCAGAGACAGTAGTAACAACAGCAGCGACAGTAGTAACACAGCACCAGTGACAGTAGTAACAGCAGCAGCAGCGACAGTAGTAACAGCAGCAGCAGTGACAGTAGTAACAGCAGCAGAGACAGTAGTAACAGCAGCAGCAGACAGTAGTAACAGCAGCAGCGACAGTGACAGTAGTAACAGCAGTAAGCAGCAGACGACAGTAGTAACAGCAGCAGCAGAGACAGTAGTAACAGCAGCAGCAGAGACAGTAGTAACAGCAGCAGTGACAGTAGTAACACAGCAGCAGTGACAGTAGTAACAGCAGCAGCAGAGACAGTAGTAACAGCAGCAACAGTGACAGTAGTAACAACAGCAGCAGTGACAGTAGTAACAACAGCAGCAGAGACAGTAGTAACAGCAGCAGCAGTGACAGTAGTAACAGCAGCAGCAGACAGTAGACAGCTGCAGTGAAGTAGTAACAGCAGCAGCAGTGACAGTAGTAACAGCAGCAGAGTGACAGTAGTAACAGCAGCAGCAGCGACAGTAGTAACAGCAGCAGCGACAGTAGTAACAGCAGCAGCAGAGACAGTAGTAACAGCAGCAGCAGTGACAGTAGTAAACAGCAGCAGCAGAGACAGTAGTAACAGCAGCAGCAGTGACAGTAGTAACAGCAGCAGCACGACAGTAGTAACAGCAGCAGCAGAGACAGTAGTAACAGCAGCAGCAGACAGTAGTAACAGCAGCAGCAGAGACAGTAGTAACACAGCAGCAGAGACAGTAGTAACAACAGCAGTGACAGTAGTAAAGCAGCAGCAGCGACAGTAGTAACAGCAGCAGCACGACAGTAGTAACAGCAGCAGTGACAGTAGTAACAGCAGCAGCAGTGACAGTAGTAACAGCAGCAGCAGTGACAGTAGTAACAGCAGCAGCAGTGACAGTAGTAACAGCAGCAGCAGAGACAGTAGTAACAACAGCAGCAGTGACAGTAGTAACAACAGCAGCAGTAGTAAGCAACAGCAGACAGTAGTAACAGCAGCAGCAGTGACAGTAGTACAGCAGCAGCAGCGACAGTAGTAACAGCAGCAGCAGAGACAGTAGTAACAACAGCAGACAGTAGTAGTAACAGCAGCAGAGACAGTAGTAACAGCAGCAGCACAGTAGTAACAGCAGCAGCAGAGACAGTAGTAACAGCAGCAGAGACAGTAGTAACAACAGCAGCAGAGACAGTAGTAACAGCAGCAGCAGTGACAGTAGTAACAGCAGCAGCAGAGACAGTAGTAACAGCAGCAGCAGAGACAGTAGTAACAGCAGCAGCAGAGACAGTAGTAACAGCAGCAGCAGCGACAGTAGTAACACAGCAGCAGTGACAGTAGTAACAGCAGCAGCAGTGACAGTAGTAACAGCAGCAGCAGTGACAGTAGTAACAGCAGCAGAGACAGTAGTAACAGCAGCAGCAGAGACAGTAGTAACAGCAGCAGACAGTAGTAACACAGCAGCAGAGGACAGTAGTAACAACAGCAGCAGAGACAGTAGTAACAGCAGCAGCAGCGACAGTAGTAACAGCAGCAGCAGTGACAGTAGTAACAGCAGCAGTGACAGTAGTAACAGCAGCAGAGACAGTAGTAACAGCAGACAGTAACAGCAGCAGCAGTGACAGTAGTAAAAGCAGCAGCAGTGACAGTAGTAACAGCAGCAGCAGCGACAGTAGTAACAGCAGCAGCGGAGACAGTAGTAACAGCAGCAGCAGTGACTGTAGTAACAGCAGCAGCAGCGACAGTAGTAACAGCAGCAGCAGCGACAGTAGTAACAGCAGCAGCAGTGACAGTAGTAACAGCAGCAGCAGACAGTAGTAACAGCAGCAGCAGACAGTAGTAACAGCAGCAGCAGACAGTAGTAACAGCAGCAGCAGAGACAGTAGTAACAGCAGCAGAGACAGTAGTAACAGCAGCAGAGACAGTAGTAACAGCAGCAGCAGTGACAGTAGTAACAGCAGCAGCAGAGACAGTAGTAACAGCAGCAGAGACAGTAGTAACAGCAGCAGAGACAGTAGTAACAGCAGCAGCAGCGACAGTAGTAACAGCAGCAGCAGAGACAGTAGTAACAGCAGCAGCAGCGACAGTAGTAACAGCAGCAGCAGCGACAGTAGTAACAGCAGCAGAGACAGTAGTAACAGCAGCAGCAGAGACAGTAGTAACAGCAGCAGCAGAGACAGTAGTAACAGCAGCAGCAGACAGTAGTAACAGCAGCAGAGACAGTAGTAACAGCAGCAGCAGTGACAGTAGTAACAGCAGCAGCAGTGACAGTAGTAACAGCAGCAGTGACAGTAGTAACAGCAGCAGCAGTGACAGTAGTAACAGCAGCAGCAGACAGTAGTAACAGCAGCAGCAGGACAGTAGTAACAGCAGCAGCAGTGACAGTAGTAACACAGCAGTGACAGCAGCAGCGACAGTAGTAACAGCAGCAGCAGCGACAGTAGTAACTGCAGCAGCGACAGTAGTAACAGCAGCAGCAGTGACAGTAGTAACTGCAGCAGCGACTGTAGTAACAGCAGCAGCAGTGACAGTAGTAACAGCAGCAGCAGAGACAGTAGTAACAGCAGCAGAGACAGTAGTAACAGCAGCAGCAGCGACAGTAGTAACAGCAGCAGAGACAGTAGTAACAGCAGCAGCAGCAACAGTAGTAACAGCAGCAGCAGTGACAGTAGTAACAGCAGCAGCAGAGACAGTAGGTAACAGCAGCAGCAACAGCAGCAGCAGTGACAGTAGTAACAGCAGCAGCAGTGACAGTAGTAACAGCAGCAGCAGTGACAGTAGTAACAGCAGCAGCAGTGACAGTAGTAACAGCAGCAGCAGTGACAGTAGTAACAGCAGCAGCAGTGACAGTAGTAACAGCAGCAGCAGTGACAGTAGTAACAGCAGCAGCAGCGACAGTAGTAACAGCAGCAGCAGTGACAGTAGTAACAGCAGCAACAGAGACAGTAGTAACAACAGCAGCAGCGACAGTAGTAACAGCAGCAGCAGAGACAGTAGTAACAGCAGCAGCAGAGACAGTAGTAACAACAGCAGCAGAGACAGTAGTAACAGCAGCAGAGACAGTAGTAACAGCAGCAGCAGAGACAGTAGTAACAGCAGCAGCAGTGACAGTAGTAACAGCAGCAGCAGTGACAGTAGTAACAACAGCAGCAGTGACAGTAGTAACAGCAGCAGCAGACAGTAGTAACAGCAGCAGAGACAGTAGTAACAGCAGCAGCAGACAGTAGTAACAGCAGCAGAGACAGTAGTAACAGCAGCAGCAGTGACAGTAGTAACAGCAGCAGCAGTGACAGTAGTAACAGCAGCAGCAGAGACAGTAGTAACAGCAGCAGCAGTGACAGTAGTAACACAGCAGCAGTGACAGTAGTAACAACAGCAGCAGAGACAGTAGTAACAGCAGCAGCAGTGACAGTAGTAACAGCAGCAGCAGTGACAGTAGTAACAGCAGCAGCAGTGACAGTAGTAACAGCAGCAGCAGCGACAGTAGTAACAGCAGCAGCGACAGTAGTAACAACAGCAGCAGTGACAGTAGTAACAGCAGCAGCAGAGACAGTAGTAACAGCAGCAGCAGAGACAGTAGTAACAGCAGCAGCAGAGACAGTAACAGCAGCAGCAGCGACAGTAGTAACAGCAGCAGCAGTGACAGTAGTAACAACAGCAGCAGTGACAGTAGTAACAGCAGCAGCAGTGACAGTAGTAACAGCAGCAGCAGCGACAGTAGTAACAGCAGCAGTGACAGTAGTAACAGCAGCAGCAGTGACAGTAGTAACAGCAGCAGCAGTGACAGTAGTAACAGCAGCAGAGACAGTAGTAACAGCAGCAGCAGTGACAGTAGTAACAGCAGCAGCAGTGACAGTAGTAAACAGCAGCAGTGACAGTAGTAACAGCAGCAGCAGTGACAGTAGTAACAGCAGCAGCAGAGACAGTAGTAACAGCAGCAGTGACAGTAGTAACAGCAGCAGCGACAGTAGTAACAGCAGCAGCAGACAGTAGTAACAGCAGCAGCAGCGACAGTAGTAACAGCAGCAGCAGAGACAGTAGTAACAGCAGCAGCAGCAGACAGTAGTAACAGCAGCAGCGACAGTAGTAACAGCAGACACAGTAAACAGCAGCGACAGTAGTAACAGCAGCAGCAGAGACAGTAGTAACAGCAGCAGTGACAGTAGTAACAGCAGCAGCAGAGACAGTAGTAACAGCAGCAGCAGTGACAGTAGTAACAACAGCAGCAGTGACAGTAGTAACAGCAGCAGCAGTGACAGTAGTAACAGCAGCAGCAGAGACAGTAGTAACAGCAGCAGCAGTGACAGTAGTAACAGCAGCAGCGACAATAGTAACAGCAGCAGCGACAGTAGTAACAGCAGCAGCAGTGACAGTAGTAACAGCAGCAGCAGAGACAGTAGTAACAGCAGCAGCAGAGACAGTAGTAAACAGCAGCAGAGACAGTAGTAACAGCAGCAGCAGTGACAGTAGTAACAGCAGCAGCAGTGACAGTAGTAACAGCAGCAGCAGTGACAGTAGTAACAGCAGCAGCAGAGACAGTAGTAACAGCAGCAGCAGACAGTAGTAACAGCAGCAGCAGAGACAGTAGTAACAACAGCAGCAGTGACAGTAGTAACAGCAGCAGCATTGACAGTAGTAACAACAGCAGCAGAGACAGTAGTAACAGCAGCAGCAGACAGTAGTAACAGCAGCAGCAGACAGTAGTAACACAGCAGCAGTGACAGTAGTAACAGCAGCAGCAGTGACAGTAGTAACAGCAGCAGAGACAGTAGTAACAGCAGCAGCAGTGACAGTAGTAACAGCAGCAGCAGTGACAGTAGTAACAGCAGCAGCAGTGACAGTAGTAACAGCAGCAGCAGTGACAGTAGTAACAGCAGCAGAGACAGTAGTAACAACAGCAGCAGCGACAGTAGTAACAGCAGCAGCAGAGACAGTAGTAAACAGCAGCAGAGACAGTAGTAACAGCAGCAGAGACAGTAGTAACAGCAGCAGCAGAGACAGTAGTAACAGCAGCAGCAGTGACAGTAGTAACAGCAGCAGCGACAGTAGTAACAGCAGCAGCGACAGTAGTAACAGCAGCAGAGACAGTAGTAACAGCAGCAGCAGTGACAGTAGTAACAGCAGCAGCAGAGACAGTAGTAACAGCAGCAGCAGACAGTAGTAACAACAGCAGCAGTGACAGTAGTAACACAGCAGCAGTGACAGTAGTAACAACAGCACAGTGACAGTAGTAACAGCAGCAGTGACAGTAGTAACAACAGCAGCAGACAGTAGTAACAGCAGCAGCAGTGACAGTAGTAACAGCAGCAGCAGTGACAGTAGTAACAGCAGCAGCAGAGACAGTAGTAACAGCAGCAGCAGCGACAGTAGTAACAGCAGCAGAGACAGTAGTAACAGCAGCAGCAGTGACAGTAGTAACAGCAGCAGCAGAGACAGTAGTAACAGCAGCAGCAGAGACAGTAGTAACAACAGCAGCAGTGACAGTAGTAACAGCAGCAGTGACAGTAGTAACAGCAGCAGCAGTGACAGTAGTAACAACAGCAGCAGTGACAGTAGTAAAGCAGCAGCGACAGTAGTAACAGCAGCAGCAGTGACAGTAGTAACAGCAGCAGCAGTGACAGTAGTAACAACAGCAGCAGTGACAGTAGTAACAGCAGCAGCAGAGACAGTAGTAACAGCAGCAGTGACAGTAGTAACAACAGCAGCAGCGGACAGTAGTAACAGCAGCAGAGACAGTAGTAACAGCAGCAGCGACAGTAGTAACAGCAGCAGCAGAGACAGTAGTAACAGCAGCAGCAGTGACAGTAGTAACAGCAGCAGCAGTGACAGTAGTAACAACAGCAGCGACAGTAGTAACAGCAGCAGCAGACAGTAGTAACAGCAGCAGCAGAGACAGTAGTAACAGCAGCAGCAGAGACAGTAGTAACAGCAGCAGCAGAGACAGTAGTAACAGCAGCAGCAGACAGTAGTAACAGCAGCAGTGACAGTAGTAACAGCAGCAGCAGTGACAGTAGTAACAGCAGCAGCAGAGACAGTAGTAACACAGCAGCAGCGACAGTAGTAACAGCAGCAGCAGCGACAGTAGTAACAACAGCAGCAGAGACAGTAGTAACAGCAGCAGCAGTGACAGTAGTAACAGCAGCAGCAGAGACAGTAGTAACAACAGCAGCAGAGACAGTAGTAACAGCAGCAGCAGGACAGTAGTAACAGCAGCAGCAGGACAGTAACAGCAGCAGCAGTGACAGTAGTAACAGCAGCAGCAGTGACAGTAGTAACAGCAGCAGCAGTGACAGTAGTAACAGCAGCAACAGCGACAGTAGTAACAGCAGCAGCAGCGACAGTAGTAACAGCAGCAGCAGTGACAGTAGTAACAGCAGCAGTGACAGTAGTAACAGCAGCAGCAGAGACAGTAGTAACAGCAGCAGCAGGACAGTAGTAACAGCAGCAGCAGTGACAGTAGTAACAGCAGCAGCAGTGACAGTAGTAACAGCAGCAGCAGTGACAGTAGTAACAGCAGCAGCAGTGACAGTAGTAACAACAGCAGCAGAGACAGTAGTAACAGCAGCAGTGACAGTAGTAACAGCAGCAGCAGTGACAGTAGTAACAGCAGCAGCAGTGACAGTAGTAACAGCAGCAGCAGTGACAGTAGTAACAGCAGCAACAGAGACAGTAGTAACAGCAGCAGCAGTGACAGTAGTAACAACAGCAGCAGACAGTAGTAACAGCAGCAGAGACAGTAGTAACAGCAGCAGCAGCGACAGTAGTAACAACAGCAGCAGTGACAGTAGTAACAGCAGCAGCAGAGACAGTAGTAACAGCAGCAGCAGACAGTAGTAACAGCAGCAGAGACAGTAGTAACAGCAGCAGCAGTGACAGTAGTAACAGCAGCAGTGAGACAGTAGTAACAGCAGCAGCAGACAGTAACAGCAGCAGCAGCGACAGTAGTAACAGCAGCAGCAGTGACAGTAGTAACAGCAGTGACAGTGACAGTAGTAACAGCAGCAACAGTGACAGTAGTAACAGCAGCAGCAGTGACAGTAGTAACAGCAGCAGCAGTGACAGTAGTAACAGCAGCAGCAGTGACAGTAGTAACAGCAGCAGCAGTGACAGTAGTAACAGCAGCAGCAGAGACAGTAGTAACAGCAGCAGCAGCAGTGACAGTAGTAACAGCAGCAGTGACAGTAGTAACAGCAGCAGCAGAGACAGTAGTAACAGCAGCAGCAGACAGTAGTAACACAGCAGCAGAGACAGTAGTAACAGCAGCAGCAGAGACAGTAGTAACAGCAGCAGCAGCGACAGTAGTAACAGCAGCAGAGACAGTAGTAACAGCAGCAGCAGCAGACAGTAGTAACAGCAGCAACAGACAGTAGTAACAGCAGCAGCAGTGACAGTAGTAACAGCAGCAGCAGTGACAGTAGTAACAGCAGCAGCAGAGACAGTAGTAACAGCAGCAGCAGTGACAGTAGTAACAACAGCAGCAGTGACAGTAGTAACAGCAGCAGCAGTGACAGTAGTAACAGCAGCAGCAGAGACAGTAGTAACAGCAGCAGAGACAGTAGTAACAGCAGCAGCAGTGACAGTAGTAACAGCAGCAGTGACAGTAGTAACAGCAGCAGCGACAGTAGTAACAGCAGCAGCGACAGTAGTAACAGCAGCAGCAGAGACAGTAGTAACAGCAGCAGCAGTGACAGTAGTAACAGCAGACAACAGCAGACAGACAGTAGTAACAGCAGCAGCAGACAGTAGTAAAGCAGCATCAGCGACAGTAGTAACAGCAGCAGCAGAGACAGTAGTAACAGCAGCAGCAGTGACAGTAGTAACAGCAACAGCGACAGTAGTAACAGCAGCAGCGTGACAGTAGTAACAGCAGCAGCAGAGACAGTAGTAACAGCAGCAGCAGAGACAGTAGTAACAGCAGCAGCAGTGACAGTAGTAACAACAGCAGCAGGAGACAGTAGTAACAGCAGCAGCAGTGACAGTAGTAACAACAGCAGCAGTGACAGTAGTAACAGCAGCACAGTGAGCAGCAGTGACAGTAGTAACAACAGCAGACAGTAGTAACAGCAGCAGCGACAGTAGTAACAGCAGCAGAGACAGTAGTAACAGCAGCAGCAGTGACAGTAGTAACAACAGCAGCAGTGACAGTAGTAACAACAGCAGCAGAGACAGTAGTAACAGCAGCAGCAGAGACAGTAGTAACAGCAGCAGCAGCGACAGTAGTAACAGCAGCAGCAGTGACTGTAGTAACAGCAGCAGCAGTGACTGTAGTAACAGCAGCAGCAGCAGCGACAGTAGTAACAGCAGCAGTGACAGTAGTAACAGCAGCAGCAGTGACAGTAGTAACAGCAGCAGCAGTGACAGTAGTAACAGCAGCAGCAGAGACAGTAGTAACAAGCAGAGACAGCAGCAGTGACAGTAGTAAACAGCAGCAGAGACAGTAGTAACAGCAGCAGCAGTGACAGTAGTAACAACAGCAGCAGTGACAGTAGTAACAACAGCAGCAGTGACAGTAAGTAACAGCAGCAGCAGCGACAGTAGTAACAGCAGCAGCGACAGTAGTAACAGCAGCAGCAGTGACAGTAGTAACTGCAGCAGACAGTGACAGTAACAGCAGCAGCAGTGACAGTAGTAACAGCAGCAGCAGAGACAGTAGTAACAGCAGCAGAGACAGTAGTAACAGCAGCAGCAGCGACAGTAGTAACAGCAGCAGAGACAGTAGTAACAGCAGCAGCAGCGACAGTAGTAACAGCAGCAGCAGTGACAGTAGTAACAGCAGCAGCAGAGACAGTAGTAGCAGCAGCAGCAACAGTAGTAACAGCAGCAGAGACAGTAGTAACAGCAGCAGCAGTGACAGTAGTAACAGCAGCAGCAGTGACAGTAGTAACAGCAGCAGCAGTGACAGTAGTAACAGCAGCAGCAGCGACAGTAGTAACAGCAGCAGCAGTGACAGTAGTAACAGCAGCAGCAGTGACAGTAGTAACAGCAGCAGCAGTGACAGTAGTAACAGCAGCAGCAGTGACAGTAGTAACAGCAGCAGCAGAGACAGTAGTAACAGCAGCAGCAGACAGTAGTAACAGCAGCAGCAGCAGACAGTAGTAACAGCAGCAGAGACAGTAGTAACAGCAGCAGCAGAGACAGTAGTAACAACAGCAGACAGCAGCAGACAGTAGTAACAGCAGCAGCAGCGACAGTAGTAACAGCAGCAGTGACAGTAGTAACAGCAGCAGCAGAGACAGTAGTAACAGCAGCGACAGTAGTAACAGCAGCAGCGACAGTAGTAACAGCAGCAGCAGCGACAGTAGTAACAGCAGCAGCAGAGACAGTAGTAACAGCAGCAGCAGAGACAGTAGTAACAGCAGCAGCGACAGTAGTAACAGCAGCAGAGACAGTAGTAACAGCAGCAGCAGTGACAGTAGTAACAGCAGCAGCAGAGACAGTAGTAACAGCAGCAGAGACAGTAGTAACAGCAGCAGCAGTGACAGTAGTAACAGCAGCAGCAGTGACAGTAGTAACAACAGCAGCAGACAGTAGTAACAGCAGCAGCAGAGACAGTAGTAACAGCAGCAGCAGACAGTAGTAACAGCAGCAGCAGTGACAGTAGTAACAGCAGCAGCAGTGACAGTAGTAACACAGCAGCAGTGACAGTAGTAACAGCAGCAGCAGCGACAGTAGTAACAGCAGCAGCGACAGTAGTAACAGCAGCAGCAGTGACAGTAGTAACAACAGCAGCAGTGACAGTAGTAACAACAGCAGCAGTGACAGTAGTAACAGCAGTAACAGCAGCAGACAGTAGTAACAGCAGCAGCAGTGACAGTAGTAACAGCAGCAGCAGTGACAGTAGTAACAGCAGCAGCAGTGACAGTAGTAACAACAGCAGCAGAGACAGTAGTAAACAGCACAGCGACAGTAGTAACAGCAGCAGAGTGACAGTAGTAACAGCAGCAGCAGTGACAGTAGTAACAGCAGCAGCAGTGACAGTAGTAACAGCAGCAGTGACAGTAGTAACAACAGCAGCAGTGACAGTAGTAACAGCAGCAGCAGCGACAGTAGTAACAGCAGCAGCGACAATAGTAACAGCAGCAGCGACAGTAGTAACAGCAGCAGCAGTGACAGTAGTAACAGCAGCAGCAGAGACAGTAGTAACAGCAGCAGCAGAGACAGTAGTAACAGCAGCAGCAGAGACAGTAGTAACAGCAGCAGCAGAGACAGTTGTAACAGCAGCAGCAGTGACTGTAGTAACAGCAGCAGCAGTGACTGTAGTAACAGCAGCAGCAGAGACAGTAGTAACAGCAGCAGCGACAGTAGTAACAACAGCAGCGACAGTAGTAACAGCAGCAGCAGTGACAGTAGTAACACAGCAGCAGGACAGTAGTAACAGCAGCAGCAGAGACAGTAGTAAACAGCAGCAGTAACAGCAGAGACAGTAGTAACAGCAGCAGCAGAGACAGTAGTAACAGCAGCAGCAGAGACAGTAGTAACAGCAGCAGCAGTGACAGTAGTAACAGCAGCAGACAGTGACAGTAGTAACAGCAGCAGCAGTGACAGTAGTAACAGCAGCAGCGACAGTAACAGCAGCAGTGACAGTAAACAGCAGCAGTGACAGTAGTAACAGCAGCAGCAGTGACAGTAGTAACAGCAGCAGCAGAGACAGTAGTAACAGCAGCAGAGACAGTAACAGCAGCAGAGACAGTAGTAACAGCAGCAGCAGCGACAGTAGTAACAGCAGCAGAGACAGTAGTAACAGCAGCAGCAGTGACAGTAGTAACATAGCAGAGCAGCAGTGACAGTAGTAACAACAGCAGCAGTGACAGTAGTAACAGCAGCAGCAGACAGTAGTAACAGCAGCAGAGACAGTAGTAACACAGCAGCAGTGACAGTAGTAACAGTAGCAGCAGTGACAGTAGTAACAGCAGCAGCAGAGACAGTAGTAACAGCAGCAGCAGAGACAGTAGTAACAGCAGCAGCAGTGACAGTAGTAACAGCAGCAGCAGTGACAGTAGTAACAGCAGCAGCAGTGACAGTAGTAACAGCAGCAGCAGTGACAGTAGTAACAACAGCAGCAGAGACAGTAGTAACAGCAGCAGCAGTGACAGTAGTAACAGCAGCAGCAGAGACAGTAGTAACAACAGCAGCAGAGACAGTAGTAACAGCAGCAGCAGCGACAGTAGTAACAGCAGCAGACAGTAGTAACAGCAGCAGCAGTGACAGTAGTAACAGCAGCAGCAGCGACAGTAGTAACAGCAGCAGAGACAGTAGTAACAGCAGCAGCAGAGACAGTAGTAACAGCAGCAGTGACAGTAGTAACAGCAGCAGCAGTGACAGTAGTAACAGCAGCAGCAGTGACAGTAGTAAGTAACAGCAGCAGCAGACAGTAGTAACAGCAGCAGCAGACAGAGTACACAAGCAGCAGCAGTGACAGCAGTAACAGCAGCAGAGACAGTAGTAACAGCAGCAGCAGTGACAGTAGTAACAGCAGCAGCAGTGACAGTAGTAACAGCAGCAGCAGAGACAGTAGTAACAACAGCAGCAGTGACAGTAGTAACAGCAGCAGCAGACAGTAGTAACAGCAGCAGCAGTGACAGTAGTAGACAGTAACAGCAGCAGCAGTGACAGTAGTAACAGCAGCAGCAGCGACAGTAGTAACACAGCAGCAGTGACAGTAGTAACAGCAGCACAGACAGTAGTAACAGCAGCAGCAGAGACAGTAGTAACAGCAGCAGCAGCGACAGTAGTAACAGCAGCAGCAGTGACAGTAGTAACAGCAGCAGCAGAGACAGTAGTAACAGCAGCAGCAGTGACAGTAGTAACAGCAGCAGCAGCGACAGTAGTAACAGCAGCACAGTGACAGTAGTAACAGCAGCAGCAGTGACAGTAGTAACAGCAGCAGCAGTGACAGTAGTAACAGCAGCAGAGACAGTAGTAACAGCAGCAGCAGTGACAGTAGTAACAGCAGCAGCAGAGACAGTAGTAAAAGCAGCAGCAGTGACAGTAGTAACAGCAGCAGCAGTGACTGTAGTAAACAGCAGCAGACAGTAGTAACAACAGCAGCAGTGACAGTAGTAACAGCAGCAGCGACAGTAGTAACAGCAGCAGAGACAGTAGTAAAGCATCAGCGACAGTAGTAACAGCAGCAGCAGAGACAGTAGTAACAGCATCAGCAGCAGCAGCGACTGTAGTAACAGCAGCAGCAGCGACAGTAGTAACAGCAGCAGCGACAGTAGTAACAGCAGCAGCAGAGACAGTAGTAACAGCAGCAGCAGTGACAGTAGTAACAGCAGCAGCAGAGACAGTAGTAACAGCAGCAGCGACAGTAGTAACAGCAGCAGCAGTGACAGTAGTAACAGCAGCAGCAGTGACAGTAGTAACAGCAGCAGCAGCGACAGTAGTAACAGCAGCAGCAGAGACAGTAGTAACAGCAGCAGCAGCGACAGTAGTAACAGCAGCAGCGACAGTAGTAACAGCAGCAGCGACAGTAGTAACAGCAGCAGCAGTGACAGTAGTAACAGCAGCAGCAGAGACAGTAGTAACAGCAGCAGCAGAGACAGTAGTAACAGCAGCAGCAGAGACAGTAGTAACAGCAGCAGCAGTGACAGTAGTAACAGCAGCAGCAGTGACAGTAGTAACAGCAGCAGCAGTGACAGTAGTAACAGCAGCAGCAGTGACAGTAGTAACAGCAGCACGACAGTAGTAACAGCAGCAGCGACAGTAGTAACAGCAGCAACAGTGACAGTAGTAACAGCAGCAGCAAGGACAGTAGTAACAGCAGCAGCAGAGACAGTAACAGCAGCAGAGACAGTAGTAACAGCAGCAGCAGCGACAGTAGTAACAGCAGCAGCAGTGACAGTAGTAACAGCAGCAGCAGTGACAGTAGTAACAGCAGCAGAGACAGTAGTAACAGCAGCAGAGACAGTAGTAACAGCAGCAGCAGAGACAGTAGTAACAGCAGCAGCAGTGACAGTAGTAACAGCAGCAGCAGTGACAGTAGTAAACAGCAGCAGTGACAGTAGTAACAGCAGCAGCGACAGTAGTAACAGCAGCAGAGACAGTAGTAACAACAGCAGCAGTAAACAGCAGCAGAGACAGTAGTAACAGCAGCAGCGACAGTAGTAACAGCAGCAGCAGAGACAGTAGTAACAGCAGCAGCAGAGACAGTAGTAACAGCAGCAGCAGCGACAGTAGTAACAGCAGCAGCAGTGACAGTAGTAACAGCAGCAGCAGAGACAGTAGTAACAGCAGCAGCAGAGACAGTAGTAACAGCAGCAGCAGAGACAGTAGTAACAGCAGCAGCAGAGACAGTTGTAACAGCAGCAGCAGTGACAGTAGTAACAGCAGCAGCAGTGACTGTAGTAACAGCAGCAGCAGAGACAGTAGTAACAGCAGCAGCGACAGTAGTAACAGCAGCAGCAGTGACAGTAGTAACAGCAGCAGCAGCGACAGTAGTAACAGCAGCAGCAGCGACAGTAGTAACAGCAGCAGCAGTGACAGTAGTAACAGCAGCAGCAGCGACAGTAGTAACAGCAGCAGTGACAGTAGTAACAGCAGCAGCAGTGACAGTAGTAACAGCAGCAGCAGTGACAGTAGTAACAGCAGCAGCAGCAGTGACAGTAGTAACAGCAGCAGCAGTGACAGTAGTAACAGCAGCAGCAGTGACAGTAGTAACAGCAGCAGCAGTGACAGTAGTAACAGCAGCAGAGACAGTAGTAACAGCAGCAGCAGTGACAGTAGTAACAGCAGCAGCAGAGACAGTAGTAACAGCAGCAGCAGTGACAGTAGTAACAGCAGCAGCAGAGACAGTAGTAACAGCAGCAGCAGAGACAGTAGTAACAGCAGCAGTGACAGTAGTAACAGCAGCAGCGGCAGTAGTAACAGCAGCAGAGACCGTAGTAAAAGCATCAGCGACAGTAGTAACAGCATCAGCAGAGACAGTAGTAACAGCATCAGCAGCAGCAGCGACTGTAGTAACAGCAGCAGCGACAGTAGTAACAGCAGCAGCGACAGTAGTAACAGCAGCAGCAGAGACAGTAGTAACAGCAGCAGCAGAGACAGTAGTAACAGCAGCAGCAGAGACAGTAGTAACAGCAGCAGCAGAGACAGTAGTAACAGCAGCAGCAGTGATAGTAGTAACAGTAGCAGCAGTGATAGTAGTAACAGTAGCAGCAGTGATAGTAGTAACAGCAGCAGCAGAGACAGTAGTAACAGCAGCAGCAGCGACAGTAGTAACAGCAGCAGCGACAATAGTAACAGCAGCAGCGACAGTAGTAACAGCAGCAGCAGTGACAGTAGTAACAGCAGCAGCAGAGACAGTAGGAACAGCAGCAGCAGAGACAGTAGTAACAGCAGCAGCAGAGACAGTAGTAACAGCAGCAGCAGAGACAGTTGTAACAGCAGCAGCAGTGACTGTAGTAACAGCAGCAGCAGTGACTGTAGTAAACAGCAGCAGAGACAGTAGTAACAGCAGCAGCGACAGTAGTAACAGCAGCAGCGACAGTAGTAACAGCAGCAGCAGTGACAGTAGTAACAGCAGCAGCAGAGACAGTAGTAACAGCAGCAGCAGAGACAGTAGTAACAGCAGCAGAGACAGTAGTAACAGCAGCAGCAGCGACAGTAGTAACAGCAGCAGCAGTGACAGTAGTAACAGCAGCAGCAGTGACAGTAGTAACAGCAGCAGAGACAGTAGTAACAGCAGCAGCAGAGACAGTAGTAACAGCAGCAGCAGAGACAGTAGTAACAGCAGCAGCAGTGACAGTAGTAACAGCAGCAGCAGTGACAGTAGTAACAGCAGCAGCAGTGACAGTAGTAACAGCAGCAGCGACAGTAGTAACAGCAGCAGCGACAGTAGTAACAACAGCAGCAGCGGCAATAGTAAACAGCAGCAGAGACAGTAGTAAAAGCATCAGCGACAGTAGTAACAGCATCAGCAGAGACAGTAGTAACAGCAGCAGCAGCAGCAGACTGTAGTAACAACAGCAGCGACCGTAGTAAAAGCATCAGCGACAGTAGTAACAGCAGCAGCAGAGACAGTAGTAACAGCAGCAGTAGAGACAGTAGTAACAGCAGCAGCAGAGACAGTAGTAACAGCAGCAGCAGAGACAGTTGTAACAGCAGCAGCAGTGACAGTAGTAACAGCAGCAGCAGTGACAGTAGTAACAGCAGCAGCAGAGACAGTAGTAACAGCAGCAGTGACAGTAGTAACAGCAGCAGCGACAGTAGTAACAGCAGCAGCAGTGACAGTAGTAACAGCAGCAGCAGAGACAGTAGTAACAGCAGCAGAAGAGACAGTAGTAACAGCAGCAGCAGAGACAGTTGTAAGAGCAGCAGCGAAAGTAGTAACAGCAGCAGCAGTGACAGTAGTAACAGCAGCAGCAGAGACAGTAGTAACAGCAGCAGTGACAGTAGTAACAGCAGCAGCAGAGACAGTAGTAAACAGCAGCAGAGACAGTGTAACAGCAGCAGAGACAGTAGTAACAGCAGCAGCGACAGTAGTAACAGCAGCAGCAGTGACAGTAGTAACAGCAGCAGCAGAGACAGTAGTAACAGCAGCAGCAGAGACAGTAGTAACAGCAGCAGCAGAGACAGTAGTAACAGCAGCAGCAGCGACAGTAGTAACAGCAGCAGCAGTGACAGTAGTAACAGCAGCAGCAGTGACTGTAGTAACAGCAGCAGCAGAGACAGTAGTAACAGCAGCAGTGACAGTAGTAACAGCAGCAGCGACAGTAGTAACAGCAGCAGCGGCAGTAGTAACAGCATCAGCAGAGACAGTAGTAACAGCATCAGCAGCAGCAGCGACTGTAGTAACAGCAGCAGAGACAGTAGTAAAAGCATCAGCGACAGTAGTAACAGCAGCAGCAGCAGCGACAGCAGTAACAGGAGCGACAGTAGTAACAGCAGCAGCGACAGTAGTAACAGCAGCGACAGCAGTAACAGCAGCGACAGTAGTAACAGCAGCAGCGACAGTAGTAACAGCAGCAGCAGCGACAGTAGTAACAGCAGCAGAGACAGTAGTAACAGCAGCAGCAGAGACAGTAGTAAAAGCAGCAGCAGCGACAACAGTAACAGCAGCAGAGACAGTAGTAACAGCAGCAGCAGCGACAGTAGTAACAGCAGCAGCAGCGACAGTAGTAACAGCAGCAGCAGCGACAGTAGTAACAGCAGCAGAGGCAGTAGTAACAGTAGCAGCAGTGATAGTAGTAACAGCAGCAGCAGAGACAGTAGTAACAGCAGCAGAGACAGTAGTAAAAGCATCAGCGACAGTAGTAACAGCAGCAGCAGCAGCGACAGCAGTAACAGCAGCGACAGTAGTAACAGCAGCAGAGACAGTAGTAACAGCAGCAGCAGCGACAGTAGTAACAGCAGCAGCAGCGACAGTAGTAACAGCAGCAGCAGAGACAGTAGTAACAGCAGCAGCAACAGTAGTAACAGCAGCAGCGACAGTAGTAACAGCAGCAGCAGCGACAGTAGTAACAACAGCAGCAGAGACATTTGTAAGAGCAGCAGCGACAGTAGTAACAACAGCAGCAGTGACAGTAGTAACAGCAGCAGCAGCGACAGTAGTAACAGCAGCAGACAGTAGTAACAGCAGCAGCGACAGTAGTAACAGCAGCAGCGACAGTAGTAACAGCAGCAGCGACAGTAGTAGCAGCAGCAGCGACAGTAGTAACAGCAGCAGCGACAGTAGTAACAGCAGCAGAGACAGTTGTAAAAGCAGCAGCAGTGACAGTAGTAACAGCAGCAGCGACAGTAGTAACAGCAGCAGCAGCGACAGTAGTAAAAGCAGCAGCAGCGACAGTAGTAACAGCAGCAGCAGTGACAGTAGTAACAGCAGCAGCAGCGACAGTAGTAACAGCAGCAGCAGAGACAATAGTAACAGCAGCAGCAGAGACAGTAGTAACAGCAGCAGAGACAGTAGTAACAGCAGCAGCAGTGACAGTAGTAACAGCAGCAGAGACAGTAGTAACAGCAGCAGCGACAGTAGTAACAGCAGCAGCAGTGATAGCAGTAACAGTAGCAGCAGTGATAGTAGTAACAGCAGCAGCAGAGACAGTAGTAGCAGCAGCAGCGACAGTAGTAACAGCAGCAGCAGCGACAGTAGTAACAGCAGCAGCAGTGACAGTAGTAACAGCAGCAGCAGAGACAGTAGTAACAGCAGCAGCAGCGACAGTAGTAACAGCAGCAGAGACAGTTGTAACAGCAGCAGCAGTGATAGTAGTAACAGTAGCAGCAGTGATAGTAGTAACAGCAGCAGCAGAGACAGTAGTAACAGCAGCAGCAGTGACAGTAGTAACAGCAGCAGCAGACAGTAGTAACAGCAGCAGCAGCGACAGTAGTAACAGCAGCAGCAGAGACAGTAGTAACAGCAGCAGCAGTGACAGTAGTAACAGCAGCAGCAGTGACAGTAGTAACAGCAGCAGCAGAGACAGTAGTAACAGCAGCAGCAGTGACAGTAGTAACAGCAGCAGCAGAGACAGTAGTAACAGCAGCAGCAGTGACAGTAGTAACAGCAGCAGCGACAGTAGTAACAGCAGCAGCAGCGACAGTAGTAACAGCAGCAGCAGTGACAGTAGTAACAGCAGCAGAGACAGTAGTAACAGCAGCAGCAGAGACAGTAGTAACAGCAGCAGCAGAGACAGTAGTAACAGCAGCAGCAGAGACAGTTGTAACAGCAGCAGCAGTGACAGTAGTAACAGCAGCAGCAGTGACAGTAGTAACAGCAGCAGCAGAGACAGTAGTAACAGCAGCAGCAGCGACAGTAGGAACAGCAGCAGCGACAGTAGTAACAGCAGCAGCAGTGACAGTAGTAACAGCAGCAGCAGAGACAGTAGTAACAGCAGCAGCAGAGCCAGTAGTAACAGCAGCAGCAGAGCCAGTAGTAACAGCGGCAGAGCCAGTAGTAACAGCAGCAGCAGAGACAGTAGTAACAGCAGCATCAGAGACCGTAGTAACAGCAGCAGCAGCGACAGTAGTAACAGCAGCAGAGACAGTAGTAACAGCAGCAGCAGTGACAGTAGTAACAGCAGCAGCAGTGACAGTAGTAACAGCAGCAGCGACAGTAGTAACAGCAGCAGCAGCGACAGTAGTAACAGCAGCAGCAGTGACAGTAGTAACAGCAGCAGCAGAGACAGTAGTAACACAGCAGCAGACAGTAGTAACAGCAGCAGCAGACAGTAGTAACAGCAGCAGCAGTGACTGTAGTAACAGCAGCAGCAGAGACAGTAGTAACAGCAGCAGTGACAATAGTAACAGCAGCAGCGACAGTAGTAACAGCAGCAGCACAGTAGTAACACAGCAGAGACCGTGTAGTAAAAGCATCAGCGACAGTAGTAACAGCAGCAGCAGACACAGTAGTAACAGCATCAGCAGACAGTAGTAAACAGCAGACAGTAGTAACAGCAGCAGCAGACAGTAGTAACAGCAGACAGTAGTAACAGCAGCAGCAGTGACAGTAGTAACACAGCAGCAGAGACAGTAGTAACAGCAGCAGCAGCGACAGTAGTAACAGCAGCAGCGACAGTAGTAACAGCAGCAGCAACAGTAGTGACAGTAGTAACAGCAGCAGACAGTAGTAACAGCAGCAGACAGTAGTAACAGCAGCAGAGACAGTAGTAACAGCAGCAGAGATAGTAGTTACAGCAGCAGCAGTGACAGTAGTAACAGCAGCAGCAGCGACAGTAGTAACAGCAGCAGCAGAGACAGTAGTAACAGCAGCAGCAGAGACAGTAGTAACAGCAGCAGCGACAGTAGTAACAGCAGCACCAGTGACAGTAGTAACAGCAGCAGCAGCGACAGTAGTAACAGCAGCAGCGACAGTAGTAACAGCAGCAGCGACAGTAGTAGCACAGCAGACAGTAGTAACAGCAGCGACGACAGTAGTAACAGCAGCAGCGACAGTAGTAAGCAGCAGCAGCGATAGTAGTTACAGCAGCAGCAGTGACAGTAGTAACAGCAGCAGCAGCGACAGTAGTAACAGCAGCAGCAGAGACAGTAGTAACAGCAGCAGCAGAGACAGTAGTAACAGCAGCAGCAGAGACAGTAGTAACAGCAGCAGCAGCAGCGAGTCTGGAAAAATGGCCACAAGATGGATGCTGTCTAAGATCCCAGGTGGAACATGCATAGTGGTGTAGTGCTCACACCAAGGCACTTATCCTCAATGGTTCATGGGTAACATTCTAATCTGACATTCACGACTGTTACTGAAACGTTCACAGACGTTCACAGAAATCATGTCGTACGGTCACTGGGAGATTTTACTTAAGAGTTGAATGTGCGTTTCTCATGTTTGGATTTGGCGCTAAGGGACAGTATTCAGATGAAAGGTAAGATATGGTAACAGTACCGTCTGCACGTTACTTTGATTTTAAGCATCTGCTTGGAGTTTATAAATTGAGTGGATTAGGTACGTCCATGTAGTTATTTATAAATTGAGTGGATTAGGTAAATTCATGTAGTTATTTATTAATTGATGTGTGCATCTTTCAAGCCATTAATAATGATATATTTGAAATGTATTTAATACAATCATGTGTTTTTGTAGAGTCACGTTCATTTGTAGACTACAGGACATTTTGAAGGCAGCTGATTCAGATTTACTAGCAGTAGCATCAGTTCAGAACTAATGACTCTGAAGAGGCCCAGGGTCTTTTCCAGACAAGCAATGAGGCTCACTGATTGGACTCTGCCGACTCAAGCACAATGAATGGGGTTCTAATAGTTTCTCTCTCACAGAAAATACTATATACACTGTACATTACTGCCAAAGACAAGGCCTTGCAGAATGGTTCATTCATCCTATATTGAGATGCATACAAACAATAATCTACGGGCATTCGATTTTGGGGAGTTGATAGTACAAGGATGACTGAATCGGGCCGTATTGTAGCATAGCAAAAGTATATGGGGAATGTTTTTTTCTTCTCAGCCTCCTCTGTTTTGACCATCCTTTGATTTATTTATTTCCTTCATCACCTTGGCCATCTCTTGTTTGCATCACGCCTTCCTCTGCACCAATCCCTAAATTTGAAATTAGATTCAAGGACATGGGCATGTAAGATAAGCTTCGTGCCAGTATTATCTCCACTCTGCCATCAATCGAGGGGATTTCCCGATACACTACCATCGTCTTTGGTTATCATTCCCAGATTTTCCTTATCATGAATATGTGGATGTGAGTGCTGCTAGATATGGTTTCTGTGGTGGATATCATGGTGAAGATAGCAACAGTCAATGCGCTCATTCTAGAATATCTCTCTCTCTCTCTCTCTCTCTCTCCTCTCTGTCTCTCTCTCTCTCTCTCCCCTTGTCTCTCTCGTTCCCTCTCTCTCTCTCCTCTCCGTCTCTCTCGTTCTCTCTATGTAAATTGATCCGGCTGTCCTCTCCATCTTGCTCCAGTTCCAGTATTGGAAAATGTAGGGCTGTTTTGTGTACTGTACCCTGCCTTAGGCGACTGCCTGTCTGGCCAGCCCATTTCCACACAAACACCCTCCCCGTTCCCTTCACGCAGCCCCACATTGCCTGACGTCTCCCGAATACAGATGACTGTAACTTTGACTGCAGCAACGTGTGGGGACACATGCAGTACGTGTCGTGTACAGCTTGGCTCATGCTCACACACGTCTATAGACATCTGTGACTGTACACTGCCACACAGCGTGTACCCCTACAATTATACACAGACACACACAGTCTCTCACAACCTTAATGCATCTGCACCGTAGCTGTAAATTAAGTAATTTTCTGTGGATTGGACCAGCCCTGAAAGCATAAACCAAATGAGTAACCATGGAATGAACAAACTAATGTAACTGTAGGAAGTGCTTAAGATAGATAAACTATGTGCCATTCTTTCTGACGCCTACTTAATCCACCCAATCACAACTCAATATGTTCCCCTAATCCCTCCCACTCTCTCTGCCACATCAATCAATCTTGCCTTTAAAGGGACTGACCCAAATACACTCTTATTTGCACAGCTGCTCAGACTCAAAAATACACACAGCGACTCGCTCTACACTGCCACAAACACATACTGTACACTCATGCTTACACACACACACATACTGTACACTCATGCTTACACATACAAACACATACTGTACACTCATGCTCACACACACACACACACACACACACACACACACACACACACACACACACACACACACACACACACACACACACACACACACACACGGAATAGTTCATGTAAAAATTGTGGGATGTTCTGTTTACACAATCTGCTTGGCCAGTGCGCTCTGGAAGAATTCAAACAAATACACTAGTGTGTATGTTATAGGGCCAGGAGATGTCCCTGAACATGTGGTCAGACCAGCAATAACAGGCCCTAGTTATTGGATTTAACCAGGCCCGGTTCTTTCAGTAGACAGATCACAAAACTGTATGGATTGTGTTGTAATTTCCCTTTACTGTCTGACTCAATTTCTCAAAATGATTTGATATATTTGATATATTTCATTGTTTCTTTTACTGAAAGAAAAATACTCTCCAACTCCTGCTGGAAGCAGATTACAACACTGCCACTTCACCATGACAAGAGGATTGAAGTCGAGATATTAAAAGGGATTATAATACTGCCACTTCACCATGACAAGGGGATTGAAGTCGAGATATTAAAAGGGATTACAATACTGCCACTTCACCATGACAAGAGGATTGAAGTCGAGATATTAAAAGGGATTACAATACTGCCACTTCACCATGACAAGGGGATTGAAGTCGAGATATTAAAAGGGATTATAATACTGCCACTTCACCATGACAAGGGGATTGAAGTCGAGATATTAAAAGGGATTATAATACTGCCACTTCACCATGACAAGGGATTGAAGTCGAGATATTAAAAGGGATTACAATACTGCCACTTCACCATGACAAGGGGATTGAAGTCGAGATATTAAAAGGGATTACAATACTGCCACTTCACCATGACAAGGGGATTGAAGTCGAGATATTAAAAGGGATTATAATACTGCCACTTCACCATGACAAGAGGATTGAAGTCGAGATATTAAAAGGGATTATAATACTGCCACTTCACCATGACAAGAGGATTGAAGTCGAGATATTAAAAGGGATTACAATACTGCCACTTCACCATGACAAGGGGATTGAAGTCGAGATATTAAAAGGGATTACAATACTGCCACTTCACCATGACAAGGGGATTGAAGTCAGGATATTAAAAGGGATTATAATACTGCCACTTCACCATGACAAGGGGATTGAAGTCGAGATATTAAAAGGGATTACAATACTGCCACTTCACCATGACAAGGGGATTGAAGTCGAGATATTAAAAGGGATTACAATACTGCCACTTCACCATGACAAGGGGATTGAAGTCGAGATATTAAAAGGGATTATAATACTGCCACTTCACCATGACAAGGGGATTGAAGTCGAGATATTAAAAGGGATTATAATACTGCCACTTCACCATGACAAGGGGATTGAAGTCGAGATATTAAAAGGGATTATAATACTGTAGCAGTTCAATTTCCATGTGACCATGAATCATTTGTTGGATATGGTTTAGGCAGAATTAAATAAGGGTACATTGTCAAGCTTGTTATATCCTGGCAATTTGAAGTGATTTTGGAATTTCAATGAAACCTTCTTAGTAATCTGGTCACTTGAGCGGATTGTTAACTAAAACCTGTCTCCTTTTCATTCTTTCCAGGGCTGAAGGAGCTGGCCTGATTTGAGCTCATCATTAGATTCAAGGAGCTAAGACGTTGAGACCGAGAGGAAGGGAAGTCGATCATCAGCACCATGGCGCCGGAGGGAGTGGCCGAGCTGCGTGATTGGCTGTTCCTGCTGATGCTCTGCCTGACTCTGTTGGCCGAGGTGCTGGAGTTTGCTGCAGCCACAGGGTACGAGGAGGAGGAAGACTTGGTGTGCCCCTCAGTGTGCCGATGTGATGAGGACTTCATCTACTGCAACGACCGTGGCCTGAGCTCTATCCCCCCTCTGCCCCCCTCTGCCACTGTGCTCTACCTTCAGAACAACCACATAGACAACGCCGGGCTCCCCACCTCCCTGGAGCGACACCTAACCGTCCGAGTGGTCTACCTGTACGATAACGAGCTGGATGACTTCCCCATGCACCTGCCCCCTTCCCTCCGGGAGCTGCACCTGCAGGATAACAACATCCGTACGCTTCCCCGCGCCACCTTGGCCCGCATGCCTCTACTGGAGAAGCTGCACCTGGACGACAACTCTGTCTCCACCGTCAGCATCGAAGACAAGGCCTTCATTGACAACCCGCGGCTGCGTCTGCTCTTCCTGTCTCGCAACCACCTGTCCAGCATCCCCTCTGGGCTCCCGGCCTCTCTGGAGGAGCTGAGGCTGGACGACAACCGCATCTCCACCATCCCCACCCACGCCTTCCGCGGCCTCTCCTCCCTGCGACGCCTCGTCCTGGACGGAAACCTCCTGGCCAATCAGCGCATCGCAGACGACACCTTCTCCCGCCTCTCCAACCTGACGGAGCTTTCGCTGGTGCGTAACTCCCTCCTGACACCGCCACTCAACCTGCCCAGCGCCCACTTGCAACGTCTCTCCCTGCAGGACAATGCTCTGATCCACATGCCCCGTGGCTCCTTGGACGGCATGAGGAGGCTCCAAAGACTAGACCTGTCTGGCAACAACCTGACCACCCTGCCTCGGGGCCTGTTCAAAGACCTGGATAGCCTGGGACAACTGCTGGCGCGGGGGAATCCCTGGCACTGTGGCTGTAACCTGCGCTGGCTACATGACTGGCTGCACGCTAGGGGTAACTCCATCACGGTGAGGGGCCTCATCTGCCAGGCGCCCGAAAAGGTTAGAGACATGACCCTCAAGGACCTGACCAGCCAGATGGAGGAGTGTGAAGTCACAGGGGTAGTGCCTGCCGGGGCCGGGGCTGGAGCCACAGGCAGTGGGACCAGAGACAGAGTGGGTGGGGTAGGAGGAGTTGCCGCTAGCTCCACCACCCTTTCCCCTCCACAGGGCTCCCTCTTCACCCTGCGCTCCAAGCGGCCCGGCCTGGGGCTACCAGACTCTGGTCTAGACTACACCCTGGGTAGCAGTGGAGTTGGTAAGAGCCTGGCCCTGAATGTCAAGCCCCTGGCCCACGACAGCATTCGTGTCACCTGGAGCGTGGCCCAGCCCACCTCCTCCTTCAGACTCAGCTGGCTGCGGCTGGGCACCAGCGCTGCCATGGGCTCCATCACAGAGACCCTGGTGAGAGGAGACCGCAGAGAGTACCTGCTCACCTCCCTGCAACCCCGCTCCAGCTACATCATCTGCATGGTGCCCCTGGCGGCCAGCTCCGGGGGTAAAGGAGCCATGGCAGGCGGAGATACTGACTCAGATGAAGCTCCAGTGTGCGCTAAAGCTGAGACGTCAGACCCCAGTCAGCCAGATGTGGGCCAGGAGGACAACCAGGACCCGGAACACATGGCTACTCTGCCTCTGGCTGGGATCATTGGAGGAGCTACTGTCATCGTTTCTCTGGCCCTCATATTTGCCATCTTCTGCTGGTACGGGCATCGGGCCGGACGCCTGTCTTCTCGTGATCAATACAGCCGTGGCAGCTCCAGGAAGAGCAAGCACTACGATGACTACATTGAGTCAGGCACAAAGAAGGACACCACCATCCTGGAGATCCGAGGCCCAGGGTTCCAGATGACGCCCATGGTTACCCACCAGCCGCCCAAGCCCCTCCGGGAGGATTACATAATCCACACTATATTCCCCTCCAATGGCACCGGCCTCTACAAAGGTGCCCACCAAGTGTCCAATGCAGGGTATGGCACCAACCGTGGCTATAGAGAAAGAGGGATCCCAGATATAGACTACTGTTACACGTGATCGACCTGGCCCGTTCCACACTGTTCTAGATGTACTGTATGGATACTGTATTTTGTCCGCATGGGTTCTTCTGAAGAGCCACTTCGTGCCTTCCTCTTCTAGTCTCCCATTCCAACTAAGCCAGCGGTTCACTGCACTGACACTATTTGAATAATTGGCTGGCGGGCCTGCAGGAAACAGCTAGCTGGTACACAAGCAGCAGGAGCGAACGAACGGCCCATTCCAGGTGTTCACACGGACTGCTTCTTCACACACTTAGTAATGATCAGTGGATGTTTTCCTTCACTGCTCCCTCTCTCAGTGAGACAAGTCAGAAGAATGTGCCCTCTGTGTTGAGACTGCAGGATATTGTCACTTACAGTTCAGTTCCATTCCAGGTCTTACGTTTGGCAAGCCACACCAAGATGGAAACTTCAAAAGTCCTGAAAAGGGTCAGAGAGACAAACTTCTTAGATACGCATCACTTGCCCACTGGCCATATTTTGCCCTCTTGTCTCGTCCGTTTAAAATGCCTCAACTATCCTGTGGCACCCAGTGTGTCCTATCAGTTACCTGAAGACAGGGCTCTGTAAAAGCTGTGAATAGTTCTCTTTCAAACAGCCCACATAACCGCTTGTCTTAAAGCAGACTAGTTGTGGCCTGGTCCAGTGGTTCCACCGGGTGAGGGTCTTGTCAGGGGTGAGGGTCTTGTCAGGGTTGAGGGTCTTGTCAGGGGTGAGGGTCTTGTCAGGGGTGAGGGTCCTTGATGATATCCTTGGATGACTTTCGCAAGTTAACGGAACAATGCATTGAATTCAATTGTAGCCCAGGCTTGTGGACACTTTACTTAGATAGACATCCACTGGACTGTGTTTGGAGAAGTCATTGTTCCCTGCGTGTTTCTTTGATCAGTCCCTCACTGCTACCCTTATTTATTGGTTTTGTTTTTTGGGATTTTTTTGGGGGGGGACTCACACTGGACCTGGACTTTTGTGATTGGGAAGTTACTCCTTTCTTTTTTGAACAAGAAGAAGATACAAAACAACTCTTGAGGTCCAACTGATGGTTAAAATGTTCTTGACTGCACCAGCTTGAATGTTTATGTACACCTTTTTAATGAAACTATCTGCAGCAAAAGAGACATTGTCCGATTACAATGCAGAAGTTGGTTAATAAGAGCCCCCCCCCAAGACTGACAAATCACTCCTTTGAGACATAAGAGTCCAACCTCCATTCTCCCTCTTGTGCCTGTGTACTTATCCAGTTACCTTAGAAGGTGGTGGTATTCGGGTGAGAAGGGGAGCCTCCCTCACTAGATGGCATTCTGTGTTGTTCCCCAGTGGGCCCGATTCCCAACAGGACAGAGGACTTCTGTGGAACATCCTGTGGACAGACACAGCATTCATGTAAACGGGAATCGGGAAAATGAGTGTTGTAAACAGCGAGATATATCAGGTAGATGATCAAAACCGTAACACTGTGGACCTGCACTGTGGGAGGGGGTGAGGGAGGTGGAGGATCTGAGGTGGGGGTGAGACGAACAGTGGGGTGAGTTCTATTTTACTTTGTGTAGGCACTAGTGATAGTCCTCAACTCAGTCCACTTCTCCTTCCAAGTAGCACTACAAATGTAAATGAATCAGCACTTACAGCAACGTAACAGGGAGGGAGGAGGGCAGAGAAATAGACCTTGAGAGACACAGAGGAAAGGCGAGAGACAGATTCAGATGCAGAAGACGGCACAGAAATGATGCCTCTGGAACGACGGAGTTCATCCGTGCATAAACCTATTTGTCATAGCCTGCTACTCCACATTGCTGTAATATTTTCCATTGCTTGTTAATCACTTTACGGTTTCCAAGGTGGAAACGAATCGTGCTTCCTTGGCTGTTCTGTCTGATAGGATTTCATAGTAGGCCGACTATCAGACAATATGTCTGAGGAGTGTTCATTTTATTTTAAATACAAAATGTGAAACTGGAACAACCAACACTGTTGGCGGCAGGTTTATATTTTGGAAAATGTTGATAGAAATTAGAGCAATTTAATGTTATTCATTTTATGCTGTTAACATGACAATCACTCAGTTCCACTTTGCGATATCATCCACACCTGTCTCTACAGGAAAAACTAAAATACTGAGCCTTTTAAAAAAAAGTGTACAATTTTTTGTGGTAGTGTCCCTGTTAAGTGCACACCTGCTTAGAGATCCATTCTTACAGAGGGGTCACAATTTAAGTATAAATCGATCACATTACAGCAACAATGTCACCATTTCACCTCATGCAAGAGTACAAAGAACTGTTAAAATATTGTTTTCCTTATCTGAAAGTAGCCACACATTGGGTTATTAGTGAGGGGAAGAATCATATCACAGCTTACATACAGAAACCAGGCATATTTCACTGTTCATTCCCCGTCGCCTCTATTACTCCACCACTCTCCTATAAAACACATTGCATTTCTTTGGTGTGCAATTATTGTTCCTAGTTGAGCTTGCATGCCTAGATGTGTATGTTTGGGCAAAATTGAGAGCGAGAAAGTACCATTTCAGCCGACACTTTTATACATTTTCATATTGGTCCCCTGTGGGAATCAAACCCACAACCATGGTGTTGCAAGCACCATGCCCTACCAACTGAGCTACACAGAACCTTAGTAGGTATGCAGATTGTGTGCATCGCCGTAAGAGCAGGCAGCACTTGCGGTCATTTTGTTTAGTTATTTTGACCATCTGCATATTTTACTGCTCCTGCTGACTGGACCAGCAGTTGGTGTGTGTGTGTGTGTGTGTGTGTACACTGTATGTGTGTGTGTGTACACTTTATGCGTGTGTGTGTGTACACTGTATGTGTGTGTGTGTGTGTACTGTATGTGTGTGTGTGTGTGTGTACTGTATGTGTGTGTTTGTGTACTGTATGTGTGTATTTGTGTACTGTATGTGTGTGTGTGTGTGTGTCAGATCGTGTGGCTCCTGAAGAATCAGAGGAGCAGTTGTTCCACCTGCAGCCCATTAACACAGACGTCTCCTCACCTTGTTTGCCGAGTCGGTGTTTCTGTCAAGAGAATATACTTCTGCTGTCTGTGCTCAGACCGATGCGAACCGCACAATAACAGAGAGCGCAAACGGAGTCAGCTTGGGAGTCGTCACCCAGCACACTTTTTTTAAGCTTTCCGGGTGAAATGGTGCTCTCATCATAATCATCATTATCATCCTTTTATTGCACATTTAAATCCACATTCAGCGCGCCCTCTTCATGCCCCTTCCCTTCGTGGAGTGCCCATCACCCAACCCACACAGGAGGTGGATAGCCTTTGGTATGCTGAGTGGATCCAGGTTTCAGGCGCCAACAAACCCAAGGGTCCGTGGTTTGATGGTTTAAGAATCCGAGCAAGGAATTATTTGACTGTTATCAGTAGTGTGCTTTCTGTTGTTTTCTTTTGGTCTGCCCTTCCATATTTTCCCTGTGTACTTTTTGTAGGTTGCTGCTTTTGAAAACATCCTCCTTTGTTGGACTCTGTGTTAAATTGAGGAACAATGAACTATTTTGTATAAAGATGTCTCTTTTCTATGTGAATAAAGGAGACGTGCAAAGCCTTGTGGAGTCCAGAGCCCAGTTTTTGTTTGTGTGTGTGTGTGTGTGTGTGTTCCTCATTAAAGTTGTCTACCTAACACAGTTGTTCTCAACAGAAGCCAAGCAGCTCTGTTAGCTGTGGTATAGATGTTTTGATTTCCACTGCTTCTGCCCCCTCATATCCCACAGGCAAATACACACCACACACACACACACACACACACATACAGCTGATAGACCCACAATGATTACCATTACTCATGGTCCTCTGTTCTTGATTTCCTCTGTTCAAACACACGCAGCTCCTATAACAGACGTTAACCTGTTCTCCCTGGCCTGTTTATGAGCATTTTGAAACTACGTCTCATGCTACTGGACTCCCTAATACTGAAGGGACATTATCACAGCAATTCTGCTGACTATAAGAACGTGACAAACAAGGGAATCAAATCAAATGTAATTATATAGCCCTTCATACATCAGCTGATATCTCAAAGTGCTGTACAGAAACCCAGCCTAAAACCCCAAACAGCAAGCAATGCAGGTGTAGAAGCATGGTGGCTAGGAAAAACTCCCTAGAAAGGCCAAAACCTAGAGAGGAACCAGGCTATGAGGGGTGGCCAGTCCTCTTCTGGCTGTGCCGGGTGGAGATTATAACAGAACATGGCCAAGATGTTCAAATGTTCATAAATGACCAGCATGGTCAAATAATAATAATCACAGTAGTTGTCGAGGGTGCAGCAAGTCAGCACCTCAGGAGTAAATGTCAGTTGGCTTTTCATAGCCGATCATTAAGAGTATCCCTACCACTCCTGCTGTCTCTAGAGAGTTGAAAACAGCAGGTCTGGGACAGGTAGCACGTCCGGTGAACAGGTCAAGATTCCATAGCCGCAGGCAGAACAGTTGAATTAGTCTGCTGGGACAAGCTGCTAAGAACAGTTAGGCACCTTCCAAGGAACTAATTTAGCTCAGAAAATAAATGCCTCTTTCCTCTCAGTTCTGTGCTTAACTGTCCGAAGGAGGAAGTAACCATTTTGTATTTTATCATCTCAGGCAGAGATGTACGCTGGCATATACTGTATGCATTCCTGTAGATTTAGTCCATTTTGATGAACACACTTGACTGGAAAGGAAGGAAACAGACGTGTTGGCCCGGGGAAACAATCATTTGTCCCCCATCCCCCCTCCTCTAGAGGACAGACTAAGTGCTCCAGGCCTTTTGTCTTTCATAGGATTACCAGGATACCATGTTAAATAGAAACATGTCACGAGGTTGGAGGGGGGTGAGACAGGCGAGCACAATGTCACTGTATTTACGATCTTTATTGGGAGTGACACAAACAGCCCCCCACCAATCCCCCATGTATTGATTATCTGAGAGTAGAGGTGAGGTCAGCAGGCATGAGTCGGAGTTTCTTTCCCCCGTGTCTCTCACACTCCATTTGTCTCTGTCTCTTTCTATACCCCACCACCCTAATCCACTGCCTCTGCTTCATCCATCCGTGATTCCCCTCCTCTTTCCCTCTCTTGCTCTGCGTGGAACTTCTGTCTGTGTGTCCTTCATTTGACATACATAAAATCAATCAGTCAATCCAATTTCATTCTGCTCAAAGCCCAATGGACTCGACTTCGAGCCATAGCCCTGGAAAAGTAAAAAGTAACGGAACCCACCGACTAATTACATTCCAAATCATATTACGATAGTCATTGTGGATTGAATTAAGATATATAATTATGTTTGATTCTTAGATACAATGCAGCCAATTAGGTGTAAAGAAGTCCAGTTAGGAGAAATGAAGCGCAGGCACAAGTTCTCAACCGCATCAAATGTGATTGTCATAATAAGCATGCAAACAGCTCTGTGTTTATCTCTATTGTGGGTTAAGGCCACCCGGCACAAGCAGGCAGTCTCTGCATGGGGACTGACTCATTGGGAAGCAACTGTTGTTGCCTGCTCTGACTGCACACTAATTTAGACAGCTCATTGCTACTGCCTAAGCACACACACACACACACCTTGTTGTACCTCGTTCATGTGTCTTGGGCCCATGTGGATGCTCAACACCACACTGATTTAGTGCCAGCCCCTCTCTCCCCACTCCAGGAACCTCATTCATTACACAAGCCAGTGCCTTAATCCTCATGCTTTCCTTCACGGGACAGGGCTGTCGGTTGATCGATACAACCGGAATAAATCAATCGATGCCTCCGCCACACAAACTGACTCTCCACCCCCGCCCCCACCCTTGTCCCCTACCCACAACCTACCATGTTGTTGTTCCTCTCCCCAGCTCTCAGGCTGACCTCCCCTCTACCCCTTTGTCATTAGCCTTTAGAGTCCCTCCCCCTACCCTGAAAGCGCCACTCTTTCAAAATCCTCTATTCACCCTCCGTCCTCCTCTCTCAGTGATTCATGTGTTTGCTTCATGTCATTAGATAGCACCACATCAAATGCCATGTAATTTCACAATTGCTGTTGTGTTTTTCTAACACATACTGTGTCTCTGTCGAAAACGAGGTATACATATCACATATCTTTCCTCCCATACTTACCCCTTCTTAGGGTGTTGCCCTCTTCTCTTCTGGCTCTGCCTCTCTCATTTTTCTCTCATTGCTGTCACCTCTTCTGCAGGCAATCTAGCTGTGCAGTGAGCTGTGAAAGACTCCCTCACTCTCCATCACTCACAAACACACGCACATCAATATGCGCACGTGCGAACACATACAGGAATATATATTATATATAGACACACTTTTATGCTGACACTCACACGCGTACAGTATGCTCTACAAATTCATCGACTATCGCATACAAATATTGTGATTCAAAAGGTGACTGAATAAGGTTTATGGGAAAACATTTTGAAACTAAACGTTACCTCCCTGCAAGTGCAGTTCTGAAGGCTGATTCAGCAGTATTTGGGGCACCGAAGTGATGGGACATATGACATTTTGATGAATATGCAGTGAGTCATGGACAAGTCAAGCTTTTTTTTACATTTTTTTTTTTTTACAATGTTCATCTCATGCAGAGCCAAACCCAATACCCTGTCTGTATTCTTCATCTCTGCAGTTCTGTTATTGCCATTGTCATTTATTTTTCCAGACAAGCTATTCAATGGGTTTTTGAAAGTGCTTGGAATGACACAACAATACATTTAGGATGGGATCATTTAGACTGACGTATAGCAGCATTAGACAGCCTCGTTCATGGTTTATGTCCCCCTCGCCCCAACTTCGCACAGACACACACACCTCTTTTGGCCATCATTAATTAATTCAGCAAGGCAGTGTGTATGCTGAGCTCTTGCTGCCATCTGCTGACATACAGGGGTAACTGCAACTCAGCAGCAAGGCATTGCAAAGGATCAAAGATCCTTCATCAGAACCAGCCTGGTCTCAGACTAGACATACCGTAGTAAATGGAAATCTGAGACACTTAAATTAGTATGATATGTTACGTTTGGTATAGTTACATAAGACAGAAGGTTACTTCGGTTGGTTGGGGTGGATAGGTGGGTGTATAACAAACGTCTAGCAACCCAAAGGTTGCTTGTTGGAATCTCACCATGCACAATTTTTAGCATTATAGCTAATTAGCAACTACTTACTACTTTTTAGATACTGTGCAACTTAGCTAGCCTTACCCCTAACCCTATCTAATGTTAGCCACCTAACTAACATTAACAACAACACATTGGAATTCATAACACATCATATGTTTAGCAAATTCATAGAACATTGTATGATTGCAATTTTTTAAAATAAGAACATATCATACGAATTATAATTCATAACATAGCATACAAAAATGGATGATGGGCATCCACAAATACCATACAAAATGAAACATATCATACTAATTAAAGTGTATCGTCTAGTCCCGAGTCCAGGTGCTGTATAAAACCAGCCATGTTGCGCCACTGAACTTTGATAGCAAGCATATAAATTAAGGTATTATGATCAGATGATAACCTCCCAAAACATACACATTCAAAACATTTAGTGAAATAAGACATAGCAACATTATTTTAAAATGTGCTCATCAGCATGTTGTCCCAAAACTCCTGGAGATGAGTCTGATTCAAGCAGAACAGGTTGCACGTAAGGAGCCACTGCCTATAGTATTGATTGGCTCAGGTGAAATTAAAAGGCCTGTGTTGCCAGTAAGCAGTATGAGAAATGCTGCAGCGCTGGTGCTGCAGTGGTCTCCTATAAGGGTAATCAAAATAATATGGAAGAGGAATCAGGATATGACCATTACAGGGTTTAAGTTTAGTAACGGGAAGAGCACCTCATTAAAACCCTTACAAACTGGCCAGACCCCTCGGGTGCGTGCGCAACCGTGCCCATGTTGATTTTGTCCACCCACACCAGAAGCGATCAGAACACCCAGGTTGAAATATCAAAGCCAACTGACCCAACTATATGAATTTGGGTACAGGTCGAAAAGCATTAAACATTTATGGCTATGCAGACGCTCGTTTATGCGCGAGAAGTGTGGGTGCAATGAACTTATTTGAGGATCTGAGGACCTATGCCAAATCAGTCCGAGGGGGAATAGGCGGTGCCGTGCACTCTTCAAATCAAATTGTATTTGTCACATGCGCCGAATACAACACCGTGAAATGCTTACTTACAAGCCCTTAACCAACAATGCAGTTAAGAAAAATGACTAAATACGGTAAAAAAAATAAAAGAGCAACAATAATTAGGCTATATACAGGGGGTACCAGTACCAAGTGAATGTGCGGGGGGTACAGGTTAGTCGAGGTAATATGTACATGTAGGTAGGGGTAAAGTGACTATGCATAGATTATAAACAGAGAGTAGCAGGAGCGTAAAAAAAAGGGGGGGGTCAATGCAAATAGTCCTGGTAGCCATTTGATTAGCTGTTCAGCAGTCTTATGGCTTGGGGGTAGAAGCTGTTAAGAAGTCTTTTGGACTTAGACTTGGTGCTCTGGTACCGCTTGCCGTGCGGTAGCAAAGATGACAGTCTATGACTAGGGTGGTTGGAGTCTTTGGCAATTTTTAGAGCCTTCCTCTGACACCGCCTGGTATGGAGGTCCTGGATGGCAGGAAGCTTGGCCCCAGTGATGTACTGGGCTGTATGCACTACCCTCTGTAGCGACTTGCGATCGGAGGCTGAGCAGTTGCCATACCAGGCGGTGATGCAACTGGTCAGGATGCTCTCGATGGTGCAGCTGTATAACTTTGAGGATTTGAGGACCCATGCCAAATCTTTTCGGTCTCCTGAGTGGGAATAGGCGTGGTTGTGCCCTCTTCACGACTGTTTTGGTGTTTCTGGACCATAATAGTTTGTTGATGATGTGGACACCAAGGAACCCCGTCGATGAGAATGGGGGTGGGGGGGGCTCGGCCCTCCTTTTCCTGTATTCCACGATCATCTCCTGTGTCTTGATTACGTTGAGGGAGAGGTTGTTGTCCTGGCACCACACTGCCAGGTCACGGCCCTCCTCCCTATAAGCTGTCTCATCGTTGTCGGTGATCAGACAGACCACCGTTGTGTCGACGGAAAACGTAATGACAGTGTTGATGTTCCTTTTGTCCAGGTGGGAAAGGGCAGTTTTGAGTGCAATAGAGATTGTGCCATCTGTGGATCTGTTGGGAGAGTGTGCAAATTGAAGTGGGTCTAGGGTTTATGTGATGATGGTGTTGTGAGCCATGACCACCCTTTCAAAGCGCTTTGTGGCTACAGATGTGAGAGCTACGGGTCGGTAGTCATTTAGGCAGGTTACCACCACGGTCTTGGTGTGTTTGGAACATGATAGTTTGTTTGTGATGTGGACACAAAGGAACTTGAAGCTCTCGACCCGTTCCACTACAGCCCCGTCGATGTGAATGTGGGTGTCTTTGCCCCTCCTTTTCCTGTAATCCACGATCGTTGAGGGAGAGGTTGTCCTGGCACCACACTGCCAGGTCTCGGACCTCCTCCCTATAGGCTGTCTCATCGTTGTCTGTGATCAAGCCTACCAACGTTGTGTTGTCTGCAAATGTAATGATGGTGTTGGAGTCATGCTTGGCCACGCAGTCGTGGGTGACCAGGGAGTACTGGAGGGGACTAAGCATGCACCGCTGAAGGGCCCCCGTGTTGAGGATCAGCGTGGCATGTGTTGTTGCCTACCTACCCTTACCACCTGTGGATGGCCTGTCAAGAAGTCCAGGATCCAGTTGCAGAGGGAGGTGTTTAGTCCCAGGGTCCTTAGCTTAGTGATGAGCTTTGAGGGCACTATTGTGTTGAACGCTGAGCTGTAGTCAACAAACAGCATTCTCACGTAGTTGTTCCTTTTGTCCAGGTGGGAAAGGGCAATGCGGTGTGCAATAGAGATGGCTTCATTGTGAATTGTTATGAGTCTAGGGTTTCTGGGATGATGGTGTTGATGTGAGCCATGACCAGCCTTTCAAAGCACTTCATGGCTACAGATATGTGTGCTACGGGGCGATAGTCATTTAGCCAGGTTACCTTGTTGTTGGGCACTGGGACTATGGTGGTCTGCTTGAAACAATGAAAATGTTGAAACTGTCAGTGAAGACACTTCAAATCACATTTTATTGGTCACATACAGGTTTAGCAGATGTTATTGTGGGTTTAGCGAAATGCTTGTGTTTTCTAACTCTGACTGTGCAGTAAATCTAACAAGTAATATCTAACAATTTCACAACATATACCCAATACACACAAATCTAAGTAATGTAATGGAATTAAATATATGGATGAGCAATGTCAGAGCGGCATAGACAAAGATACAGTAGAATAGAATACAGTATATACATATGAGATGAGTAACACAAAATATGTCAACATTATTAAAGTGAACAGTGATTTCAAGTCTATGTATATAGGCAGCAGCCTCTAATGTGCTAGGGATGGCTATTTAACAGTCTGATGGCCTTGAGATAGAAGCTGTTTTTTGTCTCTCGGTGTGAGCTTTGATGCACCTGTACTGACCTCGCCTTCTGGATGATAGCAGGGTGAATGGGCAGTGGCTTGAGTGGTTGCTGTCCTTGATGATCTTTCTGGACATCCTGTGACATCGGGTGCTGTAGGTGTCCTGGAGGGCAGGTAGTTTGCCCCCGGTGATGCGTTGTGTAGACCGCACCACCCTCTGGAGGGCCCTGTGGTTGCGGGCGGTGCAGTTGCCGTATCAGGCGGTGATACAGCACGACAGGACGCTCTCAATTGTGCATCTGTAAAGGTTTGTGAGGGTTTTAGTTGCCAAGCCACATTTCTTCAGCCTCCTGAGGTTGCTGTTGCGCCTTCTTCACCACACACCTGTCTGCGTGGACCATTTCAGTTGGCGAGTGATGTGTACGCCAAGGAACTTTAAGTTGTCCACCTTCTCCACTGCAGTCCCGTCGATGTGGATAGGGGAGTGCTCCAGCAGTTGTTTCCTGAAGTCCATAATCATCTCCTTTGTTTTGTTGATGTTGAGAGAGAGGTTATTTTCCTGGCACCACACTCCCAGAGCCCTCACCTCCTCCCTGTAGGCTGTCTCGTCATTGTTGGTAATCAAGCCTACTACTGTGGTGTCGTCTGCAAACTTGATGATTAATTTGGAGGCCTGCGTGGCCACGTAATCATGGGTGAACAGGGAGTACAGGAGGGGGCTGAGCATGCACCCTTGTGGGGCCCCAGTGTTGAGTATCAGAGAAGTGGAGGTGTTGTTTCCTACAGTCACCACCTGGGTCCAGGACCCAGTTGCACAGGGCAGGGTTCAGACCCAAAGCCTCGAGCTTAATGAGGAGTTGAGGGTACTATGGTGTTGAATGCTGAGATGTAGTCAATGAACAGCATTCTTACATAGGTATTCCTCTTGTCCAGATGGGATAGGGCAGGGTGCAGTGTGATGGCGATTGTACCGTCTGTGGATCTGTTGGGGCGGTAAGCAAATTTAAGTGGGTCTAGGGAGACAGGTAAGGTAGAGGTGATATGATCCTTGACTAGTCTCTCAAAGCACTTCATGATGACAGGAGTGCTATGGGGCAATAGTCATTTAGTTCAGTTACCTTTGCTTTCTTGGGTATAGGAACAATGGTGGCCACCTTGAAGCATGTGGGGACAGCAGGAGAAATTGAATATGTTCGTAAACACACCAGACATCTGGTCTTCGCATGCTCTGAGGATGTGGCTAGGGATGCCGTCTGGGCCGGCAGCCTTGCGAGGGTTAACACGCTTAAATGTCTTACTCACGTCAGCCATGGAGGAGAACCCACAGTCCTTGGTAGCGGGCCGTGTCGGTGGCACTGTGTTGTCCTCAAAGCAGGCAAAGAAAGTGTTTAGCTTGTCCGGAAGCAAGACGTCGGTGTCCGGGACATGGCTGGTTTTTCTTTTGTAGTCCATGATTGTCTGTAGACCCTGCCACATACACCTGAGCCGTGTCTGAGTTGTTGAATTGCGACTCCACTTTGTCTCTATACTAACATTTTGCCTGTTTGATTGCCTTGCGGAGGGAATAACTGTTTGTACTCTGCCATATTCCCAGTCACCTTGCCATGGTTAAATGCGGTGGTTCGTGCTTTCAGTTTGCACAAATGCTGCTATCTAGCCACGGTTTTTGGTTAGGGTAGGTTTTAATAGTCATAGTGGGTACAACATCTCCTATACACTTCCTGATAAACTCAGTCCCCGTATCAGTATATTCGTCAGTATTATTATCATCAGAGGCTACCCGGAACATATCCCAGTCCTCGTTATCAAAATAATCTTGAAGTGTGGATTCCGATTGGTCAGACCAGCGTTGGAATAGTACTTAGCACAGGTACTTCCTGTTTGACTTTCTGCCTATAGGAAGGGCAGAGCAAAATGGAGTTGTGGACAGATTTCCAGAAAGGAGGGTGGGGGAGGGGCGTGAGTACTACAGTCAATGTGTTGATAGAACTTAAGCAGACTTTTTCTCAAATGTGCCTTGTTAAAATCCCCAGCTACAATAAATGCAGCCTCAGGATATGTGGTTTCCAGTTTGCATGAAGTCCAGTGAAGTTCTTTAAGGGCCGTTGTATATCCCCCCTCAAGCCGATACCACACGGCTGTGACTAACCGAAGAGAATTCTCTTGGGAGATAATATGGTCAGCATAAGATTGTGTGGTATTCTAGGTCGGGTGAACAAAAGGACTTGAGTTCCTGCATGCTATCACAATAACACCATGAGTCATTAACCATGAAACATACACGCCCACCCTTCTATTTATTTCTGTTTGCGCGATGAACTGAGAACCCAACTGGCTGGTCGGACTCAGATAGTATATCCGAAAGAGCCATGTTTCCATGAAACAGAGACTGAACATTGGCGAGTATTATACTTGAAAGCGGTGGGTAGTGTGCACGCCTCTAAGTCGGACTAGAAATCCCCTCCAAGTACCTCTCCTCCACCGGCAGTGTTTTGAGTAGGCTTCTGGAATCAGTTCAATTACCCTGGGGGTTGCAAACAAAGGATCCGATCCTAGAAAGTCGTATTCCTGGTCGTGTTGGTGAGTTACCGCCACTCTGATATCAAATAGTTCTTCCCAGCTGTACGTAACACAAAAAAAATCTGGACTAATAATGTAAGAAATAATACATAAAAAACTAAATTTTGCAAAGTTTCCTAAGAGCTATATGCACAGCAGCCCTCTGTCAGCACCATTTTCAGTCAACATGTTTCATGTTGACTGTTCCCTCGCCAGTTGGTCAGCGCAAGCTCTAGGTACTCATCCTGGATATCCATCTGGCCCTGCAGCCTTGTGAATGTTGACCTGTTTATAGGTCTTATTAACATCGGCTACAGAGTGTGAGATAATACAGTCGTCCAGATCAGGTGGTGCCCTCATGCATGGTTCGTCAGAGGGCATAGCAGGATTTCTTATAAGAGTCCCACTCCTTGAAAGTGGCAGCTCTAGCCTTTAGCTCAGTGCAGATGTTGCCTGTAATCCTTGGCTTCCGGTTGGGATATGTACGTATGGTCACTGTGGGGACGACGTCGTCGATGCACTTATTGAGGAAGCAGGTGACTGATGTGGTATACTCCTCAATGCCATCGGAAGAATCCCGGAACATATTCCCAGTGGCGGGAAACATAACAAATTGTGATACTTAAGTAAAAGTATAGATACCATAATTAATAGAAAGTCACCCAGTAAAATACTACTTGAGTAAAAGTGTAAAAGTATTTGGTTCTAAATATACTTATCAAATGTAAAAGTATAAATCACTTCAAATTCCTTATATTAAGCAAACCAGATGACACCATTTATTGTTTTTAAAAAGTACGGATAGCGAGGGGCACACCCATACATAGACAAATTATGCATTTGTGTTTATTGAGCCCAGCAGATCAGAGGCTGATCACTTGATAAGTGCATGAATTTTACAATTATCCTGTCCTGTTAAGCATTCAAAATGTAACGAGTACTTTGGGTGTCAGGGAAAATGTATGGAGTAAAATGTACATTATTTTCAAGGAATGTAGTGAAGTAAAATTAAAAGTGGTCAAAAAAATTAAAGTACAGATACCCCAAAAAACGACATAAGTAGTACTTTAAATTATTTACTTTACACCACTGCATATTCCAGTCTGTGCTAGCAAAACAGTCCTGTAGTCTGACCACTTCCGTATTGAGCGAGACACTGGTACTTCCTGCTTTAGATTGTCCTTGTAAACAGGAGTCAGGATAGAATTCTGGTCAGATTTGCCTCTGTGTGTGAAGTAAATGTGATCTAGAGTTTTTTTCATCTGGTTGCACATGTGACATGCTCGTAGAAATGAGATAAAACGAATTGAAGTTTTCCTGCATCACATGTACATGCCATTCTTTATTATATACTCAGGGCTTTCTAAGAGGAGATTTGGCTCTAAATTATTTTGTCCATTTGTCATATCAGGACAACTGACAACATATCACACTCAACTGATGATTGATAAGAACAACCAGTGTTTAGCAATACGTTTAGATATAATTATCTAGAAATTATTAGGATATTAACCCGTTTAGGGAACATTAAAAAACACCAGAAAGCAAACGTGTACCCCATTTCACCTCCCTCCTATCCGGTACAACTAGTGAAGAGGTTCTAGATCCCTAAATAAAATATCAATAGAAAACATCTAGTGAACAGTCGTTAATGTGATTTTTCTATTGTTATTATTTGTTTACTTTAGTAAATACTTGAACACTTATGCACAATTGGCCCAGCGTCATCCGGGTTTGCCGGGGTAAACCGTTATTGTAAATAAAAATGAGTTCTTAACTGACTTGCCTGGTTAAATAAAAATAAAAACCTACAGAGCCTTCTAGAACAAGGTAACTTGACGCTTGTTTTACTCGTCGCACTCAACGCGAACTAGCCTCTGGTTTGCTGAGATTCTCGATTCACTCAACTAAACCAATCACACATCGTAACGCAATATTCCAGAAATATATGGGAAAGCAATAGCGTTACAATGCATACCAGAGTGATCATAAGGTTAGTGTATGAGCACAGTTTGGTTCTCAACCTCATCTTTATAAACACTAATATTGATACATTTTCTAATACATAGCTACATACCATATAAATAAGACAAACCAATTAGAAGAAACTGAGACTGTTGGATTTAAACAAGTAAAAATTATCTTGCATAGAATCTGGCAACCAAGATTCATATTCTGCAGGGGGTGGAGCTCTCATCCTGTCGTCTCACAGTAGTTTCTGGAACCTCATGGTTACAACATGGAGAAAGTGAGTATCTAGCAATTGTCAATGTTATGGTCAAACTATTTTCTCTGCGAGATTTACAGTATTGTCGCACCGTTTAACGATATTGGTGATCAATAAGGGGTGTTTAACTTATTTTACGATTGACAGAAAGCAGTAGCTAGATATTTTACTATGCGGACTCAAGTGCTATTGTTAGCTAGCTAACCGGTAATGTTTCTATATTATTAGCTGGCTATACAACCGAGTTCAATTGTATCTACAATCGAATCTAATTTAGACGGCAAATATGTTTTGTCCACAGCGAGTATCATTTACAGTGAGTATAACCAGACAGCTATCTAATCGGCTGGCTAAACTATCAGTAACGTTAGTTAGCTAACTATGTATGTACCTAGCTAATATAACGTTAACTAGCTAACGTAGGCCTGTTCTGTCGATCCGGTGCGGCCACGATGACCATGCTCTGAAATTGCTAACATTACTGCTAGCTAGGTAGCTCGCAAATTCAAGTTTACTAACGTTTAACACGACTATATATATATATCAAGCTAGCTAGGGTACTGTTTAGCGAGCAAGAGGACATGGCTGACAAATTAACCAGCTAGCTAACAGTTCGCGTTGCGCAGGACTACAAGACAGTCAGAAATCACATTTACTAGTTAGCTATCAAATAGCAGTTCACCTCAGGAAATCATCTTTCAAATGTGCGTTAACCTACACGGTTTAGCTGAAACATGGCTAATGTGCATCATGGTCAAGGATAGGTTTCTGCGTTCATCGTCATGGCATATAAAAGTGTCAGGAACAGGTGACTGGCTTCGAACGGGTTAAACCTTACAGCTAGTTCCTACAGACCTTGTCTGCTTTAGGAATCAGATTGGTGTTTACAGATCTCAAATAGGCCAAAACAAGATTACGTTTTTTTTCCACTAAGCTGACAAGTAAATAAGTACTATACCGGGAAATATGTTTACAATTTTGCTAAAGTGAATTTATCAAAGTCCCTTTTTCCACTCACAGGTGTCACAGTTGAAAGATCAGGGCAACAAGGCACTGAGTGCAGGGAAAATCGACGAGGCCATACGCTGCTACACCGAAGCATTGGCCCTCGACCCCTCAAACCACGTCCTCTTCAGCAATCGCTCGGCTGCCCATGCCAAGAAGGGTAACTACGAGAGCGCTCTGGAGGACGCCTGCCAGACCATCAAGATTAAACCTGACTGGGGAAAGGTGAGACGACATCACAGCAGTTGTCCAGAGAGGGCGTCGTAGATTTGTACTAGCTGTTGTCAAAAGTGACGTGCCTCCATTACCATGATCTTTGCTTGCACAGGGGTACTCGAGGAAAGCAGCAGCCCAGGAGTTCCTTGGAAGGTTTGAGGATGCCAAAGCGACTTACCAAGAGGGATTCAGACAAGAACCCACTAATCAGCAGCTCAAGGAGGGACTGCAGAACATAGAAGCCCGGCTAGCAGGTAGAAACATTTGAACGTCACACTCCCTCACATGATTATAACGAAAACACAATGGGATCTTGTTTGCGCACCATTCTTTTTGGCCTGTAGTGAATTTCACCTCATCTTGCCTCACCAGAAAAAAAGATGATGAACCCCTTTGCCATGCCCAACATGTTTGCGAAGCTGGAGAGTGACTCTCGAACCCATGCCCTGATGAAAGATCCAGAGTACAGAGCGCTACTGGAGAGGCTCAGGGATAAACCGTCTGAGCTTGGCTCGTGAGTGTTTCCATGGATACCACTGGTCTTGTTGCACTACATCTGTACATTTAGAAATATACTGCATACTTTGATGCAGTCCCCTTCCTAATGCAAAATTAATTCAGCACAAAGATCATGCCAGACGGTCTGACTAGTAATATGCCCCAGAACACTAAATTAATTTGTAGCTCCTATTACTTTTCTGTGATCTGAATCAAATACTCTTTGCCTCTCTCCCTCTTCCTGTAGGAAGCTCCAGGACCCGAGAGTAATGACCACCCTGTCAGTCCTGCTGGGGTTAGACTTGGCAGGCATGGATGAAGACGACGAGCCCACTCCACCCCCTCCTCCCAAACCCAAAGAGACTCAGCCACCTCCTCCCAAGGAGGAAGACTTACCCGAGAACAAGAGACAGGTAAGTAGATGGACCAGGGCTATTCAACTTCTACCCTACAAGTTCCGGAGCCTGCTGCTTTTCTGGTCTACCAAATAATTAATTGCACACACCTGGAGTCCCAGGTCTAAAGCAGTCCCTGATTAGAGTGTAACAATTTAAAAAATCTAGTGGAACTGGCTTCGGGGTCCAGAGTTGAGGGCTATAGACCTTCAGTCTGGGGGAAATAGTAATTCATGCCTCTCTGCACACACTGATTTGCAGTATTTATTGCCCTCAGCACTTTGTCTTTTACAGCTTAAATGTCCATTCTGCTTTCACAGGCTCTGAAGGAGAAGGACCTGGGGAACGAGGCATACAAGAAGAAAGACTTTGCCACTGCACTGAAACATTATGAAGAAGCCCTCATGCACGACCCAACCAACATGACGTATATTTCAAACCAAGCAGGTATAGAATCATCACTACACAGACCGAGACGATAGTGTGCGAGTGAATTCTAGAATCTTCTACAACTCGCTCTAGCTGCCGCCTTAGACTCATATGGTTTTAGGAGAGGCGTTAATATTTCATTACTTGCTGTACTTACCATTTTAACTATCCACAGTGATGCATTTCTGAAGTCTATAGTCTAGTCATTTTATCCATGCTATAACTAATTAGCTGTGAAATTATTTGGCTTAATCAGAATTGATTAACTGAGTGAACATTTCTACCCCTTAATCCTGGGTAAATGTATTTCCATGTGATCAAGGGCAGATAAAATTATTAAATGTTATGCTGCTTTATGTGGATCCTCAGCAAGTGATTTTGCAGAATAGTTGTCTGGTTTATACGAATAATTGTCAAAAGGCTAAACAGTACTCAATAACTTTCCAAGTGAGAGCTTTTCCTACCATGGCACCATCATACAGTCAATGTAATGCAGTATGATTGTTTTTGTAATCTTTAAAATCAGATTGATAATGAACTAGTTGCATTGGTTTCTAAAGTGTCTCCTCTCTTTCTGTGTCACTCCCAGCTGTGTTTTTTGAGAAGGCAGAGTATGAGAAGTGTAGGGAGCTGTGTGACAAGGCCATCGAGGTGGGCAGAGAGAACCGGGAGGACTACAGACAGATTGCCAAGTGAGTTCCTTCTCAATTCACTGAAAGTAATTATACATGCGAGTCACCCTCTAGGGTATAAACTGCTAGGTGTCTGCTGGGGACAAACAATCATGGGATGAGGGAAGATGAGGTCTCCTGAATAAGCAGCCAATTAAGTCGTATTCACTATTGCCGGGTAACGGTGGGCTCTGCTACAAACCAGGGAAATGTAAATGTCAGCATGAGTCATCCAGCTTTCTAATTTTAAGTGCATACACTCAATGCTTAATGTCTCTTTATCCCCATCCTCCTCTCTCAGGGCCTTAGCTAGGATTGGCAACTCATACTTCAAGCAGGAGAAATACAAAGAAGCAGTCCAATTTTACAACAAGAGTCTGACAGAGCATCGCACTCCTGATGTCCTTAAGAAGTGCCAGCAGGTACAGAACGTGTTGCCCGTATTGAATGAGGGCTGACGGGATGCATTGTTCTGGGGTAGATGACCAATCCCACCAATCGTTGCTCACTAGCCCCTCACTGTCTCACTATCCGGTCGTTGTGTCTGCAGGCGGAGAAGGTATTGAAGGAGCAGGAGAAGCTGGCCTACATCAACCCAGAGCAGGCCTTGGAAGAGAAGAACAAGGGCAACGAGTCCTTCCAGAAAGGTGTGTTTTGAGCTACAGTGGTTGAAAGTATGTCATTCCTATTGGTGCGCTTAGTGGTATGGTTTCTTTAGTTGCCTGCGTACCATTTTAGATTATCAACGAGCAGTTGTGCAGAGCTGCGAACTCTCACGCATTGGCCGTGACACACGTTTGACCGTTCTCACGCCACCTCTATCGCACGCATTGGAAAGTACTGCTTTTTTATTTTTCTAATTAGTCCATTGTATATAGTGCGTTTTAACTTTTCAACTGTGCTCTAAAATCGTTGCATTTGTTCCTGCAATTTAACATCACGAGCAGATCCTCTCATTGTCCTGTCTTGCCACAGCATTGTGAACCGCTGCACATTGAATAATATGATCGGTCTAGTTGTGTAAGGGATCGATGGGATTGGACGCACGTTTTAAAGAAACGTCCCTCAAGATTAGTGGAATTTAATGGAGAAAATAAACGTTCTCTGCTGAGTTTATAAAACTGCAAAAAGGGGAGCATGGTAGCGCTGTTTTATGTACACTGTTGTCAACAAAATGAGGTTGCTGTAATTCCCGTCCCTATTGCAGAATGCAGCGTTTTGACAGCATGTACTAAAGCCAGTTTAATTCTCATTTACATTAGTCCCCTCGTTTCGAGAATGGCTTTTAGACTGTGACAATGAAAAGGCAGCAAACAGACCTACAGTATGTTTTAGCAGGGAAGTTTGGCAGAGTGACCCGATTTGGAACAATGAAAATAATTTTGTCAAACATTGTGAACCCAAAAGTGTAAGTTTGATTATAGAGGGATAAATGGACAAATAATTTGGTTAGGTGTAGGGGAAGATTAGTAATCTTGTCTTCAGGAGATTTATCTATACTGAACAAAAACATGAATGTAACAATTTCAGTTAAAGTTCATAAGGAAATCAGTCAATTGAAATAAATCCATTAGGCCCTAATCTATGGATTTCATATGACTGGGCAGGGGCACAGCCATACCCACCTACTGAGGAGCCAGGCCCAGCCAGTCAGAATGACTTCATCCCCACAAAAGGGCATTTTTACAAACAAATACTCTGTCATCAGCTGTCTGGGTAGCTAAAATATAGGGTAATTATTGTCAGCAAGAACACTTCCCCACACTTGTCTTATTATGCCACTACCCAATTTTGCCAGTGTAATCACATTTGAAATCGGATATGCCTACTTGCCTTTGAAAATTGAGGCCGCATTATTGCAGCCATTCATTGGACCCTTTTGAATAAGTCATACTAATTAGCATTGGATATCAAATGCTCCAGGAATCAAATAGAATGACATTTTAGTGGTGTGCACATGCTAGGCAGAGATGGCAAGGGGACTCAACTCATACACGCATCATATTTTGTCTGTGGAATAAGATGAGGACAAGGATCTTTAACTTAAAAGGCCTCAACCACCTGAATATTGATATTTTCTGGAATCAAATCAAAATTGTCACGTTTGCCAAATACAACGGTGAAATGCTTACTTACAGGCTCTAACCAATAGTGCAAAAAAGGTATTAGGTGAACAATAGGTAAGTAAAGAAAAACAGTAAAAAAATAACAGTAGCGAGGCTATAAAAGTAGCAACGCTACATAGACACCGGTTAGTTGGGCTGATTGAGGTAGTATGGTGGGTGGCGGGACAATGCAGATAGCTCGGTTAGCCAATGTACGGGGAGCACTGGTTGGTCAGGCCAATTGAGGTAGTATGTAGATGAATATATAGTTAGTGACTATGCATATGATAAAGAGTAGCAGCAGCGTAAAAGAGTTGGGGGGGTACACACAATGCAAATAGTCTGGGTAGCCATTTGATTACCTGTTCAGGAGTCTTATGGCTTGGGGGTAAAAACTGTTGAGAAACCTTTGTCCTAGACTTGGCACTCCGGTACCGCTTGCCATGCGGTAGAGAGAACAGTCTGACTGGGGTGGCTGGGGTCTTTGACAATTCTTCCTCTGACACCACTTGGTGTAGAGGTCCTGGATGGCAGGCAGCTTAGCCCCAGTGATGTACTGGGCCGTATACACTACCCTCTGTAGTGCCTTGCGGTCAGAGGCTGAGCAATTGCCATAACAAGCAGCAATGCAACCAGTCAGGATGCTCTCGATGTTGCAGCTGTAGAACTTTGAGGATCTCAGGACCCATGCCAAGTCTTTTTAGTTTCCTGGGGGGGGCTTTGTTGTGCCCTCTTCACAACTGTCTTGGTGTGTTTGGGCCATTCTAGTTTGTTGGTGATGTGGACACCAAGGAACTTGAAGCTCTCAACCAAGGTTGGGTTGAGTGATTGAGAAAGGTTGGTCTGATTGAGAAACTTATTCAAACACCCAGCACTTAAGGAAACAAATCAGGGGTGGCCAACCCTCCTGGAGAGCTAGCAGGATTTTCTTGAAGCCTTAATTTAAGAGTTCAGCCAAATGACTAAGTGTTGAAGGCAGTCTACGGACCAGGAGACTGCAATCTATGATTTGGTTACCAACTGCCATCAACCATTTTCCTGTGCAGAGCCTCAGTGTAGTGGTATTACATTCTCCAGCAAGAAAACCAAATGTCTCTCAAAACACGGGTTTTGAAGTGTAAAGAAAGTTGCCTAGCAACAACTGGGATTGAAAAGACACCCACTAAATCTGCCCAAGAAGAGGCAAACAAAAGAAAAATCCACACCAAACTTAGACAGGAGAAATGGAAGCAACAGGAGACATCAGATGAAGGATTTTTTTTTCTAGAAATCAAATTGGGAGCGCCAACTATAGGTGTTAATCCTCCACAGCTCTCAAGACTGGAGCGCTGGCCAGCCACTCTTAAATATCCCCTGGGCCAGCCCAGGTGAAACACATTCCCACTAACGAGATGACAAACCAGCACAGGTGTAACACATACTGACTAACGAGGTAACACCAATTGTTGAGCTCCAAGTGCAAATGTCCAACCAAAGCCTGTAACAGTGGTAACACTGCCGGGACATGTCGCATACAACTTTCCACCTGAGAACGGGGATCAATTCCTGCTTCCAACCTTCCCACTTTTTCTAGCATTTGCCGGTCTCCCCCTTCTCATTACTATCTGAATATAATGTCAAACCACCTGAAAAAATATATATTTTATTTATCCACCAAAAATCTAAAAGTAACAAGGTTGTCAAACGTTTTTGTTCATTTAATGCTCAAAGTATTCTGAATACACCTGACCTGTGGTTAAAAATATAAACTCAGCAAAAAAGGAAGTGTCCTCTCACTGTCAACTGCATTTCTTTTCAGCAAACCTGACGTGTAAATATTTGTATGAACATACAGTGCCTTGCGAAAGTATTCGGCCCCCTTGAATTTTGCGACCTTTTGCCACATTTCAGGCTTCAAACATAAAGATATAAAACTGTATTTTTTTTGTGAAGAATCAACAACAAGTGGGACACAATCATGAAGTGGAACGACATTTATTGGATATTTCAAACTTTTTTAACAAATCAAACTGAAAAATTGGGCGTGCAAAATTATTCAGCCCCTTTACTTTCAGTGCAAACTCTCCAGAAGTTCAGTGAGGATCTCTGAATGATCCAATGTTGACCTAAATGACTAATGATGATAAATACAATCCACCTGTGTGTAATCAAGTCTCCGTATAAATGCACCTGCACTGTGATAGTCTCAGAGGTCCGTTAAAAGCGCAGAGTGCATCATGAAGAACAAGGAACACACCAGGCAGGTCCGAGATACTGTTGTGAAGAAGTTTAAAGCTGGATTTGGATACAAAAAGATTTCCCAAGCTTTAAACATCCCAAGGAGCACTGTGCAAGCGATAATATTGAAATGGAAGGAGTATCAGACCATTGCAAATCTACCAAGACCTGGCCGTCCCTCTAAACTTTCAGCTCATACAAGGAGAAGACTGATCAGAGATGCAGCCAAGAGGCCCATGATCACTCTGGATGAACTGCAGAGATCTACAGCTGAGGTGGGAGACTCTGTCCATAGGACAACAATCAGTCGTATATTGCACAAATCTGGCCTTTTATGGAAGAGTGGCAAGAAGAAAGCCATTTCTTAAAGATATCCATAAAAAGTGTTGTTTAAAGTTTGCCACAAGCCACCTGGGAGACATACCAAACATGTGGAAGAAGGTGCTCTGGTCAGATGAAACCAAAATTGAACTTTTTGGCAACAATGCAAAACGTTATGTTTGGCGTAAAAGCAACACAGCTCATCACCCTGAACACACTATCCCCACTGCCAAACATGGTGGTGGCAGCATCATGGTTTGGGCCTGCTTTTCTTCAGCAGGGACAGGGAAGATGGTTAAAATTGATGGGAAGATGGATGGAGCCAAATACAGGACCATTCTGGAAGAAAACCTGACAGAGTCTGCAAAAGACCTGAGACTGGGACGGAGATTTGTCTTCCAACAAGACAATGATCCAAAACATAAAGCAAAATCTACAATGGAATGGTTCAAAAATAAACATATCCAGGTGTTAGAATGGCCAAGTCAAAGTCCAGACCTGAATCCAATCGAGAATCTGTGGAAAGAACTGAAAACTGCTGTTCACAAATGCTCTCCATCCAACCTCACTGAGCTCGAGCTGTTTTGCAAGGAGGAATGGGAAAAAATTTCAGTCTCTCGATGTGCAAAACTGATAGAGACATACCCCAAGCGACTTACAGCTGTAATCGCAGCAAAATGTGGCGCTACAAAGTATTAACTTAAGGGGGCTGAATAATTTTGCACGCCCAATTTTTCAGTTTTTCATTTGAAATATCCAATAAATGTCGTTCCACTTCATGATTGTGTCCCACTTGTTGTTGATTCTTCACAAAAAAATAGTTTTATATCTTCATGTTTGAAGCCTGAAATGTGGCAAAAGGTCGCAAAATTCAAGGGGCCGAATACTTTCGCAAGGCACTGTAAGATTCAACAACTGAGACAAACTTGACATGTGACTAACAGAAATGGAATAATGTGTCCCTGAACAAAGGAGGAGTCAAAAGCAAAAGTAACAGTCAGTATCTGGTGTGGCCATCAGCTGCATTAACTACTGCAGTGTCTCCTCATGGACTGCACCAGATTTGCCAGTTCTTGCTCTGAGATGTTACCCCTCTCTTCCACCAAGGCACCTGCAAATTCCTGGATATTTCTGGTGGGAATGGCCCTAGCCCTCACCCTCCGATCCAACAGGTCCCAGACGTGCTCAATGGTATTGAGATCGAGATCCGGGCTCTTCACTGGACATGGCAGAACACTGACATTCCTGTCTTGCAGGAAATCACGCACAGAACGAGCAATATGGCTGGTGGCATTGTCATGCTGGGGGGTCATGTCAGGATGAGCCTGCAGGAAAGGTAACACATGAGGGAGGGGGATGTCTTCCCTGTAACACACAGCGTTGAGATTGCCTGCAATGACAACAACCTCAGTCCGATGATGCTTTGACGCACCGCCCCAGACCATGATGAACCCTCCACCTCCAAATCGATCCCGCTCCAGAGTACAGGCCTCGGTGTAATGATAAACGCGAATCCGACCATCACCCCTGATGAGACAAAACCGCGACTCATCAGTGAAGAGCACTTTGTGCCAGTCCTGTCTGGTCCAGCGGTGGGTTTGTGCCCACAGGTGATATTGTTGCCAGTGATGTCTGGTGAGGACCTGCCTTACAACAGGCCTACAAGCCCTCAGTCCAGCCTCTCTCAGCCTATTGCGGACAGTCTCAGCACTGATGGAGGGATTGTGCGTTCCTGGTGTAACTCGGGCAGTTGTTGTTGCCATCCTGTACCTGGTCCCGCAGGTGTGCTGTTCGGATGTACCGGTCCTGTGCAGGTGTTGTTACACGTGGTCTGCCACTGCAAGGACAATCAGCTGTCCGTCCTGTCTCCCTGTAGCGCTGTCTTATACGTCTCACAGTACGGACATTGCAATTTATTGCCCTGGCCACATCTGCAGTCCCCATGCCTCCTTGCAGCATGCCTAAGGCACATTCACGCAGGGACCCTAGGCATCTTTCTTTTGGTGTTTTTCCAGAGTCAGTAGAAAGGCCTCTTTAGCGTCCTAAGTTTTCATAACTGTGACCTTAATTGCCTACTGTCTGTAAGCTGTTACTGTCTTAACCACCGTTCCACAGGTGCATGTTCATTAATTGTTTATGGTATATATACACACTGCTCAAAAAAACAAAGGGAACACTAAAATAACATCCTAGATCTGAATGAATGAAAAATTCTTATTAAATACTTTGTTCTTTACATAGTTGAATGTGCTGACAACAAAATCATGCAAAAATTTGATTTCCATTGATAATTTATCAACCCATGGAGGTCTGGATTTGGAGTCACACTCAAAATTAACATGGAAAACCACACTACAGGCTGATCCAACTTTTATGTAATGTCCTTAAAACAAGTCCAAATGAGGCTCAGTAGTGTGTGTGGCCTCCACGTGCCTGTATGACCTCCCTACAACGCCTGGGCATGCTCTTGATAAGGTGACGGATGGTCCCCTGAGGGATCTCCTCCCAGACCTGGACTAAAGCATCCGCCAACTCCTGGAGAGTCTATGGTGCAACGTGGCATTGGTGGATGGAGCGAGACATGATGTCCCAGATGTGCTCAATTGGATTCAGGTCTGGGGAACGGGCGGGCCAGTCCATAGCATCAATGCCTTCCTCTTGCAGGAACTGCTGACACACTCCAGCCACATGAGGTCCAGCATTGTCTTGCATTAAGGAGGAACGCAGTGCCAACCGCACCAGCATTTGGTCTCACAAGGGGTCTGAGGATCTCATCTCGGTACCTAATGGCAGTCAGGCTACATCTGGCGAGCACATGGAGGGCTGTGCGACCCCCCAAAACGAAATGCCACACCATGACTGACCCACCGCCAAACCGGTCATGCTGGAGGATGTTGCAGGCAGCAGAATGTTCTCCACGGCGTCTCCAGACTCTGTCACGTGCTCAGTGTGAACCTGCTTTCATCTGTGAAGAGCACAGGGCGCCAGTGGCAAATTTGGTGTTCTTGGTGTTCTCTGGCAAATGCCACCTGTGGACGTTGGGCCCTCATACCACCCTCATGGAGTCTGTTTCTGACTGTTTGAGCAGACACATGCACATTTGTGGCCTGCTGGAGGTAATTTTGCAGGGCTCTGGCAGTGCTCCTCCTGCTTGCTCCTCCTTGCACAAAGGCGGAGGTAGCGGTCCTGCTGCTGGGTTTTTGCCCTCCTACGGCCTCCTCCACGTCTCCTGATGTACTGGCCTGTCTCCTGGTAGCGCCTCCATGCTCTGGACACTATGCTGACAGACACAGCAAACCTTCTTGCCACAGCTCGCATTGATGTGCCATCCTGGATGAGCTGCACTACCTGAGCCACTTGTGTGGGTTGTAGACTCCGTCTCATGCTACCACTAGAGTGAAAGCACCGCCAGCATTCAAAAGTGACCAAAACATCAGCCAGGAAGCATAGGAACTGAGAAGTGGTCTATTGTCGCCACCTGCATAACCACTCCTTTATTGGGGGTGTCTTGCTAATTGCCTATCACTTCCACCTGTTGTCTATTCCATTTGCACAACAGCATGTGAAATTTATTGTCAATCAGTGTTGCTTCCTAAGTGGACAGTTTGATTTCACAGAAGTGTGATTAACTTGGAGTAACATTGTGTTGTTTAAGTGTTCCCTTTATTTTTTTGAGCAGTGTGTGTGTGTGTGTGTGTGTGTGTGTGTGTGTGTGTGTATATATTACACACCCTGGTCATGGGCCTAAGCCATGTTAAAATATATAGAATTGCAGGAAATTCGCTTTAACACAGTAAAATATTCTGGTCTAGGGGTTGTGCCAGAGGGTAATGAAATTCACATAGCAAATCTCACTCCAAACTTTCTTCAAATGTTGGCAGCCCTGAGTTGTGCGTGTGATCCAAAGATTCCCTGGTAGTGTGAGGATATCTGACATGATGCGTTTATCCTCTCTGTTCTACAGGAGACTATCCTTCAGCCATGAGACATTACTCAGAGGCCATCAAGAGGAACCCCAATGACGCCAAGCTCTTCAGCAACAGAGCTGCCTGCTACACGAAGCTGCTGGAGTTCCAGCTTGCCCTGAAGGTACAGCACACTTCACTACAGTCGTGCCATGCATGTATGAGCTTCATCCTCGCCATTACTCAGCTTGATTATTGTATTATGTTATATCCACTGTAGTACTTCATCAATCAAAAAGGACTGACTGATATTTCCTTTCTCCTATCTTTTAGGATTGCGAGGACTGTATCAAACTTGACCCTGCCTTCAGTATGTATTGAGCTTTGAAACGGCTTTATATTTGTGTTAAAGATGCGTTAAGGTTTTGTAGACTTTAAGCCAGTAGTTTTGAAAGTAGCACTCAAGACCCAAAAAGAGTCTCTGAAAATTGTGAATTTTGTGTAACACGTCGTGGCTCTCTAGCCCTGTCGGTGTATGCACAATGAGATGTTTTGGGCCCACCCCACAACCTCATTGGACAATACTCGGCCAACTTTTTTTAAATAAATGTTTGTATTTTATTTTACCCTTTTTTTCTCCCCGATTTCGTGGTATCCAATTGTTTTAGTAGCTACTATCTTGTCTCATCGCTACAACTCTCATACGGTTGAAAGTCATGCGTCCTCCGATACACAACCCAACCAAGCCGCACTGCTTCTTAACACAGCGCGTCACCAACCCGGAAGCCAGCCGCACCAATGTGTCAGAGGAAACACAGTGCAACCTTGGTGCACTGTGCCCGGCCCGCCACAGGAGTCGCTGGTGCGCAATGAGACAAGGATATCCCTACCGGCCAAGCCCTCCCTAACCCAGACGACGCTAGGCCCTACAGCGCCCTTAACCACTGCGCCACCCGGAAGGTCCCATACTCGGCCAACTTTAACCTTGCATCCTCATTGTGCATTATTCCATCAGGTTAGGTTGATGTAGGGTACTAGCCAGCGAACGAGCGAGGTGACTCGGAGTTGTCAATGTGATAATGTAATTTTGTAGGCTACATTGGAAAAGTTATAGGCTACTTTATGTTTGCATCAAATACCCTACTCTCTGCAAGTTCGGTAGCCTATCTATTGTAGATAAGCCTTAGGCTACATGATGGACAGCTGGGGTAATCGATGGCTGTTTTGGACTACCATTGGATAGCCGTTTGGTGTTGATAAACTCACAAAGGACAAATGCAATTATTGATTTGGGTTATTGACATTACAGGAAGGTAGGCCACAATGTTATAATCTATAAAGGGGGGGAAACACTTCTATAGCCAATGCATGTATGGCGCGAATAACAGTGTGTTGCGAACGGGTTATCTAAATGGATGGAAGTAAGCAAAATCCTTAGCACCCAAATTCATCAAGACATGTCAGTGATACCATTTAGGAAGCAAGATTGTGACCACAATGCTTCTGATCGGGTTGAAACGATCTTCTAATGTATTTGCGGCTGAAATGCCAACTCATCTGTAGCCTACATATTTGCTGGTCCAAAAAGCATATTTTTTTGAGTGGGCTACTTTGTTTCCGGATCAATGCATTGAAAGATAACGTCACTTAACTGTCAAGGTCTACTATATCTAACTGTTAATTTGTGATGCGTTCAACTTTGGATGCCTTCATATAGTTATATTGATTTATTCTCGCTTTGAGTTGATTTCAAACCTTCATAATACCTCCTTTTTTAAAGTAGTATTTTACTCAAACTCCTGTCGGTCCACCATTCTTTTACTTTGCACATACAGGTCCCTTTTGCTCTTACTTGATTTTGGGCATCAGGAGACTGAAAGCAATAGGCTGTGTCTTGAGTACTTGAATGCTGTTGTTTTGAACTGTATTCGAACGGGGGCCCTTTAAAACCATAGACCTCGTTTAACTTCTCTCTCCACAGTAAAGGGATACACACGGAAGGCAGCAGCTTTGGAGGCCATGAAAGATTTCACTAAAGCGATGGTTGCCTACGAGAAGGCTCTGGAGCTTGACTCTACCTCCAAGGTACAGTATGACAGATTTATATTGGTACACTAGCAGGATCTCCTTTACTCTATTTTAACAAACATAACGCAACGGTAAATCTAAGTGCTGGCAGTAGCGTTATAGGTCCGCGGGGGTGTGTCAGAAATATTTTAGTAGTTTTCACAGCCAGTTATTATGAGCACAATCGCTGTTGGTGGTGCGAAAGAGCTGGGTTCTGATGAATAAACAAGTTGTAGGTGTGACGAGGGCTTGGCCACTCACTGGTCAGTCAAGGTGTTCCATGGCTTAATACTGCATGTGCTCGTCTCAAGCTCTGTAGGTTATTGACGGGCTATATGTTGTCAATCAATTTCAAATCGGCTGCGGGCACGGAATTTTCTCGTCCTAGTCCACTGTGGACTGATATGACAGTTTATTTAATAGCATAGGCTACAGTAACAAGTAATTAAAATAAAAAAACATCCAGTGTTGATCACTACTGGCTGTAAGCGAACAAGTAATGCGCGTTTGGAGCAATACTAGTGGCTGTATCCAAGGCTCAGCCAATCGTTCACATAACAACAGAATGCAGAGCAGCACTCGACTGAAGAAAGAAGAGACAACTAATTTACTAGTTACAGCATAAGTGCGCGCTAACTCACTTTTGTACATCACTCTGGTCCGTACAATTGACCTTTATTTTAGTGGCCCCAAAAAACGTAATACTTCTAGATCAACTGTAATATCAATACCATTGTAAAGCACAATTTCTCCCCTTTCCAACAAAATCAATGACGAGACCTTCATGATGCCCATCTCTACATGATTCAAGAAGGCAATGAGCTCCGTCTGGTCTTTTTAAAAACGGTGTGTGGGGAAGCTAAACCTAATGCGTGGTAGTGAGAAGGACAGATGTCGTGTGGGAAAATTGCCTTTTTTCACTCGATCTGTCCAACTTATCACTTTATAGTGTTTTATTTACATTTTAGAGGCGATAAAGAGTTTATCATGTGTCGTTACATACCTATTTTAAGGTTTGTGTCGAATTTGAATCGGGTATTTAAGGGCAGCGCTAAAGTGATCTTCAGAAGTAAACAGCGGCTTTTGAGAGTCATGATAGCTTGCCGTGATGACGCAAAAAATGACTAGGTATCCCACCTTACCCCCGTCACTGTCCATTGTTTTTAAATGGTGAGAGAAGTGCTACACCTGGTGGAGAGAGGCTGTAAGCAGAATTAGTTGCTTTATGCGTGCTGCATGTTACGCCATGACACGTCACGATGTAACGTACAGCGTCAGTTTTTTTTCAACTTTTCTCCTATACTATAGAGCCATTACCATGTCAGTCAACGCTTGAATAGAAACCTTGTTCACACCCCAGATTTTGATGTCAACACAGTCGCTACAGTCCCATTCGTTTTCTTTGCAGCCTCGTTTGAATGTCGCGGTTGCGCACATTTGTACGGAATGGGGTTAGCGTACGTTACGTCATGAGCTGTAACTGAATAACAACTGGCATTTGGAAAGTTTGAGGTGAGGGAGAAAGTATGGTGGAACAAGTATTAGCATTGTTAAGTATCTTGCTAGCTGGATTGAATTATCCGTTAGCTAGCCAGAGTAATGTTGAGCAACGTTAGCCAATTTAACGGATCAAATAATTGAGTTTATGGTGTGAAATTAGCTTGCTAATAAAGTCAGATGAGCTAACATTAGTAACCTAACCAATTCGCTATAGTATTAACTGGTATACGACTCCTTGCCCTTCCTCAAGTTCTAACTCGTTAGTTGCTTACTGGACCCTGGCAATCTGTGTGAAACGAACTAACCCACTATCTGTTAAGGGGTAGCTCTGTTTTTTTTCAATTTTTGCCTAAAATGACACCCAAATCTAACTGCATGTAGCTCAGGCCCTGAAGCAAGGATATGCATATTATTGGTACCATTTGAAAGGAAACACTTCGGAGTTTGTGGAAATGTGAATTGAATGTAGGAGAATATAACACAATAGATCTGGTACCACCATCTTTGAAATGCAACAAAGGTCCCTATTCTAACCATCACTCTGGTTGTAATTCCAATGGTGTCTACAAGATGACAGCAGTGTATGTGCAAGGTTTCAGATGGATAACTTGAAGTATGAGCGAGCTACATGACATTTAGTGTGAAGTCACCCAGGTACATTAGGGTAAATCGTGAAGGAGACATTTGCATTCATATAAAAAAAAAATCTGCAAGAATATCGTCAAATCTGTAAACTTGGACTTTGATTTGGCTTTTCCAGTATTAGTAGCCATATTATAAGTTCAACTTTTGCAAAACAACCAGTTTTCATAACTCTGAATATTCTTATCATTTTTGTCCAAAAGGAAAAGGCATGCTGTCGCACATGGTTAGCAGCTACATTTTCCAGATACTCCCGTAAAGCCCAGCTCATTGGCTATCTAGCTCGCATTGTTTCACCCCGATTGGAGCTTATTTGACAAAGTTAGAGTCGATCAAGTGAAGACCACCCTCGTCATCGGCGTGCCATGAAGGCATCGCTCTCTGACCAAATTTGGTGTCCTATAGGATATACTACACCCCTAATGATATAGTGAAGTCTGGTTACATTCTAGGATCTCTGAGGAATACATACAAATGTGATTTGACTGGTTGAAACAACGTTTCGATTTTCACCGATTCCTTTCTTTGCAAATTGAACGAGTGGAAATACAAAATCGATCATATTTTATCTAACAAAACGACACTTCATGTTATCTCTGGGACCCTTTGGAGGATAAATCAGAACAAGATTTCAGAATATATATTTCACCTTCAGAGGTGAATTTATCAAACCTATCGCGGTGGAAAAAGTGTTTTGATGTTAGGAGCTCTCAAACAATAGCATGCCATTTTTTTCGCAGTAAAAGCTTCTGTAAATTGGACAGTGCAGTTATATTAACAAGAATTTAAGCTTTCAGCTGATATAAGACACAGTGCCTTGCGAAAGTATTCGGCCCCCTTGAACTTTTCGACCTTTTGCCACATTTCAGGCTTCAAACATAAAGATATAAAACTGTATTTTTTTGTGAAGAATCAACAACAAGTGGGACACAATCATGAAGTGGAACGACATTTATTGGATATTTCAAACTTTTTTAACAAATCAAAAACTGAAAAATTGGGGGTGCAAAATTATTCAGCCCCCTTAAGTTAACCTGTTGCATCGAGCCATCCCGGATCCGGGATCGTGAATACAGCCTCAACCTCATTACCATAACGCAATGTTAACTATTCATGAAAATCGCAAATGAAATGAAATTAATATGCTAGCTCTCAAGCTTAGCCTTTTGTTAACAACACATGTCAGATTTTCAAAATATGCTTCTCAACCTTAGGAAAACAAGCATTTGTGTAACAGTATTCATAGCTATTCATAGCTAGCGTAGCATTTAGCGTTAGCAATTCAGCAGGAAACATTTCCACAAAAACCAGAAAAGCATTCAAATAAAATAATTTACCTTTGAAGAACTTCAGATGTTTTCAATGAGGAGAGACTGTTAGATAGCAAATGTTCAGTTTTTCCAAAAATAATATTTGTTTAGGAGAAATCGCTCCGTTTGGTGCGTCACGTTTGGCTACCAAAAAAACCCGAAAATTCAGTCATCTAAATGTCCAACTTTTTTCCAAATTAACTCCATAATATCGACTGAAACATGGCAAACGTTGTTTAGAACCAATCCTCAAGGTTCTTTTTCACATATCTCTTCGATGATACATCGATCGTCGAAGTGTGCTTTCCCTCTGAATCCCAGGAGAAATTGCCCACAACTGAAGATTACGCGCTGATTTACACAAAGGACACCAGGTGGACACCTGGTAAATGTAGTCTCTTATGGCCAATCTTCCAATGATATGCCTACAAATACGTCACAATGCTGCAGACACCTTGGAGAAACGATAGGAAGGGCAGGCTCATTCCCGGCGCATTCACAGCCATATAAGGAGACAATAGAAAACAGAGCTTCGAAAATTCTGCCCATTTCCTGGTTAAAGTATAATCTTGGTTTCGCCTGTAACATGAGTTCTGTGGCACCCACAGATAATATCTTTGCAGTTCTGGAAACCTTAGTGTTTTCTTTCCAAAGCTGCCAATTATATGCATAGTCGGGCATCTTTTCATGACAAAATATTGCGCTTAAAACGGGCATGTTTTTTTATCCAATAATGACATACTGCCCCTAGAGGTTCAAGAGGTTAATACTTTGTAGCGCCACCTTTTGCTGCGATTACAGCTGTAAGTCGCTTGGTATGTCTCTATCAGTTTTGCACATCAAGAGACTGACATTTTTTCCCATTCCTCCTTGCAAAACAGCTCGAGCTCAGTGAGGTTGGATGGAGAGCATTTGTGAACAGCAGTTTTCAGTTCTTTCCACAGATTCTCGATTGGATTCAGGTCTGGACTTTGACTTGGCCATTCTAACACCTGGATATGTTTATTTTTGAACCATTCCATTGTAGATTTTGCTTTATGTTTTGGATCATTGTCTTGTTGGAAGACAAATCTCCGTCCCAGTCTCAGGTCTTTTGCAGACTCTGTCAGGTTTTCTTCCAGAATGGTCCTGTATTTGGCTCCATCCATCTTCCCATCAATTTTAATCTTCCCTGTCCCTGCTGAAGAAAAGCAGGCCCAAACCATGATGCTGCCACCACCATGTTTGGCAGTGGGGATAGTGTGTTCAGGGTGATGAGCTGTGACCAGAGCACCTTCTTCCACATGTTTGGTGTGTCTCCCAGGTGGCTTGTGGCAAACTTTAATTGACACTTTTATGGATATCTTTAAGAAATGGCTTTCTTCTTGCCACTCTTCCATAAAGGCCAGATTTGTGCAATATACGACTGATTGTTGTCCTATGGACAGAGTCTCCCACCTCAGCTGTAGATCTCTGCAGTTCATCCAGAGTGATCGTGGGCCTCTTGGCTGCATCTCTGATCAGTCTTCTCCTTGTATGAGCTGAAAGTTTAGAGGGACGGCCAGGTCTTGGTAGATTTGCAGTGGTCTGATACTCCTTCCATTTCAATATTATCGCTTGCACAGTGCTCCTTGGGATGTTTAAAGCTTGGGAAATCTTTTTGTATCCAAATCCGGCTTTAAACTTCTTCAGAACAGTATCTCGGACCTGCCTGGTGTGTTCCTTGTTCTTCATGATGCTCTCTGCGCTTTTAACGGACCTCTGAGACTATCACAGTGCAGGTGCATTTATACAGAGACTTGACACACAGGTGGATTGTACACACAGGTGGATTGTATTTATCATCATTAGTCATTTAGGTCAACATTGGATCATTCAGAGATCCTCACTGAACTTCTGGAGAGAGTTTGCTGCACTGAAAGTAAAGGGGCTGAGTAAGTTTGCACGCCAAATTTTTCAGTTTTTGATTTGTTAAAAAAGTTTGAAATATCCAATAAATGTCGTTCCACTTCATGATTGTGTCCCACTTGTTGTTGATTCTTCACAAAAAAATACAGTTTTATATCTTTATGTTTGAAGCCTGAAATGTGGCAAAAGGTCGCAAAGTTCAAGGGGGCCGAATACTTTCGCAAGGCACTGTATGTAAGACACTTAAATGTTTTCCCTCAACAGTATGTGGTTAAGCTGGATGCCACTGTAGAGTTGAAAGGAACACCACACACTTCCCTCTTCTTCAATACAGTGGATAAAAAGGGGTATGCAAGGGTACTCTCTGCCTGAAAGAGATCTATTATGCTGACAAAGGGTATCATGCTCTACTGGCACATTGTACAGTAGAACAGATGTCCACAGGCAGAAAGTGTATAATGTGCAGTGTAGCCCAAAGACATAGTTTTTGTTGTGTTGAACTTGACCTTAACACGTGTGAGTGAGGAGGGGATTATAATTTATAATAAATCTCAGTGACCTTTATTTTTGCGCACATGTAGCCTTGTGCACTTGATTGATGTCTACTATAGTGGCCACGATAATAGAGCAAAAATAGAATGCCTGTTTGTTTCATTCTATTTCTACTTTAAAATGTTTTTTTTCCCCCAAGTGCAATATGTAGATGTGTGTGGTCACAAGCGTTCTATTACAAAGGCTGTCATGGCTAACTGCAATAATGTATTGTGTTTTTTTTCTCAAGACTTGAGCGTCATTTGCAGTAAAGTCTAGGAAACAAATAACATCGGGTTGTTTTCTTAGCATTTTTTAGCTGTGAGTTAGGTTCACATGAACCACTTTTTATTTTACACAGACTGATCATGTAGATCATATTCTTTTGTTTAATTAGTTAAAACCTGCATTTCCCCCCTAGCAGGGATCTTTTTGCATGTTTCAGTGCAAAAAAAAGTGTCACGTTTTTGGGCCCTCGGCAGTTTATATCCCTGTCTATTCCATGTGTGTCGCGGCTGGATAGGCTGCGCTTCTGTTGTCAAAATCCATGCGTTCCCTCTCAGACCAGCTTTCGGTTGGTGTTAAATACCCCCACCAGTGCATGCTGAAATTGGTACTTTGGCGCATGATTGTTAAGGACACACCTTTAGATATTTCCACCCCTCCCACCTCAGCGCAAGCGAGCTCATTATAAAACAAGTAAAAACAAATCCTGGCACTAGGGTTTGAAATGAGGAGTGCTGGCTTTAACTGGTTGAAAATTGCAAACTAACGTGCGTTTGACAATTGCGCCGACTTAACGGCGAAAGTAGAGCCCTAGAAATATCTAAATATGACTCCATGGCTTTTAGTTCGTCTACCTTTTTTTTTTTTTTTTGTTGGTGTCACTGACCAAGCTGAGGCTAACCGTTGAACTATCTGGCTCCATTCTGGGTGCAGGAGGCCACAGAGGGCATTCAGCGCTGCCTGATGAGCCAGCACGTGAGGAACGACGACAGTCCAGAGGATGTGAAGAGGAGGGCCATGGCTGACCCGGAAGTGCAGCAGATCATGAGTGACCCAGCCATGCGCATGATCCTGGAGCAGATGCAGAAGGATCCACAGGCACTCAGCGAGTAAGCGGGCCAGCTCTATGCATCATCACACGCACATGTACACACTCACTACACAGTATACAGCACATGCACCATAATCACACACTAATTGGCTTTTATAAATTGGTTTTCCCTCCCTTATTTCTCCCTCTCAGTCACCTTAAGAATCCAGGCATTGCTCAGAAGATCCAGAAACTGATAGATGTGGGACTTATAGCCATCCGGTGATGAGTAAGGAGAAAACAGGCCCAGATCCATGAAGAACAGCAAGACCACAGTGGATCAAGATTCCGTTCCCTCCAGTTATAACAACACCCCCCTCTCCCTCCCACCCTCAAAATTATAATGTACGCCATCTTACCGAAACTTCAACCAACAAAGGGTTTCATTTTTACTTTGTCCATCTTATAGCCTTAATGAAATTGTACTTAATCTATTCCTCATCAGAGAACTTTCTGAAACAAATAATTGAATTAGGAAAAGGTATCAAAGCCCTGTTGAAGTAGCTGAAGACAAGGCTAGAGCTTTGTTTGGTACGATGATACTCCAGCTAATAACAAAAGTACTTCAGCTAATAACAAAATAAGTTATGCTCTATTTTGTGGTCTCTGTTGGGTGTTCGAACAATGTCAAGGTGCAATATGACTGCTTCGTTTTTCACTTCCTTTGCGTATTTAAAACTGCCGGTTCCTGCTTGGATCAGATAGCCAGTCAATATCTATGTAGGGCGCCTGACTATGATGACCCCCCCCAGGATATCTTTCATAACTTGAGGTCAATGTAGTTTTGCTACCGGTGTACAGAGACGGGCTTACAATCTCACATTACTGTGCTTTCCAGATCTTTAGAATGAAATGTTGTTCGGTCTTGTAAGTACTGATCTTGGGATCAGGTGTTCAAACTGGATTAAAGGTGATTGAACGTTGAATCTCTTCTCCCTTCATTAATTAAACCCCTTTGACTGACAATAACAGAGCTGGGAGAAGTAGCCTCTGTAGTTGGTGTTTTGTATAAAAGCTCTTCTACTTCACATGGCGCACAAAATGGCTGCTAGCCAACAACCGCAGGACACCGTTTCCTGAAGGTCTGCGACGTCATACCCATGGATGTTTTGTCTTGTTTCAAAGAGTAATGGGGGGAGGATTGTGTTTAAGATATATGTACCGGTCCCTTCAAGCTTTTATTTTTTTAAATTTTCATTTCAGCGTCTCACCAAAGCCATTGGTCTGCTGGAGTTCATGACACCGGATGCCACTAAATTGAACTAGAGTAGAAATATGGGAGATTTTATCATATTTTAGTCCTATGATTACACAACTCGCCCATTCTCAGAAGTGGCACTCTCACACATGATGTTAGTCACACACAAAGTTAATCACATGGTGTACAAGTGAAATTAATCCTGTTATGCAAAATGTATCTCAATGTAAACTCAGCAAAAAAAGAAACGTCCCTTTTTCAGGACCCTGTCTTTCAAAGAATTTGTCAAATTCCAAATAACTTCACAGATCTTCATTGTAAAGGGTTTAAACTGTTTGTCATGCTTGTTCAATGAACCATATACAATTAATGAACATGCACCTGTGGAACGGTTGTTAAGACACTAACAGCTTACAGACAGACGGTAGTCAAGGTCACAGTTATGAAAACTTAGGACGCTATAAAGAGGCCTTTCTACTGACTCTGAAAAACACCAAAAGAAAGATGCCCAGGGTCCCAGCTTGAACGTGCCTTAGGCATGCTGCAAGGAGGTATGAGGACTGCATATGTGACCAGGGCAATAAATTGCAATGTCCGTACTGTGGGACGCCTAAGACAGCGCTACAGGAAGACAGGACGGACAGCTGATCATCCTTGCAGTGGCAGACCACGTGTAACAACACCTGCACAGAATCGGTACATCCGAACATCACACCTGCGGGACCAGGTACAGGATGGCAACAACAACTGCTTGAGTTATACCAGGGCCACACAATCCCTCCATCAGTGCTCAGACTGTCCGCAATAGGCTGAGAGAGGCTGGACTGAGGGCTTGTATGCCTGTTGTAATTCAGGTCCTAACCAGACATCACCGGCAACAACATTGCCTATGAGCACAAACCCACCGTTGCTGGACCAGACAGGACTGGCAAAAAGTGCTCTACTGACGTGTCGCAGTTTTGTCTCACCAGGGGGTGATGATCAGATTTGTGTTTATCATCGATGGAATGATTGTTACACTGAGGCCTGTACTCTGAAGCACGATCGATTTGGAGGTGAAGGGTCCGTCATGGTCTGGGGCGGTGTGTCACAGCATCATCGGACTGAGCTTGTTGTCATTGCAGGCAATCTCAACGCTGTGCGTTACAGGGAAGACCTCCTCCCTCATGTGTTACCTTTCCTGCAGGCTCATCCTGACATGACCCTCCAGCATGACAATGCCACCAGCCATACTGCCCGTTCTGTGCGTGATTTCCTGCAAGACAGGAATGTCAGTGTTCTGCCATGGCCAGCGAAGAGCCCGGATCTCAATCCTATTGAGCACATCTGGGGCCTGTTGGATCGGAGGGTGAGGGCTAGGGCCATTCCCCCAGAAATATCCAGGAATTTGCAGGTGCCTTGGTGGAAGAGTGGGGTAACATCTCATCGCAAGAACGGGCAAATCTGGCGCAGTCCATGAGGAGGAGCTACATTACAGTAGTTAATGCAGCTGGTGGCCACACCAGATACTGACTGTTACTTTTGATTTTGACCCCCCCTTTGGGGCTTTTCGTACTGCTTGGTTTAAAAAAAAGTTACCGTTCTTTCTAAATGTACGGAAAGTATTTCCCTAATGCCCTGAAAACGAACCTTGCATCTCATGATGAACCTGTAATTGATCACTAGAGGGTCTTCCTCAGGAGTGTCTAAACTCCACCAACCCATTAACAGACTATGTTAGTGATGCACTAGAACTTTGGTATCATTTTTTCCAGTAGTTTTGTAAGTAGTGCTCGAGTCAAAAACGTGTCCCTGAACATTGTGTGCTACGTCATCCATTTCGTATGATATGTTACGTCCTGCATAAAATATGTTGCAATTTCCAATTCGTACAATATTTTAAATGTAGAAGAGTGTTTAAAATCCTGGATTGCATCTTTAACTATCAATTTTTTTCTCTCCAATTTTTTTTGTAGAATATACATTTTTTAGATGGCAACTAATCAAGTTGTTCTTATAACTATCCCAATACCAATATGTGTTTACACATATGGAAAATGATTCTTGCATGTTTGTCAAAACAATAGTTGCTCAGCAACAGTATCTGATAACTCCCCCTTTAAAACAACCACCTACAGCCCTGATGGTATGTGAAAGAGGAACAGTCCTCTATCTCTTGACATTTTACACAGGATATGACCGCAGCCACAAAGACCGAGAGGGAGATAGACAGGAGGAAGTGACCGAGATATTTCACAAGCTGCAATGACCACCCAACAGTGGTAGAGACTGAGGGCACCTGGTGTTTGACTCTAAAGAACATTTGGTTTGGGACTACAACTAGGTAAGGGAACAACAATGTCCTCCCGGGGCAGAGACTATAGAGACACTGATAGAGATACTCTATGAAAATGGAGACAGACAGGGTGATGTTGAGGCACAGGCCAGTAATAGAATTGGGTTGCCTAAGATTTGACCTGTAGTTTGATTCAGGGCATTACCATGTTCCCCAGTTTTGTCTGTTTATAAATAACCGTACACTATCAGAGTTCAGCATTTTACTTTACTTTTTGCTTTAATTGAAAAAATGTGTTAATGTGTGTTACTATCTTTAATGTGGCATAACCCGATGGTTGTATTATCACATTGTAATACAGCGACTTCAAACGAGAGTTTATTGTTAAAGCCATAATGTAGCATCACTTATCACAATTAATACCAATAATAAAAGATGAGTGCTATATTTTCCCTCTGTAAGTATGGCTGCTTGGGATCTGTCTGTGACAGTGGAGGAGCTTGGCCTTGAGGCTACACCCTTCAAAGTTAGCGTGACCTCAGACCTGCACATTGGTGGTGTCTATTCAGAATTGTGGAGAAGACACGCGAGTTCCCTACCAACATACACTTCAACTTCCATCTTGGGACTATATTTAAGATACAGTATATTTTTAGATTGCATATGAGTATCTATTTTGTTATTTCTCAGGCTTGTTGATATCTTTTAATCGTGGGGTGTAGTAAGTGATTATAGACGTACTCCACAATCTGTAAATCAGAACATGAATATTGATTTCAAAACAAGATTCAAAGTGTCTATGAGACACGCCATAAATGTGTTAATATAAAGCAGTGACAGACTCCTCTGTCCACCCCAGAGATAAAGCAGGACTGGTCAGACCATGCCCTGTGGTGGGAGCAGAAGCAGCAGTAGCTGCTCCAGCTCTCGTGTACTCTTGAGTGGTATGAGATCCATGCCGATGTTCGCCTGAGCCCCTCCCCCAGCACAAGACCCTGACACTGGGCCTACACAACGGGACCACTCTGAGGCTTCAGGCCTGCTTCTCTCGTCCAGTCTTCCAAACTGTTATGGGGGTCTGTCGTCTGCTGAGTAAGTACATGTATGAGGAGTTCCTACCTAAATAAAAGTAAGAAGTTATTGTTGCAGATATTATTGTAATTGGAACACATAAAAGCGGAACATTATCTACAGTAACAAACATTATACAACATCAGGTACAATAACTAAATTCCCCTGTTACACCTGGACGCATCAATTAAGATTACATGGGTACTATCCTATGGAACCGCTGGTGGAAATTAAGGAGAGAAACAACCAAATATAATAAGGCAACAGGGGGTGCAGAGGCTACATTAAGTTCTCAGCAGAGAGGTTACTCTCAAAGTAGTTGAGGAATGGCTGCCAGACCTTGTAAAACTAACTATTGAGTGGAGCCACGGGTGAAATATTTTAGCTTTGAGATAGGCCATAACATTCCATAACCCAGTGAGCATGTGATGGCTTGGTATCGGACTTCCAATTAAAAACAAGAAGGCATAAAAATTGTGGTGAAGTCAATGATGTATATAAACCCTGGATTGCTGATGCTACGTATGTATTGGCCAATTAGTTATATAGGAAACAAAATATTCTGGTAAATGTTTTTATACACTGAACAAAAATATAAACGCAACGTGTAACAAATTAAAAGACTTTACTGAGTTACAGTTCACATAAGCAAATCAGTCCATTAAAATAAATTCAATAGGCCCTAATCTACTGTGTGGATTTCACATTTCTGGGAATACAGATATGCATCTAATGGTCACAGATACCTTTAAAAAAATGTCTTCAATGGCTTTGTGAACACCATCTACTGCATCTTGCCTATGCCGTTCTGTACCATCACTCATTCATGTATCTTTATGTACATATTCTTTATCCCTTTACACTTGTGTGTATAAGGTAGTAGTTGTGGAATTGTTAGGTTAGATTACTCGTTTGTTATTACTGCATTGTCGGAACTAGAAGCACAAGCATTTCTCTACACTCGCATTGACATCTGCTAACCATGTGTATGTGACAAATAAAATGTGATTTGAAGTTGCTGGATATTGGCGGGAACAGGAACGCGCTGCTGTACACGTCGATCCAGAGCATCCCAAACATGCTCAATGGATAACATGTCTGGTGAGTATGCAGGCCATGAAAAAACTGGGCCATTTTCAGCTTCCAGGAATTGTGCACAGATTCTCATGACATGGGACCGTGCATTATCATGCTGAAACGTGAGGTGATGGCGGCAGATGATTGACACGACAATGGGCCTCAGGATCTCATCAAGGTATCTCTGTGCATTCAAATTGCCATTGATAAAATGTAAAATGCCTGTCCATATCATAACCCCACCGCCACCATGGGGCACTCTGTTTACAATGTTGACATCAGCAAACTGCATGCCCACATGACACCATCTGTCCTGTACAGTTGAAACCGGGATTCATACTTGAAGAGCACACTTCTCCACCATGCCAGTGGTCATCGTAGGTGAGCATTTGTCCACTGAAGTGGGTTACATTGCCGAACTTCGGTCAGGTCAAGACCCTGGGTAGGATGACGAGCAGGCAGATGAGCTTCCCTGAGACGGTTTATGACAGTTTGTGCAGAAGTTCTTTGGTTGTGCAAACCCACAGTTTCATCAGCTGTCTGGGTGATTGGTCTCAGACCATCCCACATGTGAAGAAGTCGCATGTGGAGGTGCTGGGCTGGCGTGGTTACACGTGGTCTGCGATTGTGAGGCCGGTTGGATGTACTGCCAAATTTGCTGTTTAATCAGCTTCTTGATATGCCACACCTGTCAGATACTCACTAACCGGGATGTAAACAAATTTGTGCACAAAATTCAAGCAAAATAAGGTTTTTGAACATATGGAACATTTCTGGGATCTTTTATTTCAGCACATTAAACATGGGACTAACACTTTACTTTTTATATTTTTAGATCACATAATATGTGTACGTTTTTTCATGTATTATTTGTTTGTTTAATATAATGTAAAAGTATGCATTAAGGTGTCCAATAGAATAAACGTGGCAAAAACAAATAGACATTAATAAAGGCATTTCCATAGCTTGATGGGGGAGTGCCAAGATGGAGGCGCGGTGGCTTCAAAACAGCGCTGTCTGTCAGAAATCTAGTGTATATATAAAACATTGAGTAAAATAGACAAAATAAAAATTAACATTCTTCCACATATTTTTACATTTTATTTAACCAGTTAGGCCAGTTGAGAACAAGTTATCATTTACAAATGCGACCTGGCCAAGATAATGCAAAGCAGTGTGATTTAAAAACAACAACACAGTTACACATAAACAAACGTACAGTCAATAATACAATATAAAATCTATGTACAGTGTGTTAAAATGTAGTAGAGTTGGGAGGTAAGGCAATAAATAGGCCATAGAGGCAAAATAATTACAATTTAGTATTAACACTGTGTGTGATAGATGTGCAGATGATGATGTGCAAGTTGAGATTCTGGGGTGCAAAAGAGCAAGAGGATAAATAGCAATATGGGGATGAGGTAGTTGGGTGTGCTATTTCCAGATTGGCTGTGTACAGTGATCGGTAAGCTGCTCCGACAGCTGATGCTTAAAGTTAGAGAGGGAGATATAAGACTCCAGCTTCAGTGATTTTTGCAATTCGTTCCAGTCATTGGCAGCAGAGAACTGGAAGGAAAGGCGGCCAATGAAGTGTTGGCTTTGGGGATGACCAGTGAAATATACCTGCTACAGGTGGGTGTTGCTGGTGACCAGTGTGCTGAGATAAGGCGGGGCTTTACCTAGCAAAGACTTAGATGACCTGGAGCCAGTGGGTTTGGCAACAATTATGTAGTGAGGGCCAGCCAACGAGAGCATACAGGTCGCAGTGGTGGGTAGTATATGGTGCTTTGGTGACAAAACGGATGTCACTGTATTAGACTACATCCAGTTTGCTGAGTAGAGTGTTGGAGGCTATTTTGTAAATGACATCGCCGAAGTCAAGGATCAGTAGGATAGTCAGTTTTACGAGGGTATATTTGGCAGCATGAGTGAAGGAGGCTTTGCTGTGAAATTGGAAGCTGATACTAGATTTAATTTTGGATTGGAGATGCTTAATGTGAGTCTGGAAGGAGAGTTTACAGTCTAACCAGACACCTAGATATTTGTAGTTGTCCACATATTCTAAGTCAGAACCGTCCAGAGTAGTGATGCTAGTCGGGCGGGCGTGGGCAGTAATCGGTTGAAGAGCATGCATTTAGTTTCACTAGCATTTAAAAGCAGTTGGAGGCCACGGAAGGAGTATGGATTTTGTATGGCATTGAAGCTTGTTTGGAGGTTTGTTAACACAGTGTCCAAAGAAGGGCCAGATGTATACAGAATGGTGTCGTCTGCGTAGAGTTGGATCAGAGAATCACCAGCAGCAAGAGCGACATCATTGATATATACTGAGAAAAGAGTCAGCCTGAGAATTGAACCCTGTGGCACACCCATAGAGACAGCAACAGGTCCAGACAACAGACCCTCCGATTTGACACAATGAACTCTGTCTGTGAAGTAGTTGGTGAACAAGGCGAGTCAGTCATTTGAGAAGCCAAGGCTATTGAGTCTGCCGATAAAAATGCGGTGATTGACTGAGACAAAAGCCTTGGCCAGGTCGCTGAAAACGGCTGCACAGTACAGTCTTTTATCGATGGTGGTTATGATATCATTTAGGACCTTGATCGTGGCTGAGGTGTACCAATGACCAGCTCGGAAACCAGATTGCATAGTGGAGAATGTGCGGTGGGATTTGAAATGGTCGGTGATCTGTTTGTTAATTTGGCTTTCAAAGATTTTAGAAAGGCATGGCAGGATGGATATATGTCTATAACAGTTTGGGTCTAGAGTGTCTCCCCTTTGAAGAAGGGGATGACCACGGCAGCTTTCCAATCTTTGTGGATCTCAGACGATGCGAAAGGTTGAACAGGCTAGTAATAACGGTTGCAACAATTTCGGTGGATAATTTTAGAAAGAGAGGGTCCAGATTGTCTAGCCCAGCTATAACATACCTCCCCAGTGTAATCCCTCTCCCCTTTTCAGGAGAATGGTTCAAGAAGTTCATTACTTTTTTCAGGAAGTTTCATTGGCGAGAGAAACAAACCCCCTTGAGTCAGCCATTCAAAATGATCAATGGACAGAAATAGAGGTGGCCTGGGCCTTCCTGATATTCAGAAAAAACAATTGGTTATTTATTGCAAGGTACCCTCTTAAATGGGCTTATAACAACAATCCCACTCCTTGGGAGGTCATAGAACAAGAGGTCTTTGACATTAACAAATGTTCGTTGTCTCTTCGGGCCCTGTGGTACAATCCAAAGTACTGGGAAGGGATAAAGAATCCCATTTTAAAATCTTTCTGTGAGATTATACATACATACATACAATTTTTAGCTGTGTTGGAATCATTCACCCCAAGCCCCTCTTTGGTAAAATTGGGGTTTGTTGAATAATGGAAAACATTGTGGTAAATAGAGAATTTATTTGATGAGAACAATATGGGATCATTTGAACAAATCAGAAATTAATGACATTTTCCCAATAAAGTCTTCCTACTCTACTTACAAATAAGGTCACATTTTTCTAAACATGTGGGAGAGAAGATCTCCAAAGTCTACTGAATTGGAAAACTGAAATGTTAAGTACAATAGTCACTTAGCTAATCAATTTGATCAAATCCTTTCTCACTCCAGATCTTGTGTATGCCACGTGTAGAATTGTGCTGGGAGAATGATTTAGGTGTCCACCTTTCTTCTGAAACATGGGAACATATCTGGAAAAAAATTATGTTTTGAATAATTGTATCCATTTCAAATTTCTGTATAGAGAATATTTGACCCCTAGGAAATTGAAACTCATGCAACCTTCTGTGTCTGAAAAATGTTGGCACTGTTGTAGGGGCTATGGACAACTTATACATATGGTCTGGAAATGACCTAAATGAATTCGATATTAGTCCATGGTATTGAAATAATTTTTAGTCATTACCGGAATACAGGAATACAGTGCATTTGGAAAGTATTCAGATCCCTCAACTTTTTTCCACATGTTGTTATGTTTACAGTTTTTTTCTAAAATTGATTAAATATTTTTTCCCCCTTATCAATCTACACACAATACCAGATGATTACAAAGCAAAAACAGGCTTTCAGAAATTTTTGCAAATGTATTAAAAATAAAAAACTGAAATACCTTATTGACATAAGTATTCAGAACCTTTACTCAGAAATCTCACCTCCAATCTCACCTCCCATGAATGCTTTACATTGTCAAGAGTGGGGCATATCATATTCTGAATAATGTCATACACCATAGAAAGACTGTATGTCCCTTTACATGCGGATCCAGGTTCAAACATTCATCAAGCCAGCTGGTGGGTGGGAGAGATGGGAAAGAAATCTTTTTTGTAAAGTTGCGAATCTGCAAGTACCTGAAGAAGTGCATCTGGGCTATACCGAGCTCTCTAACTAGAGGTTTATTGTTGCAGGTGTTAATCAGTATTCCCTCGCACTGCTCATTCTCAGACATGCGTCACCCAGAGGAGCGGTCGTTGTTACGGCCGGTGGAGGAGAAGAAAAAGAAGAAAGACACGGAGGAGGAAGTAGTAGTATATGATCTAACAAGCCTTCGTATCTCATCAGGTAGGTCCAGTGGAATTGGTGGTACACATCAAATTTCAAAATGGATGGGCAACATTAAGTACAATAGCTTTCGCTGTACAGTACATATCAAATGTCATGTAACATATCCTAACTGCATGTGTAATAACGACAGGTCCAGCTCACACCCTGTCCAATGGCATGCCTGTGCACTTTGCTGACTCACCCCAGACTGAGGCTGTGTATAAGATGTTGTCTGTCAGCCTACCTGCTCCTGAGGCTATCACCAAGATGCCCCGTGCAGGAGCATGAGTGCAGGAGCATGACAGGTAGGCCTGCAACATGCTTTCTGAGGGGCTATCGATTATTTCCTTCTTCTACCTCATGGTGGCCATGAACTGTGCTGTGTGTAATCGGTCACTTTATCTACCTTGTCTCCGTCTCCAGTATGACGCAGTCCGTCTGACCCAGATGTTTGAGCAGGCTCGCTGGGCCATCTTGTTGGAGGATGTTGCCTGCACAGAGGAAGAGATGATGCTCTTTGCTGCCCTTCAGGTAAACAAACAAGAACTGTCCCCAAAGGTTATTCTCTGTCTATGACACATAGCTTCCCTTATCTTTCACACGGTTATACATTTGTGCGTGTGCTATCCTCAGGACCAGATTGGTAAAGGTGTCTCTGTCAGAGCCCCGGCTGATGACATCATGTCCTGCCATGGATGACATTGACTCTGCCCTTCAGTGTTTGGAGGTGAAGATGGATGCAGAGGAGAGCAGCGCTGAAGACATGCTTGTTAGTCCCTCTGATTCTCCACCATACTGTAGCAGTCTGTAATGGTGATCAGGGCTGGTTTGTAAAGGAAACAAAAAAAGTGACATGGAAAAAGTTGAATTGTAACCGCACATGACAAAAAATAGACACAGGGTTTTATCTCTTCACAGGAAACAATGAGGGTAGCACCAGAGCTGCATGACTACTTGAACATCTTCAGGTAAGATGGGTTGAGAACATACATCACTGCTGGCTGGCTGAACGCCCTCTGACTCACATCCATCTTTCTGCTTTTCCTGCCATGGATTTTAGATTGGATATCGATCACACAAGATATATGAGACTGATAGTCTGGATGAGTGTTTACAGACACACACACACACAAGCAAACACACACTAACCGCAGCTACGGTTATATTGACATGCTCACTCACACAGACATACAACTGCGTACCCTTTCCAATGTTGCTGAAAACCCTTAGAATTCTAGTTTGTTTCATCTCACTCTCTCCTAGACCAAAGAGACTGACACTAAAGGGCTATAAGCAGTTCTGGTTTACGTTCAACAACACATCCATCTCCTATTACAAGAGTAAAGAGGAGAGCCTCACGGAGCCCATTCAGCAGATGAACCTCAAAGGTCATATGTACTGACATTCACTGTGGTGAAAATGCCCACCCATGTGCACATACTCTACATTCAGACCACATTTTCACATAGAACCACAACCACACAAGTTGACACGAAGATGGTTAGTACGTAGAGCATCAGAAAGGACATTCTAGATATAATGACATTTCTTCACTGGTGACTTTATTAACAAGCCAAATGAGGTCCCATAAGGAAGTGCTGTGCTCCCCAGGCTGTGAGGTGGTCCCAGACGTTAGTGTGGCTGGTCAGAAGTTCTGCATCAGACTGCTGATTCCTGGGGCTCAGGGCATGAATGAGGTCTACCTACGCTGTGAGAATGGAAGGAACTAAATGCTCAGCTCACTCTGTTCGAAGCACTCTTCCTATAAGTAAAAAGCTATTCGAATTTGACCACTGATTAATGTACATGTATATACAGTGGGGCAAAAAAGTATTTAGTCAGCCACCAATTGTGCATGTTCTCCCACTTTTAAAAAATGAGAGAGGCCTGTAATTTTCATCATAGGTACACTTCAACTATGACGGACAAAATAAGAAAATAAAATCCAGACAATCACATTGTAGGATTTTTAAGGAATTTATTTGCAAATTATGTTGGAAAATAAGTATTTGGTCAATAACAAAAGTTTATCTCAATACTTTTTTTATATGACAGAGGTCAAATGTTTTCTGTAAGTCTTCACAAGGTTTTCACACACTGTTGCTGGTATTTTGGCCCATTCCTCCATGCAGATCTCCTCTAGAGCAGTGATGTTTTGGGGCTGTTGCTGGGCAACACAGACTTTCAACTCCCTCCAAAGATTTTCTATGGGGTTAAGATCTAGAGACTGGCTAGGCCACTCCAGGACCTTGAAATGCTTCTTACGAAGCCACTCCTTCGTTGCCCGGGCGGTGTGTTTGGGATCATTGTCATGCTGAAAGACCCAGCCACATTTCATCTTCAATGCCCTTGCTGATGGAAGGAAGTTTTCACTCAAAATCTCACGATACATGGCCCCATTCATTCTTTCATTTACACGGATCAGTCATCCTGGTCCCTTTGCAGAAAAACAGCCCCAAAGCATGATGTTTCCACCCCCATGCTTCACAGTAGGTATGGTGTTCTTTGGATGCAACTCAGCATTCTTTGTCCTTCAAACACGACGAGTTGAGTTTTTACCAAAAAGTTATATTTTGGTTTCATCTGACCATATGACATTCTCCCAATCTTCTTCTGGATCATCCAAATGCTCTCTAGCAAACTTCAGACGGGCCTGGACATGTACTGGCTTAAGCAGGGGGACACGTCTGGCACTGCAGGATTTGAGTCCCTGGTGGCGTAGTGTTTTACTGATGGTAGGCTTTGTTACTTTGGTCCCAGCTCTCTGGAGGTCATTCACTAGGTCCCCCCGTGTGGTTCTGGGATTTTTGCTCACCGTTCTTGTGATCATTTTGACCCCACGGGGTGAGATCTTGCGTGGAGCCCCAGATCGAGGGAGATTATCAGTGGTCTTGTATGTCTTCCATTTCCTAATAATTGCTGCCACAGTTGATTTCTTCAAACCAAGCTGCTTACCTATTGCAGATTCAGTCTTCCCAGCCTGGTGCAGGTCTACAATTTTGTTTCTGGTGTCCTTTGACAGCTCTTTGGTCTTGGCCATAGTGGAGTTTGGAGTGTGACTGTTTGAGGTTGTCTTTTATACTGATAACAAGTTCAAACAGGTGCCATTAATACAGGTAACGAGTGGAGGACAGAGGAGCCTCTTAAAGAAGAAGTTACAGGTCTGTGAGAGCCAGAAATCTTGCTTGTTTGTAGGTGACCAAATACTTATTTTCCACCATAATTTGCAAATAAATTCATAAAAATTCCTAAAATGTGATTTTCTGGATTTTTTTTTCTCATTTCGTCTAACATAGTTGAAGTGTACCTATGATGAAAATTACAGGCCTCTCTCATCTTTTTAAGTGGGAGAACTTGCACAATTGGTGGCTGACTAAATACTTTTTTGCCCCACTGTAACCTCAAATCAAATCAAATCAAATGTGGATATGGAAACCTGTCCCAAGGAATAGACCCAACTGCTATGAGAACAGTTTCCTCTTCAGTGTCACCCTGACCCTACATATAAATGTACTATATCTCACTATGCTATGGTTTCTTTCCATCTTTCCATATGTCCATTCCTCCCCCTTCCACTAGGAGCTGCAGTACAGCAGGTGGATGGCAGCTTGCCGTTTAGCCTCCAAGGGGAAGACCCTAGCAGACAGCTCCTTCTCTAATGAGGTGCAGAATATCCAGTCCTTCCTGGCCATGTAGCGAACCACCCCCGGGGTCAATGCTGCTCAGACTTATGACATCATCAACACACACGGCCTTGTATCCCCACGCAACCACAAAAAGTACAAGTCCAAACAGGCAAGAGTCATGTGATCTGGGCGGAACTCGAATGTATGGTAAGAGAAGCAAAAAATAAGATTCCGTCTCCAGGGATTCTAACCATTCCTCTGCTCTGTCAGCTAACTCCTCGCATCCTGGAAGCCTATCAGAATGTGGCCCAGCTCTCTCTAACAGATGCTCTCCTCAGGTTTCTTCAGATCTGGCAGGCTCTACCTGAATTCGGGGTGTGTTATCTTGTGGTGAGGTGAGTACATGTCTTTTTGTCAAATAGTCAAATTGTATTTGTCACATGCGCAGAATACAACAGGTGTAGTAGACCTTACAGTGAAATGCTCACTTACAAGCCCTTAACCAACAATGCTTTAAGAAGTTAAGAAAAAAAAGTGTTTTGCATAAAATAGATAAGTAGAAAATAAAAGTAACAAATAATGAAACAGCAGCAGTAAAATAACAAGCGAGGGTATATACAGGGGGTACCAGTACAGAGTCAATGTGCGGGGGCACCGGTCAGGCGAGGTAATTTAGGTTGTATGTACATGTAGATAGAGTTAAAGTGACTATGCATAAATTATGCATAGATTATAAACAGAGAGTAGTAGCGGTGTAACAGCCCTTTGATTAGCTGTTCAGGAGTCTTATGGCTTGGGGGTAGAAGCTGTTAAGAAGCCCTTTGGACCTCGACTTGGCGCTCCGGTACTGCTTGCCATGCGGTAGCAGAGAGAACAGTCTATGACTTGGGTGGCTGGAGTCTGACAATTTCTAGGGCTTGATATGACACTGCCTGATATAGAGGTCCTGGATGGCAGGCAGCTTGGCTCCAGTGATGTACTGGGCCGTATGCACTAACCTCTGTAATGCCTTGCGGTTGGAGGCCGAGCAGTTGCCATACCAGGCAGCGATGCAACCAGTCAGGATGCTCTAGATGGTGCAGCTGTAGAACCTTTTGAGGATCTGAGGACCCATGCCAAATCTTTTCAGTCTCCTGAGGGGGAATAGTTTACAGATATCTATCTGCCTTGTCAACATAGCACTAAATCTGATCTCACTTGAAATTACCCAAATTCGTGTATAAACACAGGTTTAAGGGATGCCGTAAAGATGAGGTCCTTGGTGTCACCAACAACCATCTCACCCGCATTGACCTCGGCACCGGAGATGTGGTGAAGACGTGGAGATACAACACCATGAAGCAGTGGAATGTCAACTGGGATATCCAGCAGCTACACGTCTCACGTTCTACCTAATTATGTTTCTTCATGTATCTCTTACTTGGTCTGTATTCTATCAAATATGTAATAATAATAATAATATTTCATTTGTAAAGGGCATTTCCCAGGCTCAATGTGCATAAGGTATAAAACAAAACACACAAAAATGAATGTGCAGGTAGAACATTCCAGAGCCGAGAGGCCATATCAAGGCCTGTCACTCATGCTGCACAGATTTGTGGACTGGTGTGACCAGGGCCTGTCACCCATGCTGCACAGATTTGTGGACTGGTGTGTCCAGGGCCTGTCACCCATGCTGCACAGATTTGTGGACTGGTGTGACCAGGGCCTGGTTTCCCGATAGCAATGGAACTTAGCCTTACGAGTATTTTAACGATGCAGCTTTCCTATAACGGCCAAAGATGTAACATGTGTTACCCAAAACACCATGCAGAGAGAACGGTCAGTCGCTACGTGCGTCATTAAGGCATGTGTCGATACTGATAGGTTCGAAAGAAAAGCAGTGCTGCTCTCAGATCCGCTTTCTCCATTTAAATTTTACCTTAATATTATTCCACAATAATGACGATGGATCAGCTCCTAGAGAGATATTATCACCTATGGCTGCAAATATTGAGGCGGCTTATTCTAATGCTAACCTTGTAATAATGCCCTTAATCAAGATTTGGCACATCATTGCGCACATTAGGCTACATATCATGAAATATATTGAGGCTAAAATGACAGAAAGTAGCCAAATAATAAATAAAACAAAATTGAATGAACATGAAATACTGGCCTATGTAGCTTGTACTGTAGGTAGTGTCGTGTCTTTACTATCATTGAATTGAAGACTTAGTTTTTATCAAAGAATCTCTGTAATTAGTATTACGCGATCAAACTGATTAATCATGTAACTGTAATTAACTAGGAAGTCGGGGCACCAAGGAAAATATTCAGATTACAAAGGTATAATTTCCCAATATAACCTTTCAGATATTTTCATATCTGATCAATAGTCTTCTTTATTTTACCTCACGTCAGTCTCATTCCAAATGGTTGGTTATCTGCATGAACCCAGTCTTCACTATGAGTCATCCATACATCAATTGTCTTAAATCATTTATTTATTACTAACTAAGTAATTCACAGAAATGCATAAACAAAACAACGAGGTAAATATGGTTACAAGAAATGATAGGAGAATGTGCCCTAGTGGGCTAAACCGGCATCGCGGCTCGTTAGACAAAAGGGAAGTGGGGGTCGACTAAGAAGTCACTACAGAGTTAATAATTCTAACAATTGAAATGCTAATCCTTTACACATGAACACTCACTCATTCAGGAACAATTGCAATCAATATATATATTTACTGTCAGTGTGTCGTCTTGATCGCTGTTGAAAAATGTGTTTATTTTGTAGAATTGTCCGTCTCTCTCTCTCTGTCGTGGTTATAGTGGATAGTTCAGAGTGACATTCATTCATGTTGTTGTAGAATAGATGTTTCAGCAGTTGTCGTTCTTCGCGTTCAATGATACCGAATTCCTAGCTGCAGACTAGTAATTAATATCAAAGACTTGTTCTTATTCTGTCGGTATCGATAGTCTAAAAGTTTAACCACGTGGTATGGTTAAAAGATTCAGCAATGGTCTGCAACCTTTGTACTCCCGTGATTGAGAGAAACATGGTCTGCCTGAGGATTTCTCAAAGTTGGGTTTTATTCGGAATTGCAGAAAAGGGGCTGTCCCAGGATGGCTGACTGCAACTGGGCTCATGGGCGGTCCTCTGATTTAGTTAAACTCAAAAGGGAATTGGAGTTTCCTTCATTAAACAGTCCAAAATCACATGACACAATTTTACAAACAGTTTCATACTCACTCATTCATCTTATACAACAATTAGAAATAAACCTCATATCTGAGGCTATTATATAAACAGCATTATGGTAATGTGGCCACACTGTCTTCCATGAGCTTCCCCAAGTTGTAACAAACAGACCAGTTTGTAACTGGATTCTTCGCCGATCTTTTATACCTTCTCCGGAACATGAAATTTGTTCGGACCTCAAGTTTTGTTCTCTATGAAAATTCACTCTGTCTCTTATACTGTGTGGCCATGAGGCAGGGTCTTCTCCTCAGGAATTTATGACCTCTCTCTGACCACAGCAGTCTGGTTGTAGAAGCAGAGAGCGGGGGATGGTGCTCGATGTACCCAAAGAGGGCAACGTCATGACAGTAGGCTATTTATATTTTAATGCAGTGATCTCAGTTTTTCATTTGAAGCATATTTTTGTGCTTCTCTTGTTCGTAACAATTGCAAAGACATTGGCAGCTTTGTATTTGTAGTCGACTTCGTTGTGAAGTTACGGGTGATCACAGAGAGACAGATAAACACATTTATTTTATGTTTTATCAGTGATCTTCTGTGTATAAAGTGATGCGGTAAGGGGAAAAATGCATCTAACAACTCACTTAGCTGTTATAATAATACATGGGACTTACTGCACTTTTCAATGGCCCGAAATCGCTTTACAGTTGTAGAAAGGAAATGAAAAACAGGAGTCAAAACAAAACATCAGAATATGAGTAAAGAGAGGGGCTGGCTCAAAGAAGGGAAAGAGTGTGATGTGTCAGTATGGGGAGAAGAGTGTTGGGATTTGGATACAAACCTGGTTTAGGATAAGGGGCGGGATTGGTCATTAGGATGCGAACCCGGTTTAGGGTAAGGGTTAGGTGCTGCTCAGTATGTTGAAGAAAGGAGTGTCTTTGTAGTGTATTTCTTAGCTTGTGTGTGTGTGTGTGTGTGTGGGAGGGGGCTTAAGGGTAGGCCTTATCAAAGAGGTGGGGCTTTAGGAGAGACTGAAAGATAGTGATGGACTCATGGATGGCTGGAGGGAGGGAGTTCCAGAGCCTAGGAGAAACCCTGGAGAAGGCCCTGTCGCCGAAGTTCTGGAGCTTCGACCTGGGAATGACAAGGTGGCCTGTTTTGGTGGAACCGAGTGCGTGTGTGGGTTGGCAGGGGAAATGAAGGTCTGAGAGGATCTTGTAATCGGCGTTGGGAGACAGGGAACCAGTGAAGTTGATGGAAGAACAGGGGGAGGATGTGCTGCCAGGACTGTGGGAGAGGAGTCGGGCTGCAGGGTTTTGAAGATTTTGGAGCTTATGGAGGGAGCTTGAGTTGCCAGAGAGAAGTGAATTGTAGTAGTCAAGACGGAAGGAGATGAATGCATGTATGCAGGTTTCAGGGGCAGGACGTGAGAGGGAGGACCTGACTTTGGCAATGTTGTGGAGGTGGAAGAATGAGGATTTGACAGTCTCTTATGTGGTGGTCAAAGGAGATGGTGGAGTCCAGGATGATGCCAAGGTTGCGTGCGTGGAGGGAGGAAGAGACAATGGTGTCATCAATGATGAGGGTGAGGTTTCCAGCTTTGGTGAAGGTGGATTTGGTGCCTATGAGGAGTTCCATTTTATCACTGTTGAGCTTGAGGAAGTTTTGTTGCATTTATGTTTTTATTGCAGAGAGGCAGGATTCAATGTGGGTTAGAGGTGGGTTGATGAGGACTCCCGAGTTTGTACAGTGGTCTAAGGCACTGTATCGCAGTGTTGCGGCGTCACTACAGCCTTGGGTTTGATCCCAGGCTGTGTCACAACCGGCCGTAACCGAAAGTTCCATAGGGTGGTGCACAATTGGACCAGCGTCAATAGGGTTAGGGGAGGGTTTGGCCGAGGGGGCTTAACTTGGCTCATTGCACTCTAGCGACTCCTTGTGGTGAGCCGGGTGCAGGGAGGCTGACTTCGGTCATCAGTTGAACAATGTTTCAACTGGGTTAGGCAAGCAGGTGTTTACTCGACCTTTGCCTCTCCCGTGCCCGTTGGGGAGTTGCAGCGATGACACAAGATCCTAATTGGATATGACGAAATTGGAGAGAAAAAGGTGGTAAAAAAAGAAAGTTAAAAAAGAAAAGTTGTGGGTTGTCAGTAGAATGGCCTTAGTGAAGAGCTCAGTGACATTCAACGTGGCACCGTCATAGGATGCCACCTTTCCAACAAGTCAGTTCGTCAAATTCCTGCTCTGCTAGAGCTGCCCCGGTCAACTGTAAGTGCTGTTATTGTGAAGTGGAAATGTCTAGGAGCAACAACGGCTCAGCCGCGAAGTGGTAAGCCACACAAGCTCACAGAACGGGACTGCCGAGTGCTGAAGCGCTTAGCGTATAAAAATCATCTGTCCTCGGTTGCAACACTCACTACCGAGTTCCAAACTGTCTCTAAGAAGCAACGTCAGCACAAGAACTGTTCGTCAGAAACTTCATGAAATGGGGTTCCATGGAGCAGCCGCACACAAGCCTAAGATCACAATGCACAATTCCAAGCATCGGCTGGAGTGGTGTAAAGCTCGCCGCCATTGGTCTCCGGAGCAGTGGAAACACGTTCTCTGGAGTGATGAATCACGTTTCTCCATCTGGCAGTCCGACGGACAAATCTGGGTTTGGCGGATGCCAGGAGAACACTACCTGCCCGAATGAATAGTGCCAACTGTAAAGTTTAGTGGAGGAGGAATAATGGTCTGGGGCTGTTTTTCATTATTCAGGCTAGGCCCCTTATTTCCAGTGAAGAGACACATTAACACTACAGCATATAATGGCATTCTAGATGATTCTGTGCTTCCAACTTTGTGGCAACAGTTTAGGGAAGGCCCTTTCCTGTTTCAGCATGACAATACTCCCCTGCACAAAGCGAGGTCCATACAGAAATGGTTTGTCGAGATCAGTGTGGAAGAACTTCACTGGCCTGCACAGAGCCATGACCACAACCCATCGAACACCTTTGGATTGAATTGGAACGCCAACTGCGAGCCAGGCCTAATCGTCCAACATCAGTGCCCGATCTCACTAATGCTCCCCACAGCAGTGTTCCAACATCTAGTGGAAAGCCATCCCAGAAGAGTGAAGGCTGTAATAGCAGCAAATGGGGGACCAACTCCATATTTTAATGCCCATGATTTTCAACATGCAGGTGTCTACACCTGCATTGCTTTCTGTTTGGAGTTTTAGGCTGGGTTTCTGTACAACACTTTGAGATATAAGCTGATCTAAGAAGGGCTATATAAATTGATTTGATTTGATTTGATCCACATACTTTTCTTAATGTAGTGTATTTTTGTGTGTCATCTGCATAAATATTAAAGTTTCATCCAGATCTTCAGATTAGTATACCAAGTGCTAGCATGTATATAGAGAACAAGAGTGGCCCCCAGTACAGAGCCCTGTGGAACCCCTTGAGTGACTGTGGCAGGGTTGGATTTATAATTACCAAGAGTCACAAATTCTTGTCTGTCAGTCTCTGTGCCAGAGAATCTAAGCAAGTTCTTAAGTCTGCTGATGAGAATCTCATGATTCGGTGTGTCAAATGCTGCTGTCATGCCCAGAAGTAAAAGGATACTAGTGTCTTCATCATCAGCTGCCATCAACAAGCTATTTGTTACTTTTACCAGGGCTGCCTTTGTTCTCTGCCATGCACAGAAGCCGGTCTAGAAGGGTTCATGCAGATTGTTGGTTGAACGGTAGTTATGTAGCTGTATTGAGACCACACATACAAGGACCTTTCATAGAAATGGCAAGTTGGAAATTGGTATGTAATTGCTTAGGGTGTTGGGGTCCAGTCCAGGTTTTTTCAGTGTTAGTATAATGGAGGCAGTTTTCTGAGAAGAATGAGGCTGGATTTTATGATTGCTGTTAGAATAGGGACAGGGGCAGATAGTTTAACTCACTGTTCACCCCGCTATCATCCAGAAGGCGAGGTCAGTACAGGTGCATCAAAGCTGGGACCGAGAGACTGAAAAACAGCTTCTATCTCAAGGCCATCAGACTGTTAAACAGCCACCACTAACATTGAGTGGCTGCTGCCAACACACTGACACTGACACTGACTCAACTCCAGCCACTTTAATAATGGGAATTGATGGGAAATTATGTAAATATATCACTAGCCACTTTAAACAATGCTACCTTATATAATGTTTACATACCCTACATTATTCATCTCATATGCATACGTATATACTGTACTCTATATCATCGACTGCATCCTTATGTAATACATGTATCACTAGCCACTTTAACTATGCCACTTTGTTTACATACTCATCTCATATGTATATACTGTACTCGATATCAGCTACTGTATCTTGCCTATGCTGCTCTGTACCATCACTCATTCATATATCCTTATGTACATATTCTTTATCCCCTTACACTGTGTATAAGACAGTAGTTTTGGAATTGTTAGTTAGATTACTTGTTGGTTATTACTGCATTGTCGGAACTAGAAGCACAAGCATTTCGCTACACTCGCATTAACATCTGCTAACCATGTGTATGTGACAAATAAAATTTGATTTGATTTGATAGTTTGGACAATTTCAGAGACAGATGTTGGGGTTGTCAATTAGAATTGGTTTTAACTGTAGCTAGGAGGCTCAGTCTGAAGCAGAGGGGCAGGTCCTAAGCAAGGTGTAGTTTGTACAGTGCAGTAGATGTCCTTGATTTTGTATTGGGGAAATTAAATGAAACTGTTGCATTGCTCAATGGAGGGGGTAAAGGATCTGGGGTTTTAACTAATTTCTTTACAACAAAAATCTGGGTTTCCCCTCACCATTTGCAATGAGATCTGTATATTATGACTTGTGTACAGTGTTCAGTGTCTCTGTGTATGTACATCTGACGATATGCTAGGGTCTGGCCCAACTAATTATGACTTAACTGTTTATCTGAAGACCATTAAAGGGATACTTCAGGATTTTGGCAATGAAGCCCTTTATCTACTTCCCAGAGTCACTCGTGGATACCATTTTTATGCTTCTGCGTGCAGTTTGAAGGAAGTTGCTAACTAGCATAAGAGCAATTGCAAACTAGCGTTAGCACAATGACTGGAAATCTATGGTAACTGCTAGCATGGTAGTAGATATATACCATATACTTCTGGTAATTGTGCTAACGCTAGTTAGCATTGGCTCGAAAAACTACCTCTAACTTCCTTCATACTGGATGCCGAGATAAACTTTTTATCCATGAGTTTATATGACTCTGGTGATGTTGAGAAAGGGCTTCATTGCCAAAATCCTCTATTCTTTATTCCAGGTGGCCATCGAGTTCAATGGCAATTTGAACATTGCCTTCAGCTGTGTGACTGCTACCTGCAAGATTGTGCATGAGTACATTCGGGGCTACATCTTCATTGCCACACACACCAGAGAGCAGACAGAGGTGTTGAACCAGGAGCTCTTTTACAAGCTGACCGGTGGCCATGAAGCCCTCTAAATATCCATGAGATGAAGCTCTGGAACTCTCTTTATGGTTTCATTATACTGTCATAGACAGCTAGCTGGTCTGACCAGCATGATCTAGCTGGTTATTCTTGTTGTTCAGCATGTTCTAGCTGGTCTGACCAGCATGGTCTAGCTGGTTATGCTTGTTGTCCAGCATAGTCTAGCTGGTCTGACCAGCATGGTCTAGTTGGTTATGCTTGTTGTCTAGCTGGTTATGTTTGTTGTCCAGCATGGTCTAGCTGGTCTGACCAGCATGGTCTAGCTTGCTATCCTGGTTTACCAGCATAGTCTAGCTGATTACCCATATGGAAAATAATCATGAAAATCAAATAAGAATCTTGTATGGCAGAAGAAGAGTATTTGTACCAATATCTAATAAGTTATCTAATAAGGATCTGGTAAGATTTTGTATGTTTTTCCCTTATATGTCAGTGATGTACTTGTATATGTGTTATATGCCTCATATGACATACACAATTGAATACATGATTGTGGTTTACAACATAGATATGGTATGACATATTTGAGTAAAATATATGAATTATGAGTCATCTATGAATATTATAAGAAAGGTGTATGTTCTACAAAATAAATGCTTTCCTTATGGGTTTCACATAGTATTTTTTACAAGTCAACATGTAAAAAAACCATGAGAATTACTATAAGAAAAATACAATATTTGTATATACATTTTCCAGTATGAGTTTCCATAGTTAAAGCTGGGCAGCACCTCCTATCCAGGGTTTTAACCAAGCCCTGCTTAGCTTTGATATTTGTCACTGACTACTACCAATGTGCTATTGTGAGAATGATAGTTGAGAGAGCACCACTATCTAAATAGATTCACTGCTGCTATCAGTCATTCTTCCCCTTCCTCCTCCTCCTGCTTTCCCCTGCCCCCTTCCTCCTCCTGCTTTCCCCCGTCCCCTTCCTACTCCTCCTCCTGCTTTCCCCCGTCTCCTTCCTCCTCCTGCTTTCCCCGTCCCCTTCCTCCTCCTCCTCCTCCTCCTCCTCCTCCTCCTGCTTTCCCCAGTCCCTTCCTCCCCCCCTCCTCCTGCTTTCCCCCGTCCCCTTCCTCCTCCTCCTCCTGCTTTCCCCGTCCCCTTCCTCCCCCTCCTCCTGCTTTCCCCCATCCCCTTCCTCCTCCTCCTCCTGCTTTCCCCGTCCCCTTCCTCCTCCTCCTCCTCCTGCTTTCCCCCCGTCCCCTTCCTCCTCCTCCTCCTCCTGCTTTCCCCAGTCCCCTTCCTCCCCCTCCTCCTGCTTTCCAGTGTCCCCCTTCCTCCCCCTGCTCCTCCTCTTCTCCCCTCCTCTTCTCCCCCTCCTGCTTTCCCCCTTCCTCCAGCTGCTCCTCCTCCCCCTCCTACTTTCCCCCATCCCACTTCCTCCTCCACCTGCTCCTCCTCCTCTCCTCCCCCCTCCTTCCTCCTCCTCCTGTTCTCCCCATCCTGCTTTCCCCGTCCCCGTCCCCTTCCTCCACCTGCTCCTCCTCCTCTCCTCCCCCTCCTTCCCACTCCTGCTCCTCCTCTTCTTTTCCCCCCTTTCTTCCTCCTGCTCCTCCTCGCTGCGGACTCTCCATCTTTCTTGAATTAGTGTGTCGTTGCGTGCGCTAGTGACGTCAGACAGTGGCATGCAAGTAATTTGAAATGTGTATGTCCCATATGTGAGACCTTAGAAGGCTAAATTAAAATGTCTGTTGTATGTTTTTTATAGAATTACACTTCAAATGTATGTTATGTCTAAATGTTACCCACCCATATACTGTAATTCAGATATTACAAGAATTTCCTATGAATATTGTAAGTATATTTGCTGCCATATGTATTTCTTACAAGTTCCAGGGAGAACATATAAAATATTGTTAAATTCTTCTATTTTTTTCCATATGGTTATGCTGGTATGTCATTTATTGTCTTAAATAATTCCTTTTTTTAGATGCCTTCAGCTGTGTGACTGCTACCTGCAAGATTGTGCACGTGTACATTGGGGGCTACATCTTCATTGCCACATGCACCAGAGAGCAGACAGAGGTGTTGAACCAGATGCTCTTTTACAAGCTGACCGGTGGCCATGAAGCCCTCTAAATATCCATGAGATGAAGCTCTGGAACTCTCTTTATGGTTTCATCATACTGTCATAGACAGCTAGCTGGTGTGTCAATCTAAGTAACACAGACAGCTAGCGGGTGTGTCAATCTAAGTAACACAGACAGCTAGCTGGTGTGTCAATCTAAGTAACACAGACAGCTAGCGGGTGCGTCAATCTGTGTCAATCTAAGTAACATAATAAAAATCCTTCAGTTTAAGCTACAGATATCAGTTTTGCGTGGGCTGCGTCTCAATCCACCTCGGCCTCCTATGTCAGCCTTCCGCATCTGCGATGGAAGGTGGCCGTGTGTCACGAAACTCGTCTGAAGGTAAGCCATACAGACAAATGGAGGTAGTTTTGTGTCCCCCCAAAAATTCAGTTAAATATGTGTTAAAAAATATATATATACAGTATATATATTTCCTGAGCATTCACAAATGTAGGAAAGACACTTCAAAAATGTATTCCTTATGATACATTTTTTTACTGTCTATTTTGCCATTTATGTATGTGTTATTCAATGCGTTTCTATGGGCTAATTCAACCAAATTCAATATTTCATCAAATAATTTAGTAATATTATTTTTGGAAACCTACCTTTTTGGATACCCCCTCCCTCTACAGCTCAGAGGTTAGAGGTTAAACACTTTGATGCTGGTTTTGCTGGTGGCCAGTTTAAGCTGGTACGCTGCAGCATCACCAGCATACCCACATCAGAGTGTCTAAAACACAATGAAGGCTGGTCACCAGCAAAACCAGCACATGTTAGTTACCCAGCCTGGCCTCATAGACTAGATGTAACAAAGTAAATGAAAATCCAGGACATTCAAATGAGTATTATATGTTACGTTTGGTATTGTTACATAAGACAGAAGGTTACTTACGTGAAAGTCTACCAACCCAAAGGTTGCGTGTTTGAATCTCCTCACGGACAACTTTAGCATTTTAGCTAATTAGTAAAAATACCAGCATCACCAGCTTATCCAGCTAGTCGACCAGCCTAACCAGTCTACCACCCAAAGGTTGTGTGTTCAAATATCATCACGGACAACTTTAACATTTGAGCTAATTAGCAACTTTGCAACCATTGTTCCCTCTAAACAGCGCACATGTCAGGACTGCCATGCAAAAGAAATATCAGCCCGCGCAGAGAATCACAAGAACTTCACTCAGCTTTCTAGAGTTTTCCCACTATCAATGTTTCCCTTTACTGTGGCAATTGTGATTGAATCAACGCAATATTAGCCACTTTCAATGCAACATACCGAAACAAAACCAACTATGCAAGACTTAGTATGCACAACTAACTATGCAAGAACATTTGTTGTAAGCACAGCGCATTGGAATAGGATTCTATTGCATTGACAGGTGCAACTCAGGCCTATACTCTACACGGACTAATGCGCTATGACCAATCAGAGCTGCAGTAGGCTTATATGCAAATAGACCATTGCCCAATATGGATTTGTGCCATTCACTGGACTGTCTTACAGCATGAGCGCCCGTGATTATTACGAGCTTGTTTTGAGATCAAAGCGAAGGCTGCATGTAGCCACGTGCACATTTGTTAATATTCTTTGCTAGTTAGTGAATTATTAGCCCACTTACGAACTTCTACAGATGCACCATTGAGAGCATCCTGTCGGGCTGTATCACAGCCTGATATGGCAATTCTACCCTCTACAACCGCAGAGAGTGGTCTGCCCAACTCATCATTGGGGGCACACTGACTGCCTGCCAGTACATCTACAGCACCTGCCATCACAGGAAGGCTAAGAAGGTCATCAAGGACCTCAGCCACCCAAGCCACGGCCTTTTCACCCCGCTTCCATCCAGCAATGTCAGAGTCTGTAATATGTATTATTCCGGACTCTGACATCTGACATTGCTAGTTCTGATATATATAAAAAAATATATATATATATTTTTGGATTATGTGCATATTGCTAAGAATTATTACTGCACTGTTAGAGATAGAAACGCAAGCATTTCGCTGCACCTGCGATAACATCTGCAAATCTGTGTATGTGACCAATAAACTTTGATTTAACTATGCATACTGCCTAAATGCCTAAAAGAAAGGTTTCTATTTGTGTTAAGGACTCACTGCTTTATTTATTCGTTTAAGTTTAAGACTGCGGACATGGTTCTTGTGATTATGTACATGTAGCCAGTACTTTTAGTAGTCTTCCAATGATAGTGAAGTAAACGACCCGCATCAATGCTGCGTAAACAATTGACTCCCTCGAACATACCCATAACCATTGAGCAGGCCATTTTCCCATAACTACTTGCGCGCTTCTACATTGTACGTTCGCAGATGACCAAAATGGCGGATTCGTCGGTGGGTACTCGATAGTCCCAAGTCATTATACAACTACAACGTTTTTATCCAGATGTGTTCCCTCAACTTTCGTGAATATATATTTTCAATATATTATCTTTCGACAGGTCGATGTTGTCGAGGGCTGTAGGCTTCCTGTTCTCCGAAAAAATCAGGAAAACGAAGATGAGTGGCGTGAGTATCGTCCTCTTGGCTACCACTAGGGTAACTGGCGCAAAGGTTAATAGCTGCTTAATAAAACAACTGGCATGACTGAATGTTTGAAAACACAGGCGGCTAGTTACGGTCGTGGCACATAGTAAACAAAGGCACTGGTGACGTTTAATGGATATTTCAATTGTTTACTAATTGTCTATCAGTTACGAAAGCATTAACGTTAGCTAGATAAGTATTTAGATTCTGCAGCTATGCTGAAGTTAGTTACATTTAACGTAACGATGTTTTGTTTTGTAGACAAACTTTGCTAGCTTGCTTCGTAGCCAATGTATATATTCAGATAGCGTAGAGACCCACAGATTGGATAGGTTTCGAGATCTGTCATGTCGTGTGATGTTTTCCTTGCAGCCTTGGCTGAAATTCTCAGTGTGAAAGAGATCCCTGGGAGAAAACTCTACTATGTCCACTATATTGACTGTGAGTAGCCTATACTTCATGTAAATGTGAATGTATAACTCCAACATTGCCATCAGTGATATTGACAGAAGAAGCAGATATGGGTAAATGTCAAGTTGGCAAACATTTGACTAGAGATCAACTCAGGTGTGTGTGTGTGTGTGTGTGTGTGTGTGTGTGTGTGTGTGTATATGTGTTTGTGCCTCTGCTTGTTTAAAGTCAACAAGCGTCTGGATGAGTGGGTTACGCCGGACAGGCTTGACATGAAGAAGCTCCAGTTCCCTAAGAAGGAAGCTAAAACGCCCACTAAGAACGGGCTTCCGGGGTCGCGGCCCAGCTCCCCGGAGAGCGAAGTGGTAAGAGTGGCCGGAGCTGGCCCCCAACATACCCCCAGCAGGCCCCCACAGCCGCAAGCCCAGCAGAAGTCTATACCCACCAAAACTTCTCTACCAGACTTTCAAGTGTTGCAACAACAAGCTCAGGTTTGGTAGTAGTGTCTTAAGCCCAGTCCTGGCAATTGTACCCTGTTTGCTTGCTATCTACATTATAACCAATGTTCTTTTCCTGCAGTCGTGGTTCATACTTAATGCTGAGATGTTGGAACGCTGTTTTTGTTAAACAACTACTCTACTGTACAACCCAATTGTTATCACCACCATTTGGTCGGCAGTCTTTTGGAGCTATGTTGTTTTAGTTAAATTAGACCAATGAACATGATGAAATGATAGACCTTTGCTGATGAATGCCCTAATCTCTGGCCAGTCAATTGGTGAAATGACATTGTTTCATCTATTAATCGCTTCCAATAGATCTGAAAATGATGCAATAGCGATGGGTTTAATTGACTGTTTGTTTATAATGAGCGACGTCCCACATGATCTGATCATGATCTGAGGCTGTTTGGTCTCTTGGGCATCAACTTGGGAAAGCCTCGAGAGAACATACAGTGCATTATAAACAAAGTGCCGCATACAGTTGAAGTCGGAAGTTTAATACACTTAGGTTGGAGTCATTAAAACTCGTTTTTTTTCAACCACTCCACAAATTTCTTGTTAACAAACTATAGTTTTGGCAAGTCGGTTAGGACATCTACTTTGTGCATGACACACGTAATTTTTCCAACAATTGTTTACAGATTATTTCACTTATAATTCACTGTATTACAATTCCAGTGGGTCAGAAGTGTACATGCACTAAGTTGACTGTGCCTTTAAACAGCTTGGAAAATTCCAGAAAATAATGTCATGGCTTTAGAAGCTTCTGATAGGCTAATTGACATAATTTGAGTCAATTGGAGGTGTACATGTGGATATATTTCAAGGCCTACCTTCAAACTCAGTGCCTCTTTGCTTATTATTTTTCTATTTTGGGGAGGGGGGGTGGAGAAAGTGAGGCGGGGCATCCGTTGAACAGTAATTCAACTTTGTCCGGCCTAAGTTTATTATGAAACAAACAGGTTTGTATTGTCTTGACCTTTTTATTAGGTCATTCTATTTTTAAATCATGCTCAGACTCTATGTAAACCATATGTTTTTGTTTTGATCTACTCAAGTATATGCTGTCTTGACTGGGTTATTGATTAGGCTTTTATTACAATGGTCAATGAATAACATAAGTTGAAGTGAAAATACAGCGCATTGTTTGAGTGTGACTGTCAGTTAATCCCCCTTCTTTCTGTTCAAATTCAGAGGAAGAGTCTAGACCTCAACCTTCAAACTGCCACAGCTCCTTCCAGAGGCAAAACTCTCCCCACGCCGGTACAGCATCAATTTACCCATTCTACACAGCCATGATTAAGACTTGTTTGGTCCACAAAGTCAGAATGGGTTCATAGCTACACTTGAATAGTAACGACAACAAACACATTTATGTAAGAACTCCTACAGTTGTATAATTCTCAAATCAAGGAGAAACATCTTAAAGTAGATGATTTCTAAGTAAGTGATATTGATAACTGTGTGGGGGGGTTTGTCCCGGACCTAGTATATGACTGTTTGGTAATGTAAAATATAGCTAGAACACCTGTTATGTCTGTGGTGTGGTTGGAATTTGAAATCCCATCAACATAATCCTTTAAATATTCATTATTTTCAGTTGCACCAGAGCTTTTTCTCATGTCTGCCCATGTCTCATCTCTCATACAGAAGAGGAAAGCAGAGTCTGTGTCCCTGGCAACACAAGTGTCCCCGGCAACCCCCGTGCCATCCTTGCCAGGTTTGGCTGAAGCCTCCCAGGCATCTGTTTACCCTGCTGTAAGGGACACCAACACCTTCAACCTCAAATCCAACGCCCGCGATGACCATGAGCAGCTTACCTCTCTCACCACGGTAAACCAACATTTGATAACTTTGCCTTTCAGTAATGATCAATCGCTAGTCTCCCACTATTACTCTGTTGGTGTTTGGTTTCTCATCTCCCCCTTTTCAAATGATCCCAGAATGGTACTGCCCGTCGCCCCATGCCCAATCAGCCAGGCAGGAAGAGGAAGCAGCCTCCCAACTGCGGGGGAACCGATGAGGTATGGAACACTTTAGGGATTATGGGAATTGCTTCTTTAACCAAGTCATTATTTGCCCTCATTTCAACTGTAGACTGCCGTATCTGCTCCCATCATTCACATTTGTAGAGTAACACACTTTAGCGACATACTGGCATAAACAAGTCATTCTTAAGTTTTCAGACATTACGTCAGCATCCTTTTAGCTTTAATAGGTCAAAAAGAAAACAGATTTTAATACAGGACAAACTTCTTATAGATGTCACTAATACCCAGTTAGTGATAGGGCCCTTACTATGCTAGACTAGTATGAGCCAGGATACTAGATTAGCGTTGACTAACAGGATCGTACTTTCCTAGTCCTATACGTTTACCTTTCATGGTTATATGCTTTCAGTTAGACAGTAATCTGAGCAAGCCGAGTCAATTCAATGTTGGTATAAGCACAAGCACATTTTCAACAATGTTACTTGCAGCATTGTAGCTAGTGATAGTGTGAGAAGGCGGAACTGCATTTTACATAATTATGTGTGAATTCTGGAATTATTGACCTGTGTGAATTATTGCCTTCCCCTTTCTGTTTTAATGTTAAGATATCCCTCCCAAATTAACAAGGAAATAAAGAACAGGTCAATATAATGTATGCATAAATATCCCTGGTGACCTTTAACTCCTGAATCTTCCCACATTGATAAAATTAGTATAAGCAATAATAATTTTCCTTCCCTTTTTAAATCAGTGTCCAAAAGCCCTCGTCCGCTTCTGTTTTTCTGCTAGATAATAAAGGTTTTCCAGTATAACAACAGCCCTCGATGTGCCAATGTCTATCTGCAGCCAGGAGAGGTCCGTCTCATTTCCTTCTCATTGCCTGTTTGCCTGTCTCTCTTTGTTTATGGAATAATTTTAAAGGTTATGGCCTTCAATCAGACCTTTGGTATCTCATGTGAGAGCTTTGTAAGGAATTCTCCCTATTTTTAATCAGTTATTTCATCTTTTAGTTCCCTTTTATTTTGACAAGATTCTAAGCGATGTATCAGATATTGTAATAATATCGTTCTCTTCCTTTCCGCTGCTCCCTGCCTACCATCTTGCATCAGGACTCGCAGGACAGCTCTGATGGCATCCCCTCCACCCCTCGCATGACTGGCAGTCTGGTGTCGGACCGTAGCCATGACGACATTGTCACGCGTATGAAGAACATTGACTGCATTGAACTGGGCCGCCACAGGCTGAAGCCCTGGTACTTCTCGCCCTACCCACAGGAACTGACCACATTGCCTATTCTCTACCTCTGTGAGTTCTGCTTGAAGTACCTCAAGAGCCTCAAGTGTCTGCAGAGGCATCTGGTGAGATACTAGATTGGAATATCTCAATGAAATGTATGTAACACCAATACAAGAGCCAGAGGGGAGAGGGTTGCTGTGCAGTCGTAGTATTGCGTTTGAGCTGCAGAACATGTCGTCACATATTATTCTCCTCCTCTCTCATTCAGACCAAGTGTAATCTTCGGCATCCACCTGGCAATGAGATCTACCGCAAGGGCACCATCTCCTTTTTTGAAATAGATGGCAGAAAAAACAAAGTGAGTAATGTCCATGATCCTCCCTGCTGCCTGGTCACACCTCGTCACTGTAATGAGTTTCTCGCTTAACAACTCTTGTTTCTTCCATGTTTGCCAGACATACTCTCAGAATCTGTGTTTACTGGCCAAGTGTTTCCTGGACCACAAGACGCTGTACTATGACACAGACCCCTTCCTCTTCTACGTCATGACAGAGTACGACGCCAAGGGCTTCCACATAGTGGGCTACTTCTCCAAGGTACATGAAAGGCTTCTTATCACCTGGTGCTTGCAGTTAAACCCGTTGCTCATGAAGATCAGCAATAATACTGTGTAATACTTGACATTTACAACCAAACCCTTAGACATGTTGGAAATGCAGCCAACTTTTTTTCTTCTTTTTTTTGTGCGCAGGAGAAAGAGTCGACGGAAGATTACAACGTGGCCTGTATCCTCACCTTACCTCCCTACCAGAGGAGAGGCTACGGCAAATTGCTGATTGAGTTCAGTAAGTGAACCAGAAAGAAGTTACTGACTTTAAAACGTGGATTTTAAATTTGGATCTAGGGCGTTCAAACCCACTGGCTCCAGGTCATCTATAAGTCTTTGTTAGGTAAATCCCCGCCTTATCTCAGCTCACTAGTCACCATAGCAACAACCACCTGTAGCATATGCGCTCCAGCAGGTATATTGCACTTGTCATCCCCAAAGCCAAAACGTCCTTTGGCCGCCTTTCCTTCCAGTTCTCTGCTGCCAATGACTGGAACAAATTGCAAAAATCTCTGAAGCTGGAGACTTATATCTCCCGCTCTAACTTTAAGCATCAGCTTACCGATCACTGTACCTGTACACAGCCAATCTGTAATAGCACACCCAACTACCTCATCCCCTTATTATTACACCCTCTTGCTCTTTTGCACCCCAGAATCTCTACTTGCACATCATCATCTGCATATCTATCACTACAATATTAATGCTACATTTGAATTATTTTTTGCCTCTAGGGCCTATTTATTGCCTACCTCCCTACTCGTCTACATTTGCACACACTGTACATAGATTTTTCTTTTGTGTTATTGACTGAGCGTTTGTTTGTGTAACTCTGTTGTTTTTGTCGCACTGCTTTGCTTTATCTTGGCCAGGTCGCAGTTGTAAATGAGAACTTGTTCTCAACTGGCCTACCTGGTTAAATAAAGGTGAAATAAACATTTTAAATCTGTATAAACAGTCTACACAGTGTTCTAACTGTGTGGGAGTGTGTTGAAATGTGGCCATTCAGTAATGCCATAACTGAAGGTGTTGTCTTTTGGTCATCAGGTTATGAGCTGTCTAAGGTAGAGGGGAAGACGGGCACACCAGAGAAGCCTCTGTCTGACCTGGGGCTGCTCTCCTACCGCTCCTACTGGTCCCAGACCATCCTGGAGATACTCATGGACCTCAAGCCTGACAACGGGGAGCGGCCGCAGATCACCATCAAGTACACCTCTGTCCTGTTGTTCTCCCAGCTTGTTCTCTCTTATAGCTCAATCTGCTGTTATTTCTGTAACCTAATATCATGCGTCTTGTGTATTTCCAGTGACATCAGCGAGATCACCAGTGTGAAGAAAGAGGATGTCATATCTACACTTCAGTACCTTAACCTAATTAATTACTATAAGGTGAGGGATACTAGTGCAGGGAACAGCACTTCACTTTTCTTTTTTTTTCTTTTTTTAAATGAAAGGGCAATCTTGATCAGCATATTTGAACCTCTCCTCTCCCTGTGGCTTCTCAGGGCCAGTATATCCTGACTCTTTCGGAGGACATAGTGGAGGGGCATGAGAGGGCAATGCAGAAGCGTCACCTGCGCATTGACTCCAAATGCCTTCACTTCACCCCCAAGGACTGGAGCAAGAGGGGCAAGTGGTAGGACCCTATCTGGTTCTCCTGGTCTCTCTTTCTCTCTTACCGCATACTTTCCTGAAGCACTCCGGGTGAAGAGCACCACGCAGGTCTCCTCAGAGATGATCAAAGATTTAAAAATGAACAAGAACTGTGTTTATTCAGCATCATTTTTCTGAATCTTGTCAATCCTATTGCCCTCACCAGATTCTCTCTGTCATTAGCAACAGTAGATCCATTTGCTTAGTCTCAGTAGTAGGAATTGTCATCTATTAATGTTGGATAGATGACTCCTACCATCTGTTTCTTTGCCTTCCTGGCATTTGTCTTACTCAGCTTTCAACACTCTTGGACTAGTCAGTAATTAGTTAGTTATTTTTCACCTACATAAGCATATAATAATATTATTGTTTTGGATGTGATCTTGAATAATGACTGCACATATCCACAGTCTCATTGATCCAACGCACTATGAGAATTACAGATCTAACCCCTAACTGCTTGGGACCAGTAGTAATTGTATATACTGTGATATACTGTTTTATAAAGGATTTTTTTTAAGGTGTGATGCATTTCTGTATGTTAAATGAGATGTGCGGGGATGCTCAGTACAGAAAATAAGCCATGTTGAACTCTTACAAGAATGTATATTTGGATACCTCTACAGTTGTTTGTCCTTTAAAAAAAATGGAATGTAAACTAACACGTTTGGCACAATAGCGTGTCATTTAATTTAATGAGACTATTTACTGTACATTTGTGTGTGTTCATTTGTAACAAGTGATTCATACTTTGTTATTGTGTTCAATGTTAGACAGCTATTCTATTTCCCTTCATATTTAAGTGTAAATTCTACATGGAGTCATCTTCTCTTTGTAAGTGGTTTAGAGTTAAGGAATGGGTGATTCAAATTGTTGTATTAGATGTTTGGCTATATATTGAAAAAGACTATAAATCTGACCAACAGATGGGATTTGATATAAGAGCCTTACAGAGAGATGGCTTTGCACATCTAATAAACCAGGACACTTTTACTGTGTTTCATGGCTTTAATGAGTTCTCAAAGGATAAAATCTGACTGAGTTGTCATCACTCACAGTTTTTTAAAGTTTCGTCCATGTCATTCCCCTGAATGTCCTCGTTTGACTGAAAAGGAGGTCAAAACAACAGTTTAGGAACTGAATCAAAGATCTATTCCTGGGCTGTTTAGACATTCTTAGGCAGCAGACATACATTATATGGAAGTAAAATGTATCTAGTGTGCTCTGCTGTCTTTGTGTACAAAGAAAAGAACGCTTAGTCTCTTACCTCTTTCCATACTTCTTGTCACTTTAGGTCAATTTGAGGAACTCAATTTCATAGAACGAACTCCTCTCGTCTGTGGTTTACTGGAGCTCTACAGGCAGGTAACGTGAAGGGGAGTCAGTTCGGTCTTCTGCCTATTGGTTGCATTTAGCCTCGCCCACGTGCTATGTGGGAGGGAGCCTTTTGAAATTGTAGGACCAACCTAACTTCTTCATTGACTGCATCTCGTCCTCATATAAGCTCAGCAAAAAAAGAAACGTCCTCTCACTGTCGACTGCGTTTATTCTCAGCAAACGTCACGTGTAAATATTTGTATAAACATAAGATTCAACAACTGAGACATAAACAGAACAAGTTCCACAGACGTGGGACTAACAGAAATGGAATAATGTGTCCCTGAACAAAGGAGGGGTCAAAAGTAATAGTATCTGGTGTGGCCACCAGCTGCATTAAGTACTGCAGTGCATCTCCTCATAGACTGCACCAGATTTGCCAGTTCTTGCTGTGAGATGTTACCCCACTCTTCCACCAAGGCACCTGCAAGTTCCCAGACATTTCTGGGGGGGAATGGCCCTAGCCCTCACCCTCTGATCCAATAGGTCTCAGGCGTGCTCAATAGGATTGAGATCCAGGCTCTTCGCTGGCCATGGCAGAACACTGACATTCCTGTCTTGCAGGAAATCCCACACAAAACGAGCAGTATGGCTGGTGGCATTGTCATGCTGGAGGGTCATATCAGGATGAACCTGCAGGAAGGGTACCACATGAGGGAGGATGATGTCTTCCCTGTAACGCACAGCGTTGAGATTGCCTGCAATGTCAACAAGCTCAGTCCGATGATGCTGTGACACACCGCCCCAGACCATGACTGACCCTCCAAATCGATCCCGCTCCGGAGTACAGGCCTCAGTGTAATGCTCATTCCATCGACGATAAACACGAATCCGACCATCACCCCTGGTGAGGCAAAACCACAACTCGTCAGTGAAGAGCACTTCTTGCCAGTCCTGTCTGGTCCAACGACGGTGGGTTTGTGCCCATAGGCAACGTTGTTGCCTGTAATGTCTGGTGAGGACCTGCCTTACAACAGGCCTACAAGCCCTTGGGCGTCTCACAGTACGGACGTTGCAATATATTGCCCTGGTCACATCTGCAGTCCTCATGCCTCCTTGCAGCATGCCTAAGGCAAGTTTACGCAGATGAGCAGGGACCCTGGGCATCTTACATTTTGTGTTTTTCAGAGTAAGTAGAAAGGCCTCTTTAGTGTCCTAAGTTTTCTTAACTGTGACCTTAATTGCCTACCGTCTGTAAGCTGTTAGTGTGTTAACGACCGTTCCACAGCTGCATGTTCATTAGTTGTTTATGGTTCATTGAACAAGCATGGGAAACAGTGGTTAAACCCTTTACAATGAAGATCTGTGAAGTTATTTGGATTTTTATGAATAATCTTTGAAAGACAGGGTCCTGAAATAGGGACGTTTATGTCCTCTAAAGTAGAAAAGAATAGAGAAAGAATAATGTTCAGCTAAATCTACTCCAGTATCTGTCTTGCCCTATTGTTTGTCATGGTCTGAATAGCTTTTGGATCTTTTGACGTTATCCGTTTCTTGATTGTCAGTTGGAAGTTGTCGACAAGGACAGCAATGAATAGACTATGCAGGGAAAATCACAATGTACAATAAACATACTGTAGTGTCTTTGTTGCAACATTTCTAAGCTTACTCACTTGAGGAAAGTGAAGTATTCCACCACAATGTACAGGACAAGGAAGATTAGAATGTGGGTTCATAAAAATTAAAGAAAATGTACTTCATGAGCTCAGGTATTTACATAGTGATGATGACTGATGATGCCCAACTTCTAGACCATGCTTCACACAAACAGTAGTGTTTCCTCACCGAGGTCTTGGCGGGTAGAGGAGATGAAAACCCAGTCATCCAGCGTGAGCAGCTGGAACAGGGTGTGAAGCTCTCCGGGTCAGGCTCATTGAACATCTCTCGGAAAATGGCAGCAAACATGAAAAGGAATGTGAACATGAGGATGATGGACTGGAGGCGGGTGGACATGATGGACTGGAGATTTTGGAGAAAGATGTCAAGGAAAGGATGACGTTACTGAACCGTGATGAAAGATATACAGAACACAAGGTTACATTCTGAAAGTATTCAGACTCCTTGACTTTTTGCACATTTTGTTACGTTACAGCCTTATTATAAAATTTATTAAAAATCATCAGTCAATCTACACACATTACCCCATAATGACAGAGCGAAAACAGGTTTTTAGACATTTTTGCAAATATATTCAAAATGAAAACAGAAATACTTTATTTACACAAGTATTCAGACCATTTGCTATGAGACTTGAAAGTTTCTACAACTTGATTGGAGTCCATCTGTGGTAAATTAACATGATTTGGAAAGGCACACACCTGTCTATGTAAGGACCCACAGTTGACAGTGCATGTCAGAGCAAGAACCAAGCCATGACCTCGAAGGAATTGTGACAAGGCACAGATCTGGGGAAGGGTACCAAAAAATGTCTGCAGCATTGAAGGTCCCCAATAACACAGTGGCTTCCATCATTCTTAAATGGAAGAAGTTTGGAACCACCAAGACTCTTCCTAGAGCTGGCCGCCCGGCCAAATTGAGCAATCGGGAGAAGGGCCTTGGTCAGGGAGGTGACCAAGAACCCGATGATCACTCTGACAGAGCTCCAGAGTTCCTCTGTGGAGTTGGGAGGCCACCAATCAGGCCTTTATGGTAGGGTGGCCAGACATAAGCCACTCCTCAGTAAAAGGCACATGACAGCCCACTTGGAGTTTGCCAAAAAGGCACCTAAAGGACTCTCAGACCATTAGAAACAAGATTATCTGGTCTGATGAAACCAAGAATGAACTATTGTGCCTGAATGCCAAGCATCATATCTGGAGGAAACCTGGCACCATCCCTATGGTGAAGCATGGTGATGGCAGCATCATGCTGCGGGATGTTTTTCAGTGGCGGGAACTGGGAGACTAGTCAGGATCGAGGGAAAGATGAATGGCGCAAAGAACAGAGAGATCCTTGATGAAAACCTACTCCAGAGCGCTCAGGACCTCAGAATGGGGCGAAGGTTCACCTTTCAACAAGACAACGACCCTAAACACACAGCTAAGACAATGCAGGAGTGGCTTAGGGACAAGTCTCTGAATGTCTTTGAGTGGCCCAGCCGGAGCCCGGACTTGAACCGAATCGAAACATCTCTGGAGAGACCTGAAAATAGCTGTGCAGCGACACTCCCCATCCAACCTGACAGAGCTTGAGAGGATCAGCAGAGAAGAATGGGACAAACATTTCTAAAAATCTGTTTTTGCTTTGTCATTATGGGGTATTGTGATGTCATTATGGGGTATTGTGATGTCATTATGTGGTATTGTGTGTAGATTGATGAGGGAAAAACGATTTAATCAATTTTAGAATAAGGCTGTAACGTAACAAAATGTGGAAGAAGTCAAGGGGTCTGAATTCTTGTACATTGTAAAATTGCAAATATTTTGCTGAATTACAGTTCATATAAGGATATCAGTCAATTGAAATTAATTCATTAGGCCCCAATCTATGGATTTCACGTGACTGGGCAGGGATGCAACCATTGGTGGTACTGGGAGTGCATAGGCCAAACAACTTGGGAGCCAGGCCCACCCACTGGGGAGCCAGGCCCAGCCAATCAGAATGAGATTTTCCCCCACAAAAGGGCCAAATTCTCTGACAACAGCTCTGGTGGACACTCCTGCAGTCAGCATGCCAATTGCATGCTCCCTCAAAACTTGAGATATCTGTGGCATTGTGTTGTGTGATAAAACAGCACATTTTAGTGTCCATTTATTGTCTCCAGCACAAGTTGCACCTGTGAATGATCATGCTGTTTAATCAGCATCTTGATAGGCCACACCTGTCAGGTGGATGGAGTATCTTGACTTATATTTTTTATTTAACCTTTATTTAATTAGGCATGTCAGTTAAGAACAAATTCTTATTTAAAATGATGACCTACCTCGGCCAAACCCTCCCCTAACCCGGACAATGCTGGGGTGCCCTATAGGACTGCCGATCACAGCCGGTTGTGATACAGCCCGGGATCGAACCCAGTTCTGCAGTGACAACTCTAGCACCGCAGTACCTTAGACCGCTGCGCCACTCAGGATCGCCTCATGATTGCCATCCCAAAGGATAAAATGCTCACCAACAGGGCTGTAAACAAATTGAGAGAAATAAGCTGTGTATGGAACATTTCTGGAATCTTTTATTTCAGCTCATGAAACATGGGACCAGCGCTTTACGTGTTGCATTTATATTTTTGTTCAGTATAGATAGGGATGTATTCATACAGTTGAAGTCGGAAGTTTACGTACACTTAGGTTAGAGTTATTAAAACTAATTTTTCAACCACTCCACAAATTTCTTGTTAACAAACTATAGTTTTGGCAAGTCGGTTAGGCCATCTACTTTGTGCATGACACAAGTAATTTTTCCAACCATTGTTTACAGACAGATTATTTTACTTAAAAGTCACTGTATCACAATTCCATTGGGTCAGAAGTTTACATACACTAAGTTGACTGTGCCTTTAAACTGCTTGGAAAATTCCAGAAAATTATGTCATGGCTTTAGAAGCTTCTGATAGGCTAATTGACATAATTTTAGTCAATTGTAGGTGTACCTGTGGATGTATTTCAAGGCCTACCTTCAAACTCAGTGCCTCTTTGCTTTACATCATGGGAAAATCAAAAGAAATCATCCAAAACCTCAGAAACAAAATTGTAGACCTCCACAAGTCTAGTTCATCCTTGGGAGCAATTTCCAAACGCCCGAAGGTACCACGTTCATCTGTACAAACAATAGTACGCAAGTATAAACATCATGGGACCACGCAGCCGTCATGCCGCTCAGGAAGGAGACGGGTTTTGTCTCCTAGAGATGAACGTACTTTGGTGCGAAAAGTGCAAATCAATCACAGAACAACAGCATAGGACCTTGTGAAGATGCTGGAGGGAACGGGTACAAAAGTATCTGTATCCACAGTAAAACGAGTCCTATATCGACATAACCTGAAAGGCTGCTCAGCAAGGAAGAAGCCACTGCTCCAAAACCGCCATAAAAAAAGCCAGACTACGGTTTGCAACTGCACATGGAGACAAAGATCGTACTTTTTGGAGAAATGTCCTCTGGTCTGATGAAACAAAAATAGAACTGTTTGGCCATAATGACCATCGTCATGTTTGGAGGAAAAAGGGGGAGGCTTGCAAGCCGAAGAACACCATCCCAACCATGAAGCACAGGGGGGGCAGCATCATGTTGCACTTCACAAAATAGATAAAATCATGAGGGAACATTATGTGGATATATTGAAGCAACATCTCAAGACATCAGTCAGGAAGTTAAAGCTTGGTCACAAATGGGTCTTCCAAATGGACAATGACCCCAAGCATACTTCCAAGGTTGTGGCAAAATGGCTGAAGGACAACAAAGTCAAGGTATTGGAGTGGCTATCACAAAGCCCTGACCTCAATCCTAAAATTTGTTGGCAGAACTGAAAAAGCGTGTGCGAGCAAGGAGGCCTGCAAACCTGACTCAGTTACACCAGCTCTGTCAGGAGGAATGGGCCAAAATTCACCCAATTTATTGTGGGAAGCTTGTGGAAGGCTACCTGAAACGTTTGACCCAAGTTAAACAATTTAAAAGCAATTCTACCAAATACTAATTGAGTGTATGTAAACTTCTGACCCACTGGAAATGTGATGAAAGAAATAAAAGCTGAAATAAATCATACTACTAATAATCTCTACTATTATTCTGACATTTCACATTCTTAAAATAAAGTGGTGATCCTAACTGACCTAAAACAGGGAATTTTTACTAGGATTGAATGTCAGGAATTGTGAAAAACTGAGTTTAAATGTACTTGGCTAAGGTGTATGTAAACTTTCAACTTCAACTCTAGGTTATGTACTATAGGTTATTTACATCCATTGAAGTGCTATGATGAGAAATCAAGCAGGGGTGGTCGGCCTGAGTAATGAGTTAAGGCTGGAAGACACTCAGCATCCTACCGGATGGTACGCAGGACCCAGGACGCTCAGATGGTCTAAACCTCTTTGAAGATTTTGAGGATGCAGAAGACTGTGGATGCCTGGCCTCCACTGGAGCTCCCTACTCAGACTCAATGAGTGGCAGCAGTAAGTCAACAAGGGTCATGATAATGATGAAAAAGTCAGAGGGAGAGAGAGAAAGATAGGGAGAATACAGAGGAGAAAAATAGAAAAGTAGGTAACACAGTGGGACACTCTTGTTGTAAAACATTGGAGAGGGTTTTGTGACTGCCCCCAATGCAAAAGCTACCAACCAGGTCATATCAGGGGGTTTTTGAAGTAGAGTCGACCGCAGACAAGCATTTTCAAGCTTCCAGCACACATTCCATGAAATAGATTACCAGGAAAGCAGGAACTGGCTTGTTGAGCCTGCATAACAGATCATGAATGATGATGGTCGTACAGTAGACATGCAAACACAACAGTGTGAGAGGTTTTATGACCGTGTGGATTGTAAATACTGGATTCTGAAGTCATTCTTCCATGTAAAAGTAAAATATTGTATGTAGTCTAAGTGACTGCTCATAGCGTTATGGGGAGTCTTGACCTTTCCAGTCACTGCCTGTATGTTAGTGATGGTTGACGTTCCATCTTGCACTCGAGGCTAAACACACACACACACACACCACAGAGAAGAGTACCAGAGTATCATAAAAACATGATCAAACCAGTAATCTCTTATTGTAACAACCTCTAATGCTACTGATGCCGTGGCCACCAAAAGGGTCATAGTGGGGAACCTTGAGCACTTTCTGATGGCGGCACAATTATATATTGTATTGCTAGACTTTACTTCATGCCATTACTACTTTATCTTCACAACAATTACCAGTTTCATTACAAACACTTGTAATTAAGGCATCTGTCAAATATTCATGAATACAAACAAGTAGCTAAGCATTTACCCGATTGTCTCTGGAAAGAAATGAAACCTTCAGCATGGAGGTAATGGTACAGAAAGCCACTGGAAAACATCAGTGCTTCATCAGGATGTATTTATGCTCAACACTTCTTTGACCATTCATTCTATTCCATGCATTCAATTCTACTCCACTATGCTCAAGGAGTAGTCTTTGCCTTTGGCAAATGATAGGAGTGGAATGTTAGCTAAAAAGACTGGTATCCAGGCTACACAGGGAGAGGGGGAATTCCCTTTTCTGGGGAGTAAAGCAAGCGGCAGCAATTATTTGTTGTACCACAAGGGAGCGGGATGATACCAGTGTAGCTTACAACAATTGTTTTCAGTTGATATGAGAGGATCTCTTGTGGCCAAAATGGATGAAGGACTCTTCCCTGGCTTTTTATTAGAAGTCATTTTAATTCCAACCATTTACACTTATTTTGGAATAGCGTTAAAAAAGTAGGACCTACTTATGTGCCAGATTTCCAACATATTTGAAATGGTAATATGGCTACATTTTCAAATGGATAATAGGCTAATCACTACGTTTTATGAAAACATGCGTATTTTCGTAAATATAGCCAAAATACTTATTCCTGACTTCTTTTTTTACCATAAGAATGCCCCTTCTGTCTGTAGAACGCTGCAACTGTTCGTAAATACGAGACACTCCATTTAATATGATACAGTATCATATACATTTTAGTGTCCAGGATTACGTTTACTATGTTGTTTCTAGTCTATAAGACTAGGCTGAACTAAAGACAAACCTTTATCATATTGCACCTTGCCCCGCTTCCCCTGAACTTAAACCTAATGACCACTGTCAAGGTCGATGCTTAAAGTTGGAAATTGATTTGTCGGTTGGGCCCATTCTATATCAAATGGGGACATGGCATTGACCATGTTATTCAATTGTCTATTATATCACAAGTAGACCTGATCCATCAACTCTAAATAAAGGGCATATTTGGTGTTGGCATGTATGGAAAGTAGATGTTGCAGAAATGGATGTAGCCTAACAAAAAGTAAACACAATAAGATATTTTATATAATAAATAGACAATTGCAGAGTAGATTTATACTTTATTATTTTAGGAAGAAGTTGGCATGATAGTATTGTGTTTCAAGGAAAAGTATACACATTTGGTCAGAGGTCATTTGAGGCAATGCGTAATTGTTTTTTATGTCATTGCTCACATCAACCCAGTCAAAAGCAACATGATTAATACAAATCTGGGCAGATAAATAAATAAACAAACACATTATTAAATTAACAAATCAATAAATATCAAATAAATAATCGACTATAGATAAATATACATTTGTAAAAAAATGTAAAAAGAATGTAAAAAAAGAGAAGACATTTACACAAAAGTGGACTATTCAGGAGGAACATGTGTGATTTCACATCAAAGAGGTTTGTCCGTTTGCGCGGTGAAACAAATGTTTACAATAACTCTGTCCAAACAGAATGAAGTCATTAATGCCGAAGCAAAAGCCTGAGGTCATTAAATAGTTTGGGACAAAACTATCACCTGTCTGCGCTCCGTTGGGTGATACTTGTTGATGTGTCTGGTGAGGCCAGGGGAGGAGAATAAATTATCCCCACAAAATCGACACGGAAACACCTCTCCTGTCACCTTTGTGATACGCTCGGTCCCTGCATATGTTGCGGAGGGCTGGGGTGATTCCTGGCCGGACTGGAGCGGGCAGCTGTGTTGTTGGTCTGTGACTATGGCCAAAGGAGAGGAAGGAGTCTGATTCTGGGGATGACTAGCTGCTTTCCTGTTGTGCAAGGCCAGGTGTTTCCTCAGGTATGCTTGTTTTCTGAATTTCTTTGAGCACTGAGGGCAGCTGAACATCATTTCTTCATCCGAGCCCGAGTCTGAGGGTGGCGTGGATGGTGGGAGCGTATATCTGGCTGTTGGTGTATGAGGTCGGCTCTCCTCTCTTTGTGACGAGACTCTCTCCACTTGGAAACCCTTTGGCTTGTGCCAACGTCGGTGGGAGGCCAGGTTAGCGGGACAACTAAACACTTTGTCACACTCGTCGCAGCGATATTCGACTCGGACGATGCGAGAGCACTTGTGGAAGGCCAAAGTTAGAGGGTCCGCGTACCGCTCCTTGCAAAGCTGACAGATAAACTCTCCGAGCGGACTACTGGTGTTGGAGCGCTGCTTCACCTCATCCTCTGCCTCCTCCGTAATGCGCAACCCGAGGACGGGAGATGTGGTTACCTCATGTCGGACGCTGGACTTCTTCTCTTGGTTTGGGGAGCTTGAGGACTTGCGCTTTTTAGAATTAGTATGGGGAGATCTGGCGTTGGAGAAGGCAGGCCGCTTCACTGCTGCATATTTAGCATTCCCGCACATGGTGTCCAGTCTGGTGGTCATCTCCGGAAGAGACGGCGACACTGGGGAGCCATCAATGGCAAAGCTTCCCAAATTTGCCTCTGGAAAGGTATCTGCTGGAGCAGGAGAAATAGAGCTGAGCATTTGATGAGCGGAGTCCGCTGGTGGGTACTGATATCCCTCGCTGTCAGGTCGGGTCGGGCTCAGCGAGGGCGCGCAGTGAGACTCTGACATTCCACCGAAAATAACCCGGCTCTGAACTCTGATAAAGTTGTGGCACACCGAGGGCTGTGCATGAGCCGGGGCATTCTCGACTAGCGGTGAACAGTTGGCGACCAGCGCCAAGTCCTCCTCGCGCATCCTGTATGAAACAGGACCAGCCTTTTTAGAACGTTTTATAAGGAAACCCTTTGGCATGGTGACTGTCAGAAAGCACACACGATGCGTTATCTTCAACCTCAATCCGTCTTCACTGTTAAAGTCGAGGCCAGGGATTGTAAAGAGGCGTGCGTAATCGTAATGCGTCCTGTTCTCTCTGCAGTACTTGTCCACACTGGCCCTCTTTCGTTTGTCTCGGTCTTTATAAAGCCCCCAAGCTGTCATTGTGCGTCAGTTAGGACGCAGATGGCAGCAGTCCAGCCGTCAATAGAAAGGCCCGGCAACATGATCCACCGGGAGTCTCTGAGGAGCACAGCGGCAGATGTCAGCCTCCCCCATTGCCTAGGCCCCTGTCTTCCCCCGCCCCACTCCCACCCCGACCACTTGCCCCGTCCTTGACGGTTCCTAGCCATTATGTAGATTACACAGAGCCATACCACCCTTATCCAGCCTTTATCTTCCCATGTCCTCTGAGACTCTATTCAACACACACGTGCCACAGCCGTCCGTCCATTCATCGAAACGCACAAATCAAAAGGAGGGGAAAAGTGCCTGCGGGGAGTCAGGTTTGTGTCAGTTTGGAGGCAAAGAAGCAGAGCAGACGAGGCACAGCACCAGTGAATCTAAGCAGATCAGTGTTCAATGCTCTGCTCAAATGCACCTTAGCCTACACAGGGTCCAGGGGCATTCAACTATTTGAACATGTTAGAGAAGAAAACGCAAAATAACTCCACACAAAATAACTCCATATGATTTGTTCAGTCCCTGGTGTGAAGGGTATCCTAATTACTTTAATAGTCGTCATCAACTCTGCTTCATCGTTGTGGCAAACTGCCCAGAACCAATACCCCCACTATCAAACGTCTCGACTCAACAATAGAAACAGTCTGTCGTGTCACTGTCAGCGAAATTAACAATTTCCATCACATGCCCACAATCTGGCGCAAAAGCACATCACATATACAGACCCACCCAACCCCCACCCTTCTTAAACTAAATATTATTAGTGATACATTGGGAATAGCAGCAGGGCTATCTGCATCAGGGTTATATTGTAAAGGCCAACAAAACGGTTGAAATCAATCAACAGTAGCGGTCACAGACCAAACATCTTCCTGTAAACTATGGAGAGAGGTAAGGTTGGCTCTTAAACAATGCACATAAATCTAAGAAGTCAGTTGCATTGATTAATGTTTTGTAGCCTCTTTTGGGCTTAACACCAACATTTTGTGTATGCATATTGTCACAATTCTATAAGTTCCTGAAATAAAAGTCAATAGGATTTGTTATTGCAACATCCCCATTTCCTGTTTTGATAGATATTAGGCCTGTCAACTCAGGCAAAATAATACATTTTTACCTGTTTTCTTATAGGTCTTCTTTTCTTTAGCCTATAACTTGTCACCACTGATTTAAAATAAATAGATATCAGATAATATCGTTATTAAAAATAAGCATGTCCCATGCAGAAACAGACATTGTCTTGTACTCCGCATCAAACTCATTTGGAATATGCTCAAGGCGCACACCCACAAACGCACGCACGCACGCACGAACACACACATCCCCCAGCAGTTGTGCGGTGTCGCCCAACCGGTCTGTTGTCTCCGGGGAGCGTTGATTGTTATTGGATTTTTTTTCGTCCTTTGGGGATAGGAGACAAAAAAAAAGTTAGAGCGCGAGAAGGATTGCGGTATGGAGGGGCGAGGGGCGTGTATTTGTATATGTGTTGGGGGTCGAAGGGGGACATTCCCAATTCTTTTACTTTCCGCCTTTGTTGGAATTGGAAGTTTGAAGCGTGTGCCTTTGGAGGCACAAGCCACGCGCCCGCCCTGACCTCTGTGACACTCCATTTGCATAAAGCTGGAGAATTGATTTCGGTCCTATTCTTTGACGTGACCTGCCTGACTTACCCCATTACTGGAGGCTCAGACGCACAATTCAGCAGCGGCATAATTAAACGGAATCACAAATGTGGCGCTTTTAAACTAACGGAATACCTATCTCCACTGAGGCATATGAAGAATAACACGTTTTAAAAAGGCGCCATGGTCACGCACAATATAGCCTATAGACTCGTCAACCTGTTCAAACTAATTCCGTTAATTTAAATTAAATACTTCTGATACAACTAGACAATGTTCCACTGTTCCAATGTTGTTTTGAACATGTAGCCTAATCAAAAAGAGCAATGCGCTGCATGGCCCCTCAGGTTGTGTTTATGAGCCATATCTTGAGCTACATTAGACACATGAATTCAGCCCCAGTAGGTAAAGGTTATAAGAATAATTAGAAACTTGTTTGAACATTCAGGTTAATAAGAACACAATCACAACCAGGGAATTAAACGTCTCAGACATGAGTCGCAAAGAGATGAGAGCAGCACATTTTGAGAAAGAGAAGTCATGAAGATAATGGCTAACCACCTCTGGAATGTTAATCGTGGTCAGAACTTGCTCCATATTAGGCTACCGACTAGACCTGTAATAGCAGGTTGACGTTTATTGTCATGAATCTTGCCCTGAGGGCAGATCTGAGCGATTTCCACTTGATGGGCCAGCTGCAAGTCAAAATAGGCTATTCCGTCAAAAATTCATGAAAACAAAAATGTACTTTTTAGTCTTAATTTAAGGTTAGGTTTAGGCATTAGGGTTAGCAGTGTGGTTAAGGTTAGGTTAAAAAAATCAGATTGTATGCCTTTGTGGCTGCGCCAGCTAGTGACCACATTGCAGGGCTACCTACATGAGTCGTCCCAATAAATGCCACCTAGCATCATGCTCACGCACATCACTGATGATTCGACATACTAATCTTAGCAATTGCATGGAAACGTATTTCGAAGAAAATCCATTGCCTGGCCTACAGTAGCCTACAAGAGAGACACGTCACCCTATAGGACTACCCTCCCTTTGTTCAGTGCGCAGCCTGGGCAGGAGGAATTCGGAATGTGTAATCTTGTTGCTACCGGGAAGGATGCAGGAACGCCAGCGATTGGCCCATATCGCTCGTTCCTCAGCCATGTGCAGTTCGTGCTGTCTTATTTACATACAGCTGTACAGTATTTGCTGAGGACATGAATACACAGCCTCCCAGTCCCCAATAACAATAGAATAAACAAACATGCAGCTACAGCGCCATGGTTCTCCATCCAATCCCTTTTCAACCAGATTCAATTGGGTAAACGCGGGGTGTATATAGGGTGAGTATTGGTAAAGTGGGACACTTTCTGAAAAGTCGTTTTCCGGAACACCTTACGCAGAAGCATCTCATTGTCTTAACACCCAAAATGATACAATTCTAAATAACTAAAGAACTCTACTACACTATACATAAAAATTATAATATTAAACACAGAGGACTCTTCAAACACAAACCGTCCTGAGCCCAAATGTTTTAAGTCAATACTGGTAAATTGCGACACCTTGATTGGCAAAGTGAGACACAAATCTTTCTCGTAAAGAATAATAAATTAAAGAGTATATGAGTAATTTCAAAATGTTCTTCATACAAATTAAATGTATTAAAACATTATTTATGTATTTTTGTGGAACATTAAGAAGCATAATTTATCATTATTATTATCATTATCATCATCATACTTGATTATAATTATATGATGTAGCCTATATGTAATTGTATAGCCTATTCATAAAATAAAATGAACTTCATTTAGGCCTATCAGCTCAACATCACACTCTAATGGACATTTTGTAGAACGAAACCAGAAAGACCTTACCTATCAAACATTTCAACGACTGTTTTATTGTTACCATAGTCAAATACAGCAAAATAAACTTTTTTAGTCATCATATACCTTTATAGTTATGAATATAGCTTGCTAGGATGTTTAATGTATTTTTTTTAGCAAGCTAGCTGATTTGCAAATTTGAGGAAAATGAAATTGAACATTTGATCCTATTTAGAAAATAGATTTCTGTTATTCATAATCCCCGGAAATATTTTTTCTGCATTAAAATGGCCTAGAGTGGTGTCCCATTTTGACAGTAGGCGATTGGCATACTGGCACACTGTCACAATATCACTATTCTAAAACGTGAGAGTAGTAAGAAAACCATTTACAGTCATTTGGATTTACAATTACATCCCATTACAACATAAGTTGTAATGAGACACTGAAAATCCTTTCTTAGTGTTTTATAACTTTAACATTATTTACCTCAGAACCCTATGTCAATTTACTTACCATTATGCCTCGAGACACGTGTCATTACACGGAATGCCACGCCCACAACGATGACGCCATACCCATTTTTTAATCATCACATACTTCCTCACTAACACACAGGCGTTATGTTATAGTACACATTTAAACATATCAATTACAAAGCTTAAGTGTCCCACTTTGCCAGGTGTTCCACTAACCAATGCTCTCCCTACTCTAAAGCCACAAATTGCATAAATTAGGAGGAGTAGGTCACATCTATAACACCCAGGCCTTCTCCCCTGTTGTTTTTTTAATTTGTTATTTTTTTAATTTAACTAGGCAAGTCAGTTAAGAACAAATTCTTATTTACAATGACGGCCTACCAGAAGGCAAAAGGCCTCCTACGGGGACGGGGGCTGGGAGTACAAATAAAAAATATAGGACAAAACACACATCACGACAAGAAAGACAACACAACACTACATAAAGAGAGACCTAAGATGACAACATAGCATGGTAGCAACACAACATGACAACAACATGGCAGCAACACAACATGGCAGCAGCACATGGTAGCACCACAAAACAGGGTACACACATTGTTGGGCACAGACAACAGCACAAAGAGCAAGAAGGTAGAGACAACAATACATCACACAAAGCAGCCACAACTGCCAGTAAGAGTGTCCATGATTGAGTCTTTGATTGAAGAGATTGCGATAAAACGGTCCAGTTTGAGTGTTTGTTGCTGCAGCGAACTGAAAAAACGAGTGACCCAGGGATGTGTGTGCTTTGGGGACCTGACTGGCAGAACAGGTGTTGTTTGTGGAGGATGAGGTGTGCAGTAGGTATCTCAGATAGGGGTAGTGAGGCCTAAGAGGGTTTTTATAAATAAGCAACAACCAGTGGGTCTTGCGACAGGTATACAGAGATGACCAGTTTACAGAGCAGTATAGAGTGCAGTGATGTGTATAGAGTGCAGTGCAATGATGTGTCCTATAAGGAGCATTGGTGTCAAATCTGATAGCGCTCTCTTTCCCAGCAATCTGTTGAATATCAAGGTAAGAAGAAATTATATAAAGTTAAAAAACAAAACATGTACCATAGTTTCAATGTGCAGGGATACTGGAGTAGTGAGGTAAATAGGCTATGTAAGCAGGGGTAAAACAAAAAGTGACTGTTAGCAGCAAGTATAATAATAATAACAAACAAAAAAAATAGTAGCAGCAGATATGGTGAGTGTTTGCATGATGGTGTGTGTGTGTGTGTGTGTGAGTGTGTGTGTGGACGTCAGTATGTGAGTTTGAGTGTGTGTGCAAGAGTGTCAGTGTAGGTATGTGTGAATGGGTGGGTGGATACCTGTGAGTATGCAGTCAGTGCAGAAAGGGTCAGTGCAGATAGTTTGTGGGTGAGGGTGGGCAGCCATTGATTAGCTGTTTAGCGGTCTTCTTTCTTGGGGATAGAAGCTGTCTTGGATCCTGTTAGTCCAAGACATGATGCTCCGGTCACGCTTGCAGAAAGAACAGTCCATGGCTGAGATGCCTGGAGTCTTTGTACATCTTTCTGGCCTTTCTAGGACACCTTTCCTTCCACAGAACCTTCTGAGAATAGAGCTAATGATGGCTAATAGGCCTGGAGAATTCAGAAAGGTCTCAAAATGGAACTTCACAAATTGACTTTCGCGATTCTTTTAAACCAATATACAAATAGCCGCGGAAAGTAGGGGTGCTGAGGGTGGAGCAGCACCCCCTTTAAAAATCTGAATTACAAAAAAATCTGAATAATAAAATTCAAAAACGTTTTTTTGTTTCCCACAAATACTTCACTAGAATTTTGGTAGTTTAGGCTATTACCTTCCATGGTCAAATCAAATCAAATCAAATCAAATTTTATTTGTCACATACACATGGTTAGCAGATGTTAATGCGAGTGTAGCGAAATGCTTGTGCTTCTAGTTCCGACAATGCAGTAATAACGAGCAAGTAATCTAACTAACAATTCCAAAAAAAACTACTGTCTTATACACAGTGTAAGGGGATAAAGAATATGTACATAAGGATATATGTAAAATTATTAGGGATCTATTTTAACAAAACGTATGCAATGGTCAATCTTAGTGCTGGTTGTAAGAGCTATAGGCTGGGGATGTGTCAGAAATATTTTTGCTATTTTCACAAACGGAATTATGGATGCAGTTGCTGGCAGTGGCGCGAAAGGGCTGGGTATTGAGGAGTAAACAAGTTGTAGGTGTGTCGAAGGCTTGACCCCTCACTGGCCAATCAGAACATCTCCAAATCAAATGTTAGTCCATTATGGACCAGTTTGTTAAATAGCCTACAGAAACAAAATAACAAGATGTGTGTAGGCATATCCTATCTTTGCTAAATATCTTGGAACATGTTTGCAGTCCACATTGTAAGAAGCCTAATTGCATGGCTTCAATATAGAAATATATTGTTAAACAAAGCCTTCACACTGATATAGGGACTAGGGCTACTTTAAATTGTTACGGCGTTCGTCTGTTGAAGGAGAGTCGGACCAAAATGCAGCGTGGTAGTTACTCATGTTCTTTAATGAAAAAATAGCGATACATGAAATAAATAAATAAATACAAGAACAACAAACGAAACGTGAAAACCTAATTACAGCCTATCTGGTGAACACTACACAGAGACAGGAACAATCACCCACAAACACACAGTGCAACCCAGGCTACCTAAATATGGTTCCCAATCAGAGACAACGAGAATCACCTGACTCTAATTGAGAACCTCAGGCAGCCATAGACTATGCTAGACACCCCTACTCAGCCACAATCCCAATACCTACTAAAACCCCCAATACCACAACACAACACAAAATAACCCCATGTCACACCCTGGCCTGCCCAAATAAAATATATAAACACAAAATACTAACACCAGGGCGTGACAGATCCCCCCCAAGGTGCGGACTCCCGGCCGCACACTAAAACCCATAGGGGAGGGTCCGGGTGGGCGTCTGTCCACGGTGGCGGCTCCGGCTCGGGACGTGGACCCCACTCCAACCAAGTCTTAGTCCCCCTGTAACGCGTCCTTTGATTGGCAACCCTCGCCGCCGACCTAGGCCTAATAACCCTCACCAAGGACCCCACTGGACTGAGGGGCAGCTCAGGACTGAGGTAGAAGCTCGGGACTGAGGGGAAGCTCGGCACTGAGGGGAAGCTCGGCACTGAGGGGAAGCTCGGCACTGAGGGGAAGCCCGGCACTGAGAGGAAACTCAGGCAGGTAGTAGGCTCAGGCAGATCCTGGCTGACTGGCGGATCTGGAAGATCATGGCTGACTGGCGGATCCTGGCTGACTGGCGGATCTGGAAGATCCTGGCTGACTGGCACATCCGGCTGCTCCATGCAGACTGGCAACTCCGGCTGCTCCATGCAGACTGGCATCTACGGCTGCTCCATGCAGACTGGCAGCTCCGGCTGCTCCATGCAGACTGGCCTTCCGGCTGCTCCATGCAGACTGGCATCTCCGGCTGCTCCATGCAGACTGGCAGCTCCGGCTGCTCCATGCAGACTGGCACCTCCGGCTGCTCCATGCAGACTGGCACCTCCGGCTGCTCTATGCAGACTGGCAGCTCCATGCAGACTGGCAGCTCTGGCTGCTCCATGCAGACTGGCAGCTCTGGCTGCTCCATGCAGACTGGCAGCTCTGGCTGCTCCATGCAGACTGGCAGCTCCATGCAGACTGGCAGCTCAGGCTGCTCCATGCAGACTGGCAGCTCAGGCTGCTCCATGCAGACTGGCAGCTCAGGCTGCTCCATGCAGACTGGCAGCTCAGGCTGCTCCATGCAGACTGGCAGCTCAGGCTGCTCCATGCAGACTGGCAGCTCAGGCTGCTCCATGCAGACTGGCAGCTCTGGCTGCTCCATGCAGACTGGCAGCTCTGGCTGCTCCATGCAGGCTGGCAGCTCAGGCTGCTCCATGCAGGCTGGCAGCTCTGGCTGCTCCATGCAGGCTGGCAGCTCAGGCTGCTCCATGCAGGCTGGCAGCTCAGGCTGCTCCATGCAGGCTGGCAGCTCTGGCTGCGCTGAACAGGCAGGAGACTCCAACAGCGCTGTAGAGGAGAAAGGCTCTGGCTGCGCTGAACAGGCGGGAGGCTCCGGCAGCGCTGTAGAGGAGAAAGGCTCTGGCTGCGCTGAACAGGCGGGAGGCTCCGGCAGCGCTAGAGAGGAGGAAGGCTCTGGCTGCGCTGAACAGGCGGGAGGCTCCGGCAGCGCTAGAGAGGAGAAAGGCTCTGATAGCGCTAGACAGGCGGGAGACTCCGGCAGCGCTGGAGAGGAGAAAGGCTCTGGCAGCGCTGAACAGGCGAGGCGCACTGAAGGCCTGGTGCATGGTGCTGGCACTGGGTAGAGGACATGCACAGGAAGCCTGGTGCGGGGAGCTGCCACCGGAGGACTGGTGTGTGGAGGTGGCACTGGATAGACCGGACCGTGCAGGCGCACTGGAGCTCTTGAGCACCGAGCCTGCCCAACCTTACCTGGCTCGATGCCCACTCTAGCCCGGCCAATACGAAGAGCTGGTATGTACCGCACCGGGCTATGCACCCGCACTGGAGACACCGTGCGCTCCACAGCATAACATGGTGCCTGCCCGGTCTCTTTAGCCCCCCGGTAAGCACAGGAAGTTAGCGCAGGTCTCTTACCTGGCGTAGCCATACTCCCTGTGAGCCCCCCCCCACCCCAATACATTTTTGGGGGTGACTCTCGGGCTTCCATCCGCGTTGCCGTGCTGCCTCTTCATATCAGCGCCTCTCCGCTTTCACCGCCTCCAGTTCTTCTTTGGGGCGTCGATATTCACCAGGCTGTGCCCAGGGTCCTTTTCCGTCCAATATTTCCTCCCAAGTCCAGAAGTCCTTCGATCGCTGCTCCTCACGATAAACAGGGGGAGTTGGCTCAGGTCTGAACCCTGACTCTGCCACACTCTCCCTGAGCCCCCCCCCCAAGAAATTTTTGGGGCTGACTTTCGGGTTTTCTTGCCAACCGTGTTCCCTCGTATCGTCGGCTCCTATCTCCGGCTGCCTCTGCTCTCCTAAGTGCCTCCACCTGTTCCCATGGGAGGCGATCTCTTCCAGCCAGTATCTCCTCCCAAGTGTAACAACCTTTGCCATCCAAAACTTCTTCCCATGTCCATTCCTCCTTTCGCTGTTTCTGATGTCGCTGCCTGTCACCACGCTGCTTGGTCCGTGTGTGGTGGGTGATTCTGTTACGGTTTTCTTCTGTTGAAGGAGAGTCGGACCAAAATGCAGCGTGGTAGTTACTCATGTTCTTTAATGAAAAAATAGCAATACATGAAATAACTAAATAAATACAAGAACAACAAACGAAACGTGAAAACCTAATTACAGCCTATCTGGTGAACACTACACAGAGACAGGAACAATCACCCACAAACACACAGTGCAACCCAGGCTACCTAAATATGGTTCCCAATCAGAGACAACGAGAATCACCTGACTCTGATTGAGAACCTCAGGCAGCCATAGACTATGCTAGACACCCCTACTCAGCCACAATCCCAATACCTACTAAAACCCCCAATACCACAACACAACACAAAATAACCCCATGTCACACCCTGGCCTGACCAAATAAAATATATAAACACAAAATACTAAGACCAGGGCGTGACATAAATTGCATTATGTCTGCCATGTCTGAGCCATGGACTAGCCAGAAGTTGTCAATAAGCAAGATTAAATTAATTAAAAAGAGAATGAATAATTTGAATATAATTGTAATTGAAACTAAACAAAAACTTGTTTTAAATAGGCAATGTCTAAATACAGTTACAGGCACCATACTTGCTCCCCGTGGGCATATAATATTAATGTAGACTGGCTGCTTTTACATACATCCAAAATAACAACGGGAGCACGCTGTTTTGCTGCTCCCAAACTCTTTTAATCAAGCTTTGGTGATTAATATTTATTTCAAACCCTTTATTGATAGGCTGCTATTTGGCGAATGCATTGGGCATTGGACAAAAAAAACTGCCTTCGTTAATCCTTAAAATTCTATTGACACATCCGTGCTTCAATCTAAGTAACATAATTAAAGAATCCCCATAAAAATCTGTCAGTTTAAGCTAGAGATATCAAGTGTTTTGTATGGGCTGTGTCTCAATCCACCTCATCAGTTTATGTCGGCCTTCCGCATCTGCAATAGGAGTCATCTGAAGGTGACCCATACAAACAAATGGAAGTATGGCGGTAGTTTCAGGCTAACAAAAATAATGGGTTAAATATGTGTCCAAAAAAACAAAAATATTTCCTGAGCTTTCTTATATCTCCTAGATATATGATAGACACATCAAAACCTTATTCCTTACGATACTTTTTTTGACTGTCTTCATTTAGCATTTACAAATGTGTTGTAATTCCATGCATTTATATGGGCTATAGTAGTAAATGCCAAATTCAATACCTTTTTTTATACCTAAAGGGGTCCTAAAATTCAAAATCAAATAGCTAAGAATTTTAGAGGTTCATTCAGAAGAGGGGAGGCTATGCAATATTTCTAAATCGGATGGGGTCAGCATGATATCAAAAATCCCATCTCTAGTTCCATGGCACTGTGCACAAACCTAGGAGTAAATCTCTCTACGCATAACATTCACACGCCTATACAAAATACATGGCTCCTGTCAATTGTATTGTTGCCTATGTGCGAGGCACATTCTCGAAAAAATCTGCCGTTGATATGCATTATAGAAGGACTGAATAGTTTGGTGGAGCACGTCTTTGGTAATCGGACGAGGGACGCTCTTTGAAAACGGGGATCTGTAAACTACTTGAACAAGCAAAATGAAATATGCAGGTATGTGAATTGTGAATCATGAAAAAGCACGAGGGCAAAAACCTCCAAAATACTTCCAGCCACTGTCAGTAGACCATAAAAAAACTCTTTATTCATTGGCTACTTGGCTAATGCATGGACAGGATGAAAATGCGCACTATGCAAAGCTGCTAAACTAGCCTTGATTAAGGGAAAGGTAGGCTAGGCTTGTTTTTTAAAAATCAAATCAAATGAAATGGGGGGAAACCATTCCAAAAGGCACAACTCTTATGGGCACACAGCTGGATAGGCTGCGCTTCCGCTCTCAAAATCCATGTCATTATCAACTGCATTACAGTTAAGACCTGCTTTTGGTGGTTCTTAAAACTTCCCTTTAGCGCTGCATGAAATTATCACTTGTGTGCTTGTTTATATGGACAAACCTCAAATATGGCCACCCTTCCCCCTCAGCGGAAGCGAGCTGATATTAGACAGGTAAATTGCTGAACCTGGCGTAAGGGTTTACGACCATTTACACTTGGATCTCGCAGCTAGCTAGATGCTATCCGTGTGACTATTGGCTTACGTCGATTCCGGAGTAAACATCAATTATTCTGGAGCTAGCCAGCTGAAGAGTTCCATCAGCCACTCCTGGGCTACAATCACCTATCCGGACCCGTTTTACTGCCGATGCTGAGCCCCACCGGGCCTTCATGACTGGACTACCGACTTTATCTGCCTGAGGGAGTTATCCAAATGGCCCCTCCGTCGCGACGTTACCTGAACGCCCATCTGTGGCCCGCTAATCGTTAGCTGTCTTATTTGCTGCTATCTGACTAGGTCTATTGGACAAATTTTCTTGGGTCACTATAACTATATCTATTTTGCCAATTGGATTGATCCCCTCTACCACACGGAACCCCACTAATCTACCGACGGAAATGCACGAGGTGGCTAATAACAGACCTCCATCCTATGCTAGCTTGCTATTGATGGCCCGGCTAGCTGTCTGAATCGCCGTTACCCCAACCAACCTCACTACTCACTGGACCCTTATAATCACTCGACTAAGCATGCCTCTCCTTAATGTCAATATGCCTTGTCCATTGCTGTTCTGGTTAGTGTTTATTGACTTATTTCACTGTAGAGCCTCTAGTCCTGCTCACTATACCTTATCCAACCTATTAGTTCCACCACCCACACATGCGATGACATCACCTGGTTTCAATAATGTTTCTAGAGACAATATCTCTTTCATCATCACTCAATACCTAGGTTTACCTCCACTGTATTCACATCCTACCATACCTTTGTCTGTACATTATACCTTGAAGTTATTTTAAAGCCCCCAGAAACCTCCTTTTACTCTCTGTTCCAGACATTCCAGACGTTCTAGACGACCAATTCTCATAGCTTTTAGCCGTACCCTTATCTTACTCCTCCTTTGTTCCTCTATTCCCCAGGCGCTCTCTTTTGATGACTTCTGTAACCGTAATAGCCTTGGTGTCATGCATGTTAACATTAGAAGCCTCCTCCCTAAGTTTGTTTTATTCACTGCTTTAGCACACTCTGCCAACCCGGATGTTCTAGCCGTGTCTGAATCCTGGCTTAGGAAGACCACCAAAAATTCTGAAATCTCCATCCCAAACTACAACATTTTCAGACAAGATAGAACGGCCAAAGGGGGCGGTGTTGCAATCTACTGCAAAGATAGCCTGCAGAGTTCTGTCCTACTATCCAGGTCTGTACCCAAACAATTTTAACTTCTACTTTTAAAAATACACCTCTCTAAAAACAAGTCTCTCACCGTTGCTGCCTGCTATAGACCACCCTCTGCCCCGAGCTGTGCTCTGGACACCATTTGTGAACTGGTTGCCCCCCATCTATCTTCAGAGCTCGTGCTGCTAGGCGACCTAATCTGGAACATGCTTAACACCCCAGCCATCCTACAATCTAAGCTTGATGCCCTCAATCTCACACAAATTATCAATGAACCTATCAGGTACCACCACAAAGCCGTAAACACGGGCACCCTCATATATATCATCCTAACCAACTTGCCCTCTAAATACACCTCTGCTGTTTTCAACCAAGATCTCAGCAATCACTGCCTCACTGCCTGCATCCGTAATGGGTCAGCGGTCAAACAACCCCCACTCATCACTGTCAAACGCTCCCTAAGACACTTCAGCGAGCAGGCCTTTCTAATCGACCTGGCGGGGGTATCCTGGAAGGATATTGATCTCATCCCGTCAGTAGAGGATGCCTGGTTATTTTTTTTAAATGCCTTCCTCACCATCTTAAATAAGCATGCCTCATTCAAGAAAATTAGAACCAGGAACAGATATAGCCCTTGGTTCTCTCCAGACCTGACTGCCCTTAACCAACACAAAAACATCCTATGTTGTTCTGCATTAGCATCGAACAGCCCCCGTGATATGCAACTTTTCAGGGAAGTTAGAAAACAATATACACAGGCAGTTAGAAAAGCCAAGGCTAGCTTTTTTTCAAGCAGAAATTTGCTTCCTTGCAACACAAACTCAAAAAAGTTCTGGGACACTGTAAAGTCCATAGAGAATAAGAACACCTCCTCCCAGCTGCCCACTGCACTGAGGATAGGAAACACTGTCACCACTGATAAATCCACTATAATTGAGAATTTCAATATGCATTTTTCTACGGCTGGCCATGCTTTCCACCTGGCTACCCCTACCCCGTTCAATAGCACTGCACCCCCCACAGCAACTCGCCCAAGCCTCCCCATTTCTCCTTCTCCCAAATCCAGTCAGCTGATGTTCTGAAAGAGCTGTAAAATCTGGACCCCTACAAATCAGCCGGACTAGACAATCTGGACCCTTTCTTTCTAAAATGATCTGCCGAAATTGTTGCAACCCCTATTTTATATACTACCCATCACTGCGACCTGTACGCTCTCGTTGGCTGGCCCTCGCTTCATACTCGTCGCCAAACCCACTGGCTCCAGGTCATCTACAAGACCCTGCTAGGTAAAGTCCCCTCTTATCTCAGCTCGCTAGTCACCATAGCAGCACCCACCTGTAGCACGAGCTCCAGCAGATATATCTCTCTGGTCACCCCCAAAACCAATTCTTCCTTTGGCTGCCTCTCCTTACAGTTTTCTGCTGCCAAATGACTGGAACGAACTACAAAAATCTCTGAAACTGGAAACACTTATGTCCCTCACTAGCTTTAAGCACCAGCTGTCAGAGCAGCTCACAGATTACTGCACCTGTACATAGCCCATCTATAATTTAGCCCAAACAACTCCCCCTACTGTATTTATTTATTTATTTTGCTCCTTTGCACCACACTATTTCTATCTTTACTTTGCACTTTCTTCCTCTGCAAATCTACCATTCCAGTGTTTTACTTGCTATAAACTGAATTTTACTTGCTAAAACTTACTTGTTTTACTTGCTACAAACTGAATTGGTCCACTCACACAGACAGCATCGTGAGGAAGGCGCAGCAGCGCCTCTTCAACCTCAGGAGGCTGAAGAAATTCGGCTTGTCACCAAAAGCACTCACAAACTTCTACAGATGCACAATCGAGAGCATCCTGGCGGGCTGTATCACCGCCTGGTATGGCAACTGCACCGCCCTCAACCGTAAGGCTCTCCAGAGGGTAGTGAGGTCTGCACAACGCATCACCGGGGGCAAACTACCTGCCCTCCAGGACACCTACACCACCCGATGCTACAGGAAGGCCATAAAGATCATCAAGGACATCAACCACCCGAGCCACTGCCTGTTCACCCCGCTGCCATCCAGAAGGCGAGGTCAGTACAGGTGCATCAAAGCTGGGACCGAGAGACTGAAAAACAGCTTCTATCTCAAGGCCATCAGACTGTTAAACAGCCACCACTAACATTGAGTGGCTACTGCCAACACACTGTCAATGACACTGACTCTACTCCAGCCACTTTAATCATGGGAATTGATGGGAAATGATGTAAATATATCACTAGCCACTTTAAACAATGCTACCTTATATAATGTTACTTACCCTACATTGTTCATCTCATATGCATATGTTGATACTGTACTCTATATCATCGACTGCATCCTTATGTAATACATGTATCACTAGCCACTTTAACTATGCCACTTGGTTTACATACTTATCTCATATGTATATACTGTACTCGATATCATCTACTGTATCTTGCCTATGCTGCTCTGTACCATCACTCATTCATATATCCTTATGTACATATTCTTTATCCCCTTACACTGTGTATGACAGTAGTTTTTTTTTTTTTTTGGAATTGTTAGTTAGATTACCTGCTCGTTATTACTGCATTGTCGGAACTAGAAGCACAAGCATTTCGCTACACTCGCATTAACATCTGCTAACCATGTGTATGTGACAAATAAAATATGATTTGATTTGATTTGATTTATATTGTATTTACTTCGCCACCATGGCCTTTTTTTTGCCTTTACCTCCCTTATCTCACCTAATTTGCTCACATTGTATATATACTTATTTTTCTACTGTATTATTGACTGTATGTTTGTTTTACTCCATGTGTAACTTTGTTTCGTTGTATGTGTCGAACTGCTTTGCTTTATCTTGGCCAGGTCGCAATTGTACATGAGAACTTGTTCTCAACTTGTCTACCTGGTTAAATAAAGGTGAAATAAAATAAATAAAAAGAGATGGAAAATAGCTGAATAGCCGAAAATAGAGCCCACAGTTTTGTTATTACTGTGTAATTATTCTCATAAGTGCACTATAACAAGTATTGGTTTTACTCACCGAGATTTGGACATGAAGCTAGGCTTAGGGTTGAACTGGGATGTGGACATGAAGCTAGAGTTAGGATTAGGTTTATTGCTAGGGTTAGGGTTGAACCAGGATGTGGACATGAAGCTAGAGTTAGGATTAGGTTTATTGCTAGGTTTAGGGTTGAACCAGGATGTGGACATGAAGCTAGATTTAGGATTAGGTTTATTGCCAGGGTTAGGTTGAACCATGATGTGGACATGAAGCTAGAGTTAGGATTAGGTTTATTGCTAGGGTTAGGGTTGAACCAGGATGTGGACATGAAGCTAGAGTTAGGATTAGGTTTATTGCTAGGGTTAAGGTTGAACCAGGATGTGGACATGAAGCTAGAGTTAGGATTAGGTTTATTGCTAGGGTTAGGGTTGAACCAGGATGTGGACATGAAGCTAGAGTTAGGATTAGGTTTATTGCTAGGTTTAGGGTTGAACCAGGATGTGGACATGAAGCTCGGGTAAGGATTTGGAATATTGCTAGGGTTAGGGTTGAACCAGGATGTGGACATGAAGCTCGGGTAAGGATGGAGGTTTTGGTTGAGAGGTAGAGTTGATCCTTTAAAAAAAAGAAAGAAAAACAGCTAAATTGTGTGTTGTAAGTCCACAACAATGTTTAAACCCCATCAGGAGGGCCACTTTTGAGGTCTGGGAATGTTTTATTTTATGTTTGTGTGTAGTTACCCTTTAATTCAAGTGGCACATAGCAATAGGCTGTTGTTTAGTGGTGTTTTTGTAGCGCACTTGCTTGATAGTACAGTTTGCAAAACAAATACCCACTGGATTGATTCAAATACTTCTGACATCATTCTGCCAGGTAAGCATAGGCTACTTTGTAGTTAACGTTTAATTGACAAGGTTTGGGGGAAAGACTTTCCACTTTTTATTAGCATCGTCGCTACTGCCTACACAAAGTGGTAGACGCACAAACACAGACAAGGGGAATTCTCATTGTCTCTTCAGCAAGTTGCAGGAAATACGAATCACCAATTCATTCTGTTAATGTTTTATGATAAACGTGTACCAACGAATTCATTTTCAATACATTTAGTTGATTCCATACTAAGTTCAATACATTTTCAATATTGTTGAATTCCGTTTTGATGTCTGGATTCCGTGATTCTGTAAGTGTTCTCCGTATAGCGGATTTTACAGGGCTCTACAGATGCAATGTCTGGGACCTGGTCACAATTGCACACAAGGTTGTCTACGATGCAGTTTACCACTAGATGTCGCTGTATTACTGACTATTGCTGTGAGCTAGTATTTATAATTCACCAGTACACGTAACGTGATATATGACAGCGCAAAGGACGTGGAAACCTTGTGTTAACGTGTATTCACATGAAATGGGTAACGACAACCTATACCGTTTAGTTCAGTTCCAGGGATGACTTTGTTTGGGCCTATAAGATCATTTGTATTCAGCATTCGGTGGAGTGTAATTATGTTAGGCCTCTATCAATGCTACAGCAACCCATCTACCTTTTCTTGTTCACGAAACACACTGACCAGGGTGGGTATAATGTGTGGAACGTTCCAACGGGAATCTGTTCCAAAAACTTCGTAAATAACAAGGTTGCCAACAAACAACGCATACAACGTTGGATAGCGGCCGAATAAGATACCGGGTAGGGAGTGGGCTATTTCATTAGGTTTTCACTCATCACGTTTATTCCGAAAAATGTCTCTGGTAGCCTATGGAAAAACATTAAGAATAAGCTACGTGGTGAGTTGATGCCTATTCGGCAGCTAGTTAGCAAGGTGAATTGATCATGCTACTTTGTATGCGTTGTTTGTTGGCAACCTTGTACTTTACATAGTTTTTGGAACAGATTCCTGTTGGAACGTTCGACAAATTCTACCCACCCAACTGGCCAGGCAGCTAGACTTGGTAAATCGGATAGATGCAGTAGGTTCTGTCTAGCGTCATGGTCTTAGGTTGGATAATGTGACAGCAGTTAGAATTCCATTCAACCATTTTTTTTATAATAGAGATATAAAGTGAAGCATTCAGCTTCTCAGGCAGTTCATGGTTCTCTTACAAAATAGGAGAAGTAGTGCTTAGAATAAATGAACTGAGGCTAGGCTGGTCGTTGACAATGAAAACCAATCATACCAAGGAATAATAGGAACTAGAAAAAAATCTTTGTCTGATCCACAATCACTGCTTACAAACTATTTTCTATTTAACTGATTGGACTTATGTATGGTAACAGTTATTTGAAATATATATTTAATCTACATTATGTAAAATATAAGAATTACTGAGGAAAAAGGTTGCATTGCCATGTGTCAAAATGGTAGTTTGAACATATCTCAAATGCAACATAATAATGAATGATGAAAAAAATTAACATCAGGGGTCATTTGATGTGTCAGCAATGTCATTCTAGTCTTAGACTATACCCCATGACCTAAACTGCTATCACATAAATCTACTGTCTTGTGCATCCAAAACTATTATCATTGTTTCCTTGTTTTAATTGGTTTTAAACTCACTACCCCCAACCCGTCCTCCTAGCCCCCACCCCCACACCCAGCTCTGTTGTGGGCTTGACCAGAGCTGGTGACCTATCAGGGCCATATGGTCAGGCGGGGGGTGACTTCATACAGTAATTAGTGGATGGAGTCGGGCCCCAGCTCCAGTGCCACATTAGCTAAAGGGTTGTTTAAAGCGGAACTGGTAAGGCTAGTAGTCAAAACAGACTGCCTGTTTTGCCTGAGACTGTCTCAGCACATAACTGAGTATAGAAACCATGTACCAATGTCTACAATATACAACTATTTATTGTGCTATTACACACACATGGGATATGCCTATAATGTTATGAATCATGCAGCATACACTTCCACGGTGTTGTACTGTGCTTTCAACATAAAGGATGCATTTGAGCGTGATGAGAGGTGGAGAACCTGGGATTAGGTGCCCAGTCTTGTTCTAGATTGAGGTCCAAAATACTGTTGTTTGTGACTCTCTATAACCCCTAGTGAGAAAATCCATCTGAAAACCATCTGAAAAAATAGATAAATATTACTGTGCTGGCACAACAAAGACAAATCGAAAGGACCATAATCCTTAATGATAATGCTTTAATTTGCCACAGTAAAAGGCTCACAAAGAGCAGCATAATTCCCCTCTTTCTCATAAACATCTCCGGTGTTCAGTCTGTGACTGACACCTGTTCTTTTGTAGGGTGTCATAATCACACCACGCCATGGCTGGACTTAGGGAGCCAAGGTAATGTCTATGGAAATGCAGAATGGCTCATAATAATGCCTGGAACGGCGCAAATGGAATGGCATCAAACACATGGAAACCATTTTGGAAGGTCAGGTGGCAGAGAACCTACTGGGCAGGGAGGGAATGGGAGGGGAGGGGGAGGTGAACAGTGATGATGGCCCTCTTTTAAAAAAAAAATTAACCTTTATTTAACTAGGCAAGTCAGTTAAAAACAAATTCTTATTTACAATGCCGGCCAATCCTGGCCAAACCCGGACAATGCTGGGCCAATTGTGCGCCACTCTACGGGACTCCCAATCACGGCCGAATCTGATACAGCCTGGATTCAAACCAGGGACCGTAGTGACACCTCTTTTGCACTGAGATGCAGTGCCTTAGACCGCTGCACCACTCGGGAGCCCTCTGAATGTTTAGAGTCTAGTAAATAATGTACCCTCCTTGTTGGGGAACCATTTAATTGTTTAGTGTGGCCCCCACCCATTGGTCCATGTTTGGGGAGAACACTACACATGCTCCTTTCCCCCCCAACCTTTCCTCCAACCAAACATGTAGAATGGCACATTGTGGCTGACAGGCTAGATGCACTCATTGGTCGCTTAATCTAGTCACCCTAATCATCCAACCATTAGTCTTGAATGCGGATTAGAGAGAGGGAGAGAAAGAGAGCACATCCTGCCTAGTTTGCTGTCTATTGCTGCCTCAGCCTCTCTTTGACAGAGAGAGAAAGAGAGAGAGAGAGAGGAGGGGGAGGAGAGAGATTGGGGATGTGCCGTGTGTGAGGGGAGGAGAAGGAGGGGTTTGGCTTCAGTGTGATGTGAATGAAATAGAATCAGCGTGAGGGAGGGAGACAGAACAAATCAACCTGCCTCTTTTGACTGAACAACGGAATGGAAGAGCTGAGCTCCTAGGCACACTGACCAGAGAGGAGTTTTCTTTTTGGAGAGGGGAAGAAGAGAGCAGACAAGGGAAATCGAAGAGGGACGAGGAGGAGAAAAAGCATCAGCGTGGGGATAGATAGCAGAAAAATGCTGTCATGGGGAGAGGGGGGAGGGAGGCTACAGAAAGGAACAGGATGATACCAGGCAGGGTGGAGCGGAGCTGAGATGTGGAGGTAAGCACTGTCTTTCTTTACTCAAAGCCTTCAGAATGTACACATTCCTAATTCCCTATATCTGGTGATAATGAATGTGATTGATTTGTTCAGGACACCCCCTATGTGAGCATGCATATGCTCTTATTTCCTGTCGATTTCACCAGAGATTCAGATCATTCTGCCGTACAGAAGTGAGAGAGCAAAGGATGTGTCAACACAATGAACGGACGCTTTGTCAGGGGTAGAAAATTATGTCTGAGCGGCATTCTGCTATCTTCACGCTCCCCCCCCTCTGGTGTTCTGGGCTCGTTTTTAAAACGGTGTAATGACATTGACATGAAGTCACTGCAGACCTTGCTGTAGGGCGCTCGGGGCTGCAGGACCCAGAGATGTGGGCCAGGTGGAGGAATGGAGGGAGGGAGGAAGAGACAGAGAGCACGCCAAAGACAGGGAGAATGAAAGAGGTGAATAGACAGGAACTATAGTGACACAGAAACAAAAAGGTAAGAGAAATAGGATATACATATAAATGTACTTTTTTTTTTACAGACTAAGGTCTGCAGCCCCTGCCTGTTTTCGTGTGGGGGATGATAAAGAGGACTGAGAGGGTACTGCATGTAATGTGCACAGACAATGATGGAATGGAGAACCAGAGCTGGGATCAGGGTGTTGTTTTCAAGGTGGCAAAGAAAAGGAGGGATGCGGGATATCATTTTTTTTCTCATTTTGGCAGTGAGGGGGGGTTGTGCTTTTTGGGGGTTGGGGATGCAAGGGATTGAGAGGGCTGGTGTAGAAGAGAAAGGGGGAACAAGGAGGGAGATGAAGAGGAGAGGGATGAGGGACAGCTTACATAAGCTAGTGCACTATAAGGACTGGCCATTTCATTTATTTTGCGCCAGATGAATCCTCCTATGTGGTGTTCACTGTGGTTGTCAGTAATGGACAATGGTATTCCTTATGATGATGAATGCATCGGGACTTGACATGGTGAAGTCCTTGCACTCATTCCCGAGGAGTGTGGTAGGCCGTGTGCTTGTCTAAATTTGATGACAGGGACTTGGTCATGGTCTTTGTGCGTTCCTTGCCAGATTGGCAGAGGGTGTGACGTTATCGGTCCTAGACTGTTAACCTAGATGGTTGGCCAGATGTGCTCATGGATATGTGTGTGTGTGTGTGTGTGTGTGTATGTATGTATGAAAGTCAATCTTCTGAAATCAAGCTCTCTGAGAATGAATATACTGTATATGTGATCGGGGGTAACTGAACCCGGATTATAACATCAGATTTGTTGGTGCCACCATGACACACAACCACTATCATTGCACGCATAGCACATGGGTACAAGAGTCTGGTGACGCTTTGAGGTCACACTGCCAATGATGGGGACAGATGCCGGTTTTATCGAGGGAAACGGACCCTACCACAGTGCTTCAATTTTCATGAAATGCTTCTAAAATATTCAAAATAATTGAAAATGTAATAATATCACAATAATAACAAAGTAATTACATAATAGGATTGCAAAAGGGCATTCAACTTGGGATCAAATGTATTGTTATTTTGAGTGTTCTTTGAGAAGATTAGGCCAGATAAAATGTCCACTCTTAACAGACATTCAACTATTTAATGCAGCAATCTCAACCCGACAGTTATTTAATTGTCAGTCAAATGTAGGTTCATGGATATACTCGCCAGTATTTTAGGGTTAAATAAACTCCCATGTATTCAAACTACGAGAAAAAAAGGTATATTCTCTATTATTTGACAACATAACAGGAAAAAACTTTGCCCTCAGACTTTTATAGTTTGTGGACAGTAGGGAGATTGTTCTATACCTACAATAATATAACGATCAGATGTGTGTCTGTCTGTCTGTGTCTGTGACAGAAATATGCCTGTTCTAGTTAAAGTAGTGAAGCACTCGGGCGCTCTCAAAAATAACACTTTTTCTTAGAACATGTTAAAAATGTGGTGCTTTAAATATGCTGTTTTGACCCAAATGATGGGAACTAGCCGTTGGCGTCAGAGCATGTACGTGTCTATATTTGTTCATCTAGCTAGGACTAGTATTGTCACAGTAGGGGGCTACAAAAACCTGTGGGTGTCTGGGACTCTTTTTTAAATATTAGAGGCTCTCTGTCAGTCAGCAGGGACCTGTGGCACAAATTCTTCAGCTGAGTGGGAGGAAAGGAGAGGCTGAACAGCTCGTCTCTGTGATCGATCAGGCCCACTTGTATTTCCTGCACAATCAAATTGCTACATCACTGTCCATTCCTACACCAGCCCCTGACCACAGAGGACAGATCTATTAAACAACATTGTGTTCCATAGTAAGAGGCATCTGATGAATCAAGGGTGTATGTACAGAACCACTTGACGTCTTAAATGTATAGATGAAATGTAAAGGAACTGTTACATGTTTGTCCTTTGCCAGTTTAATAAGTGGAGATCCTTAAAACATTGAAGGCCAAAATGACTTATATGATGTTGATGGAAATAATAGTGAGAGCAGCGGTAGTAAACGTTTGTGCCGCAGGATGCTAGCAGAGCCCCGGAGCTAACAGACCCTGCTTGTCTCAGAGGTACTAAAGCTGTGTGTCACCCAGGATTTCAACCCCAGATCACACCGCTGCACTCTTTGCATACCAAATTGCATTTCAATGCCAAAAGCAACTCCTCTCCGTTGGACCGCTGCAGCGTATAGCCTCTGAACAGTCAACCAACCGTCTTCACATAGCACGACATAGACAGGCGCCTGTCCGACAACAACCTGAGGCTTGTAAAAATGCTATTCAATCTACGCTGAGGCCTACTGTGCTCCGCCGAGAGAGGAAAGTCACCATGGTGCTCCCACCGTGCCGTGACAAACTGACCTATTTCTACTCTCATCTTTTTATGCAAGGACAAATTACAAATATGAGCGAAAATGACTAAGACTATGGTTAAATAGATTTCCCTGGTGTCTTAGGAGAAATAATCAATATGTCCAATCAACATGGATCAATGTTACCGGGCAGATTATTCTCTCCTCTAAAACATGAGTCAGCACCACACCATCTCCCTCATTTGGAGCCATTTTGGGTGACTAGGCCCCGTCTCTCTATCCCTCCTAGTGAGCAGTATGTCTGTGTGACTGAGGTAGGCTGGTGGCCCAGCAGTGCCACCCCCTCTGAGCAGAGCATAGGATGGTAGAATGGTGGATGGCAGTGTAAGCCACTGGGTGGATCCTCTAATCGGCTTGTGCTCTCTTTTGTCACCTGTCCTCTGTGGCCATGCTCTTAATGGGAGCTCAGCCCTCTCTGGAGTGGAGTCACCCTCAGATATATGTCCCTGGGCTCTGGCCGGCCTATAGCTCTGCTCTGCTGCACAGGAGCAGACTGCACAATGAGCAGGACAGGAGAGGAGAGAAAAAGGAGAAAGAGAAAGTGATGGGAGGGAGGGAATGAAGGAAAGGAGAGAGGCAGAGAGGAGGATTAGAAAGAGAGATGGTGAGAAGTAAATCAAGTACTGTGTTTGTGCAACTGGAAGGAACATGTTTCAACCTGTATTGGCTTGTTGTTTTACTTCTCTAAATTAACATGTTTCAACCTGTATTGGCTTGTTGTTTAACTTCTCTATATTAGGTCTTAATGCAGGTCGAAACATGTTCTTTCCAGTCCCACAAATATTTGCGTTTTATTTATAATTAGGATTATGATAAAGATTATTTTGAGATGGCATAAATTGAATGAAAACATGACTTCTGTAAATTTGAATAAATTCACTCTAGTGGTGGTTGATCATGTCACATGTTGATCCCTTGATACAGATTTGCATACTGTAAATAACCCACTAGTCAGAAATACTGTAGGCAGTGTGTGTGTGGAGTTTGCTGTCGTCAGTATTATTAATCAACCAGTTATATCATACATACACTAAAAAACACACACAAACACCTACTGTCTTCATTGTTCCAATTCCCATTATAGGAGAAGTGCACTCAGTGACATTCAGTGGTGCTGAAAAGAGATCTAACTCAATACACTCCCACGACATCACTACTTCCCCATCCTGAGCAAAGATAAATAAAAAAGGTAGAAAACAACCCTGCACGGAGAATCTGTCAGGGGAAAACACCTCAGGAACATTACTACAATATTACATCAATGGGTAGATACATACAATATAGTGAAAATCATTACTGCTCTAGCCATGTGGAAAAAGCACTTCATAGTATGTCATGCTACAGTCAAGAAGAGGGGAAGAGTCATTGTGAAACTGGCTGTGTTTGCATGTTAATGGCATTGGCAGTAAAGAGAGAGAGAAAGAAACAGGGTTACCAATGAGAAGCGGTTAGCTGTGGCACTGGCAGATCTGCTTCACGCCTGTCTGTCCTGCCCTTGTGTGTGCCCCTGAGGCTCGGCTCAGACAGCCACCGCACAGGAAACACACAGACGGGATGTGACCTCACAGACTGAGGTGGGGGGCCTCATAGCTAGGTCAGAAACACTGAGCATAGTGCACTAGCAAGCTCCGATACTATCCTTTAGTCATTATCATGACTTATCATCACTTAGTTACTGCACTAATCCTCTCCTTTTGTCATTATCGTGACTTATCATCACTTAGTTACTACACTGATCCTCTCCTTTAGTCATTATTATGACTTATCATTACTTAGTTACTACACTGATCCTCTCCTTTAGACATGATCATTACTTATCAACACTTAGTTACTACACTAATCCCCTCCTTCAGTCATTATCATGACTTATCATCACTTAGTTACTGCACTAATCCTCTCCTTTTGTCATTATCATGACTTATCATCACTTAGTTACTATACTGATCCTCTCTAGTCATTATAATGACTTATCATCACTTAGTTACTACACTGATCCTCTCCTTTAGTCATTATAATGACTTATCATCACCTAGTTACTACACTGATCCTCTCCCTTAGTTAGTTATTATCATGACTTATCATCACTTAGTTACTACACTGATCCTCTCCTTTAGTCATTATCATGACTTATCATCACTTAGATGCTACACTGATCCTCTCCTTTAGTTAGTCATTATCATGACTCATCATCACTTAGTTACTACACTGATCCTCTCCTTTAGTTATTATCATGACTTATCATCACTTAGATGCTACACTGATCCTCTCCTTTAGTTAGTCATTATCATGACTCATCATCACTTAGTTACTACACTGATCCTCTGCTTTAGTCATTATCATTACTTATCATCACTTAGTTACTACACTGATCCTCTGCTTTAGTCATTATCATGACTTATCATCACTTAGTTACTACACTGATACTCATCTTTAGTTAGTCGTTAACGTTCCTTATAATCACTTAGTTACTACACTGACACTCATCTTTAGTCATTATTATGACTTGTCATCACTTAGTTACTACACTGATCCTCGACTCAGACAGCCACCGCACAGGAAACACACAGACGGGATGTGACCTCACAGACTGAGGTGGGGGGCCTCATAGCTAGGTCAGAAACACTGAGCATAGTGCACTAGCAAGCTCCGATACTCTCCTTTAGTCATTATCACGACTTATCAACACTTAGTTACTACACTAATCCTCTCCTTTAGTTAGTCATTATCATTACTTATCATCACTTAGTTACTACACTGATCCTCTCCTTTTGTCATTATCATGACTTATCATCACTTAGTTACTACACTGATCCTCTCCTTTAGTTAGTCATTATCATGACTTATCATCACTTAGTTACTCCACCGATCCTCTCCTTTAGTTAGTCATTATCATGACTTATCATCACTTAGTTACTACACTGATCCTCTCCTTTAGTCATTATCATTACTTATCATCCTTTAGTTACATTTAGTTACTACACTGTTCCTCTCCTTTAGTCATTATCATTACTTATCATCCTTTTGTTATTACACTGATCCTCTCCTCTCCTTCATCACTTAGTTACTACACTGATACTCATATTTAGTCATTATCATGACTTATCATCACTTAGTTACTACACTTATCCTTTCCTTTAGGTAGTCATTATCATGACTTATCATCACTTAGTTACTACACTTATCCTTTCCTTTAGGTAGTCATTATCATGACTTATCATCACTTAGTTACTACACTTATCCTTTCCTTTAGGTAGTCATTATCATGACTTATCATCCCTTAGTTACTACACTGATACTCAGCTCCAGTTCCACCCCCAATATTATTCCAAATCCAACCAGAGAGTAGCTTTTGTGTCTGTTTACTTTACTATCATACCTTACAAAAGCTCATGCCATTGATTTCAACTAAATCAATGTGCTTGGGTTACAGTCTCTTTCTTGCCCTCCACTTCCTTACAGAGGCATTAATGGCTTGGTTACACTCTGATGGTTGAACTATGAAGCATGACACACACAAGCAGATGTAGCCTGCACACGGAAAGGAGCAAAATTAGCTTGTGTCATCAAGCACAGTTCGCATATTGGCATGTAGTTCCAGGGCAATGTACAGAGTACATAGGGGAGACGGAGCCATAACTTGATGTTGAGGCTAGAGAGAGCAGCAGGATGGCTTGTCTGATGCCAGGTATCTACCTATGAGGTGGAAGACAGGCAACCGTGACCACTGTCCTCTCAGTCAGTCACCAGGGTAGCTGTAACGACATGCCACTGGCTTTGAGTAAGGCCAGTGTGTCTATGTATGCAGAGGACTCAACACTATACACATCAGCTACTACAGCGACAGGAATGACTGCAACACTTAACAAAGAGCTGCAGTTAGTTTCAGAGTGGGTGGCAGGGAATAAGTTAGTCTTAAATATTTCCAAAACTAAAAACATTGTATTTGGGACAAATCATTCACTGAACCCTAAACCTCAACTACATCTCGTAATGAATAATGTGGAAATTGAGCAAGTTGAGGTGACTAAACTGCTCCGAGTAACCCTGGTTTGTAAACTGTCGTGGTCAAACATGTTGATGCTACAGTAGCTAAGATGGGGAGAAGTCTGTCCATAATAAAGCACGGCTCTGCCTGCCTTTTTAACAACACTATCAACAAGGCAGGTCGTACAGGCCCTAGTTGTGTCACACCTTGACACCTGGTCAGATGCCACAAAGAGGGACTTGAGAAAATTACATTTGGCTCAGAACAGGGCAACATGACTGGCCCTTAAACATACACGGAGAGCTAACATTAATAACATGTATGGAAGTCTCTCATGGCTCAAAGTGGATGAGAGATTGACTTCATCACTACTTGTTTTTGTAAGAAGTGTTGACAAGCTGAATGCACCAGCTGTCTGTTTAAACTACTAGCACCCAGCTCGGACACTCATGCATACCCCACAAGACATACCACCAGAGGTCTCTTCACAGTCCCCAAGTCCAGAACAGACTATGGGAGGCGCACAGTACTACATAGAGCCATGACTTCTACATAGAGCCAACCCCTCTTTTACGCTGCTGCTACTCTCTGTTTATCTTATATGCATAGTCACTTTAACTATACATTCATGTAGATACTACCTAAATTGGCCCGACCAACCAGTGCTCCCGCACATTGGCTAACCAGGCTATCTGCATTGTGTCCCACCACCCGCCAACCCCTCTTTTTACGCTTTCTGTTCATATAGTGCATAGTCACTTTAACGATACCTACATGTACACACTACCTCAATAAGCCTGACTAACAGGTGTCTGTATATAGTCTTGCTACACTTTTTTCAAATGTCTTTTTACTGTTGTTTTATTTCTTTACTTACCTACACATGCCTTTTTTCCCCGCACCATTGGTTAGAGCCTGTAAGTAAGCATTTCACTGTAAGGTTTACACCTATTGTATTTGGCGCATGTGACAAATAAACTTTGATTTGATTACATAGAACTCTATTCCACATCAGGTAACTGATGCAAGCAGTAGAATCAGATTTAAAAAGCAGGTACAAATACACCTGATGGAACAACGGGGACTGTGAAGAGACACACACAAAGGTACAGACACATGCATACGCACACATTGTCACGGCCGTTGAAAGAACTGGACCAAGGTGCAGAGTGATCAGCGTACATTTTCTTTATTAGAATGAAAAGACGCCGAACAAAACAATAAACACTACAAAACAAACCGTGAAGCTAAAGGCTATGTGCCATAAACAAAGTCAACTTCCCACAAAGACAGGTGGGAAAAAGGGCTACCTAAGTATGGTTCTCAATCAGAGACAACGATAGACGGCTGTCCCTGGTTGAGAACCCTACCCGGCCAAAACATAGAAATACAAATAATAGAATAGAATACCCACCCCAAATCACACCCTGACCAAACCAAATAGAGACATAAAAAGGATCTCTAAGGTCAGGGCGTGACACACATTGTGATATTGTTGAATGGAAGTATTGTTGTATGGTGAACATTTTGTGTTGAGGATTTGTCGTGGTGTAGAGATGTTACATGATGTACTGTTTTATCTTTATCTCATTCAGTACAAACATAGTTCACTGTTTTATATGTAATGTGGATGCTTTGGTGTGTTTGGACCCCAGGAAGAGTAGCTTCTGCCTTGGATCCCTAATATACACAAATACAATGTCATGCAGAACATTGGTTACAAGAGAACAGAACCTGGTGCAGCTGGTGTTGTTTTAGGGACAAAACACAAGTTAAATTTAACCAATCAACATTAGGTCTCATAGGGGTGGTTAGAGTAGAGACTCATAATTAAAGAATTTGGGGTCATACGCAGAGCTTAGCTGGGTAGGTCTGTGTGTGTGCGAGAGAGAGAGAGAGAGAGAGAGAGAGAGAGAAAGAGAGTGTAGGCGGTGCAGCCGTTTCAGGAGGACCAGGCTTAATTTCGAAGCACAATAGCGGGGATAGTGAGGAAGTGAGGGAGGCCAGTGTCTCTTCCTCTCTGAGAGGACAGGGTAGGGGTGACAGTTCAGACTGCTAGAAATGCTATTGGTGGACAGTCTCTCGGCCTCAGAGCCAGCTGCACAGATAGGAGAGGAAGAACAGTGTGCAGTTCAGCTTCACATAATAGCAGCAGTGATGACGTGAGGGTCAGTTCCCCTCTCATTTTTGTCACACACATACACCCCCCCACACACGCCTGCACACACAAGTGCACACCCCCACACACACGCACAGAGATAGAAAGTCACGGGCAGAATCACACAGTGCAGTTGCAGAGGGACAGCTGTTCTCCCTGCCACTGTGGCTTTTGCACTCTTTCATAGAGTCAGCAAAGGCACACAAAGAACGACACAGACACATTCACTCCGACCAACTCTTGCACGCATGCATGCCATGCACTCCCATATACCCACACAATAAAGTCCTTTGAGCATGCGAATGACCAATACTATAGTGAAAATGTTCAAATGCTTTATCACAGTGTTGATTGATGGACATACTAATGTAAGATGGCATGGAGTGAGAGGGACAAAGATGTATCATCCCCAAGGGCGTAGGAGCCGGGGGGGGCATGGGGCATGTCTACCCCACCCCCCAATGTTAGAAGCAGGTAAAACACGCGAGAGAGTCACCACATTCATTGAGGGATTTTTATTTTTAAATGGCCTCCACTGCTGGAACGTGAGTCACTTGCCCCGCCCCCACTGACTGCTTCATTCTCACTCTCGGTCGTTACAAGCAGCGTGGCAGTGCATGTGAGTGATAGAAACAGCACTGTGCAGCACCGCCATCATTACTCAATGCACCGGGTAAAGTAACTTTGAAATCTACTTTGAAACAAAAGTATATACCTCACACACATGGTCAAGGGCTTAAGAAAAAAGAAGACACCTGTACCATGTCAGTTATGGAGTTGAAATGTATTACATTTTGTGTTTGCATCCTAATATTAAACGTGACATACAACAAAACTGAAATGATGAGGCTATGAGGTCATTTTACTGCAGGAAAGGGCTACGATTTGTCTGTATCCTTTTCTCAAAAGTGACTAGAAATTAGCATTTAAAACCTTTTTATTTCATTCTTTATTTATATCCTGGAGTGTGCCTCTTTTTTTAAGCCCATAACCATGTGTGTGAGGTGTAAACTTATGTTTAGCTAAATGTGTCCCCTTGTCAGAGTCGCTCCTACGCCCCTGATCATAATTCTTTTTGTTGGTAGTTTCAGTCAAAGAGGAAGTCAGGGTTAGATGCACAGACAATGTTATGGAAAGAGCCATTTCTGAACCAACTTCCTCTTTCTGCCTTTCTTTCACTGAAATAGGAGGTAACATCAGATTTAAACATGCTTAGTTCATGACATATAGTACATATATGTGATTCAATACGCATGGTAAAATACAGATGCAATATGTTTTATCAATGATCAGAATAATACTTTTGTTTCCACACACACACACACACGCACACACACACACACACACACACACACACACACACACACACACACACACACACACACACACACACACACACACACACACACACACACACACACACACACACACACACACACACACACACATTGATAAAACACACACACACACACACACACTTCTTTGGTATCAGAGATTCCAAAGAGGAAGGGACTTAAAACTGAGACTGTTTTACAGTATCGAATCCAAAACTTCAGATGACTTCAACTGTGAGATGACTAAATTGGAGCTTTCTCACACACATATTTTTAGAAGTCACACACACATACACACACGATATGGCAGTACACACTTCTGTGTATAGTTCTTTGTGACAACAAAGCTGAGGGTATAGGTGATGTTTTGGACGGCCCAGGCCCAAGTCCCATGGTCAGAGAGTGGGCTTGGGGGGGCTGCCTCATGAATTATTCAACAGTGTCTAACTCTAGCCCCATCTTTTCCCCCTCATTAATAATTGATAGCACGACAGACATATGTTCCATTTCTGAAGGACGTATTTGCGGGAGGACAGCCTCCTTTCAAAAATGAATATGTTTTTAGTTGTCTTCAGCAGATGCTAACATCAGCACAGCCTAAAGGTGGGCTTGACCTCCACAGACCAACAGCAGAAACAGATGCCCAGTACACTCTGTCACAAGGTCCCCCACTGGAGGACACAGGCAGACAGCAGCCAAACACACTCTGCAAGGTGACATTAAAGGCTTAGCAAAATGACATTGGAAATGAGAGGTGACAATCTTTTTAGAAAATCTTTACTTCCTTTGTGTGTCCAGTGTCACATATACTTTAAACTCACGAGGGTAGGATGGTAAATCAAATCAAATCAAATTTATTTATATAGCCCTTCGTACATCAGCTGATATCTCAAAATGCTGTACAGAAACCCAGCCTAAAACCCCAAACAGCAAGCAATGCAGGTGTAGAAGCACAGTGGCTAGGAAAAGCTCCCTAGAAAGGCCAAAACCTAGGAAGAAACCTAGAGAGGAACCAGGCTATGTGGGGTGGCCAGTCCTCTTCTGGCTGTGCCGGGTGGAGATTATAACAGAACATGGCCAAGATGTTCAAATGTTCATAAATGACCAGCATGGTCCAATAATAATAAGGCAGAACAGTAAAAGGTTGGGAAGTGATAAGAAGCATGTGTGGAAGGCAGGGAGGGTCGTGTATTTGCACTCCCACTGACTGCTCTGACTCAGCCTGGAGACGTGCCAGAAGCAGTCAGGGAGACTACCTGTTGTCCTCATTACCATCATGGTATCATCTGTCAATTTCCACTCCTCAGATCAACATCTGACCTCTGAGACGCGATCATGTGATCCTGTACAGGGTGGTCCTAAGAACCTTTCCACTTCCCTCCTTCCCCTCTGCCACCTTGACAGCTAACCTCTACTCTAAAGTCAATCTATTGAGTAGACGAACTATGTGTCTTTGGAGACCAACAACTCAGACAGACATCTGCTAACTCTAAGTAATAAATCAAAACCGAGATAAAATGTGGGACAAAAGGAGTGTGCCAGAACCAATCACTTAGCAGTCTCTGGACCTGGCCCAGACCCTACTCAGCGGGCAGAAGCAAAGGGGAAGGATGAAGGGTGATTGGAGGAAGTGTGAGGGAGTAGCAGCATTGGGATTACTTTATTTCCTGAAACCAATTTTGTGTGCAATAACACACCCACTGGCTGTTTTTAGTCTTTGAAGCCCGTTTTGTGTTTCCAATGACATGGTAGTTATGCAGTGTGAATCCAAATGTAACAGGCAGAGCTGGGATCAATAACAGGCCCTGGGATTGGCTGCTGGGCACAGTGAGAACACACGGTTAATTAGCTCAATTTTCCTAAATCAATCATCCCTAATAGTCGATTTAGGCCCTAACGTATCGTAAGCACCAATCACTGTGATTTGGAGGACAGAGGTTGCGTTGCTGGTGGCAGTACTGTGATTTGGAGGTCAGAGGTTGCGTAGCTGGTGGCAGTACTGTGATTTGGAGGTCAGAGGTTGCGTAGCTGGTGGCAGTACTGTGTTTTGGAGGACAGAGGTTGCAGAGCTGGTGGCAGTACTGTGATTTGGAGGACAGAGATTGCGTAGCAGTCAGTACTGTGTTTTGGAGGACAGAAGTTGCGTAGCAGTCAGTACTGTGTTTTGGAGGACAGAGGTTGGTAGCAGTCAGTACTGTGTTTTGGAGGACAGAGAGGCAGTCAGTACTGTGTTTTGGAGGACAGAGGTTGCAGAGCTGGTGGCAGTACTGTGATTTGGAGGACAGAGATTGCGTAGCAGTCAGTACTGTGTTTTGGAGGACAGAGGTTGCAGAGCTGGTGGCAGTACTGTGATTTGGAGGACAGAGATTGCGTAGCAGTCAGTACTGTGTTTTGGAGGACAGAGGTTGCGTAGCAGTCAGTACTGTGTTTTGGAGGACAGAGGTTGCGTAGCAGTCAGTACTGTGTTTTGGAGGACAGAGATTGCGTAGCAGTCAGTACTGTGTTTTGGAGGACAGAGGTTTCAGAGCTGGTGGCAGTACTGTGATTTGGAGGACAGAGATTGCGTAGCAGTCAGTACTGTGTTTTGGAGGACAGAGGTTGCGTAGCAGTCAGTACTGTGTTTTGGAGGACAGAGGTTGCAGAGCTGGTGGCAGTACTGTGATTTGGAGGACAGAGATTGCATAGCAGTCAGTACTGTGATTTGGAGGACAGAGATTGCGTAGCAGTCAGTACTGTGTTTTGGAGGACAGAGGTTGCAGAGCTGGTGGCAGTACTGTGATTTGGAGGACAGAGATTGCGTAGCAGTCAGTACTGTGTTTTGGAGGACAGAGGTTGCGTAGCAGTCAGTACTGTGTTTTGGAGGACAGAGGTTGCGTAGCAGTCAGTACTGTGTTTTGGAGGACAGAGATTGCGTCAGCAGTCAGTACTGTGTTTTGGAGGACAGAGGTTGCAGAGCTGGTGGCAGTACTGTGATTTGGAGGACAGAGATTGCGTAGCAGTCAGTACTGTGTTTTGGAGGACAGAGGTTGCAGAGCTGGTGGCAGTACTGTGATTTGGAGGACAGAGATTGCGTAGCAGTCAGTACTGTGTTTTGGAGGACAGAGGTTGCGTAGCAGTCAGTACTGTGTTTTGGAGGACAGAGGTTTAGCAGTCAGTACTGTGTTTTGGAGGACAGAGATTGCGTAGCAGTCAGTACTGTGTTTTGGAGGACAGAGGTTGCAGAGCTGGTGGCAGTACTGTGATTTGGAGGACAGAGATTGCGTAGCAGTCAGTACTGTGTTTTGGAGGACAGAGGTTGCGTAGCAGTCAGTACTGTGTTTTGGAGGACAGAGGTTGCAGAGCTGGTGGCAGTACTGTGATTTGGAGGACAGAGATTGCGTAGCAGTCAGTACTGTGATTTGGAGGACAGAGATTGCGTAGCAGTCAGTACTGTGTTTTGGAGGACAGAGGTTGCGTAGCATTCAGTACTGTGTTTTGGAGGACAGAGATTGCGTAGCAGTCAGTACTGTGTTTTGGAGGACAGAGATTGCGTAGCAGTCAGTACTGTGTTTTGGAGAACAGAGGTTGCAGAGCTGGTGGCAGTACTGTGATTCAGCATAGAATACTAGTATGCAATGAGGAAAATTGTATAACACACGATGTTGCTCTGAGGTCTAGTGACACGTATGCTTGGAATCCTTGTTATCGTATCGCACTTCTCTGCAGTTCTAATGAGGGTTTTTGAAATCATTCCAGAAGTACAGAAATACATACTCTTGATGGCCTTTGGTTTGAGTTATGATAGTAATCTGTCCTGCTCCCAATTTCAAGAGATCATTTTAATCCCACATGTGCGTGGAGAACCATGAGCCAGAAACAGAAACAGGTCAGGGGAGTCAGATATTTTCAACGGCAGATTGCATCGTCAGTACTGGCATATAGCTGGTTTAATAACACAGGGACCCGTTTCTATCTTATACAGACATAGTAACTATGAGCCCATCAAGGATTTGTTAACCTAGACGCCCACTGAAACCTTCCATAAAGAACCAGTTTGTCACCTGATAGGTCTGATATGGCCATGGGGCGGATACCAATCCTGGTCATTGATCACATTGAATGGCTGCCTATGGTGAGCTTTTTTCCCCCCAGAGCTGGGCCTGAAGCATGTACCCTACTGTAGGCTACACCAAATACAATATATCATTTATTCATAAATGCTTTTGTTGTTGCTGTTTTTCCCCCTCAAAACGATTTGCTGATGAGAAGCAGCTTAATAAAACCGCATTAGATGTAATCTTCATGTGAGATGTAGGTCAGGAGTTGAACAGAGACTTATGGTTGGTAGGCTGAAGTCAGCCTGGTCTCCTCTCTCTGATACAACAGTCCAGTTAGCCATGATGGGAGGGGGAGATATGATGATGACACCCTTCCTCTGAGGGCTAGTGAGGTCAGGATGCAGGTGACATCACAGGACGCAGTCTCGAAAGGGAGGAGGGGTCAGAGATGGTGCAAAAAGAAAAGTGTTCCTGGAAACACGGCTTCCCTAAAGTGGGCGTATGGTCACCATGGCAGCCCTATGGCTCCCCTTTCACAGTAACATCCGGAGAGCACACACCCTGGAGCCTTGTCCTGGGTCTAGCATGTACACCAAACAGGATGGCGACCCCACTGCGCTGAAGACTCATGCCTCCGAAGCACTGAGGTCAGAGCAGCGCTTGTGAAAAACACTAGAAAACATGAGCCCAACACAGACCAGACCTGTGTTCAAATAAATGATTTCAAATACCATGAACGAGGGTGTATTTGAGTCAGTATATTTAAGTATTTCAAGTAACTACTTGAAAAGCATCTGAATTCTTACTTCCAAATGTCTCTGAAAGTAATTGAAATACCTGAAATAGTATTGAAACCCACGTCTGACACAGACATACTGTAGTACCTGTAAATGAAGTCTGTTAAAGTACCAAGGGGCTGACAGCACAGTCCTGTTATAAAGACTGGTGCAACACAGGTCACGCAGAGAGCCAAGATACTCGGGATAGAGGCTGAGATCTGAGATCATTAGCAGCCACTCACTGCTAGCAGTGTTCTGTCAGCATGGTTAGACACCGCATCAAACACCAGTTGTCCTAGCTTAATGATGTAGTGAGGCAGTGCATGCCTGGTTGGACTTCTGAGGCACTGAGACTGCTCTGCTCTCTGGTTTCATGTGAGGATGTGTGGACTGTGAAATGGGCCCGCTGAACTGTCATGATGAACGCTCCCAATCTTCAGAAAGTCCTGGAGAGCCTTTTAATCCCTTGGCTGCATGTTTTGGGTAATCCCTCTTTGCTTAATCTTTTGATAGAAGAGGAAAAATACTGTAATTTGTAGGTTATTGTGATGTACTGTAATATGAACTTTATGCGTACAATATAGTGAAGTATGCGTATTGATCTCTTAAAGGGACATTTCACAATTATCCAACTTCAAATGTATAATCTCCAACACCACCCCAACATCAACATTTGTGAAATGTGCACATTTCTAGGTTTTGTAATAAAAGATATAGAGGAAGATAAGGGTTGTTGGGTTGGTGCTGGAAATTATGAATATGAAGTTTTTTTAATTTTTTTAAATGCCCCTTTAAGCTTTCCTTCCTAGGTGTTTCAAATGAAAAACATTAACCAATTTTCTATAAAGTTGCAAAGCTTACAACCTGTGCTCTACCTTTTGTTTGAACGAAAGCCCAAATGCAGATCTAACAAAAAAATATATTGAATTTGGTTCAGAGGAAGTGACAGATGTGACCGAAGAACTAGGTTAGTTCACATGGCCTTTAGGGTGGGGGAAGAAACATTCTCCCTATAACTTTGATACAGTCAACAGAGTCACTCGTTACCCTGTTAGACACAGAAACCACCAGACATGTTGGATAGTAGTCTGTGGAGGATGGAGAAGTGAACCTCTGCAGCTATGCACAGAAGTGACATGAGGAGGAAGCTGTGGTCACCGTAGACCCCTATTGCGTAGTTGAACCAGAAGTCTCACTGGGGCAGTTAGAGAACATCACATACAGTACTGGACTAGTTAAAGCTTCCCTTTATCAGTCTGACTCCTTACTTTAGTATATCGTATGTCCTGCTCTTTGTCAACCCACAGAACTTGGGAGTAGAATGATTTGACTGCAGGGCAGGTTCCTCTGCAGGCCTTTATATGGTTTCGATGAACTAAACCACTGGATATCCAGCTTTACTCTAAACTGGCAATCAATTTATAATGCATGAGACTGAAAACAGAGACTGGATTGATCAAATATTTAGCATGTGTTATTGTGTTGTTATAATAGATGAATTAAATGAATGGCCACTTGTTGTGGATGCATGCAGCTTTTGGTATTGTTGATTGTGTGCTTACAATCTGCCATTGGGTCACTAAAAGCACCAGGGAACTATCGAGTGGCCCCAGGGGGAACGCATGGCCATACAGTGGATGTACAGCCACTCCATATATAATCTCAGTGTGTGCTCAAAGAACACACAAATGCTGTAGTCCTTTTTCTCATTTCAGAAAAAAATACAAGTAATGCGCATGTTTCAAAGAATTCTACCCTAAACTATTTTGCAAACCCAGCTATCACCTTCAGAGTACACATTGTTTCATCTTGACTCCCACAAGTCAGGGCACTCTGCTGGGAGATTCAGAGACCTTGGATGGAAAGTAAATGGCTGGGCTTGGTACCAGCAGGGAGATGGAAGCTGCTGCTCTGTCATCGAACAAGTCTCTTAACCTGATTTGCTTCAGTAAAAAAAAAAAACCTTTCAAAGAACTGAAGAAATTGATATTATCCAGGAAAATATATCAGAGTGAGTTGCTGTGGTTAAGGGCATCCAGTACACAGCTAGAGAAATGTCAGAAAGGATGTCCAAACATGTTATCATGTTTACATGTCATCATGGTCTAAAATATTGTATCTATGCAACCAGGCCCAATGTGATTGTTCCTTTATGGGGACAGAAGGTGAATTGCAAATCTCCAATATTCAGTCAATATCTGGAGTAACTATTTACATTCAGTTGTGCAGAGGCAGAGAGAGAGAGAGCGAGAGAGAGAGGGAGATGACTCCCTCTCTCACCAGTCACCTCAACATCTCTGCAGCATTCTGTGCTAACGCGCACCGGGAAACATGAGTGTGAGCTGCGTCGCTGCACCTGCTCTCGAGGCTGCAAATCATCTCGAGACAGGAGATGCATGAGAAATAGCGAGACAGGAAGCAGCCTTTAGAATGTAGAAGAATCTAATATTTGGATTAAAGAGAAACTGGTTTCCGATATCGTATGATTGACGTCAATTTGACCAGAGAGAAGGGAACAAAGAATGGGGATGCCAGGAACCGAGGAAATTCATTTGAAAACAACCTATTTTCGCCTGTGAGTTGACCTGAAACAAATTGTCTGTAATGAGAAAGACTTAGGATGTTTAGAATAAGTCTAGATAATGAAAATCCACTTATGAATAGTGGCCCTCATTTAAGCAATAGACTGGCCTGTCACTTATTGACGGAAGTCTTACTCTATCATTTACTGTAGAGTACCTTGGTTAATTTCGAGACAGAAAAAAATGTAGATATTTACATACTGGCTATCCTTAGGCAAACAATTGTTTTGTTATGTTATTCAGTAAAAAAGCCTCCCTCAATGGGTCTAAATGGCCCCTGAAGATTAGTATGTTAAAATCCAATGTATACGTTTCATTTGGGCATTTCTATTTAATTGACTCTTACAAGCTAAAGTCTATGTTTCATATTTTAATTAAATAAATCAAATATCCGAACAAAATTACATTGGACATCTCACTATTAATATCCTCACTATATTGAGGTTTTGATGTACAGACTCTCGTTTTATTTGTGCCCTTCTGATCCAAATCATCCTAAAGTATCTCAACATTGATTGTGTAACTCAAAGGAGTTGCTTATAGATGATTTGGACATGATATTTAAAATGCTAATATAGGTACCATTGACTTGCATTGATCAAGAGAGAGAGAGAGAGAGAGAGAGATGGTGGGATATGACAATTTATGAGCAAATGTGACCATAAATTCAAATGAACAATCAAGGCCCGTGTTACATTTGGGATGTCAGATAATGTGTGGAGTTGTGTGGATTTAGAAGTCCGGTGGCGTTGAATGTTTCTGCTTTCTCTGGGGATTGTATATGATAGGAGAGGATGAATTGTAATGCCTCAGAGGGGAATATTGTCTTAGACACACAGCAGGCTACTGTATTCAAAATAGACACTGTATGAGATAGATAGAGGGAGTCTTATTCTGTTGGCAGGCTGGCCAGCATTGTTATGTTTATTACCATTTTATTCTTAACTTGTTTGAGGACAGGAAGGCCACCTCCCCCTTCCTGCAGTGTTCTATTGTGCCTGTCCATAGAGGGGATGTGGTGGGCCACATACGACTACTTGGCAGCTATTTTTGCAAAGGAAAAAAATCATAATGCAAGTATTGAGACGTTAAACAATACAGAACAAAACAACACACGTCAGAGCTGCTTGTTTGCCCATTTCGATTTCTATGCGTCATTGTTGAAAAGAAATGCATTCGAATTTCAGGATAATGTTTTGACAGAGTGGCATGAAAAAACACTGGTGTATAGTTTGATTTGCAACCATTGAACAAAACCTCAGTGACTGAATGACATCTGAGGCGTCAGGAAGGATAATAGCAGTATGGGTGGGAGACGGGTGTCTGTGGTCAATGACCGTAGCTTTGTCTCTGTGCACAGGTGACCAGTGGAAGAGACCAAAGAGAATGGATGACAGGGTATAAAGAGCTGGGCTCTTCTCATGGTTAACTCTCCTCTCCTCTGTACATTTTTACCAGCAGGACCAAACCAAAACTGGACCAAACCAAAACTGGGGCACACCAGAATCGTAGTCATCTGCAGAGCTGGAGAAGGCCCTAAAATAACTTGGAATGGGTGTACGCTTTCCAGACTTAAAACATATAAATGTATCTGACTGTGTGGACATAACTGTCATCTAATAGTCCTCTGCATTTTGTTATTGAATGTGGATGAGGAACACGTGTAGTACCTTTACTCATCCGGTTTGGGAAAGTGAGGAGAGACAGTTGGAGGATTGGAGTCAGAGTCTGAGGCGCCATGCAGTCTGATGACCTCTTCCTCCGCAAGTTCTGCCGGCAAAGGCCGCGACCCCCTCTGGCAACGGTCAACTTTGACTCTAAGCGGGACGGTGGGGTACGGGCGCGGGTGCTGGCAGGGGAGTGGCCCCCGAGGAGGGACGGGGAGGGGGCAGATGGGGAGAGCCTTACTAACCCGAACCGTGTGGGTCTGAACCTGAGGTCCGTGGGCCGAGGACACATCATGCAGAGAAGCAACAGTGACGTGACTCTGGGTGACCTGGACTCCTCTGGTAAGGTGGGAGGGAAGGCCACACGGGCGGTGGGGGAGAAGGCAGGTGCCGGGGCTCAGGGGGACTCAGGGGTGGTGCTGCACAGGGAGTATGGCAGCCTCTCCTCACTGGAGAGACAGACAGGTCTGTCAGGAACACAGGAGCTCCGTGCAGACGACCAGGGAGCTCTGAGCCCCAACGCCCTCCGCTTCAAAGACCCCTTCCTGCTGCTGGGTCTGCATGCAACACCCCCAGAACCAGACGGTTTCTTCAGGGCTCTTTCCGCCCCCACAGGAGAAACTCCAAAACCAGCCAAGCCCCCCAAGCCTGAGGGGCTGAGCAAGAAGACCAAGCCTTCACCCCCACAGATCCCCCAACCAGGTCCTTATGACAACCTGGGAGGCGGAGCCTGGGTCAGGAACTTTGCCCACTATGATGTTCAGAGCATTCTGTTTGACCTCTTGGAAGCAGCCAGCAATCGGGACAGCATCGGCCGCAAAAAGAACATCACCTCAGGGGCGTCGGCTGCCTCAACGATGCGCCCCCTCCCCCAGGCCACACCCTCCTCCCCCTCGCAGGGTGGGGGTAGTGGTGGGGGGGCTGTGGAGGACCCTGACCAGTGTCTGCTGGATGAGGGAGATGGGAACGACAACGAGCTGCTGCTCAGCTGCCCCCACTTCCGTAACGAGATGGGGGGTGAGGAGCGGGCGGGCCTGGGGAATACACAGGGAAGAGGGTGCCTGTGGCTGAGCCTGAGGAACCCCAACGATGCAGTGTCAGTACTGGAGGAACCCAGAGAGAGCCACGTCCAACAGCAGGGCAAGAGCAACTACTTCATAGAACACGCAGACCTGGGAGCCCACTACTACCGCAAATACTTCTACATGAAAGGTGAGTGCTGCGTCGTTGTGTGTGAAAGATCATGTTTGCTTTACCTCATTAAATGATTGAGACTGTTTGTGTTCGTCAACAACGGTGTTACAGGGATATTTCTTTCCACTCCTCAGATCATCAGAACTTCTTTGGTATAGATGACCGCCTGGGTCCAGTGGCCATCAGCTTCCGTAGAGAGGAGAAGGAGGGGTCCAGTGGAGCTCAGTATAACTACAGAATCATCTTCAGAACCACTGAGGTCAGTCTACAATACACACTCAAGGTCAATATGAGTATAGAGTATTGACAGACGTCTAGATCCTTTTCTGAAAACATACCGCCATTCACACATACCCATACTTACTATTGTTGCACACATTTGTCCATCTACTCACACCCCTTGGGACTGTCCCTGCCTCCCAGCTGAAGACTCTGCGAGGCTCCATCCTGGAGGAGTCCGTGCCGTCAGCGGCCCGCCACACCACCCCGCGCGGCCTGTCTCCCAAGAGGCTCCTGGAGTTCATCATCCCTGAGCTCAACCTCCACTGCTTGCGTCTGGCCTCCACCTCGCCCAAGGTCCGAGATACCCTGCTCAAGCTGGACGAACAGGGGGTGAGTAGGACCCACCCTGGGTTGACCCCACTCAGTGTCCTGCTCATGGCCAATAAGATGTCAAATCAAATCAAATTCAAATCAAATTGATTTATATAGCCCTTCGTACATCAGCTGATATCTCAAAGTGCTGTACAGAAACCCAGCCTAAAACCCCAAACAGCAAGCAATGCAGGTGTAGAAGCACGGTGGCTAGGAAAAACTCCCTAGAAAGGCCAAAACCTAGGAAGAAACCTAGAGAGGAACCAGGCTATGTGGGGTGGCCAGTCCTCTTCTGGCTGTGCCGGGTGGAGATTATAACAGAACATGGTCAAGATGTTCAAATGTTCATAAATGACCAGCATGGTCGAATAATAATAAGGCAGAACAGTTGAAACTGGAGCAGCAGCACAGTCAGGTGGACTGGGGACAGCAAGGAGTCATAATGTCAGGTATTCCTGGGGCATGGTCCTAGGGCTCAGGTCCTCTGAGAGAGAGAAAGAAAGAGAGAATTAGAGAGAACATATGTGGGATGGCCAGTCATCTTCTGGCTGTGCCGGGTGGAGATTATAACAGAACATGGCCAAGATGTTCAAATGTTCATAAATGCATGGTCGAATAATAATAAGGCAGAACAGTTGAAACTGGAGCAGCAGCACGGCCAGGTGGACTGGGGACAGCAAGGAGTCATCATGTCAGGTAGTCCTGGGGCATGGTCCTAGGGCTCAGGTCCTCCGAGAGAGAGAGAGAGAAGGAGAGAATTAGAGAACGCACACTTAGATTCACACAGGACACCGAATAGGACAGGAGAAGTACTCCAGATATAACAAACTGACCCTAGCCCCCCGACACAAACTACTGCAGCATAAATACTGGAGGCTGAGACAGGAGGGGTCAGGAGACACTGTGGCCCCATCTGAGGACACCCCGGACAGGGCCAAATGTCAGATCCATCAGGGTACTCTTTTAGATGGTTCATGTAAACCTCCTATGGAGCAGTCTACAGAGAAATGTGTCTGATCTGTCCATTCTGATACTATCACTTGAACAGGCATTCAAAGAGATACAGTACATCTATTCTAAAAGTTTTGGGCTGCCATGGTTATTAGCAAAAACACAATAGTTGATGAAAATCTCTCTCTCTCTCTCTCTCTCTCTCTCTCTCTCTCTCTCTCTCTCTCTCTCTCTCTCTCTCTCTCTCTCTCTAGCTGAACTTCCAGAGGAAGGTGGGGGTGATGTACTGCCGTGCAGGCCAAAGCTCTGAGGAGGACATGTACAACAACGAGAGCTCTGGGCCGGCTTTCGAGGAGTTCCTGGACCTGCTGGGGGAGAGAGTGAAGCTTAAAGGCTGGGAGAAGTACCGCGCTCAGCTGGACACCAAGAGTGAGCCCTGCACATACATACCATCTACATGTTATCTGTGTTGGTGTTGGTCCCATGTTTCATGAGCTGAAATAAAATAACCCCCAAATTGTTCATGCTCACAAAAAGCTTTTCTCTCAAATGTTGTATACAAATTTGTTTACATCCCTGTTAGTGAGCATTTCTCCTTTGCCAAGATAATCCATCTACCTGACGGTGTGGCATATCAAGAAGCTGATTAAACAGCATGATCATTACCCAGGTGCACCTTGTGCTTGGGACAATATAAGGCAACTCTAAAATGTACATTTTTGTCAAACAACACAATGCCACAGATGTCTCAAGTTTTTGAGGGAGTGTGCATTTGGCATGCTGACTGTAGGAATGTCCACCAGGGTTGTTGCCAGAGAATGTAATGTTAATTTCTCTACCATAAGCCGCCTTCAACGTTGTTTTAGAGAATTTGGCAGTATGTCCAACCGGCCTCACAACCGCAGACCACATGTAACCACGCCAGCCCAGGACCTCCACATCTGGCTTTTTCACCTGCGGGATGGTCTGAGACCAGCCACCTGGACAGCCGATGAAACTGTGGGTTTGTACAAGCAAAGAATTTCTGCATAAACTACCAGAAACTGTCTCAGGGAAGCTCATCTGCGTGCTTGTCGTCCTCCCCAGGGTCTTGACCTGCCTGCAGTTTGGCTTCTTAACCGACTTCAGTGAGCAAATGCTTCGATGGCCACTGGCACGCTGGAGAAGTGTGCTATTTACAGATGAATCCTGGTTCAAACTGTTCCGAGCAGATGGCAGACAGGGTAGCGAGTATGGCGTTGTGTGGACGAACTGTTTGTTGAGTGCCCCATGGTGGCGGTGGGGTTATGGTATGGGCAGGCATAAGATAATGACAACAAGCACAATTGCATTTCATCTATAGTAATTTGAATGCACAGGCTCATTGTCATGCCATTCATCCGCACGGCTCCATGTCGCAAGGATCTGTACACAATTCCTGGAAGCTGAAAAAGTCCCAGTTCTTCCATGACCTGAATACTCACCAGACATGTCACCCATTGTGCATGTTTGGAATGCTCTGGATCGACGTGTACGACAGTGTGTTCCAGTTCCCACCGATATCCAGCAACTTCGCTCAGCCATTGAAGAGGAGTGGGACAACATTCCACAGGCCACAATCAACAACCTGATCAACTCTATGCAAAGGAGATGTGTCATGCAAATGGTGGACACACCAGATACGGACTATTTTTCTGATTCAGGTCCCTACCTTTTTTTGAAGGTATCTGTGACCATCAGTTGCATATCTGTATTCCCAGTCGTGAAATCCATAGATTAGTGCCTAATTTATTTATTTCAATTGACTGATTTCCCTATATGAACTGTAACTCAGTAAAATTGTTGAAATTGTTGCTTGTTGCGTTACATTGTTTGTTCACTGTATATATTGAATCACAGGGCATCAGGGGTTAGTAAACACATAAGATTAACACTATCTAACATGGTGTAATTGTAGCAGTATTGGGAGAAGCTGTATAGTCACTGTGTGTGTCCTCTATCTTAATACTGTCTATCACTGTGTAATCTAAGCACCTAAAGTCAGACTGATGTTTTTTTTAGTCTGTGTTTACACTATCTGTAGACTGTCTCTCACTCTGTTAGCTACGAGGCTGATAGCGGCGTGTTTAAACCTTTCTGTGCGCGTGTGTGTGTGTGCTCGTGCGCGCGTGTGTGCACACAGCGGACTCCACGGGGATCCAGTCCCTCTACACGCGCTACCAGGACTATGAGGTCATGTTCCACGTGTCCACCATGCTGCCCTACACGGCCAACAACACACAACAGGTAACAAACAACACACAACACATACACACTACACACTGCTTTACAGGACGCTAAGGAAACCCAGTCAGACAACTTGAAGCCGTGGTAGTGATAATGTGATAACGTGGTTGTTTAGAAAGTCCTTTTTAATCGAAAACGATTAGAAACGGAGATTCTGATCTTTTACACAAGCATAGTTAGGTCTTTTTTTGGGGCAAATATTGAAGAGAATAAGCAGCATTCCTCGCAAAAAAATGTATGAAAAATATTCTGTGTTCATGGTAACATTATTCTTTGGTTTTAAAACCTACACAGTTCCCCATATTCAAATGAAGGCGTCCCCGCTTGAGGAATGTCGCACAACAAGCACGGCAGGCAAATGACTTGTTCCTCTGCGGCTCTATGTCCAACTCCCACTCTAAAAGCATGCTGTGTCTGCCCATACACTATAGATACTGAGCTACTGCCACTCTGTCTGTTTGGCTGGCAGTCAGGCTGGAGAGCCACTCACATCTGCCAGCTCTTCGGTTGGAGTGATTTGGAAACACGACACCATACAAATAAGTAACACCAAATAGCTAACTGCACATGATCATTAGTTGATCAAAGAACCAAAATGTATTAACAGCTCTCTTGACTACCTCTAACCCCCCCCCCCCCCCTCTCTCTCTCTCTCTGGTACTGTAGTTGCTGAGGAAGAGGCACATTGGGAATGACATAGTGACCATAGTGTTCCAGGAGCCAGGGGCTTTGCCCTTCACTCCTAAGGCCATTCGCTCCCATTTCCAACATGTCTTCATCATCATCCAGGTGGAAAAGTCCTGCTCTGACCACACCTACTACAGGTGAGATGAGAGCCTTCTCTCCTGCTGTACCGCTGTCCCTGGCTGCTCCACGACTGTCTCTGTTTGTCTCGAGCTGTACCGCTGTCCCTGGCTGCTCCACGACTGTCTCTGTTTGTCTCGAGCTGCACCGCTGTCCCTGGCTGCTCCACGACTGTCTCTGTTTGTCTCGAGCTGTACCGCTGTCCCTGGCTGCTCCACGACTGTCTCTGTTTGTCTCGAGCTGCACCACTGTCCCTGGCTGCTCCACGACTGTCTCTGTTTGTCTCGAGCTGTACCGTTGTCCCTGGCTGCTCCACGACTGTCTCTGTTTGTCTCGAGCTGCACCACTGTCCCTGGCTGCTCCACAACTGTCTTTATATGTTTATCTGCTTTCAGCATTATCAATCAGAAATGACAGGTGTAACAACATGTTTACTGTTGTCACATTGTATTTACAAGGGTATCAAAACTAGGAGTGTGCTGCAAGACTCTGATTATGGGGTTGGATTTCTGATTTTTTTACCCTGACAATCTCTCTCGCCCCCAGGGTGGCGGTAACACGCTCCAAAGACATCCCGTTATTCGGGCCTCTGTTCCCTAAGGGTGCTCGATTCCCCCGTTCCCCTGCCTTCAGAGACTTCCTGCTGGCCAAGGCGGTGAACGCTGAGAACGCTGCCGAGAAGGCGGAGAAGTTCCGCTCCATGGCCACGCGTACACGGCAGGAGTACCTGAAAGACCTGGCAGAGAACTACGTGACCACCACGCCAATCGACTCCTCCACCAAGTTCCCCCTGCTGTCCCTGGGGGGCAAGCGCAAAGACAAACTGAAGGGGGCCAAGGGGGCAGAGCTGCACAGTGCTGGGGCGCTAGTCTGGGCTGTCAGGGCCACCAGTGGGAATGAGGAGGAGACAGGAGGACAAAAGCTGCCCTGTCTACTGGGGGTCTCAGCTGAATCAGTGGTGCTGATCGAGAGATACACACGGAGGGTGGTGTTCAACTGCTGCTGCCGTGACGTGATTGGCTGGAAGGCGGTGACAGACAGCAGGGCCATAGGTGGGCCTTGCCTGGATATCTTCTATGAGAGGGGGGAGGCAGTGTCAATCAGTGTGATGGACAGCCAGGCAGAGGAGATACGGGAGATGGTGCAGAGACTAGAGGTGAGTGGGAAGGCTTTCAAACACCACTGCTCATATTGTGTTATCGCATCATGGTTTCTGTTCCGATGTTACATACAGTGGGGCAAAAAAGTATTTAGTCAGCCACCAATTGTGCAAGTTCTCCCACTTAAAAAGATGAGAGAGGCCTGTAATTTTCATCATAGGTACACTTCAACTATGACAGACAAAATTAGAAAAAAATCCAGAAAATCACATTGTAGGATTTTTTATGAATTTATTTGCAAATTATGGTGGAAAATAAGTATTTGGTCACCTACAAACAAGGAAGATTTCTGGCTCTCACAGACCTGTAACTTTTTCTTTAAGAGGCTCCTCTGTCCTCCACTCGTTACCTGTATTAATGGCACCTGTTTGAACTTGTTATCAGTATAAAAGACACCTGTCCACAACCTCAAACATTCACACTCCAAACTCCACTATGGCCAAGACCAAAGAGCTGTCAAAGGACACCAGAAACAAAATTGTAGACCTGCACCAGGCTGGGAAGACTGAATCTGCAATAGGTAAGCAGCTTGGTTTGAAGAAATCAACTGTGGGAGCAATTATTAGGAAATGGAAGACATACAAGACCACTGATAATCTCCCTCGATCTGGGGCTCCACAAAAGATCTCACCCCGTGGGGTCAAAATGATCACAAGAACGGTGAGCAAAAATCCCAGAACCACACGGGGGACCTAGTGAATGACCTGCAGAGAGCTGGGACCAAAGTAACAAAGCCTACCATCAGTAATACACTACGCCGCCAGGGACTCAAATCCCGCAGTGCCAGACGTGTCCCCCTGCTTAAGCCAGTACATGTCCAGGCCCGTCTGAAGTTTGCTAGAGAGCATTTGGATGGGAAGAAGAAGATTGGGAGAATGTCATATGGTCAGATGAAACCAAAATATAACTTTTTGGTAAAAACTCAACCCGTCGTGTCTGGAGGACAAAGAATGCTGAGTTGCATCCAAAGAACACCATACCTACTGTGAAGCATGGGGGTAGAAACATCACGCTTTGGGGCTGTTTTTCTGCAAAGGGACCAGGACGACTTGTCTGTGTAAAGGAAAGAATGAATGGGGCCATGTATCATGAGATCTTGAGTGAAAACCTCCTTCCATCAATCAGCAAGGGCATTGAAGATGAAACGTGGCTGGGTCTTTCAGCATGACAATGATCCCAAACACACCGCCCGGGCAACGAAGGAGTGGCTTTGTAAGAAGCATTTCAAGGTCCTGGAGTGGCCTAACCAGTCTCCAGATCTCAACCCCATAGAAAATCTTTGGAGGGAGTTGAAAGTCCGTGTTGCCCAGCAACAGCCCCAAAACATCACTGCTCTAGAGGAGATCTGCATGGAGGAATGGGCCAAAATACAAGCAACAGTGTGTGAAAACCTTGTGAAGACTTACAGAAAACGTTTGACGTTTGTCATTGCCAACAAAGGGTATGTAACAAAGTATTGAGATAAACTTTTGTTATTGACCAAATACTTATTTTCCACCATAATTTGCAAATAAATTAATTAAAAATCCTACAATGTGATTTTCAGGATTTCTTTTCCTCATTTTGTCTGTCATAGTTGAAGTGTACCTATGATGAAAATTACAGGCCTCTCTCATCTTTTTAAGTGGGAGAACTTGCACAATTGGTGGCTGACTAAATACTTTTTTGCCCCACTGTAACTGTATTCAACTCACTGGGTCCTGTTGTTGTCCTCAGCTGGTGACGCGGGGCTGTGAGGCGCGGGAGGTGACCCCGCTGCGTGACGGGGTGGGCCAGCCAGGCTTCCTGATGAGCGAGGAGGGCTTTGTGACAGACCTGCAGCGATTTGGCTATGCGGAGAGTGGGGGTCTGCAGCTGGGGGCGCGGGTGGTGCGACTGTGTGGTCACGCCCTGGTGCACCTGGGGCCGGAGGAGAGGGCCAGACTGCTCCGCACTGCCCACAAGATCCACATCACCGTCATCCCTCCAGACGAGAACGGCAAGCCCCGCAGGTCAGAGAGGGGGGAGAGGGGGAGTAAGAGATGGATGGGGATAGAGGAGAGTGGGGAGGGTAGGGTAACATGGCAAGGATTAGGGTAGAGGCAGATATGGAGAGAGGGATGGGGGTCAGGGTTGTAAAGTGTTTTAGTAGTGTGGTAGGTGAAGAGTAATGTTGATGAGTGGATGAGGGGTTAAAGGAGTAGGAGGAGGGAGGGCTGAGGGGAACAGATTCATTGAGGAGGCCAGGGAGGCACCATGCCAGGGTCACAGCTCACTCTGTTGTTTATGGCGTGCTGTCGTCAGTGTCCCACCAACTGGCTAACCACCAATCAATGGCTCTAATGGCCTCTAATGATAGTTGCCCAGGTAGTGGCTGTTAGCAGAACCCTCTACATCCTTTTAATGTCAGCCAGATCGCCAGTGTTCCAGTGTTACTGCAGCCTGGTGAAGGAGGAACTGCTCAGATAGAGGAAAGGGAACACTTAACAGGATATTAGCTTCACAACTTTGCTTACCACATACCTGTCAAACTGGCTAGTGGAAATATCTAGAGAGATAGCGGATGCTGCTTTGACAGTCATGTTTAACATCAGCCCCAAAAAAGTGTGGCGGCTGTTACAATGTTGTCACATCCTGTGATAGGGAATGACACTTCTTTGATTTCAAAGAGATTCCATGTTTTTTCATAAGTATTTCTTGTTTTATCCTCCTCATCCGTCTGGCTCAGAGGTACTGCTCTAGAATACTCCCACTAAAGCACGGACCGACGCAGACGCGTTTTTACATTTTACAAAACTTTTTTTTGGTGTGAGCCGGACCATCATTGATTATAACAACCACAGACTACAGTATGGCACAGAAGAGTATAGTACAGTATAATGTACTGCATTGTACCCTATTTTACTCTTATGTACTCTACTGAACTAAACTGTACTTTACTTAACTGTACTCTACTGCATTAAACTTTACTCTGCTCTACTGAGTTAAACTCTACTGTCCTGTACCATACCGTGCCGTACTCTACTCTACTGTACTCTACAGCAGTGCTTCCCAAACTGTGGGAACCACTGTCATTCAGAAGACGCTCTTATCCAGAGTGACTTTTCTTGTACCCACTTTTATTTTATCTTGTATTTTGATTATGGAGTTTTGTCAAGTCTATTAAACGACTCCATTTATACCAAGTTCGATTCTCCTGCGCCTGACTTCCCTGCCACCTACACACACGACAATTACAGAACCACTGTCATTCAGCAGACGAAATAGTAATATTCTTGTGATATAACGCTTACTTCCTTCAGAATGTATGTGCAGTTGAAATTTGGCCATACATATTTTCAACGTCTGTAAATTACGCGGTTTCTACGTTCATTCAAAACAGAAAATGAACCTGATTTCAACGTCTGGGAAAAGTTGTATTTTCAACGTCGGGAAAATATGTATTTTCACCTTTCATTCAGCACCTAAAATGAACCTAACTTCAACGTCTGGCGAAGACGTCTTTTCAATGTAATTTTGCTTACTGGATTGTATCATTCCTGAACAAACTGAATGCTTAAAGATGGAAGTATGAATATTTCCTCAGTAATAACATGTTGTCGGTGTGTATTCTGTCTCTGATGGCTCCAGGAGTTTCTCCGAGTTGTACCAGAAAGCCATCCAGGATGCAGAGCGTAAGCCTGGGGAGGGCCAGTCTGGAGAGGCCTGGGTACTGGACGAGAGGGAGGAGGAGGAGGAGATGGAGGAAGAGGAGCGTGAACAGGGAGAGGGAAAGGAGGCGGAGACGATGGAGGGACCAGCTGAGGGAGGAGAGGCTGAGGACAGGCCGTCAGAGATGGGACAGGGTGAGGAGGACCAGGGGGACCAGGGCTCCCTTTTCTCCACACCCAGCCTGCCTATTTTACGGGCCACCTCCCTGCATGACCACCCCCCCAACCAGACCATGGAGGCGATCAGCCACTCCCAGCTAACACGCAGCTACTCCTTAGAGTACTCCCGGGACATGTGTGGCGGGTACGTGACCTCCACCCTCAGTCTCATCATACACCTCAGGTTATCTCTGCTTTACTCAGAGGATTTTCTGACATCCGGGGGCTTGACATTAACGCGTGTCCTCTCATAAAAAAAAATGTTGGACTGAGTGTACAAAACATTAGGTACACCAATCTTTCCATGACATAGACTAACCAGGTGAATCCAGGTGAAGGCAATGATCCCTTATGGATGTCAACTGTTAAATCCACTTATATCAGTGAAGATGAAGGGGAGGAGACAGGTTAAAGAAAGATTTTTAAGCCTTGAGACAATTGAGACATGGATTGTGTATGTGTGCCATTCAGAGGGTGAGTGGGCGAGACAAAAGATTTAAGTGCCTTTGAACGGGGTATGGTAGTAGGTGCCATGCGCACCAGTTTGAGTGTGTCAAGAACTGCAACACTGCAACACAGCCAACTTGACAACTGTGGGAAGCATTGGAGTCAACAGCAGCATCCCTGTGGAACGCTTTCTACACCTTGTAGTCCATTCCCCGAGAATTTGAGGCTGTTCTGAGAGCAAAAGGGCGTGCAATTAAATATTAGGAAGGTGTTCCTAATGTTTTATACACTCAGTGTAGATATAAGTTGTCCCAATGGACTAGTAAAAAAAATACATAAAAATAACAATATCAAACCATTTCTCCGATCAGAGAGGCCAATAATATTCAAATATATTTATTTTTCATGTACATAAATAACAAAGCCTCCAGGTCAAAGTGTAGGTGAAATGCAGATTGGCTACAGCCTCATGTCCAAACCGATAATGACATGAGGGAGGCCTTAGAAAATGTAACCAAACTTTAATGAGCCTTTTAATTCCATAAATATAGGCTAAACACCAGTCATGTTTGACAAATATAATGAAGTAAAATTAACATGAACCTTTAAGGGCTTGATTCTGTACTCGAGGCACGGCAAACCGGTCCGGAGAGTCGGAGGGGTCAGCATTTTGAAACTATTTAAAAATAAACGTAATTGTTTAAAATCTGGACGTTTCGTGTCATTTTATGATGCATGTATTACCTTGTTTCAAAGTAGCCAAAATAGGACCATAGAAATGTTGAGATAATCATTTTAGAAACACTTAATATGACATAGAAACCAGCATTTCATGTTCTATTGGTTTTCAAATCCACATGATTTTATTGTCAGGCAGCCAAAGGCATTATCCTAGTCATATTGGTAACTAATGCTGTTGCTAATGCTGTTGCTAATGCTATTGAAGCATCCTTAGATCTCCCCTCTTACTTTCTAACAGATATTTTAATCTCTGTCACATAGAACCACATGTGCTGTGCTTTGTGGTGTGCTTTGTGGTGTGCTTTGTGGTGTGATTTGTGGTGTGCTTTGTGGTGTGATTTGTGGTGTGCTTTGTGGTGTGCTTTTGGTGTGCTTTGTGGTGTGCTTTGTGGTGTGCTTTGTGGTGTGCTTTGTGGTGTGCTTTGTGGTGTGCTTTGTGGTGCGTTTTGTGGTGTGCTTTGTGGTGCGCTTTGTGGTGATTTGTGGTGTGCTTTGTGGTGTGCTTTGTGGTGTGCTTTGTGGTGTGCTTTGTGGTGCGTTTTGTGGTGTGCTTTGTGGTGTGCTTTGTGGTGTGCTTTGTGGTGTGCTTTGTGGTGTGCTTTGTGGTGTGCTTTGTGGTGCGCTTTGTGGTGCGCTTTGTGGTGCGCTTTGTGGTGCGCTTTGTGGTGCGCTTTGTGGTGCGCTTTTGAGAAAGGTGTTTTTACATTTTGAAACATTCGCATGTAGCCTACCCCCACATGTGCATTGTTGAGCTTTATAATATAGAAACTTTATCGAAATGTTAAGCTTAATGGTCTGGTCTGTTGCATCAGCCTCATTGCTTTTTAAAATGTTTTATAAATATTTATACAAACATTTTTTGGCTGTATAATTTTTGGGGCTGTATTTGGGGTCTCTCGCCCCAGAACTGAGTTTTTAACTTTCAACATATTTTTTATCGTCTCAGGGACAATGGGACGACATGAATGTATAGAGCCGTGGAGAGAATTTATTTCATAAAGACATAAAAAGTATTTGGTTGTAATTGTAATGTTTCAATATTTTATAGGCGACCAAGGGTGGTCAACCATCCTCCACGAGAGCCTTAACAAGGCCGTGTTGTATTTTGAGACAGGCTTGAATATGCAAAGACGGTAGCCTATATTTTTGTCTGATTCTCTATCGTAAAAAAAGATAGGAATGCATTTTATTTTGTAAAGGGGTTCCTTGCATCATACAATTATGTAAAAATTGTGTTACAGACCTTTTTTTTAGGGGGGGGGGGCAAATGACTTCAGCTTTCGGACAAGTAAAAAATCTGTTCTGCTTGTCGCAAGGATAAATTGAAAAAAAAGTTCATGTCAAGCCCTGCATCCTAGTCATCCTGCGTTAAGACATAATGGTTTTACGAGGTATTACTTTGTGCGTGTGTATTTATGGTTTCACAGTAAGCAGAAGCAGACTGCTAAACTCAAATCTTAGCCCAAATTTGAGCTATCCTGAAGATTACTAGGTTAACCAGTTTGCCCTCCAGATTGGATTGGAAAGTCATTAGTATAAACAGCGGATTTATAATATATGTCTCAATCTCCCCGTGTCTCTCTGTGACAGGCATGTGTATGACAACGTGGGTGTGAAGATGGAACATCACATCTATGAGAACCCAGGGGAGCTGAGAGACGCCACGCCTGACCTCATCCTGGCTGTTAAACCCAAGGTGCCCCTGGACGAGGAGCAGGTACAGAGACACACACGGACAAACACCTGGTGAGTGATCTGTTGAAGGTTCCCTATTCGATAAACCTCTAACCCTCTTCTCTCTGTCTCTCTTTCTCACTCTCTCTCCATCGCTCTCTCTCTCTCTCTCTCTCACTCTCTCTCCATCGTTCTCTCTCTCACTCTCTCTCCATCGCTCTCACTCTCTCACCATCGCTCTCTCTCTCTCCATCACACACACTCTCTCTCTCTCTCTCTCTCTCTCTCTCTCTAGTTTGTAGGGGCTGAGTTGGGTGATGAGAGGACGTTAGCGAGGGACCCTTCCCTGTCCTCCGCCCGGTTGTCATGTCTGGACAGAACAGAGAGGAACTCCCGAGCTTTGAGCCTACACAACTCCATCACCAAGAGTGGGTGTTCCACCACACCGCTCACTCTGTCCTCCATAACAATCCCATTCCTCTCAAATGTCCTCCCACACCTCTAAACCATCAACATATCCTCAAATGTCAACTTCTAGCTAGACTTCTTTTGTCGAGATGAGGTTGGTGATGTGTTATGAATCCCACTTCCTATGTATTTCTCCTGTATAAAACAGCATGCAATGGGCGGTAAGCGAAGAGGGATCTCCTCAATGATCTTGATAACGCTCATAATCGATAAGGAACACACCGTTGTTCCTCTGCCACAGCAACCAACAGCTTGAGAGGGAGAGCAGTCAAACAAAAGAGAGAAGCTGTAAAGAGTGAGAGATGAGTCGCTATGATAAGAGGAGGAGTGTGAAGGCATGGCTGGGAGGCTGATCGGACGGACAGGCAGCTGTCTGAAACAAAAGTCCTCTGCGCAGACCCTGTGCCAGCTGATAAGGCCAGGCGGAATGGTGCTGAAATTGAACAATTACAACTGTTCAAAAATGCTCTCCGCTTTAATTGAGCCTCAAATCCGTTTTTTAGCCTCCGGGCCCTTTCTCCCCTAAACCCCTCTTCTCATTATCCTCATTTAGCCCTGCCTTCCATCCCCTTTGTCCCTCTTCTTTCATCTTGGCTGCCCCCTATCCCCTAACCCAATATGCCCCCCGCCCCTCTACCACCCCCTACCAGCTCCAGTCTAAAGGAGGGACAGATGGAGGGTGGGAGGGGTGGGCTTTAGGTTGCTTCAAATCAGGGAACCCTTTTGGACCATCTGCTCTCTCTCTCTCTCTCTCTCTCTCTGCCGTGAGGCTATGCAACTCATATTTCTATAAGAGCACACACACTCATCCTCTCAGCAAATACTTTGTTTTTTTCGGAGGAGATTATCTCCGTTTCCCTCCCCACACTCCAGAAGTCAGTCACACACAGAGATGGAAAGAACCCACTTCTCCCTCTCGCGCTGCAGCTAGTCGGCCAGTGCCACCGAGGCGGCAAAGCATCATGATACCACCCCCTGGTGGTGGCTCTTTGTCATTGTTAAACCAGAGAATTTGCCTGCTCATAAACCCCACAATTCTATTGTGTTGTCAAACTGTATTGTCCTACATACATTCATGGTCTGTTACTCCCCTCAGAGATATGCTTTTGTGATGAAAGCACATTGAAACCCTGTTTTCTCTCTCAGTCCTGTCCGAGAACACAGATTCCTCAGAGGAGGAGTGGCAGTCTATAGCTGATCTAGCCGCCGCCTGTCGCGGCATCCTGGAGGCCTTGTCACAGGAAGGTAAGAAAACATCTGCGGGGGATTACAACAGATGATTTATATTTTATTTTACTAAATACATCTACATCTGTTATATTTTACACATTATCACTGGAAATGGCAATCGTGGCAGTGTTGAAAATGAAACATGGTACATTTTCTATTCAGTCTATATGACTGTGTGGTTGAGCTCAGTGACTAACACGGTTGAGTGATGTGTCATGTTTCAGATCGTAAAGCAGGAGATGGGACCCAAGGAGCAGACTCCCTGACAGATGGCAAGCTAAAGGACATGAAGGACAGGTGGGTTTGAGTCTCCAGCTATACACACACATACACACACACACACACACACACACACACACACACACACACACACACACACACACACACACACACACACACACACACACACAGTGGGTCACTGTAGACCTCTGCATATTTCTCTCTGTATGTGAACACCAAATGATGTCTGACTCATTGTGTGGATCTGTGTCTGTGGGAGTTTCTGATTCAGAGATGGACTGTTGAACAGTTCTCATAGTTCAGCCTCTGTTGCTCATCATGATACTGGCTCACTGGCATGTTGCCTGTCCTTATCTCGCTCTTCATCGTCTCTCACGCTTTTTTTTCTCTTTCTTGAAGAACTGACTAACACTCGTTCTCTGTTCTGTCATGTATTGTCTTTCTGATTTAGTCAGTGCATCAGCCTCCCTCCTTATTTCCGTGTGGTGGCGTTTCCCTGGCAGCCCATTCCCTCCTTATTGTCTCTCCCATTCTGACCCCATGTCTCTCTTGCTCACATACATACACGTATTTACTCACGGTCTTCTCATACACACACCAAACCAAAAGAAAGGATCCCTACTGGTAACACATACAGACACTACCTCACTACAGGTAACTGACTAAATCTAAATAATGGAAACGCTTGAGTAAATGAGGGATACAAAGGATACAAAGGTGCTTCCACACAGGGGTGGTTATTAATTAAGCAATGAACATCCCATCATGCTTAGGGTCATGTATACAAATGAACAGTTGCCCATTATTTTGGCTACCTTGGTTAGAAGAAGAGATCTCAGTGACTTTAAAAGAGGGGACTCACAGGGGCATGTGGGGTTTAAAGTGTGTGTGTGTGTGTGTGTGTGTGTGTGTGTGTCTCACGTCACCAGATCTCAACCCAATTGAACACTAATGGGAGATTCTGGAGTAGATCTTGAGACTGCGCTATCCACCATCCTCAACAAAACACCAATTTAGGGAATTTCCTGTGGAAGAATGGTGTCACATCCCTCCAATAGATTTCCAGACACCTTAGAATCTATCCCAAGGTGCATTGGAGCTCTTCTGGCAGCTCAGGGTGGCCCAATGCCCTATTAAGACACTTTATGTTGGTGTTTCCTGTATTTTGGCAGTTACCTGTCTGTGCATTATGCTGAGTGTGTGTCTCTCTCCCATGTCCCTGTAGTGACTCCCCTGGCCACATGGAGAAGGTTTCCCAGCTGGAGGACATGCTGAAGAGGCTGCAGGACGACCTGCAAAAGGTACTCCCCATTCAGATGGCCAACCACAGCCCCTCCCCAGACCCCCTCACAGCATCCTGCCCACACAGTGACCCCCCCTCCCTCCGCCTCCCCCAACCCCCTGACTCCTACTGCAAACACACAAACACACAGAGGGAATGTAGAGGTAGGGCGGGCAGCAGGCGGGACAAGCAAAAGAAACCTGTCTTGTCATTGGGCAGGGTGAACGGAGGAGATGAGAAGATTGGCTGGAGTGACATTGGGCAACCATGCTCACTCTCTCAACACTAAGCGACCAAATGGCAGCAGAGGCAAGTAAAAGCACGAGATGTGTCCTCTGTTGTTGTGTTAAGACAACAGAACAATAACAATTGGAAATAGAACTAATAAAAAACGGGCCCCGAGTTCATTAACCCAATAACCCAAATCCACCACTAGGGTCCTTCATGGATGTGAAACATTGGAAGTGAAGTTCCTCCTCACAACCCTGAAAGTCTGACAGGCTGTCAGTCATCCCTGTGTGCAGCCTCTGGATCTCTTACCACCATGTTCCTCACCCCATTTACCGCCTCTTCTCTGGGAAACACGGGGACTCGGGGATACCTTTTGAAGTCCTCACAACCGCTGAATGACTGGTTACTCTTGTCATGTAAAAGGAAGAAGCACATTGGAGAAAGGGAGAGAGAGAAAGAGCGAAAGAAGGGGGGAGAGAGAGAGAGAGAGAGTTTGGAAGCCTCCCGAGCGTCCTTAAACACATTCTCAATTGGGTGAAACATGATTCCTGTGTTACAGTAACGAGAGTGTTTAATCTCGAAGGTCAAATGAAACCCTGTGGTATGCAGTGTGCGCTATATCCCCTCCAACCAAGTCCTTTTCACCACTCATATATCCAAGAGACGCCACACTGCCAGAGTTTTAAGCTGGCATCCGACTAAGTGAATGACATTCCAAGGATTTTTTTGTGCAAATGCTATTCGCTCAACTTGGTTCTTGAAACACGTGAGACATAAAGCACACAAAAGAATCAAACTCAAAAGAATCAAACTCAAAAGAATCAAACTCAAAAGAATCAAACTCTGCAGACTTTCTGGTCACAAACCCTGTGGCTATAACACCAACATAACCAACATAAGTCTTACCCTCTGTTTTTGTCTGTAACTCCCTACGCTTCCTGGGAAAACGCACCATTAACACAGTATTATCATCAATTTACACAACACAGAGACATTGACAGTCAGGGACAATGAACCAAGGAGGACGACCTAACAGAGAACTACCACATCAGATGAACCCTTTCCACTTTTCTCTGTTGTTTACCCTCTGCCCTGGGAGAGTGAGTGAGTGAGCATGGTTGGTTCTAGGCTCTCCCAGTCCCATAGTATGGCCAGTAGAAATAGGACTCACCGAAGACTGTGGGAGGAGCTAGTTGGGTTCCATTCAGAAGTGTGCTGTGTCACCTAGACTACTTTTGGTTAGTCTTTGGTTTCTGTCCATGACTGCCAAGAAGGGGAGAGTTTACAGCTGAGCTAGTACAGATTTGAGCAAAATCATCTGATGTGGCGATGAGAATGTGTTCCTTCGCTTTCTGTTTGAGTTACAATCTCATCAGTTTATTTTCCAATTATAAAGCTGAGTACTGGTTATTTCAGGTTAATTGATTTGCTTTAGGGCACAGTTGCACTATGGCCCACTAGGGAGTTGAACCAGCAAGACCATACAGTACTGCTGCTACCAAAGAGAATTCCTATTGACCCAGATTGATGATAATACCTAACTGGTTTCAGCTATCATTCATTGTTATTGTCAATGTGTTGTGAGTCCCACGACTCACAACACAGCAGACAGACAGACAACACTGGAGTCAGTCAGGATAGAACCCACTCTCCGTATAGACAATCAAATAAATCAACACCATCACACAAGGCAATGGTGTGTGGAGGCAATATTACATTGCATTCATTCCATTTTTTTAGTTGTTTTTTTGAGATTGAGTTTGAATAAATCCAATCACCAAGCTAATTGGCCCAAGCTAAGTATAGCTCGCTCACTCATGGCACGCTGTACTTATCGAAGATTAAGTTACAATGAGCTTACATTTCATACCATTGCTCAAACCCCTTATCCACTGCGGCGAATCCCTTGCAGAAACACCACATGATTTCACAAAATCACATGATCGGAACATTTCACACGTGATCACATTTTCACATGTGTAGTTTCGTGTTGTCACATGTCGCTTTATACATGTCGTCGCGTTGTCACATTCACTTCACATAAGAGCACGTGGTCACATGAGAACATGTCATTTTGTAACACTTCACGTGAAATTCATGTGTTTTTTTCCGTAAAGGGATCTGGCATATTACTCTACACTCAGTGTTGCCAACTTTCTGCAATGAAGCAATCTTTCTTTATTGATCAATGACTTTGTTCTGCAAGTGAACAGCAGATGTGGCAACGCACATCTCTTTTGGAGGGTTACAAAAAGTCAGTTAAAGGTGGTGTGATAGGAATACAGTTGGCAAAACTGGTTGTAGTGGTAGTTGCCCCTGTCTGTTTGTCTACCCTGAGTCTCTGGTTTCCTGTCTCTGTTGCTACCGTGTATGACATAGCAAACAGGAAGCATTTACTATGGCAAATCACTGCTCTGAATCACTGCTCTGAGCACTGAAAGTTGCATTAGCTGATTTCAAACTCAGTTCCAAGTAGTGAGGGATTAGGGTGACCCCTGCAGTTTGCTAGATTAGGAGTGCCTGTCATTTTGGAGTTTGAGTCTTTAGAGACATTTCACTTGTATAACAATCAGCTACATTAAACATGTTATGGCAATTCCTCTGCTCTCGTTTAAAGGTCCAATGGAGCTGTTTTACTGTGATTGTTCTCAATTAAAAGGGTCAAAAAGGGGCCTCCCGAGTGGTCATAAAGAAATAAAAATAGCTTCTTGGCAAAGAGCAATTCCTCAAGCAAGAATTTTGCTATGACTGTCTGGGTGTGATCTGGGAGTGGGAAGAACTAAAAAGTAGCTGTTATTGGCAGAGAGGTTTGGAACTCTCTTTCTTACTGGTCTATTAACTGTGATGTCACCGGGCAGGCCAAAACTCCATACTACCAAAACAGGCTGACATTTCAGGCAGTCTTTTCAAACAGCTCTCTTAAAGGGCATGATCAAACTTTTCACAGTATTATTCCTACCTCATAGTGTGGAAATATATATAAAACACAAGAAAGTCTAGTTGTTGACTGCACTGGGTCTTTAATAAGAGATTGATTTATTAATTGGTTGTATGGTCTCGAACAAGTGGTTGCCATAGTAAATCCGTTTGAACATTTCCTCCATACGCCACCTCTCCCCATGGAGTGCTTTTATGGAAGGTAATTGGTTTGTATTTGCGTGTATGTGCGTGCATGTAAGCATCTGGTATGTGTGTGTGCTTCTCCAGTACCCAGTCTTGCACTGCCTCTACCACTATAAGGCTTGTATGTTTGTGAACCCCTCTGTCTGTGTGTGCCTGCAGTCTTGTCCACTCAATGCAGCCACCCCTCACCCACCTCCACCCATACCCAGCTCCCTCTCACCCCTCCATCCATCCCAGCCATGGTGGTCTGACAGACGGGTGTTGTTGTGTGCCGCTCCCTGGCAGGAGAAGGAGGACAAGGCGGTGCTGCAGGCCGAGGTGCAGAGCCTCAGGCAGAATAACCAGCGGCTGCAGGAGGAATCCCAGAGCACCGTGTCCCGCCTCATCAAAGTCACCGAGCTGCTGTGCAATGTCAACAAGCCCTGTTAGCTCCACCACAGTGCACACTGTGCGCACACACACACACACACACACACACACACACACACACACACACACACACACACACACACACACACACACACACACACACACACACACAGATCACACACAAACAAACACACACAGATGATCGCACACAGATCACAAACACACTGCGCATTCAATATTGTATAAAAACACACCAGCACAGTACATCAACCTGCTCTACACCACACATGCATAATACTCCGCATTCTGTCGGATGACATTTTACCTCTGGGCAAGCCCATGAGGGCAGAGTCAACTCAAAAAACAACTCTGAAACATTTCTCACCATCTGATAGTCCTCCCAATAGATTGACTAATGGTTGTGCTTTACCCAAGAGTGTGTTTTGTACCTTGAGTGTGCGCAAGTGAGTGTGTGTGTGTGTGTGTGCCGTCACTATGGTTCTTTTATCTTGCTTCACATACTTGACAAGTTGGGCAGAATAGCAATTGCTTAAAACAACCCAGTTGATTTAGATGAAGAGGCACGTGTGCAGCATGTTTGGTGGCTGTTTATTTCGATTGACACAAAGCGTGTGTGTATGTCTCATGAGGTACGTATGTAAACAGTAGTCTCCCTCCCCTCTCCGCTCAACCCACGCCATGATATGCAGCGTCTCGGACCGAGAGCAGTTCAACTGGGCACCCTTAGAGTGGAGGGCCTTGGAGCTACATATTACACAGAGAAAAGGGAACATGACAATTGCATGCCTGCAGGCAGCCTGCTGGAAAAGATGGAAGGATGCATACTGACCCTGCCTCTCTCTGCCAACATTCTCACGGAATGGTTCATTCATTGGGTAGAGACACCATTCTCTCCTCTCCATACCTCCTCAGCTTAATTTCAAGGGTGGTGGACTTGAGTATTCCACGTCTGCTTCCAGTGAATGAGACACAATTAATTCTGATTGAGTTGAAACAGATATTCAAGTGGATAACACCTCTGCCGAGGATGAAACAATGGGGGAGATCCTCGTCATCCCTGAAAGACTGGCTGTAGAAGCTATGCTGTAGAAAGTGCACCTCCTGCTGGACTGAACCATGCATTGTCATAAGGCAGCTCTCCTTTTAGACAAAACTATTGTAGGGATTTAATGTGAACTGGACAGGATTTCTTTAGTGAACACAGCCTTCTGTGTTACAATATATGTTGTGTTTGATGGCCACAATGACAATTCAGTGTATTTGAAATGAATCCAGAATGGAGTGGATACCTGTGGGTGAGGGATTCCCCCATTTCACCCTAATGTTTTTGTCTGTGTACCTACTGTATGTGTGTTTCTGTGTTGTTCTTGCACTTTTAGCATCACCTATATCGGCATGGGACAGGGCACATATTTAACCTCCTGCCCAGGTTCATGCCTTGCTTGAAACATTTAAGTGGATTTGATCTCACCACTTCACCTCACCCCACCTCACCTTCAGGTCCACTGCTGATGACGCCAATAACAATGTGAGATCAGAGGAGAACAGGATTATTCCTCCTCCAAGACTGTTCTGCCAAAAGATGCCAAGGCAGCTCTCCTACACCCAACTCAAACCACTGGACCCAGCTGTGTTGTACAGCTCTGTAAGGGATGCCAAACAAAAAGCTCTTGTTTGTTGTATATACTATTTTACTTCCTCTTGTAATTTTATTTTAGAGTCACTGTGATTACCCGGTACCAGCAGATAATGATATATTCAAATTAAATTATAAATCTAAACTTTATCTATATGTGAAGACAACATGTACAGCTGAACTGCTCAGTGCTACTTAGTACATTTGGTTGTGTATGCCCTCAATTGCAGGATGGTTTAATATGGAGACTAGTGTAAATGTGCCCAAACAGGCAGTTTGAGCCAGGCTGTTTAAAATGGTGATGCCTTGTTGTTGGAAATGATTAGCAGAGTGGAGAAGTGTAAGAATATCTGATGTTTTACTGTGTTCTTCTGTATAGTTCTGTAGATTGTAGGAGGTTGATGAAGCATGATAATGCACCAGGTCACTTCCTAGCTCCCCTCTCTGTGTGTGTGTATGTATGTATGTAAAAAAAAAAAAAAAAAAAAAAAATGTAATAACTTATTAATCTTGCAAATGTGGAATTCCCTGTTAGATGTGTCAATACAAGGGGAGGGAGGCAGCAATTAGATGTGTTATAAAGTTCAAATGGTATGATAGGGGTTGGTTTTAAGGAAGAATCTGTTTTTATATATACATTCAAATACAAGAAGACAAGAGGTCAAATATTTCTGCAGTGTTATAGTATTTCTTGGGGAAACGATAATGGCTATCGTTATCATTCTAGTATTGAGCTATTCATTCAGAGCTCCTACGTTCCCGTTCAATAAGGTCTCTAATGCCACTAGGTACGCCTTAAAGAGTGACTCTGGGACTCTCCAGAGAGGACAGGACAGACAACATGGTCAGACTGGTTCATGTGAAGGCTTCTTTCTCAGACATTGTGCCTACCTGAAATTGTAATGTATGGTAACTCAGCGTGGTGTCTTCATTTCTGTTCTTCATGGTCATTGTTTGTCCTGTTATCCTGCAGGATAGACAGGTGTGTCTGCCACATGACAGTGGTAGATGTAGGGGTTGGTTGGTATGGGGTCTCTCCAGGGTCTGCTCGTCAATCCTCCCAGAGGATCTGTGGCCATTAAATCAAAAAGATGGGTTTAGGGACCCCAGGAAAGTGTCAGAAAGGTTATATGAAGACGATATGAAGTGTGTTTGCTTTTGTTAGGTTAAAGGAAATGATTCGTATAGCGCTGGTTTAAGACCAGCATCTCCAACCTTATTGAATCACAATCATTCGATGCATAAAAACATAACTTTCCACAATCATTTGGACATGAACCATCCAGTGCACTTTGAACCCCCATTTATGTATCACAAAAAGTATCCCTGAGTGACACCTTGTATGCCTGAGTGACCCCTAACAACACCTTGTATGCCTGAGTGACCCCTAACAACACCTTGTATGCCTGAGTGACCCCTAACAACACCTTGTATGCCTGAGTGACCCCTAACAACACCTTGTATGCCTGAGTGACCCCTAACAACACCTTGTATGCCTGAGTGACCCCTAACAACACCTTGTATGCCTGAGTGACCCCTAACAACACATTGTATGCCTGAGTGACTCCTAACAACACCTTGTATCCCCAAGTGACCCCTAACAACACCTTGTATCCCTGAGTGACCCCTAACAACACCTTGTATGCCTGAGTGACCCCTAACAACACCTTGTATGCCTGAGTGACCCCTAACAACACCTTGTATGCCTGAGTGACTCCTAAACACACCTTGTATGCCTGAGTGACCCCTAACAACACCTTGTATCCCAGAGTGACCCCTAACAACACCTTGTATCCCTGAGTGACCCCTAACAACACCTTGTATGCCTGGGTGACCCATAACAACACCTTGTATCCCAGAGTGACCCCTAACAACACCTTGTATGCCTGGGTGACCCATAACAACACCTTGTATCCCAGAGTGACCCCTAACAACACCTTGTATCCCTGAGTGACCCCTAACAACACCTTGTATGCCTGGGTGACCCATAACAACACATTGCAGATGGTAACAATGCAGTAGTCCTTTCACTCCCCTGCTCTAGGCTACATCAGCTGGCAAACGATCTCCACCCAGCCAATAGTAAACCTGTGAGAATGATCCCTGGTAGAGACATTGTGGTTGTTGCCTCCTCCCATCCATGCTGTAGGAGAGGAAACCAATGACCAGTTGTTTTTCTTTTATCCTCTTATTTGTTTGCCTTATATGTCATTGCATCATCCTTACAGGAAACCAATGCTCTCCGTACAGTGTGTGCCCTACTTCCACCTTGTCATCTCTTTGCTGCTGTTGTAGAACGGGATGTATTCATGTGGCCATACAGTAAGGATGATAGAATACAGTACATTATTACCAGTGGAACCACACATAACATCACATCACATCCCCAGTGTAGGTTTATGGGAGGCCTGGCCACACGTCGCTCATGTCACAACGGTAGCACGCACTATGCACTCTGCTCAGCCAGTTAAAGAGCTGACGTTACCATAGCCAGGCAGTGGCACACTGAGGGAATGTGCTGTGACAAGACATGGTTTCAGTATGATGCCACCTTCACCTGTTATGTCATCCACGAGAAGAGTAAATTGACTAAATGTTGTTCATGTACTGTGAACTGGAGGGCTCATGGCAATAAAGATTCCTCTGTACCTTTCTAAGTGGTTGGTGTATCAATGCTATGATTGTCAATGTCTCTTTCTTTGTGAGGCCTGAGAAGTGGCAGTGTCGGGAATGTCCAACGGAGGATTGTTCTTTTGATGCGACTCAGACTTGTAAAAAGCCACCTGTTGACAATGATGTGACAACAACATGATCACTCCAGATGAGCCCTGACACCTTTACTGCAGTGGCTAACAGAGGTTGTGTGTTACAACCTCGACATCATTTCACTCCGCCGGGTCATTCAAACACAACACAACCCCGACTGCAGTCATCCAATAACTGGACCGTTCACAGTTGAATAGCCTACATTACGTTTGCATGTATGTGATCAGCATCATCCCGTGTAGCGGATCCATTCAGAAGTAGATGTAGGACTTTCTATAGGTGACTGTACAGACTAGACACGGAGAGCATCACCATCGGTCTGAGCCGTTTTGCTGCACGCGAAACACAAGTCACAGAGTGAGTAATGACTACATGAGTAAATAAAGAAAGGGAAGAGTATATTTAACGGAACTCCTCTGGAATTTACTATATAGTGCATGCGCATGTGCATGTGCATGCACACTTTCCTCGTGCATATGCATGCACATGCACATGCACATACACACACTAAACACTACAGAACACCGAGCCCTGTGTGGGACTGTGCTAAATGTCTTCCTGAGTGCATACAGTATACAGAAAAGGCAAACACATGTTTCCAGTCTCGTTCCACACAAGCATGGTCCATAACAAGTCGAGACAACATAACACAAACACCTCCCTGAACTGTGTCCCCTGGAAAGCTTTCCTAAACACCAGCCGCGGTGAGGCTCTTTATCTTCCCTGGCCTGACACCTGGAGAAGGGCTGACGACAACAATACCGTGGCTTTATGTCTTTATTTGGGGTTGGAGCAGCGGGCAGAATCTTCACTAGGGGCCAGAGGAAAACGTGTGCCAGACATACCGTAGCTCAAGGACTTAATGCAGGTTGTACTCGTCGATGTTCTGTAAACATAGACAGCATGCACTGGTGTCTGTCTCTGGATGAGCGCGTGTGTGTGTGAAGAGGGGGAAGAAACGGCCTCTCTCCTGTTCAGATATAATGTCTGTGAGATTTTTTAACCCGGGCCAATTTTACACTTCGCCAACCACATCACTTTTCTTGTTTGACTACAGTGGTACATTAGTAAGTCTACTAGTGTCTATTATACATCCAGAGCTGATGAAGAATTCCTTCCACTATGTTCAGGTGTCAAATTGTCACACTGGTTGCTTGAGGACATAGACTTGTCTTTGAAAATCGTCTTGAGCACTGTTTTCTATGTTGTTTTGTTGCTCTATGTATTGCATGTCGCCGCCTAGTGGTTCCCACTTTTAACGGAGCGCACAACACGACGACGGACACGACTTCAGAGCCAGTCGTTTGCCACCGCCTCAACTCTTTGGTTTAAACCTGCTTCTGCTGTCACCGAGCTTTCAATCTATCTACCGATCTGAATGCTGTAAGTGCTGTCGTTACTTCTACACCCACCCACTCCCCATTTGTAATCTTGTGTGATCTCAAGGCATGGATGTCACGGTGCGCCTTGGCATAATACAATATTGTAATCCAAATTGAGCACAGTCTGCGAGGGTTTAGCCCTGGTTTACACAATCCGCTAATTTGACATTCAAGTTGTTGTAGGGGAAAGTGTAGCCTAGTGCAAGCTGCTTGTCGCGAAAGTGGAAACCGACCTGATCGCAAACAGATATGTTTTGACCGGTGAGGGACCGACTCCGGAATGAAGACGGCAGTACAGACTGGGAGACCGCGGCCGTTCCAGCGGTTCTGCTGCTGTGGAGTTGGGCTTCTCGCGGTCATTTGGCTCTCACAGTTCGCGCACGTGATAGGTGAGTTGTTCACAAGGATTAATGATGAGGGCAATTTTGCAGAATGTCAATGTGTTAATATTCCTTGTGTGTTTTGGGGTGTTTTTAGTATCACACATTTTAAACTCATTTTTAGAATTTTAGCACATTTTCATGTCAAAGATTTAATTATAGTAGGCTACCTAAGGGGGGAAAGGCATCTGTCAGTCAACTCATTCTGTGTCACATTCTTCATTCATTAAATACTCAATTAAATACTGCCCTCACTAAATACGTCTGATTACCTCATTTCTTGGAGGAGATCATTATGTAACCATATTGATAAAAGGCTGTATGGGATGAAAGAGAGAGATTTGTAACCAACAGATTGGAGGATCCCCTCCCCTGTCCCCTCCCCCAATATTAGCACCTTGAGTGTGACACCTGCTTCACATTGGGAGCATACTTTCAGCATCACCTCTCTGATTCAGAGGGGTTGGGTTAATTGCGGGAAGACATATTTCAGTTGAATGCATTCAGTTGTACAACTGACTAGGCATCCCCCTTTCCCTGCTCCAACCTGGCATACTCTCGGCCAATAACCTGCACAGAACCGCAGATAATCACCCGAGGGAACTCAGAGAATACGTCTCCATCAAGCACTGCATTAAGTAACACTGAAGACAGATGGCGGAAATTGCACTGCAGTCAGAAAAGGGATATGCATGTAAACTGTGCTAAAGGATGCGTGTATGAACAGAAGAGGACATTGGGATGCAATTATTCATATCCTTTGTATGAACATCATATGGTCAACATTCACCCTATAGGGGCCTTATTCTCTACAGAGCTGGGTCTACGGTTTCATCTTGGAGGATGGATTCACATATTCAGCTAGGAAGCAACCGAGGATCAGGCTAAAGCATTCAATCATGAGGTGTGCGTGTGTACATACGTGAGATTGTGTGGGCCGGCCCCGTGATTTGGAGGTCGAGAGAGTACGAGTTAAAGTAATGATTTTCATAGCTATGTCCCACGCTCCACGCTCTTCTCAATTTACATTGACAACATAGCTCAGGCAGTAGGAAGCTCTCTCATCCAGTTAAATGAAGATGATGCAGTCTTATACTCAGCTGGCCCCTTCCTGGATTTTGTGTTAAATGCTCTACAACAAAGCTTTCTTAGTCTCCACAACAAGCTTTCTCTTCCCTTAACCTTGTTCTGAACACCTCCAAAACAAAGGCCATGTGGTTTGGTAAGAAGAATGACCCTCTCCCCACAGGTGTGATTACTACCTCTTCGGGTTTAGAGCTTGAGGTAGTCACCTCATACAAGTACTTGGGAGTATGACTAGATGGTACACTGTCCTTCTCTCAGCACATATCAAAGTTGCAGGCTAAAGTTAAATCTAGACTTGGTTTCCTCTTTCGTAATCGCTCCTCTTTCAACCCAGCTGCCAAACTAACCCATATTCAGATGACCATCCTAACCATGCTAGACTACGGAGACGTAATTTATAGATCAGCAGGTAAGGGTGCTCTCGAGCGGCTAGATGTTCTTTACCATTCGGCCATCAGATTTGCCACCAATGCTCGTTATAGGACACATCACTGCACTCTATAATCTTCTGTAAACTGGTCATCTCTGTAAACCCGTCACAAGACCCACTGGTTGATGCTTATTTATAAAACCCTCTTAGGTCTCACTCCCCCCTATCTGAGATATCTACTGCAGCCCTCATCCTCCACATACAACACCCGTTCTGCCAGTCACATTCTGTTAAAGGTCCCCAAAGCACACACATCCCTGGGTCGCTCCTCTTTTCAGTTCGCTGCAGCTAGCGACTGGAACGAGTTGCAACAAACACTCAAACTGGACCGTTTTATCTCAGTCTCTTCATTCAAAGACTCAATCATGGACACTCTTACTGACAGTTGTGGCTGCTTTGTGTGATGTATTGTTGTCTCTACCTTCTTGCACTTTGTGCTGTTGTCTGTGTCCAATAATGTTTGTGCCATGTTTTGTGCTGCTACCATGTTGTTGCCGTGTTGTGTTGCTACCATGTTGTTGCCGTGTTGTGTTGCTACCATGTTGTTGCCGTGTTGTGCTGCTACCATGTTGTTGCCGTGTTGTGTTGCTACCATGTTGTTGCCGTGTTGTGTTGCTACCATGTTGTTGCCATGTCGTGTTGCTACCATGTTGTTGTCATGTTGTGTTGCTACCATGCTGTGTTGTCATGTGTTGCTGCCATGCTATGTTGTTGTCTTTAGGTCTCTCTTTATGAAGTGTTGTGGTGTCTCTCTTGTCGTGATGTGTGTTTTGTCCTATATTTTTTTATTTGTACTCCCTGCCCCCGTCCCCGCAGGAGGCCTTTTGCCTTTTGGTAGGCCGTCATTGTAAATAAGAATTTGTTCTTAACTGACTTGTCTAGTTAACTAAAAATGGCACCAACGTTCTGACAACCAGTGTTCTGATACTGTTAATATTCGATTTAATAGCTGTCATATCTGTTGAAGTATTCTTCAGTTTTCCCCACTATTTATACCTTCACTATCTTATAACTGCCGTCATGTTATTTACCCCATAGCTTTGTTAATATGTCTAATCTTGGGAAATACAATGAGTAATTACTTAATGTATCTTTCTAATGGCAACATATTTGTATTACTCTATAAATGCATTCATTTGGCATATTCATCACACAGTATCATTCTAGTGGTAGGGCATTGGAAAAGATTCAAATGTCCCAGGGCAGTGATTGGGGATATTGCCCTGTGAAGGATGCTGTCTTTCGGATAGGACAATAAATGGGTGTCCTAACTCTCTGTGGTCAGTGAAGGTCCCATGGTACTTTATAGTAAGAGTAGGGGTGTTGACCCCGTGTCCTGGCCCTCATACCACCATGACCTTCATACCAATCTGGCCCTCATACCACCATGGCCTTCATACCAATCTGGCCCTCATACCACCATGGCCTTCATACCAATCTGGCCCTCATACCACCATGGCCTTCATACCAATCTAGCCCTCATACCACCATGGCCGTCATACCAATCTGGCCCTCATACCACCATGGCCTTCATACCAATCTGGCCCTCATACCACCATGGCCTTCATACCAATCTGGCCATCATACCACCATGGCCTTCATACCAATCTGGCCCTCATACCACCATGGCCTTCATACCAATCTGGCCCTCATACCACCATGGCCTTCATACCACCATGACCTTCATACCAATCTGGCCCTCATACCACCATGGCCTTCATACCAATCTGGCCCTCACACCACCATGGCCCTCATACCAATCTGGCCCTCATACCACCATGGCCCTCATACCAATCTGGCCCTCATACCACCATGGTGCCCCATACCACCATGGCCTTCATACCATTCTGGCCCTCATACCACCATGGCCTTCACACCAATCTGGCCCTTATACCACCATGGCCTTCATACCATTCTGGCCCTCATACCACCATGGCCTTCACACCAATCTGGCCCTCATACCAATCTGGCCCTCATACCAATCTGGCCCTCATACCACCATGGCCCTCATACCAATCTGGCCTTCATAACAATCTGGCCCTCATACCACCATGGACACATAATCATCCCAAGCTTCCAATTGGTTCATTCATTCCCCCTCCTCTCCCCTGTAACTATTCCCCAGGTCGTTGCTGTAAATAACAATGTGTTTTCAGTCAACCTACCTGGTAAAATAAGGGTAAAATAAAAAATCCTAGTCACTATAGGGTGGCAGGTAGCCTAGCGATTAAGAGCTTTGGGCCAGTAACAGAAAGGTTGCTGGTTCAAATCCCTGAGACGGCAAGGTGGAAAAATCTGCCCCATCAACAACTGGGTGCTGTGATGTTGATTAAGGCAGCCCCCTGCACCCCTCTGATTTAGAGGGGTTGGGTTAAATGCAGAAGACACATTTTGGTTGAATGCGTTCAGTTGCGGAACTGACTAGGTATTCCCTTCCCAGTTGTTTTTGAAGGCTGTTTAATTTATTGCTGATTCCAGTCTAGTACGAGATGGACCATAGCACCAATGCCTACAATGCAGCAGACAGCTCATCCCAAGGAGTGAGGGAAGGATGTACCCATATCTGAACCCCACATCTTTGAATCTTCCCTCCTCAAAAGGACATGACCTGATGTGACAAAGTGTCTCAAAGAGACTCGACTTAGATCAGAGTGTGATCTCAGTCTGGGTTAAAGCCCTGTGTTCTGTGATGTGTGGTCTCAGTCTGGGTTAAAGCCCTGTGTTCTGTGGTCTCAGTCTGGGTTAAAGCCCTGTGTTCTGTGGTCTCAGTCTGGGTTAAAGCCCTGTGGTCTCAGTCTGGGTTAAAGCCCTGTGTTCTGTGGTCTCAGTCTGGGTTAAAGCCCTGTGTTCTGTGGTCTCAGTCTGGGTTAAAGCCCTGTGTTCTGTGGTCTCAGTCTGGCTTAAAGCCCTGTGTTCTGTGGTCTCAGTCTAGGTCTGGGTTAAAGCCCTGTGTTCTGTGGTCTCAGTCTGGGTCTGGGTTAAAGCCCTGTGTTCTGTGGTCTCAGTCTGGGTTAAAGCCCTGTGTTCTGTGGTCTCAGTCTGGGTTAAAGCACTGTGTTCTGTGGTCTCAGTCTGGGTTAAAGCACTGTGTTCTGTGGTCTCAGTCTGGGTTAAAGCCCTGTGATGTGTGGTCTCAGTCTAGGTTAAAGCCCTGTGTTCTGTAGTCTCAATCTGGGTTAAAGCCCTGTGTTCTGTGGTCTCAATCTGGGTTAAAGCCCTGTGTTCTGTGGTCTCAGTCTGGGTTAAAGCCCTGTGTTCTGTGGTCTCAGTCTGGGTTAAATCCCTGTGTTCTGTGATGTGTGGTCTCAGTCTGGGTTAAATCCCTGTGTTCTGTGATCTCAGTCTGGGTTAAAGCCCTGTGTTCTGTGGTCTCAGTCTGGGTTAAAGCCCTGTGTTCTGTGGTCTCAGTCTGGGTCTGGGTTAAAGCCCTGTGTTCTGTGGTCTCAGTCTGGGTTAAAGCCCTGTGTTCTGTGGTTTCAGTCTGGGTCTGGGTTAAAGCCCTGTGTTCTGTGGTCTTAGTCTCAGTCTCCATCTGGGTTAAAGCCCTGTGTTCTGTGATGTGTAGTCTCAGTCTGGGTTAAAACCCTGTCTTTTGTGGTCTCAGTCTGGGTTTGGATTAAAGCCCCGTGTTCTGTGATGTGTGGTCGTGCTGTGAGAGTGTAATAATGATGGCGGCAGCGGCGCCATCTGTGACGGGCCCATTTTAGAATTTCACATTACCCAGGCTCCTCTTGACGCCTCCACACCGCCTCCACACAGCTGCCACACCCCCATGCTCAGGCCTAGAGCAAAGAGCTTGTGAAACACGTTGATTGGACTGTAATGTAAAACAAAGCGGACAGTGATCATGAAACAGACTGGACACCGAGAGAGAACAAGCAGTCTCATAACAACCAAGGGTAATGGCCCCCATTGGCTGGCTCTGCTCAGCTCTGGACAGTAGTTGGTAGTGGCTACCTCTATGTTTTTCCATAGGAGACAATCACTTAGATATACACTATAGATTTTTTTTTGGAAGTATGTGGACACCCCTTCAAATGAGTGGATTCGGCTATTTCAGCCATAGCCATTGCTGACAGGTGTATAAAATCTAGCACACAGCTTCATAGACAAACATTGGCAGTAGAATGACCTGTTCCTGTTTAGGATGCCACCTTTCCAACAAGTCAGTTTGTCAAATTTCTGCCCTGCTAGAGTTTCCCCAGTCAACTGTAAGTGCAGTTATTGTGAAGTGGAAACCTCTAGGAGCAACAGCAGCTCAGCCGCGAAGTGGTAGGTAACACCAGCTCACAGAACGGGACCACCGAATGCTGAAGCGCATAGTGCGCAACAGTCACTACTCTGTTCCAAACTGCCTCTGGAAGCAACGTCGGCACAAGAACTGTTTGTTGGGAGCTTCATGACATGGGTTTCCATGGCCGAGCAGCCGCATACAAGCCTAAGATCACCATGCACAATGCCAAGCGTCGGCTGGAGTGGTGTAAAGCTCTCTGCCATTGGACCCTGGAGCAGTGAAAACTCGTTCTCTGGAGTGATGAATCACACTTCACCATCTGGCAGTTCGACAGGCAAGTCTGGGTTCGGCGGATGCCAGGAAAACGCTACCTGCCCGAATGCACAGTGCCAACTGTAAGGTTTGGTGGATGAGGAGTAATGGTCTAGGGCTGATTTTCATTGTTTGGGCTAGGCCCCTTAGTTCCAGTGAAGTTAAATCTTAAGGCTACAGCATTCTAGATGATTCCAATTTTGTAGCAAAATGTTAGGGAAGGCCCTTCCTTGTTTCAGCATGACAATGCCCCCCCGTGCACAAAGCGAGGTCCATACAGAAATTGTTTGTCGAGATCGGTGTGGAAGAAATTGACTGGCCTGCACAGAGCCCTGACCTCCACCCCATCGAACACCTTTTGGATGAATTGGAATACCAACTGCGAACCAGGCCTAATCGCCCAATATCAGTGCCCAACCTCTCTAGCTCTTGTGGCTGAATGGAAGCAAGTCCCCGCAGCAATGTTCCAACATCTAGTGGAAAGCAGCAAAGGGGGGGACCAACTCCATTTTAATGCCCATGATTTTGGAATGAGATGTTTGACGAGCAGGTGTCCACATAAAGTTAAATAAAGGTCCAATCAAATAGATCATGTAGTGTAGCAGTGGAGATCCTCACTGTGGATGCTGCCCTTCCTTATATAGTGGTGCAAAGCTGAAGCCCAAATACAGAGATTGGCTATAAGCAGAGGGATATAGAACAGGGATTTACACCGTGAAGCGATTACAGAGATGAATGGTTTATGAGCGTTCACTCATAAAAGATTACATGATCTCCTCTGCTGACCCGCTCCAGTTTCTTTCTCCATCCTCCATAGTAAGGTGTCCAAATTTCTCTTCATCTTCTGTCGGATCTGCGTTAGAACACAAGCCTTGGAATGTTGTGTCCAACAGTGTCTTTTGATCAGTCTTTTGAGGAGCCTCAGTGCAACACAATACTCAAATTACAAGCCAAATGTCTTCTATTTCAACAGAGCCGGAGTCATCCGGGTCTCATTCTGGAGAGGATGGCGTTCCAGTCCGTTCCAGACGCAGGCTGATGCAGGAAGAGTGGACAGAAGACAACCAGACCCTGGACCTTTCTAGACCAGGTGAGTCAGCCTCTCAGCCCCAAATCTTTCTCACTTCCACCTTGCCGCTGATGCTAACTGACCTCCCTGCTAGCCAAAAGTTTCCAGCCATGTCCTCTGGCACACAGATTTAGATTTCCTCAGAGAATTACAACTGATGCAGACCACCTTCAAACTCAATAGTCTCTTTGTACTCATTTTACATGACATGTTTAGTCATTTAGCAGATGCTCTTATACAGAGCAACTTAATAGTGCTCCACTATGCATTCAATTATTAATGAGATTCCATAGGAGCCCTACAAGTCCTGAAGACACACGTGATGCACAAACTGTCTCTCGGCTAAAGATTTATTTTCCAAACTTTGTGGGACACTTGAGGGGGCTCCAAGTGTGTCTTAGCTGTGTAGATGTGACTGAGTGTGTGTTTATGTTTATGCGTGTTTGGGGTAGGCAGTGGAGTCTGTGTGTGTGCTGGTGAACCCTGGCTCTCCCTCTCCTCTGCGGGTTAACTGAAAAGGTCATGTGGGCCGAGGCTGCAGTGCAGTGGTTGTCAGGAATCTCTGCTCTGTAAACTGTGTCTCAAACTTGGCTGCCGGGCCAGAGGAAAGGTTCTGTCTGGAGGGGTTAGAGCACCATGCCAGACTTGTGCAATGGAAGAATCAAGGCAATAGATAAACCGTTAGTAAACACAGTGGAGGACATGGGGGGGAAGACAGCTTGGGAGGAGAGCTCTGCAGCAGGACAACAGGACTGAGCAACACACAGTGCTTTGACTTCAATCTGCAGTATGAAAAATAATGAACTGCATTGGATACTACTATGTCCCTTAGGACACCTGCCAGGCTGCCACAATCATTATATTTTTACGCTTGGCAAAGGAGAGCCATTAATGCAAGATGTGTACCTACTACACCAGTATATCAAGCACCAGATGTGTTGTCTTTCTGTTACAAACAGACCTCGGTATCTTTGACAACGACACATCTCCCATATAGATGGGGTGATAAAGTCAGGGACGCAGCTTTGGTTTTAGAAGTGGGCGGGACATAATTATTATTATTATACTTTTTTTGGTCAGATAAACACTCCGAACAGCCTACCCGACCGCTCGGAGTCTTCCGCATGGTCCTAAAGCACACCATTGTCTTGTTTGTATCACATTCCAATGATATTGGGGGGGGCAAAATGCAACTTCAGAATGTGTGTGGGGGGGGACATGAAAGTTGCACCCCTGTATAAAGTAAATACAGGTTGTAAAACAAGAGGCTGATGGATCTGCCCTTAAGAAAAAAGATTGCCGTCAGAGTGCAATATAACTGCAGTACACCGCAGTATAACTGCATTATGCTGCTAATACTGTGTCCAAAAGAACATTTTTTTTCACTACAGTAAGTTCAGTGTAATTGCAGTTACTGTGCAGTATACCACAGTCGACTGCAGTTACTGCACTTTTACTACAGTTTCAAAACTACATTTATTTTGGTAAGGATGTGGGCAAGTATGAGAAACTGATCAGGTGGGCTGCACTAGGCTACTCCTTTATAATACAGGCTCAGGGCAGGCTACTCCTTTATAATACAGGCTCAGGGCAGGCTACTCCTCTTTATCTGCATGTCAGCCCCTGCTTACTGTTACTGGTAATAATTACATAATCCATAGTGGGATCAAACGGCCAGCTCGGAACTCAAGGAATATTATCTTTGGGATAGCGTAAAGGAGGTCTCGCTCTCCATTCCCCCTGCTTAACAAGACCGAGACGGCAACGTCTGCCTTCCGTCGTCAACCCTTTGAGGCCAGCGTTGCTAAGCAACTGAATGCTAAATGTTGAAACCCAGAAAATTCTGTCTTTCAAGCATTCAAAGTGCCGAGACAGAATTAACAACCACAGCGAGCTAAAAATAAACCAGCAGGAGAAGATAAGCTCGTGGATTTTTACAAGTGTCGATAACGATCGCTCATGTGTTTTTTTATGCATACGTTTGTTAGTTTTGGCAAACAACGTTTGAGGATGATTTTTCCACAGATATATTTTAGTGGTTGACTGAAAAAGAGAATCTGGCAGAAAGAGAATCTGAGTTTTGTCAGGGGAGTAATGTATTATGGCTGTCAAATAAAGCAAATGGCTATTAATGCAACCATTAAACATGGGAGTAGTTTTCTTTTTGTCTGAAGTCTTTGGGAATTGGGGGAAATATTCTTAGCTTTCCATCACTCCCTCCCGTCTCTCTAGAACCCTTGTCCTCTCTGGGTTCACATTGGTTTCTGATGGTAATTTAAAGATCAGAGGTTAAGGATGGAGGTCAGACTCACACTCACAGACAGATCTTTGTGTGTTTGAACATAAAACAACTTTTCAGTATATGGCTCATATATACCGTCTACATTTATGTAGAATGACGCTGCAATGGAGATCTGCTGTTTTATGGGTTCCTGACCAATTCTGCTATTTTGATAGGTTTTTTGAGCTGATCATAATTTGTTTTGTACATAAAGGTTTCAGCCATCTCTTCCTTTGACCAAAAAAATCTTCTGTACATTAGAACAGCGGTCACTAACCTCCCTTTAAATGAAGATTTCTACTTCAGCGAGTCGGCGGCGCAGGACATACTGCTCACCCCGGGCCAGGCCCTGGTCCCCGAGCCACGGAAAAGGAAAAGACGCCGACGGCGAGCACCCTGACAAAACTATGTTCGCAAATAAAAGCTGGTGAGCGATCTCTAATATTGTAATGTTTTTCTTCTTCCTCTGACGAGGAGTATGAAAGATCGGACCAATGCGCAGTGTGGTAAGTGTCCATATTTTAATGAAATATAACTGAACACTGAAATACAAAAGAACAAGATAAATAAATGAAAACCGAAACGGTTCTGTATGGAAAAACACAGACACAGAAAACAACTACCCACAACCCATAGTGGGAAAACAGGCTGCCTAAGTATGGTTCTCAATCAGAGACAACGATCGACAGCTGCCTCTGATTGGGAACCATACCAGGCCAAACACCTAGACATATAACACACAGAACAAAACATAGAATGCCCACCCCAACTCACGCCCTGACCAAACTAAAATAGAGACATAAAAAAGGAACTAAGGTCAGGACGTGACAAATATTAAGGAAGTCTCGAGGTTCTGCTCGCCTGAGTTAAATTATTTCATGACTATTGTTGACTATACAATTTACCAAGAGAATTGTCATCTATTTTTGTGGCTGTCTATTTACCACCACAAACCAATGTTGGCACTAAGACAGTACAAAACGACCTGTATAGGGCCATAAGCAAATAGGAAATGCTGATCCAGAGGCGGCGCTCCTAGTGGCCTGTGATTTAAATGCAGGGAAACTGAAATACGTCTTACCTACTTTCTACCAGCATGTCACATGTGCAGCTAGAGGAGCCAAAACTCTAGATCACCTTTACACACAGGAATGCATAGAAAGCTCTCCCTCACCCTCCATTTGGCAAATCTGACCAAAACTATCCTCCTGATTCCTGCTTACAAGCAAAAACTCAAACAGGAAGTACCAGTGACTCGCTTAATACGGAAGTGGTCCGATATAGCGGATGCTGAGCGACTGGACTGTTTTGCTAGCACAGACTGGAATATGTTCCAGGATTTATCTGATGACGTTGAGGAGTTTACCACATTAGTCACCAGCTTCATTAACAATGATGTCTCCACAGTGACCATACGTACATATCCCAACCAGAAGCCATGGTCATGGCACACATCAACACCATCATCCTAGACACCCTGGACCCACTCAGATTTGCACAATGCCCTAACAGATGATGCAATCCACAGATAACGCAATCTCTATTGCACTCCACACTGCCCTCTCCCACCTGGACAAGAGGAACACCTATGCTTATCACTAAAGCTAAGGACCCTGGGACTGAACACCTCCCTTTGCAACTGGATCCTGGACTTCCTGATGGGCCACCCCCTGGTGGTGAGGATAGGCAACAACACATCTGTAACACTGACCCTCAACACGGGGGCACCCTCATGGGTGAGTGCTTTGTCCCCTCCTATATTCCCTGTTCACCCATAACTGCTTGGCCGTGCACAACTCCAACACCATCATTAAGTTTGCTGACGACACTGTGGTGCTAGGCCTGATCACCGATGAAGATGACACAGCCTATAGGGAGGAGGTCAGAGATCTGGCAGTATGGTGCCAGGACAACAAAATCTCCCTTAACGTCAGCAAGATAATGGAGCTGATCGAGATCTGCAGGAAACGGAGGGCCGAGCATGCCCCCATTCACATCGACGGGGCTTTAGTGGAGCGGGTCGAGAGATTAAAGTTCCTCGGTGTCCACATCACTAAGGATCTATCATGGTCCACACACACCAACACGTGAAGAGGGCACGACAATGCCTCTTCCCCCTCAGGAGGCTGAAAAGATATGGCCACGGTAGAATGCATTTTCAGAAACACCCATTGTGTATTTATTATTACTTTTATTATAAAGTGTTATTACTTTTCAAATATTTCTCTCTTTTCTTTCTGCATTTTTGGGAAAGCCTTTCAATGTTATTTTACACATGTTGTTTACAAAGCATGTGACGAATAACATTATATTTGATTGATTTGATTTCAGATAGAATATTAGTGGTGGCTAATTGTTTTACTTCAGTAGCGTCCTGTGTTTCCCAGCCCACCAACATAACATTGATTCTGACTCTTTGAGATGATGGATGGATGGTACCATGTTACGTGTCTGAAGAGGTGGAGTAATCACCGGTGAGGGAGTGAAGTTTATCGATTGCACTCCCACTGTAGGTCTTCTGAGGATTTCTCAAATGATTACAGCCACTGTTTTGTTGGATGAAGGATGGTTATTGAGTGTTGGTGGGATTTGTATGGCTGGATTGGCTTTGTTCAGAACTGGGTCAGTAACTTGTCAGCGCATTTTTGCGTTCCAGTTAAACATTTATCTGCTGTGTTGTAGTCTTACCATTGAAAACCATTGAAGACTAGACGACGCAGAAAATGTGTGCTGTTTGTATTTGAGCAATATGATTGGCCGTTTATTCAAGCACCATTACGCATTCCCGAGTTGAAACTTCTCGAGCACTCGTAGCAGTACAGACGTCGATAGCTACGTTCACACAGCACACGCAAGCTGTCCTGAGCAAAAAGAAGCGCAGAGCTTATTTATTTTAGGGGTAGTAATTAACAAAAGTAAACGTTCAATAGTGAACATACTAGCAATATGCTGGCTAATGTTAATAGTCTGGAAAAAGAAAGCTACAAAAATACACTTTACAGGGCTTGACATTCACTTTTATTTGTACTTGTCGCCCACAAAAGAATGGTCTGTAACAATTTACATCATTGTAAGGAACCACTTTACAAAATAAGATATATTATTATCTATCTTACCATAGAGAATTGGTAGTGGAAGCCTATAAAATATTACAACATTACAATAAATGACAACAAACTACTTTGTATATCTTTATAAAATAATTCCCTCCAGGGCTCGAAATGAAGGATGTCCCATTCCCTCAACATTTATATGGTCATATTTTGGCTAGGCCACTTTGAAACAAGGCAAGTTAACCCACTGTTCCCCGGGCGCCGAAGACGTGGATATCGGTTATGGCAGAATTCCAAAACACGCCGGTGATACGGTTGGACTCATTGGGTTAAACAATTCGTTTCAAAATGCGTTGCGCAACAGACATTGTCCTTTACTCTCCGGACTTGTGGCCATTTGTGCTTTGAGTATGTCGACAGAATCAAGCCTTTAGAGGTTAATGTTGATTATCCTACATTATAGGTGACTTGCATACTGGCTACAGCCTCATGTCCAGACCGATGCTGACACGAGGGACGCGGCATAAAATGTAGCCAAACTTTAATGAGACTTTTAATTTCATAAATATGGGCTCAACGCCAGATAATGAACATTAGCCTCTAAAGGCTTGATTCTTTGTCCTGTAGGCTTTGTATGTACATGAAAATAGATTGGAATATTATTCCAATGTTGGCCTCTGATCCAATTCTGATCAGAGTAATTGTGATTTTTGTGTGATTTTGTGATTTCTGTTTTGTGATTTCTGTTGTTTTATTTATTACTTGTCCGGGACAAGAGGACACGCATTAATGTCAAGCCCTGCTTTAGCGTTCCTTGGCTAGCCTACAGCAGCCAGGTTGATATCTCTTTTGAAGCCATTATGTAGCCATTATGGGCAGCGTCCTATTTAGAAACAAAAATGAAAGCCATTAATACAATGCAATTCTAAAGAATAGAGTAATGACTTATTGTGTTAATTTATATTAAAAAGCTTTGTAATAAATATCATAACAACCAAATATAACTTATTAATAGCTGCATATAGAGAGAAAGCATGCCAACCTATAGTCCCTGCATAACCCCAATGCATTTAAAAACTACACCATGTCCATAGGGGAAAAAAGAATATTAATGTGGGAATCAGAGTTTTACCTGACCAGGTAATGAGGTAAAACTACAGGCCCCAGAAAAGGCACTTACACATTTTGACACACCAGTTTCGAACCTGTCTTGCCACCTTTGGGTTTGCTCTTATCTGCCTTTCTAAGAGATGACTGACTATGTCATAAAATCAAAGAATGAAAAATATTTCCATATTGAATTTTCATTACATGGATGAAAGCAAATGTTTGGATTCTTCATTAAAAAAATGCAAAAGTTTGTTGCAGTGGTTTATTCTATGTAGTGGTGCTGTTTCTGTTGGTGTGTGAGACTGCTTTCGTTTTCTGTGTTTCACTCAATACCTTAGCTTGACTCCAAGATACCCTGCAGAATCAATAACATATCTTTCTCTCCTTCCCTCTGCCTGCCATTTGGTCACAATTGCAGTCCATTTGAGTCCCCTGCAGCAGAGTGACTCAAATGGATATCTCAACTGTTCACAGCTTTAGTGGTTTCATTTAGTAGGGGTTTCACTTTTAATCAGGACTGATATGGCATTACACACGCTCAAGCATGCTCATTGGTGTACACACACACACACAGGATGATTACATCACATGTCCATTTTGACCCCTTCTCCAGATTCTTGATGGGATCAGCGGTGAAATGAAATTAGATCAAGCCTCAGACAGTGTGAATATAAAAGGAGATCTACTGTATCTATAGGAGACCAGGTGATAGATGTAATTAGAGCAGGGAGATGTGCCTGGCTGGCTGGGGCAGCCTGTGATGCCAGAGGAGCAACACGTGAATGCTGCTGTAGCCTCCCCCAAGGCTAGAGTGGATGGAGTCACTCAGTCCCCAGGCAGGCTGAGGCTGACGTGAGCACTCACTGTCACTGCTAAGGGCACACGCTGAATCTGTGATCAGAATGCTGTCAACTTCATGAGAGCTGATTATGTCCCGTGTCCTGTCCAGAATTGAAAGCCAAATCAGCTTACAGCTGGTCTAGTCAATAAGCAAAACCATGCTGCATGCAGTGACAAAAGCCTGGTATATGGGAATAGAGGAAGGGCATCCTCACAAAGAAAATTCCCGGCCAACACCCTCTTGTATGCTCTCTCTCGGGCTTTCTCTCAAAGAACCTCTCCTGAGCTTTGGCAAGGAAAGATAAATATTTTTAGAAATTTCGCTCCAGAGCTGCTTGTCATTTCTCTTTTTTCATATTTCATAAGCCAAGACCATGGGAAACACACATTCCCCTCCCCCTTTCTCACCATTCACGCAGCCGTCATTGGCTTCCCACTGCCGCCTGTCAACAAACCGTTGCCCCCAGGGAGAGGGTTTCCGTGGCAACTGCTTTTCACTGAAGCAACTTGTCAATACGTTCATCTGAGCCATGTGTTTCAGGACTGCATTTACAGTGCCTTCAGAAAGTATTCATACCCCTTGAATTAGTCCACATTTGGTTGTATTATGGCCTGAATTCAACATGGATTAAGTATATACACTGCTCAAAAAAATAAAGGGAACATTAAAATAACACATCCTAGATCTGAATGAATGAAATATTCTTATTAAATACTTTTTTCTTTACATAGTTGAATGTGCTGACAACAAAATCACACACAAATTATCAATGGAAATCAAATGTATCAACCCATGGAGGTCTGGATTTGGAGTCACACTCAAAATTAAAGTGGAAAACCACACTACAGGCTGATCCAACTTTGATGTAATGTCCTTAAAACAAGTCCAAATGAGGCTCAGTAGTGTGTGTGGCCTCCACGTGCCTGTATGACCTCCCTACAACGCCTGGGCATGCTCCTGATGAGGTGGTGGATGGTCTCCTGAGGGATCTCCTCCCAGACCTGGACTAAAGCATCCGCCAACTCCTTGATAGTCTGTGGTGCAACGTAGCGTTGGTGGATGGAGCGAGACATGATGTCCCAGATGTGCTCAATTGGATTCAGGTCTGGGGAACGGGCGGGCCAGTCCATAGCATCAATGCCTTCCTCTTGCAGGAACTGCTGACACACTCCAGCCACATGAGGTCTAGCATTGTCTTGCATTAGGAGGAACCCAGGGCCAACCGCACCAGCATATGGTCTCACAAGGGGTCTGAGGATCTCATCTCGGTACCTAATGGCAATCAGGCTACCTCACATGGAGGGCTGTGCGGCCCCCCAAAGAAATGCCACCCCACACCATGACTGACCCACCGCCAAACCGGTCATGCTGGAGGATGTTGCAGGCAGCAGAACGTTCTCCACGGCGTCTCCAGACTCTGTCACGTCTGTCACGTGCTCAGTGTGAACCTGCTTTCATCTGTGAAGAGCACAGGGCGCCAGTTTGCGAATTTGCCAATCTTGGTATTCTCTGGCAAATGCCAAATGTCCTGCACGGTGTTGGGCTGTAAGCACAACCCCCACCTGTGGACGTCAGGCCCTCATACCACCCTCATGGAGTCTGTTTTTGACCGTTTGAGCATACACATGCACATTTGTGGCCTGCTGGAGGTCATTTTGCAGGGCTCTGGCAGTGCTCCTCCTGCTCCTCCTTGCACAAAGGTGGAGGTAGCGGTCCTGCTGCTGGGTTGTTGCCCTCCTATGGCCTCCTCCACGTCTCCTGATGTACTGGCCTGTCTCCTGGTAGCGCCTCCATGCTCTGGACACTACGCTGACAGACACAGCAAACCTTCTTGCCACAGCTCGCATTGATGTGCCATCCTGGATGAGCTGCACTACCTGAGCCACTTGTGTGGGTTGTAGACTCCGTCTCATGCTACCACTAGAGTGAAAGCACCGCCAGCATTCAAAAGTGACCAAAACATCAGCCAGGAAGCATAGGAACTGAGAAGTGGTCTGGTCACCACCTGCAGAACCACTCCTTTATTGGGGGCGTCTTGCTAAATGCCTATAATTTCCACCTGTTGTCTATTCCATTTGCACAACCGCATGTGAAATTTATTTTCAATCAGTGTTGCTTCCTAAGTGGACAGTTTCATTTCACAGAAGTGTGATTGACTTGGAGTTACATTGTGTTGTTTAAGTGTTCCCTTTATTTTTTTGAGCAGTGTATTTTTTTCTCACACACCTACACCTATACTCAATACCCCATAATGACAAAGTGAAAACATGTTTTTAGAAAAATTTGCAAATACAAAAATATCTCTTTTCAAAGTATTCACACCCCTGAGTCAATACATGTTACAGTCACCTATGGTAGTGGTTACAACTGCTAGTCTTTCTGGGTAAGTCTCTAAGAGCTACGCACACCTGGATTGTAGAATATTTGCACACTATTCTTTTTTAAATTATTCAAACTCAAGTTTTTTTGCCATAGATTTTAGGTCTCCCATTGTCTGGTGGAAAGCAGACCTGAACCAGGTTTTTGCCTGTGCTTCTCTAAAAAAGAAAAAAAATCTCCCTAGTCCTTGTGGATGACAAGCATACCAGTAACATGATGCAGCCACAACCATGCTTGAAAATATGAAGAGTGGTACTCAGTGATGTGTTTTGTTGGATTTGTCCCAAACAACACTTTGTATTAAGGACATAAATGTAATTTCTTTGCCACATTTTTTTGCAGTTTTACTTTAGTGCCTTGTTGCAAACAGGATGCATGTTTTGGAAAAACGACAATGTTGTTCTCCTATCACAGCCATTAAACTCTGTAACTGTTTTAAAGTCACCATTGGCCTCATGGGGAAATCCCTGGGTGTTTTCCTTCCTCTCTGGCAGCTGAGTTAGGAAGGACGCCTGTATCTTTGTAGTGACTGGGTGTATTGATACACCATCCAAAGTGTAATTAATAACTTCACCATGCTCATAGAGGTATTCAAAATCTACCAATTTGTGCCCTTCTTTGCGAGGCATTGGAAAACCTCCCTGGTCTTTGTGGTTGAATCTGTTTGAAATTCACTGCTCGACTGCGGGACCTTACAATTATCTGTAATGTGTGTGGTACAGAGATGAGGTACTCATTCAAAAATCATATTTAACACTATTATTGCACACAGAGTGAGGCCATGCAACTTATTATGTGACTTGTTAAGCACATTTTTACTCCTGAACTTATTCAGGAACTTATTCAGGCTTGCCATAACAACAGGGATGAATAGTTATTGACTCAAGACATTTCAGATTTTCATTTTCTATTCATTTGTAAACATTTCTAAAAACATAATTCCACTTTGACATGATTGGGTATTGTGTGTAGGCCAGTGACACAAAATCTAAATTTAATCCATTTGAAATTCATGCGGAAAAGTCAAGGGATGTGAATGCTTTCTGTAGGCACTGTACATAGAAACTGGGGCATTTTGTATTGGGGCTAAATATCTTGGGGACCTGGTGCAGATTCCGGATCTGGCCTGCTTTCCAGATCCCAGCTATAGGATAACGAAAACAGGAAATAATAGAACTACCACATCTAGAGCGCAGGTGTCCTGACCCTGATAGGATGCAGATGTCTACCCACCTTCTTTAGTGAGATTCTGCCTCACTCTTTCTTATGATAATCTGACAGAAAATTGACATGCTACACTGAGATGGTTTCGGGAACAGGTCCTGCAACAGCTGTCCAGAAATTAAATAATCTCCTTTCTCCACAGTCTCCACAGTTCTCTGGGAGGCGGGAATATTAAACGACCAGAGACAGCGACCCTCACCCTCTAAGTCTCAGATTCAGGATGTTGATTACACAGTATAGAAGGGCATGGCCAAGCATACTGTCAACTTCCAGCCATCTAGAGTAGACCATATGGCCCCCTGTCCTCTCCGGTTCACACTACAGATTCAAGGGTCAAAATCGAATATCCTTGATCACATGGGAGGCGTGCTCTCTTAATCCGCAGGGAGACGGTTCAGAATGCTGCTGTAGGTTTACAGCGCAGGACATGGCATGCAGTGTGCGTACTGTGTTGTGTGGAAAGTGTCATGAAGCCTGTGTTTGGTAGCGTGTGTCGTCCACCACGTAATGTGTAAAATGTGCATTATAGAAAGCGCGTGTGGTGTGGAATAAGTCGTGCAGCATGTGTTGTGCGGCGTCAGACAGTCTGCATTGTGGGACTGACTGTGTAGGCTTCCCAGCGCTGCTTCAGAGCAACAGCGCTATTAATAGGGTTGAGCTCCCCAGTCGTTAAAGTTCATTTTCCCCTGCGTCTGAGTACTGATTTAGCAGCGCTGCAATTGTGCTCTCCAGGCTGCAGCCTCCTCTCCTCTTCTCATCACGCCGGGGGGAAACGAGGGGAAGCTGGGCTCTCATTAACAAGCTCATTCACACCTGAGGACGGGAGGAGCAGGAAGCAGCTGTTCCACACCTCCTCCTCCTCAGTGCTCTGCTCCTCTGCCCCTCTCTCTCTACCCGGCCCAGGGGTCTAGAATCTGCTAGCCTGTGCAGGTGTGTGGCTGCTTGGAGGAAGCAGTTCAATAGGAGATCATAGTTATTAAGCTGTGGTGTGTCAGTCGGAGAAGTGAGATTTATGGGAGTCAAATGGGGGGGGGGATCTGAAAAACCCTCAAGGTGCCTCCTTCAGTTATATATCTATATATATATACCAATTCTGTGTTTTGCACCTGTCCTTTACAGAGGATGATGAGATGAGACAGGAAAGGAATGGTATTCCTCCCAGTGTGAGAAATATAGCGTCTGTTTGTTGCCTAGTGATCGACTGCTTGTGTCCAACCATTGTGGCAGTTTGATGTTTGTGCTCTACTTTTCTAGTTCTGATCGTTGGGCAGCAGTAGTGCAAGACTCTGATTTTCTTCCCTCTCTGCTGTTGTTGAATATCCTTTTCCATCTCTCCATCTCTCTCTCTCCATCTCTCTCTCCCTCTCTCTCTCTCTCTCTCTCTCTCTCTCTCTCTCTCTCTCTCTCCCCTCTCTCTCCCCCCCTCTCTCTCTCTCTCTCTCTCTCTCTCTCTCTCTCTCTCTCCCCCCCCTCTCTCTCTCTCTCTCTCCAGAGGTAAGACCTGTGTCTAACTGTGATGTTTTACTGTTCTCTCTCTCCCTCAGCCATCCATGAGTTTCCAGAAGATATATTTACCAAGGAGGAGCTGAAAAGAGGAGCAGTGCTGTTACATGTGCTGTGTGTGAGTGTCCTGTCACGCGCCCAGCAGAAAACATTCCTGTTTAACAACACCTCACAAAAACATCCGCGATACCCTGATTCCGCAGTTTTGCAGCCACATTCTTCGTGCAATGCCGCCTGTTCAGATGCGACGGGACTTCATAATAGAATTGATCCGCCGACCACACTCTCGTATTAATGTCCTTCCTGCCCGAATGGCCTCTGAATTACTTAAACACTTCCTTATCAAATCCTTTACGGACCGTGTCTCTGTTGTCGTCTCTCACTGTACCTCTTAGGCTATCTACATGTTCTACGCTCTTGCTATTGTCTGTGATGACTACTTTGTTCCTTCCCTGGAGAAGATATCAGAGGTGAGAGAACCAACAGCACCAATTTCACTTTGAATACAGGAAGACGGTGGCACCATATGCTGCTTTTTAACACTCTATTAGTTGAGTCATTCCAAATATAAACGTTTTTCTACAAAGACGTAGTGCTTCTTGATCATGTATTATGATTGTGTGAGAAGGTTCCCACTTTGCTCTGGCCCTCTCAGAACCTGCAGCTCAGTGAGGATGTGGCAGGAGCAACCTTCATGGCTGCAGGAAGCTCAGCCCCAGAGCTCTTCACCTCTCTCATTGGTCAGTTCTTAATCCCTCTGTATTTCTCTTCTCTTAAAACAGTAGTGTTAGCAGTGGCCAATAAATTGGGTCGGTGAACGCTATACATATGCCCAACACTGACTGATACATATGACGCACGTCTTTCACCATCTTACTATGGATCTTGCAATCCATCCCAATGACCTTGTTTGCGTATCATGTAATGCCACAAATATCCATCAGATGTCAGCAGAGTCAATATGAATAGTCTTTAAGTCTACATCGAAGGTATAGGAAGGCAATTGACATAGCCATTAGTTTCATCCTCTAAAATGGAATTGTCACTACAACTCTCTTATCTCGTGCAGGTGTGTTTATCACTAAAGGAGACGTGGGGGTCGGCACCATCGTGGGCTCAGCGGTCTTCAACATCCTGGTCATCATTGGTGTGTGTGGCATCTTTGCGGGCCAGGTATAGACCTCTGGCACTACACACCTTTATGGCCTTAACAGTGTGGCTATGGCTGAAGACCTCATGAGTACATGGAAACATGTTTCCCTATACACACACTGGCTGAGTGAACATGAGGAGGCAGCTATGTGTTGCTTGTCTATTAGTAGTGTATCTCTCTTACTCTCTCTCTCTGTCTCCCCTCTGCAGACGGTGGTTCTAACGTGGTGGTCTCTGTTCAGGGACTCCACCTACTACATCTTCTCTGTGCTGGCTCTCATCCTGGTGAGGCAGACAAAGGAGAGAGGAGGGGAAATGAAGACCATACAATCACATGCTTTTAAATACAGTCACTTACTTGTGTTCTACGATTACAGTGCTGAATAAACTGCAAGCCGCAGTGACTAGTTTAAGTCGTTAGCTTTCTCTTTGTAGGTTATCTTTGATGCAAAAGTTGTCTGGTGAGTTCTATCCCAATTATTTGAATGAACCTACACATCATTTACTTTCGTGACAACAGTCTCAATGTTACTTATGTCAGAATTGTAAAAGTACAGTAAAATAGCAGTTTAGTGGTTTTAGGTGGTAGTTGACCGGCGTATTTCTCTGATTGTAGGTGGGAGGCCGTGCTTCTGATGACTATGTATGGAGTTTACATTGTTATCATGAAGTGAGTATTCTGCTTAGCCCCATCTCACAGGAGTCCTCAATCCACAGAGCATGTACAGCAGTGTCTGATTGTGCTTGTGTTCCTCATGTGAAAGCTGTTTTGTGGTTTCAGGTTCAACTCCCAGCTCTTGGGGTGTGTGACTCGTTGTTTTGGTGGTCCGGGTCAGTGTTGCCTGGCTAGTGAGGGACACCGAGATGAGGAGATGGCAGAGGACAGACCCACCTGCAACACCAACATGGTGCTGCTCAGGAAAGGTCTGTCTGGAGCTCATTACAGGCCTGCCTGCCTGCATTCATTCATTCATTCATTCATTCGTAGATTATTTATTTTTTTAGCTCATCAAAATGTCTCACAGTTAATTAGAACCGCATCATAATGCATTATACCTGCCTGCCGGCTTTAGGTAAAGTGTTACCCCTATTTCTATCACTCTCTCATCCTGCAGGCCAACCCCAGGGTCAGGAGTTTCCTCCGGTGATGATGGTGGACGAACTCCTCATCCTCAACCCCCACCAGTTGTCCTTTTCCGAGGCTGGCCTGCGCATCATGATTACCCCCCACTTCTCCCCTCGCACCAGGCTCAGAATGGCGGGCCGCATGCTCATCAGTGAGGTAGTTGACTCAGGTTGGAGGAACATCAGCAACTTTAGTCACTATGAGGCACTCATTTATTTTCTCCCACACAGAGACAGAGGTTGATCAGGAGTCCCAACAGCCAGCTGGATGGAGAGACCAGCGCAGGGGCAGGGGGCACCCCTCTGAAGGGTTCTGGAGGTCTGGAGAATGGGGGCAGTGTGGAGAGACAGACCCCCGAGGGGGCAGGGCTAGGGGACGCAGGGGAGAAGCCAGGGGCGGAGGGTTGTCAGGCTGAGGAAGAGGAGGATGATGATGGGCCGTTCAGGCCTCTGCACTGGCCAGGTGAGGATGTTTTTTTTCTTGCCATGTGCTATGTGCCTGACTGAGGTCGGGATTTTAAAAAAAACACACTGTACAAACATCGCACTGCACTTGACCTTTTAAAGGCAATTTTCGCTGAAATTGCATTCGAGGGAAACACTGCATGTCAACTCTGGTATATTCTTGTTATTGTGTGTGTGTGGCAGATGGTTGCTGTGCACGGGTCAAGTGGCTGATCTCGTGGCCCCTGGGCCTGCTGCTGTACTGCACTGTGCCTAACTGTGTGTTCCCCCGCTGGCACCGCTGGTTCATGGTCACCTTCGTGGCCTCCACCCTGTGGATAGCCATCTTCTCCTACCTCATGGTGTGGATGGTAAGGACTAACAGCAGAGCCGTAAAGGCCATATCGGAACTGCTAAGCCAGGCTTTCTACAACGTTGTAATGTCTGTTGCCTTCCAGAAGTGATAGGATGGCATTTAAAGATGCAGAAATCGCTCCTCCTTTTCCTGGTTGCTAAAATTCTAATATTTAGCCTAATTTCCGTTTGTGACAAAATAAGCAAGTATAGTGTAGAGAATCATTGTAAATCAAATCAAATGTATTTATATAGCCCTTCGTACATCAGCTGATATCTCAAAGTACAGAAACCCAGCCTAAAACCCCAAACAGCAAGCAATGCAGGTGTAGAAGCACAGTGGCTAGGAAAAACTGCCTGGAAAGGCCAAAACCTAGGAAGAAACTTAGAGAGGAACCAGGCTATGAGGGGTGGCCAGTCCTCTTCTGGCTGTGCCGGGTGGAGATTATAAACCTAGAGAGGAACCAGGCTATGAGGGGTGGCCAGTCCTCTTCTGGCTGTGCCGGGTGGAGATTATAAACCTAGAGAGGAACCAGGCTATGAGGTGTGGCCAGTCTTCTTCTGACTGTGCCGGGTGGAGATTATAACAGAACATGGCCAAGATGTTCAAATGTTCATAAATGACCAACATGGTCAAATAATAATAATCACAGTAGTTGTCGAGGGTGCAGCAAGTCAGCACCTCAAGAGTAAATGTCAGTTGGCTTTTCATAGCCGATCATTAAGAGTATCTCTACCACTGGTCTGGGACAGGTAGCACGTCCGGTGAACAGGTCAGGATTCCATAGCCGCAGGTAGAACAGTTCTACCATCTAAACCGCTGTGAAATGTATTTTCCATCACCAAAGATATTGTATTTTCAGCTGTTTGAAGCTGGTGTACAAAACCGAAAGTAAAACACGCAAAAACAAATCTTAAGAACGGGAAGCATAGAAATAGCGCACATAGAACAGATCTACAGCTTCTTAGACCTGCGTTCAGTGTGACTGGCATATCTATAACCCACATTTCTTTGTGCATTTGGTCGGGTCGCCCCAAAAAAGTGACATGTTGCAGCTTTAAGAAGGTGAGTGTGTGTGTGTGTGTGTGGTGTCTCTGAACTAGCTGTGTGTCCCCACCAGGTCACCATCGTCAGCTACACACTAGACATCCCAGACTACATCATGGGTATCACCTTCCTGGCAGCGGGCACCAGCGTGCCAGACTGCATGGCCAGCCTCATTGTAGCTCGGCAAGGTACCCGTCACCCTCTCTCCTCAGACTCCTGACTCCTGACCAGCCTTTCAACGTCCTGGTGGTGTAGCGTAGACTGTGTCAGTTTGACTTTACTCTCCCTCTCTCCTCAGGTATGGGGGACATGGCTGTGTCTAACTCCATTGGCAGTAATATCTTTGACATCCTGTTGGGGCTGGGTTTCCCCTGGGCTCTGCGCACTCTGGTGGTAGACAACGGATCGTCGGTGGGCACTTATTTATTACAACTATCCCTATGTACATTTAACAACCATCAGCATATTATTCAGGCGACAGGTAGCCTAGCAGGTTAAAGCGTTGGGCCAGTAACTGAAAATCTGTCCATTTGTCCTTGAGCAAGGCACTTAACCCTAAATTGCTCTCAGGGTTGCCGTTGATAATGGCAGACCCTGGCCGCGACCCCACTCTCTCACGAGGGTGTCTCAAGGAGAGTTGGGATATGCAACAAACAAAACAAAAAAATCCAATTCACACATGCCTGTTAATACATAAGAGCCACGTGAGATCAAATATAAGCCCAGCATCTGACCCCCTCACCCTCTTCTTCCTCACAGGTCTACATTAACAACAAGGGCCTGGTGTATTCTGTTGTCCTGCTGCTGGCCTCTGTCTTCCTCACAGTAAGTGTGTGTGTGCGTGCCTGCATGCATGTATCGTGCCACAATGGAGTTCACCATGAGTGACTGTTGTGCTACACATCTGGTTCTGAGCGTCATTCAAACACGTAACAGGCCTTGCTGTATACATATTACAATTTTATTGCCGTTTCACTTTTTACAAGTCTTTTGTTATGGACCACAAACACACAGGGCGATTATAGTTTTATTGGTATTGCACTTTTTACAATACATTTGTTATGGACCATAAGCAGGGTGGCGGAAGGCAGGGCAAGATTAGTACAGTCTTTCTGGAGAAGGGTTTTGGTCCATTTACTGTTTCGGTTCGAGACACGTTTAATTGTGCGGTTCCACCAACCATCCAGTCATAGCAAAGCTATTCCTTTTTACCTCTTGCACCCCCCGTTCCCTTTCCACTGAACCCCTCTCCATCTGCCCATCCCGTTCTCTCTCTCCACCTCCCTTTCTGCCCCTTCTCACCTCCTCCCCCTCCAGGTGATGAGTGTTCATCTGAACCACTGGAAGCTGGACCGCCGGCTGGGCCTGGGGCTGATATTCCTCTATGCCATCTTCCTGCTCTGCTCCATCTTCTTTGGGCAGATGTGAGGCTGACACTGGGGGTCAAAGGTCAACCCTGATTCGCTTTCCTGTAAGCTGCCACGTCCAGGAGTCCTCTGTCTCCCAGAGGTCCTCGCCCCTAAAACGAAACAACAGTCTCGGCTACATTGTGCTAAAAGTTAACGTGATGTAGCACTGACAGAATATGCTCGGATGACGTTGCACGCGCACACACACACACATAATACCCAAACACTCACTGTAGTGCAGTGTTTTAATACACAGCAACTCATAATGTTCAGCTGTCACCATGGAGAAATAATACAATAGACTAGTACTCTTGTTTCTTTAACCTTAAGTTTGGAACAGCCGTGTTTGTTTTGAATGTACGCCCTAGCTGATGTTACCTTGTTGTGTGGGGATTCAGTATGTACATTTGTGCTAATGTGTAGCAGTGCTGGGGTACAGTGGCGCATAGAACTGTCTGTCAGGAACTAGGGACATAGCAATAGGACAAATGGGCAGCATAGACTTATGATGGAGAAAATGTTAATAAGAGATGCAGATTATTGTGACTATAACTGACCGAGTTCCTCCAAAAAGAGGATTTATGAATGATTTTTAAAGTTTTTTTTTGCCTCACTGCTTTTAAACAAGTATTGTTACAAACTAAGTAAATAATAGGCTACCGTGAAATCTATGATTTGTAGCGTTTTTAGAAGTGTTATTACTATTGGCGACATGTTTCTATGAGTGTCATAACCTGATTAAATGCGTACGGGTCTGTTGTAATAGTTCACTATGCTAAAGTATGATCAATGTTTGTAAAAAAAATATATATTTCTGTACATTTTTGTTTTTTAGTATTACTGTATAACAATTATTAAGTCAACAAGACCATACTTTTTACTGTTTCTAAATGTTTACTAAATATTTTACATAGTTTTTCAAAAAATGAATGTCAGACAGAGACTAGATTTGTGATGTTTTTGATATTTGTAAGAACTAGATAATATTCTTCCTATGATATTTGTGAGAATACCATATGTTGTAACTGAAAGACGACGTATATTTTTTGTCACTTTGGTAAAGTGATGGTAAAGAAGACTAACGCGTCAGATCAGCACACTCCACCTAGATCTAATGAAAGGAGAATAGGGTTATATTGAATGTCCCTTTTTATTCCACTATTAGGTTATTTAACCCAGATTAGATCCTTTTTCAGCACCTGACCCCCTTGATTTAGTATCGTTATTTATTATTTCCGAGATTTTGCATATTTCTTGTGATGACAATAAGCATTGGTTTGCTCCTCAAAATAGTATATTCTCAAAACCTGTTATTTATTTTGAAAATGGTTTCTTTCATTACCACAATGGTAACTCCTATTAAATATAATTTAGATTTTAGATCTGATCAAATGACTCAAACATTTTTGCCAAATGAAAGGACTGCAGAAAATACTCTGTGTGTCATAGAACTATTAGTTCTGTTGTTTGCTCTCAGCCACTCAAGCATTTTTAACATTTTAAAGGAGGCTCACACAGAACCAGTCAAGTTTGGACACACCTACTCATCTTTATTTTTGCTATTGTCTACATTGTAGAATAGCAGCGAAGACATCGAAACTATGAAATAACACATATGGAATCGTGTAGTAACCAAAAAAGTGGGAAACAAAATCAAAATATATTTATATTTGAGATTCTTCAAAGTCGCCACCCTTTGCCTTGATGACAGCTTTGCACACTCTTGGCATTCTCTCAGCCAGGTTCATGAGGTAATCACTTGGAATGCATTTTAATTAACAGATGTGCCTTGTTTATTTGTGGAATTTATTTCCTTCGTAATGCGTTTGAGCCAATCAGTTTTGATGTGACAAGGTAGGGTTGGTATACAGAAGATAACCTTATTTGGTAAAAGGCCAAGTCCATATTATGGCAAGAACAGCTCAAATAAGCAAGGAAAAATTACAGTCCATCATTACTTTAAGACATGAAGGTCAGTCAATTCTGAAAATGTTAAGACATCTCAACATCAACTTTTCAGAGGCGACTGCGTGAATCAGGCCTTCATGGTCGAATTGCTGCAAAGAAACCACTACTAAAGGACACCAATAAGAAGAAGAAACTTGCTTGGGCCAAGAAACACAAGCAATGAACATTAGACTGGTGAAAATCTGTCCTTTGGTCTGATGAGTCCAAATTTGAGTTTTTTGGTTCCACCTGCCATGTCTTGTGAGACTCAGTAGGTGAGTGGATGATCTCTGCACATGTAGTTCCCACCGTGAAGCATGGAAGAGGAGGTGTGATGGTGTGGGGGTGCTTTGCTAGTGACACTGTCTGTCTTATTTAGAATTCAAGGCACACTTAGCCAGCATGGCTACCACAGCATTCTGCAGCGATACGCCATCCCATCTGGTTTGGGCTTAGAGGGACTATAATTTGTTTTTCAACAGGACAATGACCCAACACACCTCCAGGCTGTGTAAGGGCTATTTTACCAAGAAGGATGGGGTGCTGCATCAGATGACCTGGCCTCCACAATCATCCGACCTCAACCAAATTGAGATGGTTTGGGATGAGTTGGACCACAGAGTTAAGGAAAAGCAGCCAACAAGTGCTCAGCATATGTGGAAACTCCTTCAAGACTGTTGCATTCCAGGTGAAGTTGGTTGAGAGAATGCTAAGAGTGTGCAAAGCTGTCATCAAAGCCAAGATTGGCTACTTTAAAGAATCTAAAATCTAAAATATATTTTGATTTGTTTAACACTTTTTTTGGTCACTACATGACCAATAAGTGTTATTTCATAGTTTTGATGTCTTCACTATAATTATCCAATGTAGAAAATAGTCAAACTAAAGAAAAACCCTTGAATGAGTAGGTGTGTCCAAACTATTTGACTGGTACTGTATGTTGAAGAGGAGTGAGCAGACTGTTGAGTGTTGTACACACTGGTTGCTGGAGCTGCTAATTATCCCAGGTGTAGTTACCTGTCGTATTTTCAGTGTAGGCCTTTAATAAGTACCTACTTCGATAGGAAGACCACCAAGGAGTCCCCACTACCAACCAACCTCTTATAAATCCTGACTCTGTTAACAGAGCAGGTCAGAGCACCAAATAGAAGCCTGATTTAGTTCTGTCATGAAGCAGCTGTGTTTGAAGTGTGTTCTTCCTCAATGTTTTGTTCTGTTAGGTTGGAGCCACCAGCTATTCTAGCACTGAGATTAGTTTCTTTACAGATGACCTCTGATCATTGAGAACTTTTGTATGTTGTTGAATGCAATAAATACAATTTGTGCAATAACAATCCATGTCTCTCTCCTTAAGTCCTTAAAGTAAGTACAGCTGTAAAGATCTGAGAAATGATGGGTGGATGAGGACAGGGGAAACAGTCCCAGTGTTTTTTTCCTCATCAAAGGGATTGTAGTCTCACAGTGGAAATGAAAAAAAAAACACTCAAAAGGGAAGTGAGAGCCAAGTCTGTCTACGAGGCAACAAAAAAATGGCTCTAGGAGAAGCTACACAGACACTCACTGATCTTGTCCAGAATTGCATAGTTGAACCACCGATCGGTTATACCTCTCTCATTCTCTCTCTGTCTGCCTCATCGGGTCTCTGTCTCCTTTGCTGACTCCAGACCTGTCGTTTACTCATTAACCCGTGAAGAGCTGCAGTAAGCTTTTAAGGCCGCTTACACGCTCCACTCTGTTGATCTACATGCGTGCGTGCACATCGGTGGAGTTTTTTTGGGGGGGGCAGTGGACTTTTCGTTGCGTTCCACCCACAGAGGAAGTCCGCCTTCTGTAGTGTATATCCACTTGTGGTCTTGGGATCTGAGCCTCTCAAAGCAAGCACCTCCTTCTGATTAGAATCCAGAGGGAGCCATGTAGACAACAACCCATCTCTGCTTACCATATGCTACACACTGCAATTGACACACACACACACACACACACACAGCATTTCCAGTCACAGTCATAATGATGAGCATAGTGGGGACTAAAAACCCCATTTCTTTATCTTAATTTGGATCCACAGATGAGAGGCCATGGGTAGACAAAGGAAATTGAAAAGAAGGAGTTAATGAAGTTATCCCTTGTATAACAATAGATGTCTAACGACATGTCCAGTGTGATATGGCATCATCCAATATGATACTGTGTTCCTGCCTGCTGCTGTCAGTTTTTTGTGGTAATTTCCTAAATTACTATGTACATTACAAATACTCGACAGTCGACAGAGATGCAGTTAATAGAAACATTTTCAATTAGGGGAAATTCCGACCCGAGTTAAGCGTGTGTAAATGAAACGTAATTCCCTATGCGCCTTTCTCTCTCTCGCATATTCTGACCTTGAACTGCTGAGGAATATTTTTGGCCGCTGATACCGGAACAATAACGGCCTAGTTATATACAGTGTGTATATATATATATATATATATTTTTATTTTTTTTATTTTTTAAATATTTTTTATTTATTTTATCACCCTCAGCTCCACAACTTCCCTCGGCTATGTAACAGCTAGGTAAATGAGTAAGTCCTTTGGATAAGGGGATTGTGTTTTATATGTATATTACCTTATGATCCCTGGAGACAAATGTGAAACCAGTCACATGGCAGCAAACCGAAGCATATCAACATATCACCTTTTCCCCAGTGAAGTTTATGAAATGCTGGCCTTGCAGATATGAAATGTGCCAAGCACAAATGACAGTTTAGCGCCAAACTTACAGAGTTGATTTATGATTTCTATAATGTTGTAATTATATGCCTGGACTTTTCACAGTATTTTTTACAATTTGTATGTTGTTAAATATTAGCCACTATCGATAGCCACCATCAGTTATAGGGTACTAGGTGGTAACTAGCAATGTCTAATCGCTGACACAAAAAAGCAATGTTTGGGAAAAAATTGGTATGTGGATGAAGGTCATGCTTAGGTGAATAAAGCATAAAGATAAATAAATGGCTACAGTTTATACTTTTGTAGTTATTTCATGACTCACTGCGCTCTAGCAAATCCTTGTGGAGGCCGGGCGCCTGCAGGCTGACTTCGGTGGTGAGTTGAAAGGTGTTTCCTCCCACATGTTGATGCAGCTGGCGGGTGTTGTTAAGGAGCGTGGTTTGGTGGGTCATGTTTCGGAGGATGCATGGCTTGACCTTCACCCCTCAGTGATGAGACAAGATCGAAATTGGGTCTCATGAAAAAGGAGGTAAAATACCTCAAAATGTATTAACATTTAATAACAGTAACTCAACTAATTAGTCAGTCATCCAACATATTACACCTTTACGACAAAACTATCTAAATGTTTCTCTCTAAACAAGTTGATTATTTATCTTAAGGCATTCCTACTTGTATATTTAAAAACAAATTATTATTATTATTTTTAAAAAAAATCAATTTAACACATAATTGTTTTGTTTAAATATCTACAAAAGTTGTGATGACACAGAAAACATGTTTTGTTGAGCAAGAGCAGTGGCAGCCAGGGAAGTGTTGGGTAAATAATTTGGTGAAACCCAGACCCGATTGCATAAAGCATCTTCAGTCTTTACCTTAAAGCATCTTCAGTCTTTCCCTTAAGGAATCATTTCCCCTTACCTAAAGGAATTGTTTTAAGGGTCTTTTCCCTTTTTCTCAACTTGTTTATATTACTATCTATTACGTCAAGGTAGTTTACAGTGTAGCTACAGCTAACTAGCCAGCTATGGATTGTGCACCTTCCATTGTTTAGTGAAGTAGCTACAGTTGAAGTTGGAAGTTTGCATACACTTAGGTTGGAGTCATTAAAACTTGTTTTTCAACCACTTCACAAATGTCTTGTTAACAAACTACAGTTTTGGCAAGTCGGTTAGGACATCTTGCTTGTGTATGACCCAAGTAATCTTTCACTTATAATTCACTGTATCACAATTCCAGTGGGTCAGAAGTGTACATACACTAAGTTGACAGTGCCATTAAACAGCTTGGAAAATTCCAGAAAATGATATCATGGCTTTAGAAGCTTCTGATAGGCTAATTGACATCATTTGAGTCAATTGGAGGTGCACTTGTGGATGTATTTCAAGGCCTAACTTCAAACTCAGTGCCTCTTTACTTGACATCATGGGAAAATCAAAAGAAATCAGCCAAGACCGCAGAAAAAGAATTGTAGACCTCCACAAGTCTGGTTCATCCTTGGGAGACATTTCCAAATGCCTGAAGGTTCCACGTTCATCTGTACAAACAATAGTACGCAAGTATAAACACCATTGGACCACACAGCCTTCATACACTTCGCTCCAAGATGGCATAGCAGTTCAGACGTCTTTTGTCCTCGTCTTGTCGTGTCCCGTATATATATATATTTACAACTTTCTTCGCATACCTTTTTATATACAGTGAGGCAAAAAAGTATTTAGTCAGCCACCAATTGTGCAATTTCTCCCACTTAACAAAGATGAGAGAGGCCTGTAATTTTCAGCATAGGTACACTTCAACTATGACAGACAAAATGAGAAAAAAAATCCAGAAAATCACATTGTAGGATTTGTAATGAATTTATTTGCAAATTATGGTGGAAAATAAGTATGAGATTCCCAAAGATTGGAAAGCAGCTGCGGTCATCCCCCTCTTCAAAGGGGGGGACACTCTAGACCCAAACTGCTACAGACCTATATCTATCCTACCCTGCCTTTCTAAGGTCTTCGAAAGCCAAGTCAACAAACAGATTACCGACCATTTCGAATCTCACCATACCTTCTCTGCTATGCAATCTGGTTTCAGAGCTGGTCATGGGTGCACCTCAGCCACACTCAAGGTCCTAAACGATATCTTAACCGCCATCGATAAGAAACATTACTGTGCAGCCGTATTCATTGATATGGCCAAGGCTTTCGACTCTGTCAATCACCACATCCTCATCGGCAGACTCGACAGCCTTGGTTTCTCAAATGATTGCCTCGCCTGGTTCACCAACTACTTCTCTGATAGAGTTCAGTGTGTCAAATCGGAGGGCCTGTTGTCTGGACCTCTGACAGTCTCTATGGGGGTGGCACAGGGTTCAATTCTTGGACCGACTCTCTTCTCTGTATACATCAATGATGTCGCTCTTGCTGCTGGTGAGTCTCTGATCCACCTCTATGCAGACGACACCATTCTGTATACTTCTGGCCCTTCTTTGGACACTGTGTTAACAACCCTCCAGGCAAGCTTCAATGCCATACAACTCTCCTTCTGTGGCCTCCAATTGCTTTTAAATACAAGTAAAACTAAATGCATGCTCTTCAACCGATCGCTGCCTGCACCTGCCCGCCTGTCCAACATCACTACTCTGGACGGCTCTGACTTAGAATACGTGGACAACTACAAATGGTTAGACTGTAAACTCTCCTTCCAGACTCACATCAAACATCTCCAATCCAAAGTTAAATCTAGAATTGGCTTCCTATTTCGCAACAAAGCATCCTTCACTCATGCTGCCAAACATACCCTTGTAAAACTGACCATCCAACCAATCCTCGACTTCGGCGATGTCATTTACAAAATAGCCTCCAATACCCTACTCAACAAATTGGATGCAGTCTATCACAGTGCAATCCGTTTTGTCACCAAAGCCCCATATACTACCCACCATTGCGACCTGTACGCTCTCGTTGGCTGGCCCTCGCTTCATACTCGTCGCCAAACCCACTGGCTCCATGTCATCTACAAGACCCTGCTAGGTAAAGTCCCCCCTTATCTCAGCTCGCTGGTCACCATAGCATCACCCACCTGTAGCACGCGCTCCAGCAGGTATATCTCTCTGGTCACCCCCAAAACCAATTCTTTCTTTGGCCACCTCTCCTTCCAGTTCTCTGCTGCCAATGACTGGAACGAACTACAAAAATCTCTGAAACTGGAAACACTTATCTCCCTCACTAGCTTTAAGCACCAACTGTCAGAGCAGCTCACAGATTACTGCACCTGTACATAGCCCACCTATAATTTAGCCCAAACAACTACCTCTTTCCCTACTGTATTTATTTATTTTATTTATTTATTTATTTTGCTCCTTTGCACCCCATTATTTTTATTTCTACTTTGCACATTCTTCCACTGCAAATCTACCATTCCAGTGTTTTACTTGCTATATTGTATTTACTTTGCCACCATGGCCTTTTTTTGCCTTTACCTCCCTTATCTCACCTCATTTGCTCACATCGTATTTAGACTTGTTTATACTGTATTATTGACTGTATGTTTGTTTTACTCCATGTGTAACTCGTGTCATTGTATGTGTCGAACTGCTTTGCTTTATCTTGGCCAGGTCGCAATTGTAAATGAGAACTTGTTCTCAACTTGCCTACCTGGTTAAATAAAGGTGAAATAAAAATAAAATAAAATGTTGCGGGGGTGCTTTGCTGCAGGAGGGACTGGTGCACTTCACAAAATAGATGGCATTACGAGGAAGGAAAATGATGTGGATATATTGAAGCAACATCTCAAGACATCAGCCAGGAAGTTAAAGCTTGGTCACAAATGGGTCTTCCAAATGGACAATGACCCCAAGCATACTTCCAAAGTTGTGGCAAAATGGCTTAAGGACAACAAAGTAAAAGTATTGGAGTGGCCATCACAAAGCCTTGACCTCAATCCTATAGAACATTTGTGGGCAGAAGTGAAAAAGCGTGTGTGAGCAAGGAGGCCTACAAACCTGACTCAGTTACACCAGCTCTGTCAGGAGGAATGGGCCAGAATTCACCCAAATTATTGTGGGAAGCTTGTGGAAGGCTACCCGAAATGTTTGACCCAAGTTAAACAATTTAAAGGCAATGCTACCAAATACTAATTGAGTGTATGTAAACTTCTGACCCACTGAGAATGTGATGAAAGAAATAAAAGCTGAAATAAATCATTCTCTCTACTATTATTCTGACATTTCACATTCTTAAAGTAAAATGGTGCTCCTAACTGACCTAAGACAGGGAATTTTTACTAGGATTAAATGTCAGGAATTGTGAAAAACTGAGTTTAATGTATTTGCAAAAAAGTGGCAAAGGAATTCACTTTTTGTCCTGCATACAGTATTTCCAAGCATAGTGATGGCTGCATCATGTTATGGGTATGCTTGTAATCGTTAAGGACTGGGGAGTTTTTAAGGATAAAAAATAAACGCAATAGAGCTAAGCACAGGCAAAATCCTAGAGAAAAACCTGGTTGTATTCACCAGACACCGTGAGATGAATTTACCTTCAGCAGGACAATAACCTAAAACACAAGGCCAAATCTACACTGGAGTTGCTTACCAAGAAGACAGTGAACGTTCCTCAGTGGTCGAGTTACAGTTTTGACTTAATAAATCTTCTTGAAAATCTATGGCAAGACCTGAAAATGGATGTCTAGCAATGGTCATCAACCGAATTGACAGAGCTTGAAGAATTTTGAACAGAATAACGGACAAATGTTGCACACTCCAGGTGTGGAAAGCTCTTAGAGACTTACCCAGAAAGACTAACAGATTTAATCGCTGCCAAAGGTGATTCTACAAAGTATTTACTCAGGGGTGTGACTACTTATGTACATGTTTCTATTTCTGTATTTAATTTTCAATACATTTGCAAACATTTCTAAAAACATGTTTTCACATTATAGGGTATTGTCTGTAGATGGGTGATCTATCTTGAATTCAGGCTGTAGCACAACAAAATGTGGAAAAAGTCAAGGGGCATGAATACCTTCTAAAGGCACTGTACTTTCCTAACCCTAAATAATATACAAGATCAGAGTATTTTTAATTCCACCAATTGGTGATGAAAAGGAGACGAATAAATGTGTATTTACATGGCTTCTGTCACTGGTCCCTAATATTATGAACGTTCTTTTTATATATTTTGGTCTGTCGAGAAATTTCTATTTAAAAGGTACACCAAATGAAAAGGGATGGCTTTAGATAAATGTACTGAAAACACTATTGAATGAAAACTCCACGAGGAATTATGTTGGCCAGCAAGAGGGAGGGTTTTCAGTGGTTGAATTCAATTTATTCAGAGCATGCAAGGGAACCATGCCTGCAAAGCCTGTAATGCACTAGCATAAGGTACACTACATGACCAAAAGTATGTTGACACCTGCTCATGGGCATTAATGTGGAGTTGGTCCTGCCTCTGCTGCTATAACAGCCTCCACTCTTCTGGGAAGGCTTTCCTCTAGATACTGGAACATTGCTGCGGGGACTTGCTTCCATTCAGCCTAGCCCAAACCATGAAAAACAGCCCCAGACCATTATTCCTCATCCACCAAACTTTACAGTTGCCACTATGCATTGGGGCATCTGCCAAATCCAGATTTGTCCATCGGACTGCCAGATGGTGAAGGGTGATTCATCACTCCAGAAAACGCATTTCAACTGCTCCAGAGTCCAATGGCGGCAAGATTTACATCCCCCCCAGCCAACAATTGGCATGGTGATTTTAGAATTTTGTGCAGCTGCCTGGCCATGGAAACTAATTTCATGAAGCTTCCGACGAACAGTTATTGTGCTGATGTTGTTTCCAGAGGCAGTTTGGAACTGAGTGTTGCAATCAAGGACAGAAGCTGTCCCATTCTGTGAACTTGTGTGGCCTACCACTTCACAACTGAGCCGTTGTTGCTCCTAGACGTTTCCACTTCACAGTGGCATGTTGTTCCTAGATGTTTCCACTTCACAATAACAGCGGTTACAGTTGACTGGGGCAGCTCTAACAGGGCAGACATTTGATCGAACTGACTTGTTGGAAAGGTGGCATTCTGTGACAGTGCCACATTGAAAGTCACTGGGCTCTTCAGTAAGGCCATTCTACTGCCAGTGTTTGTCTATGGAGATAGCGTGGCTGTGCGCTCAATTTTATACACCTATCAGCAATGGGCGTGGCTGAAATAGGCGAATCCACTAATTTGAAGGGGTGTCCACATACTTTTGTATATATTGTGTAAGTCTGAATAGGAAAAGCATAGATTTCCTAAGTCTGAAGAGAAATGTGAGAATATATTGTGTTAATCTATTGTAGGACAGGCCTACTGTACAACAATACAACTCACTGTTCAATGTTATCAAAGTACAAGACTAAACAATCCCGTGCAGGTACGAAACAGTAGCTGAAAGTGTTGTAAAAGTCATTCCATCTGTCATAAGGGCCAGTCCCTGCTGTGGCTCAGTTATATAATCCTTGCCCACTGTGCCAGCACTCACAGCTCTCAAATACTGTATAACAACTGTAAAAATATGGTGTTGCAAACCACACTGCAAAAGACAAGGAGAAATAGGTGGTTTGGAATGAAATTCTGAATGACTGATGCTCAGGCAGGTGGACAGGCAGAGAGTGTGTGTGCTTGTGTGTGAGGGAGAACATAACTATGTAGACCTACAGTTTAACCCAAATATACTAAATATTCTAAATATAATTCTCTGTTTGTTCTCATGTTGTGTGTCAGTGTGCGAACCCAATCAAGATGTCCTGGGTGATTACTTTGCCCTTCAGCTTTATTAACGCCTTATTGCCATCTGTAAACATTGAGAAATGTTTATCTAAATGTGTTCAATTACTGGAGTATAGGACAGGAAATAAGTTGAAGGAATGATTGGGGAGATGGTAGCCGAATGTCAGCTGCTTGAGTTTGTACAGTAGTCTGCCTGACACATTATTTACGCCAGTTATGGCAGGAGCCCTGGTTTCATTTGTTTCTGTCCTCCTATTGCGTTTTTCTCTTCGAAGAACACACCATGTCGCACCTTATGACCAAGCCATATGAGGAGCAATAATTAATGTGCATAATAAATTAAACTACATGCACGAACAGCGGACACTGTAGTAAGTTTGAACAAAAGAGACACCAGAGCGCCGAAGTTTCTCTCATTGGATGGACCATGATGAGTAACTATTTTTCTTACTGTAACTTTACGACTTCAGCTACATGAATGGACCATCGCATTGACTTTTCATTGCCACGAGAATGTACCGTTAAGGATGGGGAAACCTGTTGTTTTATTGTGGGCATATGGACAGCATCCAAGACTTAGTTGGTAAGTGTTGAAGCATGTACTATAAACAGTTGTTTCAAGCAGTGTCGTAAATGTTATTACTTATTGTGGCAGCAATCGTGACCATAAATAGTTTCTTAACAAGGTGTGTTGTTGCATAAAGGGGTATATTATTAGAGCGTGCAGTTGAGTTGCAGCCCACGAAGTATTTGACGTCAGGCGACATCTTTTGGACTTATTTTTTTTGTCATTTTTTTGTTGCGAACCCGCCTTGACTTCACCTTCCACAGGAGTTGATTTTTGGTGCGGACCGGACCAAATCTGAACCAATCATAGACGTTAACAGACATCAGGTCCGGACCAGCCGATATTTGGCCCAAACATAGGCCGCACCGGACCAAATCTGAACCAATCATAGACATCTATGTTTCACAAGTTTGGACATCACAGTACAGCAGAGTACAGTACAATATAGGACAGTAGAGTACAGTACATTACAGTACACAGTGCAGTAAAGAAAAGTAGAGTAGTGTACTGTATTGTACTCAACTTTACTCTAATGTACTATACCCTACGGAACTAAACTGTACCTCTAGTGAATCAAACTATACTGTACTTTACTGTAGTCTAATGTACTCTACTCTAATTAATTACATTTTACTGTACCATACTCTACTCTACTGACTGTACTCTACTGCATTAAACTATACTGTGCTGTGGTGTACTCTACTGCATTAAACTATACTGTACTCTACTGAATTAAACTATACTGTTCTGTTCATTACTATAATTAAACAGTACTGTACCATACTGTAGTGTACTCTACTGACTACTCCACTGAATTAAACTCTACTGTACTGTACTGTACTCTACTGAATGACACTCTACTGTATTGTACCACACCTTACCATATTGTACTGTACTCTTCTGTTATCCAGAGTGACTTACAGTCACTGCATTCAATGTAGGTAGATAAACAACAACACATCACAGTCATAGCAAGAAGAAAATATCTGTAACAGTTACTCAGAATGTTATTGTAGTTGTGGTCTATTGGTTTATTCTGTATGTTGGACTACTTTTAAAAAATCCTCACTGCCAGTGTTAGAGCTTTTGAAAAAGCTAACATAAGTCCATGTGATAGATGGGAGCAATAACACATATTTTGTTGTTAACTAAAACCAAAATGGTATTGGTTGCGTACACATATTTTGCAGATGTTATCGCAGGTGCAGTGAAATGCTTGTTTCTAGCTCCAACAGTGCAGTAATACTTAACAACACACACAACAAAAATACACACAAATCCCCAAAAATAAAAAGAAAGGAATTAAGAGCAAATAATGTAAGAAATTACACACGAAAACAAATACTGCAGTATGCTAGGAACAGGGTGACAATGTCTGTTGGCGCCATCTTGTAATCTTCAGTTGGCTCCTCTTTTCTATTAAGAGGTGTGACAAATTATTATTGTGATATAATGCTTTCTTAGTTGAGAAGGTATAGCAGTTGAAATTTCGCCATATAATCAATGACTGAACTATACAGTTCCGGTCAAAAGTTGACACACCTACTCATTCCAGGGTTTGTCTTTATCAGTACTATTTTCTACATGATAGAATAATACTGTAGACATCAAAAGTATGAAATAACACATATGGAATCATGTAGTAACCAAAAAAAAGTGTAAAACAAATCAAAATATATTTTATATTTGAGATTCTTCAAAGGAGCCACCTTTTGCCTTGATGACAACTTTGCACACACTTTCCATTTTCTCAAACAGCTTCATGAGGTAGTCACCTGGAATGCATTCCAATTAACAGGTGTGCCTTGTTAAAAGTTAATGTGCGCAATTCCTTTCCTTAATACGTTTGAGCCAATCAGGTGTATTGTGACAAGGTAGGGATGGTATACAGAAGAGAGCCCTATGTGGTAAAAGACCAAGTCCATATTATTGCAAGAACAGCTCAAATAAGCAAAGGGAAATGGGTCCATCATTACTTTAAGACATGAAGGTCAGTCAATAGGGAAAATTTCAAAAACGTTGAACGTTTTTTCAAAATGCAGTCGCAAGAACCATCAAGCGCTATGATGAAACTGGCTCTCATGAGGACCGCCACAGGAAAGGAAGACCCAGAGTTACCTCTGCTGCAGAGGATAAGGTAATTAGAGTACCAGCCTCAGAAACTGCAGCCCAAATAAATGCTTCACAGAGTTCAAGTAACAAACACCTCAACGGTTCAGAGGAGACTGCGTGAATCAGGCCTTCATGGTCGAATTGCTGCAAAGAAACGACTACAAAAGGACACCAATAACAAGAAGAGACTTGCTGTGGGCAAGAACCTCGAGCAATGGACATTAGACCAGTGGAAATCTATCCTTTGGTCTGATGAGTCCAAATGTGCGATTTTGTGAGACGCAGTGTAGGTGAACGGATGATCTCTGCATGTGGTTCCCACCGTGATGCATGGAGGAGGAGGTGGGATGGTTTGGGGGTGCTTTGCTGGTGACACTGACTGTGATTTATTTAGAATTCAATGCACACTTAACCAGCATGGCTACCACAGCATTCTGGTTTGTGCTTAGTGGGACTATCATTTGTTTTTCAACAGTACAATGACCCAACACACCTCCAGGCTGTGTAAGGGCTATTTGACCAAGAACGAGAGTGATGCAGTGCTGCATCAGATGACCTGGCCTCCACAATCACCCGACCTAAACCAAATCGAGATGGTTTAGGATGATTTGGACCACAGAGTGAAGGAAAAGCAGCCAACAAGTGCTCAGCATATGTGGGAACTCCTTCAAGACTGTTGGAAAAGCATTCCAGGTGAAGCTGGTTGAGAGAATGCCATGAGTGTACAAAGCTATCATCAAGGCAAAGGGTGGCTACTTTGAAGAATCTCAAATATAAAATATATTTTGATAGGTTTAACACTTTTTTTGGGTTACTACACGATTCCATGTGTGTTATTTCATAGTTTTGATGTCTTCACTATTATTCTACAATGCAGTAAATAGTAAAATAATGAGAAACCCTTGAATGAGTAGGTGTGTCCAAACTTTCGACTGGTACTGTATGTTCAACGCCTGGAAAATACCTATTTTCGACATCCGTATAAAGATGTATTCTTCGCATCCGGAAAAGACGTCTTCTAACTTTCATTCAGCACCTGAAATACACATGATGTTGTCTGGAAAAGACGTCTAAAGTCTTTTCAACATCATTTTGCTTACTGGGAGATTTCACACTATCTATTTTACTACGATAGTTGCAGTAGCTCTACCTACAATCAATGCAACTCAAAGTAGTCAAAACTATGACAACTGCCCCCATACCTGCACTATTTACAAAAATGATGTAAACTGATTTTCAATTTCAACACATTCCTCTCCCTATTAATCTACAATGAACAAAAATATAAACACAACATGTAAAGTGTTGGTCCCATGTTTCATGACGTGAAATAAAACATGCCAGAAATGTTCTATATCAACAAAAAGCTTATTTCTCTCAAATATTGTGCACAAATTTGTTTACGTCCCTGTTAGTGAGTATTTATCCTTTGCCAAGATAATCCATCCACCTGACAGGTGTGGCATATCAAGAAGCTGATTAAACAGCATGGTCATTCCACAGGTGCACCTTGTGCTGGGGACAATAAAAGGCCACTCTAAAATGTGCAGTTTTGTCACACAACACAATGACCACAGACGTCTCAAGTTGGGGGAGCATGCAATTGGCATGCTGACTGCAGGAATGACCACCAGAGCTGGTACTAGAGAATTGAAGGTTAATTTCTCTACCACAAGCCACCTCGAATGTGGTTTTCGAGAATTTGGCAGTATGTCTAACCGGCCACACAACCGCAGACCACATGTGGGCAAGTGGTTTGCGGATGTCAACGCTGTGACCAGTGCCCCATGGTGGCGGTAGGGTTATGGTATGGGCAGGCATAAGCTATGGACAATGAACACAATTGTATTTTATCAATGGCCTATTTTGAATGCACAGAGATACCGTAACGAGATCCTGAGGCCCATTGTTGTGTCATTCATCCGCCGTCATCACCTCATGTTTCAGCATGCTAATGCACAGCCCCATGTCACAAGGATCTGTACACAATTCCTGGAAGCTGAAAATGTCCCAGTTCTTCCATGGCCTGCATACTCACCAGGCATATCACCCATTGATCATGTTTGGGACACTCTGGATTGAAGTGTACGACAGAGCATTCCAGTTCCCACCAATTTCCAGCAAGCCATTGAAGAGGAGTGGGACCACATTCCACAGGCCACAATCAACAGCCTGGTCAACTCTATCCAAATGAGATGTGTCACACTGCATGAGGGAAATGATCAGATACTGACTGGTTTTCTCTACCTTTTTGTTTTGAAAGGTATCTGTGACCAACAGATGCATATCTGTATTCCCAGTCATGTGAAATCCATAGATTAGGGCCTAATTTATTTATTTAAATGGACTGATTTCCTAATATAAACTGTAACTCAGTAAAATCTTTCAAATTGTTGCATTTATATTTTTGTTCAGTATATCCTCTTGTTTGCATTCAGCAGTAAACTCATTAAGCACTAAAAGTTATGAAAAATGTATCATAGTTACAGCATGTCACCTAGTCTGTGAGTCAACAGAAAGGCAGGATATCAAACATGGTGGGTAAACTGAACATGGTGGGTAAACTTAATGAGTTTCTCAGAACTGCCTTTACTGGAGATATGACAATGTCATTTACCGGGATGACGTTTTTCTAATTATATCAATGGACCAGTTAAACAAATTCTCTAAATTATTGACAAAATATGTGTATAAAGGTCATGGTTGTTAGCAATGTGCTCCATCTCATGACTGTTCTCTTGTTCTCCAGTTGGCCCTGAGACGGTAACTCCATGCCAGATGTCAACATCAGCGATTCCCTGTTGTGAAGAAGAATGACTTTTGCTCCACAGCTTAACTCTGCGTCGCTCTGTGAAAGATGAACCACTCCTGTCTCTCCCAGACCAGTGACACCACCAATGTGACAGCAGATCCACTGGGGGGCCATGAGATATGGGAGGTGGTGGTGATTGTACTCATCACAGGGCCTCTCTCCCTGGTCACCATCATAGGTAACCTGCTGGTGGTGATCTCCTTCCGGGTCAACAGGCAGCTGCGCACCTTCAGCAATTATTTTCTGCTGAGCTTGGCGGTGGCGGACCTGATCCTGGGAGCAGTCTCTATGAACCTCTACGCTGTTTACATTATCATGGGACGCTGGACCCTGGGCAACCTGGCCTGTGACGTCTGGCTGGCTGTGGATTATGTGGCCAGCAACGCCTCCGTCATGAACCTGCTGGTCATCAGCTTCGACCGCTTCTACTCCATCACCAGACCTCTCACCTACCGAGCCAAGCGCACCACACGCCGGGCAGCCGCAGCCATCGGCCTGGCCTGGGCCGTGTCCTTCATCCTGTGGGGGCCAGCCATCCTGTTCTGGCCCCATGTAGTGGGCAGGGAAGCACAGGACGCGGGGGAATGCTCTATCCCGTTCCTGACCGAGCCTGCTCTCACATTCGGCACGGCCATCGCTGCCTTCTACCTTCCTGTCACCATCATGGGAATCCTGTACTGGAAGATCTACTGGGAGATCGAGAAGCGAGCCCAGGGTCTGGAGGGGCTAATGGGGTCTGGGAGCAGTGGAGGGGCCTCCCAGGTGTCTGCGCGAAGGGATGTCTACTCCAGCAGCACCAAGAGCAGTGTGAGCAGCTCCAGAGAGGTGCCTGTGGGCAGGGAGCAGACCAGCAAGGTGTCCCAAGGCTGCTTCCCTGTGAGAGAGGAGCCTAAACAGAGCAGTGAGAGGAGAATAGCAACACTGTCATTGTCTCCCACCAAGGGGGCCTACAGGGAGGGCTGCAGAGACAGCACCTGTAACATAGATGAGGAAGAGCCTACTGTCTCCCTTTCCTCCTCAGAGGAAGAACCAGAGCAGACGCAGCAGGGGGCGAGCGCTAACACAAGCCCTAAAGCCATGATCCCACTCAGAGACGCCCAGGGCAGAGACACCGTAGGGGCCATCAAACCCCTGACATCCAGGGCAGAGGACAGTACAGCAGGTCCACAGGGCAGGCAGCCCCCCCTAAGGGGCTCCACATCAGACTCCAGACGCCACAAGCAGCCCAAAGCCAAGAGGAGGAGGAACACAATTGTCAGGGAGAAGAAGGCAGCCAGGACCCTGTGTGCCATCCTGCTGGCTTTCATCCTGACCTGGACGCCGTACAACATCATGGTGCTGGTGTCCGTCTCCTACTGCGTGCCCGAGAAGCTGTGGCAGCTTGGCTACTGGCTCTGCTACATCAACAGCACCGTCAACCCAGTCTGCTACGCCCTCTGCAACGAGCACTTCAGAGTCACCTTTAAGACGCTGCTGCTCTGCAGGCCGGGACAGAGGAACTGGGGAATGGCTTATAACGCCAACCATGCCTCCTTCAGGACACACAAGACCAGCAGTACTGTCTGAACTTCTTCAAAGCTAGACACTAACCTCTAGCTTAAGAAGAGTCAGACCTGCCCTAGTAAAAGACAATCCATGCAAGGGGATGATTTTTTTGAAGGCAGAGGAATTGCTTTTTGACTGTTCGGTAAAAAGGAAAAAGAAACAGACATGCTAAGTATGATGGGCATTGACGTGCATAACAGTCAATAGCAGAAAACCTACACAGGGTATTGCCTCAAAGTAGTCTTTCTTAAGAACATTACATTGCATACATCTATGATAATCATGCAGTCTGTTTTTGCCCATGACTGTCTTCAAACCTTCCTTCCTCACCCTCCCCTTCAGTTGCTCTCCATGGAGCTGTTGGTCTGCCCGTTTTGACTTCGGGCCAGAGCCATGAAATGGCTTCTGTTTATGACATGTTTATTGAAACAGGGTTATGAATTGGTCCATATGCCTTAATGTTAAATCATCACCAGGAACTTGCAATACAAAAAGGTAACAATATAACAGACAAAGATTCCATCAGTGATACTATAGTGCTTCAGTGATCCTGAATGCACACTGCTGCAATAGAGAAAAGAGGACACGGCACCAAATACAGCCAGTGACAAATATTTTATTTTCCTGGGGGAAAAAAAAAAGACAAAACTTTCTACCATAAAGGCAATATTCATTCACAACTCAAATAAAGTCCCAAAACTGTTCTACATCAACTGAATCAATATCATTGCTGAATATGACGGCAAAACAAAAACCGTTCTGTTCTGTTCCTGGAAACCGCCTCTAAACAAACACCCCAAAGTGTCATGAGAAATACTTGTTTAACGCTTTAGTATTTGTTAGTTGGCTATTGATATAACATGATAGTATAGCTAAATTATATTACACAACTTCCCTTTACACTTTGATCAATTCAAATCTGAGCATACCATTAGCACACATTCATCATGCACTTGCTTGACTGTTTTGCATTTTTTTTTTTACCATGTCTGTCAATGTATCCTGTGTTTTTTACTGTCACTAGTTAAGGTAAAAACATCTTCGCTAATTGTAATTAGTGTAATTTGTGTGCCAGACCTGTGGAGAGCATTGTGCCCAGCTTTGGGGGAGAAGAGCATAGAGAAAATACAAGGGGAAAAAAACAGGTGTTCCCTTTCCATGAGACAAACAACTCAGACATGCAATTGATTCAGAAATGTGCCTTTTAAGGTTCACCTTAGAATCCCTTTGTGCCCATCTTACAAATGATATAAATGTAGACCTATATATGACAATGTCAATACATTTTTCCTCTAAGGAAAATGCTACAGTATAGCAAATGCAGGTGCACACACCAGTCTGCAGTTTGTGTTAACACACCAGTCTGACTAGATCCTCTGATGGCTCCCCATCATTCCAATAACATTATCCCCCTGACAGTCCAAGGAGCACTTGTGTTGCTCATTTACTGCCCTCCTGTGGCTATAACTGAAGGGGAGTGTAGATCATGACAGTCACGTGAGGCCCCAGTGGAGCAGGTTAGAGCAGGGTGGGATGAGACTTCTGAGCCGGTATGGGAAGGGAAACAAAGTCCTGTACTCGGTAGCCATTTCCCAACACATAACAAGGGGTCGGGTTCAGGACTAGTGCAGCTCTCTATGACCTGTGTTGCCTACCAATGGAATATGTAACTATTGTTGGTAAAATGCTGGCTGTAGGTATACAGTCGTGGCCAAAAGTTTTGAAAATGACACAAATATTAATTTTCACAATGTCCGCTGCCTCAGTTTGTATGATGGCAATTTGCATATACTCCAATAATGTTATGAAGAGTGATCAGATGAATTGCAATTAAATGCAAAGTCCCTCTTTGCTATGAAAATGAACCGAATCTCCATCAAAAAATTTCAATTGCATTTCAATCCTGCCACAAAAGGACCAGCTGACATCATGTCAGTGATTCACTCGTTAACAAAGGTGTGAGTGTTGACGAGGACAAGGCTGGGGATCACTCTGTCATGCTGATTGAGTTTGAATAACAGACTGGAAGCTTCAAAAGGAGGGTGGTGCTTGGAATCATTGTTCTTCCTCTGTCAACCATGGTTACCTGCAAGGAAACACGTGCCGTCATTATTGCTTTGCAGAAAAAGGGCTTCACAGGCAAGGATATTGCTGCCAGTAAGATTGCACATAAATCAACCATTTATCGGATCATCAAGAACTTCAAGGAGAGCGGTTCAATTGTTGTGAAGAAGGCTTCAGGGCGCCCAAGAAAGTCCAGCAAGCGCCAGGACCATCTCCTAAAGTTGATTCAGCTGCGGGATCGGGGCACCACCAGTACAGCGCTTGCTCAGGAATGGAAGCAGGCAGGTGTGAATGCATCTGCACGTACAGTGAGGCAGAGACTTTTAGAGGATGGCCTGGTGTCAAGAAGGGCAGCAAAGAAGCCACTTCTCTCCAGGAAAAACATCAGGGACAGACTGATATTCTGCAAAAGGTACAGGGTTAGGACTGGGGTCAAGTCATTTTCTCTGATGAATCCCCTTTCCGATTGTTTGTGGCATCCGGAAAAAAAAGTTTGTCTGGAGAAGGCGAGGGCTACCATCAGTCCTGTGTCATGCCAACAGAAAAGCATCCTGAAACCATTCATGTGTGGGGTTGCTTCTCAGCCAAGGGAGTGGGTTCACTCACAATTTTGCCTAAGAACACAGCCATGAATAATGAATGGTACCAACACATCCTCCGAGAGCAACTTCTCCCAACCATCCAGGAACAGTTTGGTGACAAACAATGCCTTTTCCAGCATGATGGAGCACCTTGCCATGAGGCAAAAGTGATAACTAAGTGGCACGGGTAACAAAATATTTATATTTTGGGACCATGGCCAGGAAACTCCCCAGACCTTAAACCCATTGAGAACTTGTGGTCAATCCTCAAGAGGCGGATGGACAAACAAAAACTCACAAATTCTGACAAACTCCAAGCATTGATTATGCAAGAATGGGCTGCCATCAGTCAAGATGTGGCCCAGAAGTTAAATGACAGCATGCCAGGGCGGATTGCAGAGGTCTTGTTGAAAAAAAGGGTCAACACTGCAAATATTGGCGCTTGCATCAACTTCATGTAATTGTCAATAAAAGCCTTTGACACATGAAATGCTTGTAATTATACTTCAGTAATCTATAGTAACATCTGACAAAAACATAAAGACACTGAAGCAGCAAACTTTCTGGAAATTAATATTTGTGTCATTCTCAAAACTTTTGGCCACGACTGTAGAATACACTCAAATTCACTTAAACCAACCAGCAACCACTTGACTCACTTTCCTTCAATGCCGTAAACACTCAATATCAATTCCTTAAAAAGAGTTACGCCAAGGTCCTGTTCCTCTCTCTGAGGTATAGAGATGGATGGGTACTAAGTAATGGTAAGGCCCTCTCTATGCTTTCCCAACTCTGTGTTGCCTCCACATCAGGAGATGGAAGATTATTCATTAATATTGAAGATGGGCACTACACAAAGACTACAGAACCAACCTATTATTGCAGCTTTTAAATCATTTCACACCTTTAATATGCTATACAAATATATAAATATACAAAACCTTAAACATTTTCTGATTATGAACAAGCATTGGCATGCTAATTGATTTCAACTATTTCTCTCCTCTCCACACAAAACAGATATTTTGCAGAATAAAAGTAGGATTCGGAGCAGTCGTGTGCATGTGCAGTGCCTTCGGATTCTTCAGACAATTTAACTTTTCCCACATTTTGTTACGTTACAGCCTTATTCTAAAATGTATCCCCCCCACCCACCAATCGACAACCAAATACCCCATAATGACAAAGTAAAAACAGTTTGTTAGAAATGTTTGCAAATGTATTTAAAATTTTAAAAAACATAAATATCATATTTACATAAGTATTCAGACCCTTTACTTAGTACTTTGTTGGCAGCGATTACAGCCTATAGGCTTCTTGGGTATGACGCTACAAGCTTGGCACACCTGTATTTGGGGAGTTTCTCCCATTCTTCTCTGCAGATCCTCTCAAGCCCTGTCAGGTTGGAGCGGGGAGCGTCGCTACACAGCTATTTACAGGTCTTTCCAGATATATCAGATCGGGTTAAAGTCCAGGCTCTGGCTGAGCCATTAAAGGACATTCAGAGACTTGTCCTGTTGCAAGGTGAACCTTCGCCCCAATCTGAGGTCCTGAGTGCTCTGGAACAGTTTTTCATCAAGGATCTTTGCTCCGTTCATCATTCCCTCGATCCTAACTAGTCTCAGAGTCCCTGCCGCTGAAAAACTTCCCCACAGCACGATGCTCCTACCACCATGCTTCACCGTTGGGATGGTATTGGCCAGGTGATGAGCGTTGCCTGGTTTCTTCCAGACGTGATGCTTGGCATTCAGGCCAAAGAGTTCAATCTTGGTTTCATCAGACCAGAAAATCTTGTTTCTCATGATCCGAGTCCTTTTAGGTGCTTTTGGCAAACTCCAAGCAGGCCGTCATGTGCCTTTTTACTGAGGAGTGACTTCCGTCTGGCCACCCTACCATAAAGGCCTTGTTGATGGAATGCTGCAGAGATGGTTGTCCTTCTGGAAGGTTCTCCCATCGCCACAGAGGCGCTCTGTCAGAGTGACCATCGGGTTCCTGGTCACCTCCCTGACCAAGACCCTTCTCCCATAATTTCTCAGTATTGCCGAGCGGCCAGCTCTAAAAAGAGTCTTGGTGGTTCCAAATTTCTTCCATTTAAGAATGATGAAGGCCACTGTGTTCTTGGGGACCTTCAATGCTGCAGACATTTTTTGGTACCCTTCCCCAGATCTGTGCCTCGACACAATCCTGTCTCGAAGCTCTATGGACAATTCCTTCGACCTCATGGCTTGGTTTTTGCTCTGATATGCACTATCAACTGTGGGACCTTATATCGACAGGTCTGTGCCTTCCCAAATCATGTCCAATCAATTGAATTTACCACAGGTGGACTCCAATCAAGTTGTAGAAACAGCTCAAGGATGATAAATGGAAACAGGACGCACCTGAGCTCAATTTCAAGTCTCATAGCAAAGGGTCTGAATACTTATGTAAATAAGTTATTTCAGTTGTTTTTTTACAAAATGTGCAAAAATGTCTAAAAAAAACTTTTGCATTGTCATTCTGGGGTATTGTGTGTAGATCGATGAGGAAAATGTATTTTTTAAATCAATTTTAGAATAAGGCTGTAACGTAACAAAATGTGGAAAAAGTGAAGGGGTCTGAATACTTTCTGAATGCACTGTAAGTGTGTATGTGTGTGAGATTGTGTGTACTTTGGCTGGTAAAAGCTGTGTTCGTGGTTTAAGCCACTTTTAAAAGAAACATACTTGATGTATTGTCAAGTTCAGGATATTACACATTGAGTTTGATATATTGACAAATAGTTGAAAACAAAAGCCTACATGGGTCACTTGAGCTTGGAACTGTGTAACAGTCATAGAACAACCAAACCTAAGCATGTTTCAGTGGGGGGGGGGGTACGTTTCCCTTTTCACAAGTCATCTGTCCCACCCCCTCCGCTTGACTGACCACAGAGAATGAACCTCACTGTGGAGGGAGGGTTGTATGTGAGGATGGGGGTCCATCACGACGGAGGGACATTACGGGTCTGGTATATTGACGCCTTGTCTTTCAATAAGTCCAGACACAGATGGCAGCTCCAGCTCCCTGTTAGAGGACACAAGAAAACAGAGGTGAATGACTCAAATTTTTAGTCCTATAAATATCGTCTTTCTTCATTGGACCCACCTCATGTCATTAGCCCAGTTGAAGTCAGTGGGTCTCAAGGTAGAGGCTATTCTGTGATCTAACACTTTGCATTGATGAAGCATTTCAACGCTAGCTTAGTGCTGAACGAGGTGATTCATCAGTAAAACACCTGGCCATGCTATCGTTATCTGGCTACGCTGCCTGAGAGCTCTACTTGGACACTCGGCTCTGCCAAATTTACTGAGATAAATCTGTCTCCCTACGGAGAGGAAACCCACAAACACTCGTTACCAAAAAAGCTGTTGACTCAAGAGTAGACAGGCAAATGGGGCAGTGGCTGTGTAAAAAAAGCCCATTTAAACCAACATTGTGGGACATATTGTTCACATCCTGCTCTTACCTTCTGGAGGTTCAGCCATAGGGGGGCTGAGACAGTACATATGATAGCCTCTATCACAGTCATCACAGAAGAGAAGCTGGTCCTGGACAAAAGACCACAGGCTCATTATACAACGCAGTTTTTCAGTGCACCACTTCATTCTAAATATACAGTGCACTTCATTTATCCCACAGTAATAAGCATGACGCCTGCAGGTCAACTCACGTCGTTCTCTGAGGTGCCACAGATGTTGCAGCACTTGCACTCGATGCACTGCCAGCGGTAGGTCTTCACTGCAGCCATCATCACGGGGGTGAACTGCAGGCAGGACGGGTGGCCTGGGTTGGACACAGAGAATGGGTCTCACAGGACAAACCCTGTCTGCCACTGTCATTACTGCTGGTCTTTGTAACTATGTCATCATGCGTCTGACTCTGAACACACTCAACACGGATCTTAAAGTAAAGTCTACCACTCACACACGCCCATACAAAATTGCCTCAAATCGCCGAGGTTATCCCGGTCTCTCAGTGTAAAGGCCAGGGGTGGAGCGGTTACCTGAACGTCCACAGTCTGAGCAGGACTGCAGCGCCTCTGACTGGCCCGTCTTCTGGTTGAGGGCAGAGTCTCCCAGGCAGAAGTCACAGTAGTTATTGGGTATCGCCAAACCATCTGGACCTTTCTTGGGTGCTGTGAGGGAGAGAGACAGAATAAAACAACGTATAAGAACGCATTCAAAGGTTATTGATTAACAAGGATCCAGTGTCATTGGCCGTGTCCGAATACCTATACTTGCGTTCTATATAGAAGGCATTTTCGGTATGCGGAAAAAACAAACATTTTATAACATTTTATGTGAAATTCGGAAAATATTGTATGCTTTAAAATGCCAGGATGTCATTCATACTAATTTTCGATTTTCATCTAGTAAAATTTGCTGCACACTTGAGGAAGAGGATCGTCTTTCCAGACTCGCGTGTGTTTGACTACAGCTGATAATGAGATAACGGGACGCACTGTACACAAATGAACGAATGGCGGGAATCAAGACAATTGCGTATTAGATGATGTATTCTCAGGATTGGAAAGCCTAGGATGTGGATATTTGTTGCTTACTGCATTATGTTGTACTAAACAGTACGTTCTAAATAGTATGTAGCACGATTATACACAGTATTTATTTTTAGTAAGTAGTAGGCAAGACAGATTTCGGACACGGCCAACCAATGACCCCACTGGTCACCAATGACTGGTCACTTACTCTTAGGCTCCTCAGGCTGGGGCGGAATGGGGGTGTGGACCTCAGGCTCCTCCTTGTCCTCTCCCTCCTCCTCAGCCAGGTGGGAGTGGGTGTAGTGGTAGCTCAGGCCCGGACGATTCTTGTAACGCTTCCCACAGACTGCCAGAGAAACCCCCCAAACACAACACGTGTGAAAACAAAAACATACGTAAACTATTAAGTAGCCTTCATACGAGGTCAGAGTACAACATTGTTTCCTAATCGCTCAGATCTGACCTCGCCGTGGCATTTGCTGATGCTGAAAAATCATATCCATGCACACCTGTCCTTTGCAATGGCCTGCTGTTTTGCCTATCCTCCCACTTAGTCAAACAGTTTCAGCACGTCCATAACTCTGCTACCCTCCAGTCTGCACTGGCTCATCTGGGAAGAGTGGTATTACGTTTCCAGACGTTTCAATTTGCACTCAATAGCTGGAGGCGAGAGACCATCTGTGGCCCTGAATGACAATTGTGCAATTCAATTTCAACTGGAGCGGAGAAGGCAAGATCCGGTCGTGGGAATGAATCTTTTCAGCAGACAAAACCATAGGAGAGATCTCAATCTAGCTTCTAGAATTTAGCCTGATGGAGTCTGTTTTAATGAATGGACCAAACAGTTTAGATTAGTACTAATAATTTGAATGAAGATTACTCTTCCTGTGCCAGACTAGAACTCTGGTGCTTTGGGAATGGCATGAGGAGTCTAGACTAGACTAATACCCAGGGTTATAAATAGATGGATTTGTGGTGGGATTGTCTGAGTCGTGGAAACAAAGATGTCAGTGTTTTGCCCCAGCCTCAGGTCTAGCATAAGATGTACCAGCAGACCAAACACTTCCTCCCTCCCACGCTCTCTTAATCCCTCCACTCACTCAATCACCCTCATTTCTTCAGCTGATTTCTAGAGGGGCAAGATAACTGACTAGGTCAGCTCCCTGTCCCAGCCTGCCAGTCAAAGGCCATGGTGCAGAGCCCAGGATAGTATACTTCTGGATGGACAAGGCTCTTAACAACATTCCTCCCCCCCACCGGCATTGCATAGACGCTCTCACACCAGGACCCACACAGCCCCAAACTGGTGGTTCAAAACAAACGCAGAGGCACTATTTCACTCTAAAGAAACGGGTGAGGAGGACGAGACAGGACAGAACGTAGATGAGTTAAGAAAAAATAAATGGAGTTAAGAAATGCAAATGAGTGTGCGGCCCTCTATTTTTTTAAAGAAATGCAAATGAGACATACTAAATTAAGAGACACAAAGCCAGATTATGGCAAGCATATAGCCAACCGTTGATTGGCTGTAGTGTGTGTAATAATAAGTGTGCCATACAGAGCCAAGACAGTCCTGAAGACAAACTACTGCTGGAGTAGCCTAAATGTCATTTAGGATAAAATAACACAAATTTACACTGCTACTTAAACTGTGGTGGAAACCAAGCACAGAAAAGGCATCTACACACATTTACAATCCACTCTCAATAATATCAAGTTAACTTTGACTTCAAGTCAATTGAATTGTACCTTAAATGAGAGCCATTTAGTGGATGAGGGGAGGCAGCGACATTTAGCCTAGTCTACGGGTTCAACTAATCTCAAAGTGTTCTACATTTATCCTAGTCTATGGGTTCAACTAATCTCAAAGTGTTCTACATTTATCCTAGTCTATGGGTTCAACTAATCTCAAAGTGTTCTACATTTATCCTAGTCTATGGGTTCAACTAATCTCAAAGTGTTCTACATTTATCCTAGTCTATGGGTTCAACTAATCTCAAAGTGTTCTACATTTATCCTAGTCTATGGGTTCAACTAATCTCAGTGTTCTACATTTATCCTAGTCTATGGGTTCAACTAATCTCAAAGTGTTCTACATTTATCCTAGTCTATGGGTTCAACTAATCTCAGTGTTCTACATTTATCCTAGTCTATGGGTTCAACTAATCTCAGTGTTCTACATTTATCCTAGTCTATGGGTTCAACTAATCTCAAAGTGTTCTACATTTATCCTAGTCTATGGGTTCAACTAATCTCAGTGTTCTACATTTATCCTAGTCTATGGGTTCAACTAATCTCAGTGTTCTACATTTATCCTAGTCTATGGGTTCAACTAATCTCAGTGTTCTACATTTATCCTAGTCTATGGGTTCAACTAATCTCAAAGTGTTCTACATTTATCCTAGTCTATGGGTTCAACTAATCTCAAAGTGTTCTACATTTATCCTAGTCTATGGGTTCAACTAATCTCAAAGTGTTCTACATTTATCCTAGTCTATGGGTTCAACTAATCTCAAAGTGTTCTACATTTATCCTAGTCTATGGGTTCAACTAATCTCAAAGTGTTCTACATTTATCCTAGTCTATGGGTTCAACTAATCTCAGTGTTCTACATTGAGCCAACACACACAGAGAGAGAAAAACAAACAGGCATTAAGCAGACTGGACTGGAGGCAGAGGAAAAAGGAATGCGAGAGAAATATACCTCTTTCAGAAGGTTTTGAAATATGCTTTTGTTTGAAAGTGTCTGAAAGAGAGAAGAGAGAGCATAGACAGAAAGACTCAGAAGTACGGTCACAGACAGAGAGAATCAGAAAGGCAATGCGCCAGAGTGTCTGAGTTTCAGCTGCAAGAGATGACAATTTCAGGAGCTAAAAACAACAGACTTTGACTGCTTCCCAGCAACAGAGCTCCTAGAGAGTAGCCCACCTCTGCAAAAGCCCATCTGTACTCCCACTGTTTCCCTCCCAGGTTCTGCTGCACCCCCCTGGGACTCACTGTCACAGGAGTAGGGCTTGTCCTTGTCCTCCAGCGCAGCTGCCGCAGCGTCCAGCTTCTTCTTGGCACTGCTTACCCCACGACCCTGCGGACAAACACGTCGTCATAACACACCATCCCCAATATCATAGTTACAGTCATGTTGCCACACTGGACACCATTTCAGATGACATGCCCTTAACATCACTAACAATTATTGGTTTAGAATAGCTTCTCTCACCTTTCCCTTTCCTTTTCCTCTTCTTTTTGGGGTGTCCTCCTCATAGTCCTCATCCTCCAAGTCATCCAGGAAGTCATCTGGCTCCAGGACTCTCTGTGTTGACAGAGGAAAGCATGTAGCTTTAGTAGCTAGTGTCACTGGAGGAGTAGTAAACAAGCTAGGTATCACACACAATCCATCCAACCACAGCAGGCTACGGTACCTTTCTGACGCGTGCTGCAGGGGTGACCGCCCCACCAGTGTAGTCTGTCAGACTGGACTCCTCCTCAGGCCCTCGGAGCTCCGGAGGAACCCGTTTGTCCAGGGGTTCTCCCTTCAGTAGGGCCTCCAGACTGCTGCCATCAGAGGACAGGGAATCCTTCTTCAACCCCAAGTCCAGCTCTACAGACAGGGAGAACCACAAACAACCTTTACAAATGAGTGAAGAACAAACAGAAAAATGATGAACAGAGGGGCACACAAACATGTCAACACAGCTTTAGTATTATTAAGCAGAGCAGTATGCCATGATAAGGACGTACCTGACTTTAGAGGAGGGAAGACGAGTCGGGGATCCTCTGGGGGGTGGGATCGTCGTTTCTTCCTCCACCTGCGGGATGGGTAGGTGTACAACTGTCCTGGGGCCACGCCTGGGAGATGACAGATAGTTGCATGTTAGTGAGCACCCTATGTCCCCACAGTGACAGCACATACAGTGCCTTCAGAAAGTATTCAGAAACCTTGATTTTCCCCCCACATTTTGTTACAGCCGTGTTCTAAAATGTATTAAATAAAAAAAATTGTTGTCAATCTACAGACAATACACCATATGACAGAGCTTGAGAGGATCTGCAGAGAAGAATGGGAGAAACAACTGAAATACAGGTGGGCCAAGCTTGTAGCGTCATACCCAAGAAGACGCGAGGCTGTAATCACTGCCAAAGGTGCTTCAACAAAGTACTGAGTAAAGGATCTAAATACTTATATAAAATGTAATTTCTGTTTTCATTTTTAATACATTTGCAAACATTTCTAAAGACCTGTTTTTTATGGGGTATTGTGTGTAGATTGATGAGGTGGAAAACGATTTAATCCATTTTAGAATAAGGCTGTAACGTAATAAAATGTGGAAAAAGTCAAGGGGTATGAATACTTTCCAAATGCACTGTATATAGCCATGTTATCGTTACTCATTGTGTATTTACTACTTTTCTATATTTTTCTTTCTACGTTGTTGGGAAGGGCCGTAAGTAAGCATTTCAATCTTACATGCTGACCACACCGCTCGTGTCGCAAATAAATTGAAACATACATGTTATTGAATTATTGCACCCACACTGCTCGCGTGCACCAACAAGAGTCTGAACATCCTACAGAGCACCATTAAATCCATTATTTAAAAAATGAAAGAATATGGCACTGCAACAAACCTGCCAAAAGAGGTCCATCCACCAAAACGCAGACCAGGCAAGGAGAGCATTGATCAGACAGGCAACAAAGAGACCAAAGATAAACCCTGAAGGAGCTGCAAAGCTACACAGAGGAGATTGGAATATCTGTCCATAGGACCACAAGTCGTACACTCCATAGAGCTGGGCTTTATGGAAGAGTGGCCAGAAAAATGCCATTGCTTAAAGAAAAAAATAAGCAAACACGTTTGGTGTCGCCAAAAGGCATGTGGGAGACTCCCCAAACATACGGAAGAAGGTACTCTGGTCAGATGAGACTAAAATTGAGCTTTTTGGCCATCAAGGTAGATGCTATGTCTGGTGCAAACCCAGCACCTCTCATCACCATCCCCACAGTGAAGCATGGTGGTGGCAGCATCATGCTGTGGGAATGTTTTTCATCGGCAGGGAATGGGAAACTGGTCAGAATTGATGGATGGCGCTAAATACAGGGAAATTCTTGAGGGAAACCTATTTAAGTCTTCCAGAGATTTGAGACTGGGATGGAGGTCTACCTTCCAGCAGGACAATGACCCTAATCATACTGCTAAAGCAACACTCGAGTGGTTTAAAGGGAAACATTTAAATGTCTTGGAATGGCCTAGTCAAAACCCAGACCTCAATCTAATTGAGAATCTGTGGTATGACTTAAAGATTGCTGTACATCAACAGAACCCATCCAACTTGAAGGAGCTGGAGCAGTTTTGCCTTGAAGATTGGTGGCTAGATGTGCCAAGCTCATAGAGACATACCCCAAGACACTTGCAGCTGTAAATGCTACAAAAGGTGGCTCTACAAAGTATTGACTTTGGGGGGGGTGAATAGTTATGAACGCTCAAATACTGTTTTTTTCATCTTATTTCTTGTTTGTTTCACAAGAAAAAATATTTTGCATCTTCAAAGTGTTGTGTAAATCAAATGATACAAACCCCCTAAACAATACATTTTAATTCCAGGTTATAAGGCAACAAAACAGGAAAATTGCCAAGGGGGGTGAATACTTCGGCAAGCCACTGTAGAAGTCAGTTCTATTTGTGACGCTGAATGCCGTGCAAGGCCTGCCTCTCCCATCTCCTCAATTGGTTTATAGAAGCAGATACCTACATGCCATCTCCTCATTGGTTATACCCACATGGGTGAATGAAAGACAAACTGAGGTCGGTCGTGGTCATGGTAATACTATTAAATACCAATTGCCATATAAAGTCCAAAGAAGAAAAGGTCTGGAATGAGGAGAGATGACTAGAAACAATTCAGTTGACCGTTTTGTATTTTAATTAATTGTCGGGAGTAGAGGATCTTGTGCATTTCAGGCATTTCCCATCCTCGGATGGGGCCACAGTGTCTCCTGACCCCTCCTGTCTCAGCCTCCAGTATTTATGCTGCAGTAGTTTGTGTCGGGGGGCTGGGGTCAGTTTGTTATATCTGGAGTACTTCTCCTGTCCTATTCGGTGTCCTGTGTGAATCTAAGTGTGCATTCTCTAATTCTCTCCTTCTCTCTTTCTTTCTCTCTCTCGGAGGACCTGAGCCCTAGGACCATGCCCCAGGACTACCTGACATGATGACTCCTTGCTGTCCCCAGTCCACCTGGCCATGCTGCTGTTCCAGTTTCAACTGACCTGAGCCCTAGGACCATGCCCCAGGACTACCTGACATGATGACTCCTTGCTGTCCCCAGTCCACCTGGCCATGCTGCTGCTCCAGTTTCAACTTCCACCTGACTGTGCTGCTGCTCCAGTTTCAACTGTTCTGCCTTATTATTATTCGACCATGCTGGTCATTTATGAACATTTGAACATCTTGGCCATGTTCTGTTATAATCTCCACCCGGCACAGCCAGAAGAGGACTGGCCACCCCACATAGCCTGGTTCCTCTCTAGGTTTCTTCCTAGGTTTTGGCCTTTCTAGGGAGTTTTTCCTAGCCACCGTGCTTCTACACCTGCATTGCTTGCTGTTTGGGGTTTTAGGCTGGGTTTCTGTACAGCACTTTGAGATATCAGCTGATGTACGAAGGGCTATATAAATACATTTGATTTGATTTGAGGTAAAATAACTCACCGTTTATATCCCAGGACAAATTAGCTAGCAACAGCAAGCTAGCTAGCTAAATTGCCATAAATGTTTAATGCTTTTCGACCTGTCCCCAAATTAATTTTATTGGTTCAGAGTTTGTTTTGATATTTTAACCTGTGTGTCATGATCCCGTTTGGTGTGGGGGGGACAAAATAAATTTGCGCACAATGGCGCGGACGGTTTTGGGTACGGTATTAGTCTACAAAAGTTGTTTACGAAGCATGTGAAAATAATACATTTGAAGTGTACTTACAACTAAATACGTTCTAGACCTATCAAAAAGGCGTTAACTGTGACATATCTAAAGGACTTGGTTTAATGTTTCAGCACACATAGCTCAACCCAAGTTCTCCAGAGGGCTTGAACTACAGCGCTCTCTTGTTCTCATCTCCAGATCATGAGAAGGTGGTGAATGATATAGCCTACTACTCGAATCTGTGAACTCAGTAGTTCTGAAAGAAACCTCCTACGCGACTTCAGTTAGTGTGTGTGCGCACAGTATTTCTAACCTGGTCCCCTGTGTCTCTTCTCCATCCAAATGTAACAGTTGCTCTGCGCCACTCCAGTCTGAGAGTCCAGGAAGGGCATTCGGACACTCCTCTCGGCACATAGCCGGGCGTTGTAGTTATGGCACTGCTCCATGGCATCTCTGTAGTACTGCTCTCCGAGCCTGCACCCACACACAGAGAGCAGCAGCCAGGGACAAGTTAGCACTAGCAAATAGACTGCCTGTGTGTACTGTGATAAGAAGTATACATTCATGCATCAGTTCAACAACTGACAGTACCTGGTGCGCTTCTCTGCCATAGAGGTAGGTGTGGTATGTGGTCCTACTACCTCTTTAAGCCAAATCATGCTGTCTGAATTCTAGGCAACCTTTCTACTATGCTGTAAAATAGGCTTAAAATAATTAAAACTTCAAAGCCTTTATCACAGCCTCAGCTAAAACCCTTGTTGTCCCTTTTATGCTGACACCTCAGGGGAGCAGCAGGCAAGCAAACTATGTAATTGTGTCCCTGGACTTAGTAACTGGTGAGAATGTGTCAGCAGGTGCTCTTTCGTTGGCTTGGCAACAGCGTCTACCTGGTAGAGGAAGCACAGCCTCTGCTGGTTCAGATTTTCAACACAAATCAGCATGAGTGAAACCCATTTTTTTTACTAAATGCTCAGTGGGGTGTCTTGAAAGCTTCATGGTACTATCATTTTAAATCTATTTTATGCAAAGTGATATGAAAGCTTTAGGGGAATATACATAATAACTCTTCTCGTGTTTTAAACTACATTTGTTTCATGGGAATTTTCTGAAATTGGTTTTATTGTCTTGATGAAAACCACATCTGATTCATATCACCAAACTCCTTCGGCAAAAGTTATTTTAACACTGCCCCAAAGACATGACTTTTATAGTGACTAATGTATTGTGGTGACACATGGATTTCCTGTTGGAAAGCGCAACAAAACATGCATTCCACATAAAAGTATGCCAGGACAACATCTGCAGACAGTGTCAGATGATAAATTCAGAACACATATGGTACAAGACCTGGACTAATTTCTAACTAGTAGGCCCAACCTTACATACTACAACAACAGCCTCTATGCACTCTAAGAAGCTAAACGTAACAACCAAATTGCCAACGGGATATCCGCAACTCCCTATCCGTAATCCGACTAATTCCAAGGGGAGTTTGAAAACACCCACCGTGAAAGTAAACCGGGACAGTGACTTGCTAGCTATCTAGTTTACAATCGTTTTAGCTAGCAACATTAGATCGCTACCACGATGACTGCAATTCTTCATGTATATTTGCTAACTTGTACCCGATGTTTGGTTACATATTGAGATTTGGTTCCTTTCAATGTGTTCATTAACCACAACTATTGACAAAACGTTAGCTAGCTGACCTGCTGAGTGTTGACTCTGTGCTGACACAGATGGCTAGCTAGCTGGGGTTAAATTCATTACGGATAACGTTTGCCGTTTAAAAACAAAACGGGGAGGGACCTAACTAGATTTTTCCAATATAAACTCTCGTTTGCATTTTCCGTTTGGAGTAAACGGTTTCTGTTGCAACAGACAACGTTTTGCAAGATAATCGGTGTATTACACCACAGGCTAGCCATTTCCTATAGTCCGCAAAGCTCAACTACTCAGTTTGATAAGTGAGTTTACTCGGTTCCTTTAACGAACATGTTCGGCAATTTACCATAACATATACATGTTTCTGCTACCACCGACCTGTATTATATTTAAACGTAAAACACATTCGCGTACTTTAACTAGGTGGAAAAGAACAGTACTTACAGTTTGACAACATTCTCAACAACAGCCGCCATCTTGGTTTGCTTTGACGTGGATAGTTTGCGCCTGCGCGGGAGGGGGGTCCAATAGCCAGCTATGGGTTTTAGGCACTATGCAATTTCAGGCAACATGATTAAATCATGTCTTGTGTAATGTAATTTAGACTTCAGTGTTACTATTATAACTTATTAATGTACTACTTCTAGTGATATACTAAAATGTCCAGCAGATGGAGATGTAACCAAGTGGAAGGAAAGGATCATTCTGGCCAAAGATTTCAGGTAGCTCTTCTGACATGTAAACCGTCAAACTCACTGAATGCTACCCAATTTCAGACCTGTCAGTGCCCCACAATTGCATCTTTCATGTTAAAACCTTTCCTCTATTCATGACAACCTCATCCCGCTATACCACCCCAGCGGAGGTCCAAACTCAGGCCAGGGAGAAAGAGGCTGGCATGGGCACTCGGCAGGCCTTTCCATCATCCTTATCCCCTCAACACATCTGTGTCTACCATGCTTCTAGACCTAGACACACAGCTGTTGTTCCTAGGCAATGAGGGACACGGTGAAAAACAACACTTGTTTGATTGCGAAACTTACCAGCGGTCTCCTTCGAATGCCACTGGTGTTTTTGTTTTGCAGTTACATCATTTATCCAGGCCAGTGGGGACACATTCCACTTATACTGTAGCGTGAGGTTTTGAGTATTATTAACTTAGAGAGGAATAGATTGTGCGGTTCAAGAATCGACACAAGTATATTCTGGAGGTCACCTTGGAAATCTCCAGGCATGTCTTTGCTGGTGCACCAATCGCTGTGTTTTTCGCTTTCTCTGTAGAGAAACAAAAGCGCTTGTGTAGAAGATCTGGATCGGTGCATATAGGGACATACAGGCATTCCCAGAATGGCACACAAGCATCAAACCCAACTCCTCTCATGGTTTTAATTTGCAAAACTATTACAGTATAACGAAGGTCAAATAACATGTGACCTGCACTAGAATATTATTTTGTATTTAAAAAAAAAATGTAACCTTTATTTAACAGGCAAGTCAGTTAAGAACAAATTCTTATTTACAATGACGGCCTACACCGGCCAAACCTGGACAACGCTGGGGCAACTGTGCACCGCCCTATGGAACTCCCAATCACGGCCGGTTGTGACACTGGAATCCAACCAGGCTGTCTGTAGTGATGTCTCAAGCACTGACATGCAGTGCCTTAGACCGCTGCGCCACTCGGGAGCCCAATATATTTCCATCGCTGAAGTTCCTTGAAGACTCAAGCTCAAAAAGGGGCAGAAAAAAAAATCAAGATGAAAACAAATTTACAACAAGCTTTTTGAAAACACAGTTGAAACAGTGTTGTTTTTAACTTGTTTGCTGCAACTATTTGCTCTGATAAGAAATACACCATGAGAGAAAAGGTTACAAATAAATATCTTTGGTCTCTCCCTCTCCTCATCTGCACCGGCGGTTTCACCCCCGTCTCCTCGGAGAGCCTCCCCCTGCAGGGCCCGTCTCAGTGGTGTTCCCAGAGCTATTAAGCTGGATGGGCCATGGCAAACAGAAAAGACAAAACATGGACATCGTTTTTCTTCTAACCATAATATTGCATTTATTCAATTACAGCTTGTAAATCAATTTTGTGACGTCAGTAAATAATTTGTCCCAGTACGTAAAATACGCCAATTGATAGCAGCATGATAAGTCATCATCAAACACATAATTATTGTGCAAAAATGGAAGATCAGCAAAGGTTATGATGTAAGAGACATCTACAAAACTTTGATAAGTTTGGTGCCTATAGTTCCCTGCGTGTAGCCTCATATCTGGTGATTCCGATATGTGTTTGGTTCTGTATGCTGCAATCCCTTTCTAAAACAGCCAACAGCTACTTGGAGGTCAGGACAAGTAGATAGATACAATGTGAAACATGCCAAAATAACTTGAGTTCAATTATCGTAGGAGGCATAGCATATTTCACAGCTAAAAAAAAATAAAAAAGGAAGACCAAAGTATGTTCACATAGTCGTATACTGTACACAACGACTTTAACTAGATTGTAAAAGCCAGTGAAGGTTATTAGTGTCAACATTAGTCCATCAGTCTTTCACGATGCAGAGGAGGCTGGTGTACTGTACTGAGGAGTTGGCTGCATATCTGTCAGCAGAGCTCCAGGGTAAACAGACACAGTCTTACGTAACACCGTCCTGGCCTGGCCACAGTCAGCAGGACAGCTCCAGTATCTGGACCAGGCTCGGGCTACGGACAGACTGTGCTGCAGTACATCTTATCACATCCTCTCTCCCTCTCTCTCTGAATTGAAGCGTATGTCTACTAATGCAGTCCTCTTCCCAAAATGTCAGCTATGGAGTCTTTTCCAGCTGATTTAGAAATCACATAAACCATGCACAGGGTGGATTTTATGGAAGAGAACATTATATGTTGATAGATATGGCCTGATGAGTTGAGATCCAAAAGTAAACATAGAAATTAGAGCAGTTTAAAAGCTGTAATTCATGGAACAATGCTGGAACTATGCTGTTACAATGCTTGCCAACAGGTTTAGTTGTAAATGTTAACATTTTATTGTGCAGGAAAAGGTTTATAGTGCTTTAGTGAGTTTGTCAAAGTATCAAGAAATGTAATCTGAGACTATAATGATAATGTTAAAGCGTTAGGCTCAAATGTAGTCTGTTTTCCTACAACATGGTATATCTTGGTATGTGTTAATGGGGAATCCAACGTTTTGTGCCATTGGTCCATCCTCAAGATAAACCTAACCATCATTGTCCATCCTCAAGATAAACCTAACCATCATTGGTCCACCGTTATCAAAGAACCAATGTATGTTCTATATTATATTATCTATCATCCAGAATATTTTCTACAATGTTAAAGTGAATCCTTGCACCCCTGTGAAGAATCAATAACCCGTTATCATTTTCTAGTTGATTGCTACATTGAAAAAAATATATACAGTACCAATCAAAAGTTGACACACCTACTCATTCAAGGGTTTTCCTTTTATTTTTTACTATTATCTACAATGTAGAATAATAGTGAAGAATTCAAAACTATGAAATAACACATATGTAGTAGGCAAAAAAAAAAGTGTTAAAACAAATCAAAATATATTTTATATGAGATTCTTCAAAGTAGCCGCCCTCTGCCTTGATGACAGCTTTGCACACACTTGGCATTCTCTCAACCAGCTTCATCTGGAGGGCTTTTCCAACAGTCTTGAAGGAGTTCCCACATTTACGGAGCACTTGTTGGTTGCTTTTTCTTCACTCTGTGGTCCAACTCATCCCAAACCATCTTAATTGGGTTGAGGTCGGGTGATTATGGAAGCCAGGTCATCTGATGCAGAACTCCATCGCTCTCCTTGGTCAAATAGTCCTTACACAGCCTGGAAGTGTGTTGGGTCATTGTCCTGTTGAAAAACAAATGATAGCCTCACTAAGCGCAAACCAGATGGTATGGCATATTGCTGCAGAATGCTGTGGTAGCCATGCCGGTTAAGTGTGCCTAAATAAATCACAAACAGTGTCACCAGCAAAGCACCTCCACACCTCCTCCATGCTTCACGGTGGGAACCACACATGCGGAGATCAGCCGTTCACCTACTCTGCGTCTCACAAAGACACGGCGGTTGGAACCAAAAATCTCACATTTAGACTCAGACCAAAGGACATAGCAAAGGACCAGTTCCACCGGTCAAATGTTCATTGCTCGTGTTTCTTGACCCAAGCAAGTCTCTTCTTATTATTGGTGTCCTTCAGTAGTGGTTTCTTTGCAGCATTTCGAACATGAAGGCCTGATTCTTACAGTCTCCTCTGAACAGTTGATGTTGAGATATGTCTGTTACTTGAATTTTATTTGGGCTGCAATCTGTGGCGGTCCTCATGAGAGCCAGTTTCACCATGGCGCTTGATGGTTTTTGCAACTGCACTTGAAGAAACTTTCTAAATTCTTTTAATCTTCCAGATTGACTGACCTTCCTGTCTTAAAGTAATGATGGACTGTCGTTTCTCTTTGATTATTTGAGCTGTTCTTGCCATAATATAGACTTGGTCTTTTACCAAATATGGCTATCTTCTGTAAACGACCCCTACCGTGTCACAACACAACTGATTGGCTCAAACTTATTAAGGAAAGAAATTCCACAAATGAACTTAGCAAGGCACACCTGTTAATTGAAATGCATTCCAGGTGACTACCTCATGAAGCTGGTAGAGAGAATGCCAAGAGTGTGCAAAGCAGTCAACAAGGCAAAGGGTGGCTACTTTGAAGAAGCTCAAATATATTTTGGGGTTACTACATGATTATTTCATAGTTTTGATGTCTTCACTATTATTCTACCATGTATAAAATAGTCAAAATAAAGAAAAACCCTTGAATGAGTAGGTGTGTCCAAACTTTTGATTGGTACTGTATACCCCATGAAGCAAACGGTGATCTGGCAACTCTATCCTGTACTGTATTAGTTTGTAATTTCCACAAATTGCAGATTTAAAATGTATCAACCCCTACAAGAATGTCCATTAATGATGATCCACATAATAATTCCCATTTCCTGTTGCTGCAGTATTATTTTCCTACTGTAGCAAACTGGCTCAAATTAAAACCCTCTCCCTGTATCTTGTAACAAGAATTCCAAATAACATTGGTAAAAGTCTGATTCAGAACTTCACTGTGTTGGTACAGAGATAGTTTGAGCAACACAAGGACTTGGAGGGCTACAGCGGTGAGATAATCTCCAAACGTGTCCAACATCTCAATTATCAGAGCATGAGGGCCAGTTTAAGCAGCTCTCTGTAGATCTGCTGAAACGTCAAAAGATATAGAACTGAGCTCTCCAAAACTCATCGTCTCTCCTGATGCAAAGTTACAGCATTCACATTCTTGCATTAAAAATAACAAAAGCTGGATGATGACACATCTGACTCAGGGATGTGACCTCCACCACCACTCTGGATCTTTGTCCTTGCAGACATTTAAAAACAAATATATGTAACCTTTATTTAAACTAGGCAAGTATGTTAAGAATAAATTCTTATTTACAATGACGGCCTACCCCCGGCCCAACCCGGACGACGCTGGGCCAATTGTGCGCCGCCCTATGGGACTCCCAATCACGGCCGGTTGTGATACAGCCTGGAATCGAACCAGGGTCTGTAGTGATGCCTCTTGCACTGAGATGCAGTGCCTCAGACTGCTGCGCCACTCAGCAGACACCCTCCCTGTTGTACAGTTCATCTTTCCATAAGCGTGTCTTTGATAATGTATATCCAACCATGAATAGAATGTCAGTTCCAGAACAGCTTTGTAAGCTGGATAAATCTGTGTGACACAGACACCAAACTGTGATCTCAGGAGCACGGACAGTAGTCCACAGCTCAGGTGCAGTAAAAAAAAAAAATCAAACTGTGACCTTCAGGTTTTACAATACCATTTCACTCCCACTGACAAATATGATCCCAGTCAGATACATGCTGACCTCAGTTCCTGACCAGCAGTATATTCTTTCACCGGTTTCTTCATATCCTCTTTGGAGGAAGGGTAAGAGGAGATTTAACAGTGTCAGCTTTTGGCTCATGGTCACTTCATTTCGTACTTACTATATTAAGTAATTTGCATGGAAAAGTGTAGAAAGATATTCAATACCAATTAAAACACTAACAGCAACTGAAGTTAAGTTCCAGGGGGAAAAAAAGCACTTCATATGAGCGTACTACTGTACAAATCCAGCCTTGTAATCCAGCAAGGCTTGGTTGAGGTCAGAACCCCCTCTTATACGCTAAGGAGGTCAGTAAGAGTACAGAGGGCCGAGGGCTTCTCATGGTCAGGTGTAGAGCTCCTGCCGCCCTCCCTGCAGACAGGTTCCGTTGAGGCCACTGAGGCGCTGGCTATCCATAATCTGCAGCACGTCGTCCAGGATGGAGGGGCCCAGGTCCAGGTGCAGGGAGAGCAGGGAGCCTGCATGGGACAGGTAGGGGCGCTCCTGGTCCCCATCATCCAGATAAGGGTCCTGGACACACACATCTTCGCCTGATGACAACCTGGGGGAGGGCGGGCAGAACTGGGACGTCTTGCTGGGAGCCTGTGCTGAGGGAGAAGACGAGTCCAGGCCTGGGTGATGGGGCATCAGGATCTCGTCATCCAGGTGCAGTCGGGGAGGCTTGGGTGGAGGGGGCGCGTTCTGAGGCGGATGGGGGCGGGCCGAGGAGGGTGCAGAGGTGACTGGTAGGGTGATGGCCTGCACCCCTTCGATAACGGGCAGCGAGAGGGCGTTCTTCAGCAGGGGGGAGCGCTCTGAGGAGGGTGTGTGTCCGCTGTCGCTGGCAGTACGGCTGAACTGGAAGGGCTCTGCGTACATGGAGGAGCGCTGAGACAGGTTGTGGCCCTGCTGCCCAGGGAGAAGGTGGAACTTCCCCTGCAGGAAGGACAGGTCCCCAAACAGGTCGTCGTCCCCCCCGCCGCTCCCGATATGGATGGTGTGGCGGAAGTCCCCCAGCGGAGGACTGATCATGTCAGAGGAAAGGATGTCCCGCAGCTTCTCCTTCTTCCCCTTCCTGCTCCGCCGCTTCAGATAGATGGGCGCCTTGGTGGACATGTCGGGAGCCCTCCCTGGGCAGCAGAGTCTCAGCTCTTGCAACAATGTGAGGGGAGGTGGTGGGGAGAGGAGGCCGGGCAGAGCTCCTCTCTGAATCAGACACAGGGAGAAGGAATCAAGCTGGCTGGCTGAGCTAAACCATTAACAGGTCAAATCAGGTCTGGTGAGCAGGGAGGACTGCTACTTCTGCAGTCAGCTTTAAAATGATGAATAGTACCAAACAAAGCCTAGATCACTCTCTTGGAACAGAGCTTCAGTGAGCAGGATGTAGGGTTGACACTTTGGCTGCGGAGGAGGTTTCTTGGTGAGGTAAAAGGATTATGTCCACAGTTTTAATCAACTGCAGAAAGAAGCAGAAGAAAGCCATTAGAACAGAAAACTATTACAAAACCTGTTATAAAATGCATGCTTTATAAACATGCAGGAATAATCCTCCGCCATGAGAGAACTTAATTTCATATGTTCTGAAACATAATCTATAGGGATTATGAACACTCAGGCGTTGATACAGGAGGGGAAAACCTCTAGCATGAAACAACCGTGACCATGTAAAAACCCAGGGACCCCTTAAGCCTAATTTGACTAGCATCTCGGAAACCGTTATTTACGCTGACCCAACACAAGGAGTTGAATAAGTTGAGATAAGATAAACCCATAGTTCGGTCGTATCATTTGAGGGCAGGACAGAAAATAATGACTCTGTCTATTGTTGTTGGCAACGCAGCGTGGGAATAAAGGCTTTTCTAGTTTTGAGGAATCCTGGAATGAATGAATCCTGATCCACTGCGGAGGAGTGGTAGGGAGATGTGCGAGGGTGTGAATAAGGGAGGACATTTTTAGTAGCATGTCTAGAGGACGAGAGAGAGGTTAACCTGGTTTAAACCTATTTAGGGAGCTTTAGTGAAGCAGCTGTGTGTGTCAAGCTGGTGTCTGATGGAGGCAGATTAAAGTGCTGCTTCTCAGTGAGGGCTTTGGCCCCGAGGGCACAGGAGATAGACAGGGCCAAGGCCAAGCAGAGCAGGAGAATGAGAGAGAGGGCATGACTTGCATGCCGCTGACATTAACTCAAGCTTCGTAGGTTCTAGTTATGAGACAGCTATACAGTAGCACCACTGCGTGCACAGGAGGAGCCTGAGCGTCAGTCACTCAGAGGATTTCCTTTAACGTTTGGTGTCAGCGACTGTGCATAGATCACTCTGCAACAAAAACAAAACCACGCCTCCCTTCTGCCAGCGTACGGAACACAATAGCTGACCTCAACGTGCATACAAAGTATACAATGGTAGAGTGATACCGAATTGAAGCCACAAAAGGCACCAGCGGGAACAATATAATGTCACATGACGTCAGGGTTGCAGAGCGAGAGGAGCTGGTCCAACCAACTTGATCGGGGCTCTGCTGAGCCTGAACAGAGTGCATTCTGGGTGGTGACAGATGCCTCTCACAATAGCACACACAGAGAGAGAGAGAGGAGAAGAGAGAAGAGAGAAGAGAGAAGAGAGAGAGAGAGAGAGAGAGAGAGAGAGAGAGAAGAGGAAAGGAAGGCGAGAGGAGGGGAGAGAGAAAGAAAGAGGGGGTAGCAGTGCCAACTGAATGACTGGTCTGTGAAGATAATGACTGACCGAGAGAAAGAGAGAGCAGCGCCTCATCTCCTAGCTGTGCTCTGCTCCATTTGGCCATAGTGAGGAAGCCACTCTCAGGGGCACCATTGTGGACCCAGACTGTGTACGTGAATACTATACTAAAGCACACGATCAATCTATTTAATTAAAATGAGAAGGGTAAACAAAGCATCAGGACGATTAGAATGCAATAATGTAGTAGGATACTATCTAATCACTTAAAAGGTTTGGACAAAACATTGTAATGAGATTCTAGCCTGGTCTTAGATCCTCTGTTGTGTTCGTATGGAACAGCTATACATATGCCTACCAGACTAATGAAATGCCTTTGCCTCCATAAAATCTATTTGTCAGAGTTAACAGATCACCATTATCGGAGGTCAATAGTATTTAACCCTGGTCATAGTAGGTTATAATGACTTACACATACTGCATTTAAACTTAATGTACATTTAACATGCTCAAAAACACATTTGCTCTTCCCCTTTCATATAGGCCTATTCACTCAAACAAACAGCACATTCACAGAGAGAGCGCTCTTGCACATTGTAAGCAGTTTCCAAGGCCGGTCTTTCACCGAACTGGAGTGTTAAACATATTTTAAAGAATGCTTTGCCTACATAACAAAGGGGCCAAGATCTTGGTAGACCCCTGAGTTTAAAGATACTGGTCACATGATATTAATAAGGTCATTTTGCTCCGGTTCTGCTGAACTGCAACCGTCTGGAGGGCAGGCTGGCCATTATAAACCCCAATCACAGATACAGCAACAAACACAGCTAAGGTCAAGGCTAAGGGACAGCTTCCCTGAGCCATTACTTCACACACAATGGCCATCTGAGTTGTGCGAGACGCCACTTATCAAGTTGATAGGAGCCAAGGTTGTGGAGACAATCTTGTGACATGTCTTGGTTGTCTCCAAAAAAAGCAGCCAGAGGTGCGTTTTGTGTGTGTGTGTGTGTGTGTGGGGGGGCATTGTAAAAGTGTGTGTCAGAAGCTGGGTCATTGTACAACATGGGTGTCAAACTCATTCTACAGAGGGCCTAGTGACTGCCTGTTTCTCTTTTCAATTAAGACCTAGACAACCAGGTGAGGGGAGTTCCTTACTAATTAGTGACCTTAATTCAATCAAGTACAAGGCAGGAGCGAAAGCCCACAGACTCTCGATGCTCCGTGGAATGAGTTTGACACACGTTATACAATATGTTGACACACAAATCTTTGTTTTCTGCCATTTTATCATGCATTATATTTTCCTCAAATTCAGTTCCAGTTGAGAAACGGAATAGTCACTTTTACTTTCAAACAGGTTAAAAAATAAACAGGAAAAATAAAACGCAGGAATTTTAAGGGTCTGTTTTGACAAGCCCCTTTCATATTGTCCAAAAGTGTAGCTTCTTGAGTCTCAACTTGTTTCCTCAACACACAAGGTGTGAGCTTAATCCATAAAATTACCAGGCTTCACAGTTTTTTTTAAACTGCCACAGATGAGATTGCACAACACTTGGTGAAGCCCTTGAAAGGCTTGTTCATTTGTTAGATAATGCATGGAACATACTGTCACAACGTTTTTGGCCCAAGCTGCCATTGCGAGTTCACACAAAGAGCACTGTCAGAGGTCTAAGAAGGACATTGTTCACCCAGCACATACTGTTAACTGCAACCAAGCGCTTTTTGGAACAATGCTCACAGTGTCACCATTCAAACTGTTATGTCACAGGAGGCCAGTGAAAGACAACAGGCCTCAACAGCTGAAGGGATAACTTCATTCTGCATTTAAAATCATTTTACTGCTGCAGGGCAGGAGAATTGTGGCTTGAAAGAAGTCAGGTGTTATGTCTTGATCACACCAAAAGCATCATCTGGATGTGTGCAACAAAAGTTCCACATTCACCTTCTGCTACCTTTTCTGTCAAGCCGTCTACACATACAATTTGATGCAGACGTTCGATGTATGCACCACACAGAACGCACTGCAACGCAATGCTGCAAGGCAAACGCAGCGTTCCATTGGGAACGAATGCACTTCTGGTGTACCAAAACGCATCTCACTGTCGGTGTGATGGAGGCGTTAGTGAAAAACATCTGCTTTCACGAGCCTTTCAAGGAAAGTGGAGCTGAAGGATTTTTGGATCGTAACATTTTTAGATTCCTTTCTCATGATACAAACAGAACCCTGCCGACAATTATTTTTAAAATCCTCACCTATTAAGGAGAAATTAGGGAATACTCCCCTAGCCCTCGAAAGTTGTGTGAAAGTGTGAGGTTTGGTAAACAATAGAGAAACAGAATTTGCATAAACATATACAACTAATTGATTTGAGGATCGTAGCACAATACCCAATATCCACCTCTGTCCCAGGAAGAGAGAGCAAAGGGAACAGGATCGAGATTCTCAATGTTTCATCTGCCCAACACATTAATAATGTCCTATATTGTTAGAAATGTCCACTAATCTAGCTAGAATAGAGATATGTTGCAGTATGACAAAACACACTCCCAAAAGGGATGACTAATGGGCTAACAGAAGTGTGGAATCCTCATAATAAGATACGAGTCCCATTTGGTCAGATTCAACATTGTCAGTAAGACTGAAAGTAGGCCACTTAAGTTTCTTAGAAAGTAGGCCACTTAGAAATTTAAATTCACGTTTGAGTCAGGAAAGTTTACTCTCATGACCTCAACAAACCAATGTTGCATAAAATTACATTTAAAAAGGTACTTTACCGGTTGTCCATGCAGTTGGTCCTCTTGGCGGTAGGAATATGAGACAATATATCCACAGGAAAGTATAATTACATACAATTTTAAAAGCACTCTTAGTGCATTTAGATTTCTATCACCTGAGGCAGAACCAAGTAAACATGTACACGAGTTAGGCAAGTATGCGTGCATGTATTTTTCATCTTGTGCGCATGGTATTGGTGATACAAATCGGCATGTACTACCAGTGCTTTGAAAAGTTGATGTAGCCTAGTTATACTTACCTGTTGATATATTGTATCACATTCCTACCGCCAAAAAGGGCAAACCGCATTGACAACCGGTAAAATATATTGAAATATAATTGTATTCAACGTTATGGCATGTAGAGGAAACTTATCTGATTCAAACGCTCATTTTTGCCCGACATAGAATCTATACAATTCAACGTCTGGTTTCCAGGCAAGATGACATAACCGTCGCCCGACAGTCTTTCCGCAGTACCCCTCCTATTCACCTTCTTCTATGATAGCCTAAGTTATCTTTTATATAATTTATACTGGATACATGTCGGTTTATCATAGGCGCTGTGCGCAACATTCAAGAAGGTAGAATAGATCCAAAGACCCGCTTACCTCACAGTTTCCCGATATCCGTTATGACAGCCCTGACTTTCACCAAAAATATCTCTCATCTGCCCAGAGCAGTGGTCGGCTATTCAAGGTTGCGTAAAAAGCCGAAAAAGTCCCACCGCTTGGCGATGCGTAGGTGCTTGCATCACAAAACGTAAGCACTTCACATCGCCTGTTCCATAGGCTGCTACAGCGACTATGTGCAGATATGGTAGAATCCGAGAGATGCCTACACCCCTTTTCGTTCTCATACCGGAAACTCCGGCACTGGATTTCGCGTCTTACAATTTTGAGGTATAGCTAGCCCAAAGGCGGGCAGATGGCGATATCGATCTGGTATTGATGGTTTCATCTTACCGTCAAAACACATTGTATGCAGCAAGCAATACACTCCTAACCCCTGTGGACCGGTTCGTACATAAACAACTCTCCATTCAGGCTGCAAGGCCTCGATTTCCTCATTAACTAAATTTAACAGCCAGAAGGAGGAAAAAAGCAGAAAAAACTGAAAAAGTGTACTTTCTGTATGAAACACAATTTCCCACCACCAATAACAGCTCATTCTACTAACTGGTGTTGTGCCATGCATGCAGCCAAGGGTAAACAAGACTGCTGCAACCTGATTGACTGAAGGCTATACCCAACATCTGGGTCTAGAATTACTAGGCATTAGCTACTTTAGCATGGTGGTTTAAAATGGTGTTTCATTAAAAAAAGTAGGCATATTTCCCCCGTTTTTCTCTGCCTTCTAACCATTAAATCTAGGTAAGGATTAAATGGACGCCTATGCAGCCTGAATGGAGAATGTTTTAGGTATGAACCGGTCCACGGGTTTAACGAGTGTATTGCCAGCTGCATACAATGCGTTTGGACGGTAAAATGGAAAAGACTGAATATCGCTATCTGCTGGCCTTTGGGTTAAGGGATGGCGCAGGGCCCACCATGTGCATATCACTTTACCAAACGGCCGATGATTAGAAAAGCGAAAACTCTCAGAGAACAATCCCCGAAAGAGCTGTACTCCAGACAGGGTTTAAACTTTGTTGGATTATATGGCTACTTTGTTGCTGCAAATTCAAACAAACACATATGCGCTTCCGACACTGTCCACATGTACAAGCACAGCAGTGCATACTGACTAGCGGTTACACATATTTGTCCCCAGGGCCGTTTCTAGCTTTTTTGGGACCAGTCCCTAAGAGAGATTTGGTTGGGGGGCCCCCTCACCTCGTGGGCAAAACATTTGAGTGGCACCCCTCTTGACTGTAGAGAGAAAAATGTGCAACTTTAAAGTTAGTGATTGATGCTAGAGGTTTTGTATAATTTCAGCCATTAGTTCTGAAAGTAGTGCTCCAGAGCCAAACAGGTCCCTTAAAATTGTGCGCAATTGTGTTGGCAATACTTTATGAATTTGTAAGTGCTTAAGATCACGGACTGCATCTTTAATGTCCTGCAATTCTACATACTTGCCATGGGCCGTACAGAAAATGTTGAGTTTTAAAGCAATTTTTCTGGAATTCTACCAATTTTTCCATAGGTCAGAGAGATTTTTGCAGTTTTAAAACTAATTTCCTGCAATTGTACACATTTTGCCATAACTTATGCCATGTTAATATGATATCTGAGTGGGAGTGAATAACACAATCAACCGGCACTCTCTAGAGATCAGGGTCCCTGGGCACATGCCTTGTGTGCCCGGTTAGTAACGGGGTCATGAATACTACAAGGTTTACATTGCTAGGTAAGTTAGTCTAGCCACCTATCTATAAAATGTTAACTCACATGGGCTAATCGAGTGACTGTCAGTGACTGACATAAGAGGATAACTGCTGATGGACTACCACATTTCAAAATTGTGTATTCTACTACCCTCACTAACAGTAAGCTGAGACCCCGTCTGACTTAAATAAATAGGGGGTTGGGGGCCCCCTAGCCGCCGCAGGGCCCTTAGCAGCTGCTTATGTCGCTTATACCTAGAAACGGCACTGCCTGTGCCAATCACATATGAAACCATAAAAGACTGCCATGCAACCCCCACGAAAGGCATCAGTCTATACTGTGTCATTCTAAAATCTGATGTGGTCAGCAGCTAAGATGTTCCTAGAAAAGCCCGGCCTCGAGCCATCCCGTTCTGAGCCAATAACAGTCTAATAGCCAACATTTCATAATAATTTGGTTGTGTTTATGAAGGTCATGGGTAACATTAGAAAACACTTTTTTTAGTATTATCTTACTAGTCTTGTGCGTAGGAGACAGGGGTATATAGTGCTGTGTGCTCATCACTTGTGGGGCACATGGAACAGCAGTTATTCTTGTAGAAAGTTATATTTTGAAATCATCTCTTGAATTTTGAGAGTTAGGTCTGTTTGGCAAAAGGGAAGTGTTTTGGAAACCTCAGAATCTGCTGATACTATATACAAATCTAAATGTCTTACCTGCATCTGACTGTAGGAAGATTTGAAAAAGTAACTTTTTGGTGATCTGTTTCCCCATCCTCTGTGTCAATTCCAAGCTGCGCTGGCCCATCTCTTCATACAGTTGAAGCCGAAAGTTTACAAACATCTTAGCCAAATATATTTAAACTCAGTTTTTCACAATTCCTGACATTTAATCCTAGTAAAATTACCGGTTTTAGGTCAGTTAGGATCACCACTTTATTTTAAGAATGTGAAATGTCAGAATAATAGTAGAGATAATTATTTATTTATTCACATTCCCAGTGGGGTCAGAAGTTTACATGCACTCAATTAGTATTTGGTAGCATTGCCTTTAAATGGTTTAACTTGAGTCAAACGTTTCGGGTAGCCTTCCACAAGCTTCCGACAATAAGTTGGGTGAATTTCAGCCCATTGCTCCTGACAGAGCTGGTGTAACTGAGTCAGGTTTGTAATGGCCTCCTTGCTCGTGTAACAGGTTAAAGGAAATATTCATAGCCTGTTATACGTTAAAAAGTATTAGTAAGTTCATAGTATGTGAGGATCTTAAAACATCTAAGGTTAAGAAGATGCATTCAGTATTAGTTGATAGAGATTGATAACATTCATATAATTGTGTTAAAGTTAAAATCTGTCAAAGGGTACGAATTGTGAGAGTAATGTGTAAACGTTATATTGATTACTTTATTTTGTGGTGCCTAAAAGTGTTCATCTGTCATCTACGAAATGCTCTTAATCTATGAGCCGGAGATCGATTGCTCTGGTCTCCACCCATATTCCTGGGGAAAATCGCGGTCTTTTCTCATTGAACAAAACGTTGACCGTATCACTCTCGTGATTATTTCTCCCCTGTTTTCAGGGGCGTAACATTTTTGGAGGCTCTGCTGAGATAGCTGCTCAGATGTCCAGTTTCCACACTCTGGTCGCTGAATTCCGAGCCAGCTAAATTTCCACATAACAACTCAGGCAGGCTGCAGTGAGGAAAGTGTTGCTGTTCGAGGGAAGTTGGAAGTTAGTGGTTAAGTACGTGTCAACTGAGGCCATTGATCGACCATCAGAGACAGTAAGGACCATCTAATTCAGAGTCAATTCCTGCACAGTAAAAGTTCCTCCTGTTCTGTCAACATGACAAGCGCCTTGGAAGAACTACAGGAAGAGGTAGTAGGAGAATTGCACACCCTGACTAAAGACAAATTACTAGAGATATGTGATTTCCTTGAAATATCAGGCGAACAGAGAAGAGATGTTAAAGACAAATCCCGCATAGCATTAATGACTCGCATTATGATGTTCCTTGAAAGAGAGGAAGTCGCAGAGTTAGAAGATGGCGGCATGTCAGAATTGTTGCTACTTAGAGACGAAATGACAGAGATGATCAGTGGCATAGATAACAAAACAGGGCAAATTGACCATGATATTGAACCAGCCGGAACACATCACAGAATAGAGGAATTGAGAACTGTAACTCCACAACAAGGGGTGGGAACTGAGCAGATTATTGCAGCCAAAGCCAGTGATTCTCTGCGTCAGCCCCAACAACATGCCAATCTTCAGGGGAGCGTGCCGCTCTCACCCAATGCACAGCCCAGCTCATACTGGCGCAAAGAGTTTAAAATTTCTGGTCAGAGAGGTGAACCGGGCCAGAAAGAAAAACTGATTTTTTCCAGCCTTGCCCATCAGATTGAAAATGGACTTAACAGAGGCTATCCTGAGGTAGAAATAGTAGACGCAGTAGTCAGGGCTATTTCTCCAGGCTCACAGCTACGCAGCTACTTGGAAGGTAAACCCCAGCTAACTCTTCCCACACTTAGATGTATCCTGCGTTCCCACTTCCAAGAGAAGAGTGCAACAGAGCTTTACAAACAGGAGACCCCTCAAAGCTTCCTGATGCGCGTTTTAGATTTGAGGCAAAAAGTACTGTTTGCATCCCAGGAGTCAGAATCAGGGCTTAAGTAAGACCCTGCTCTAGTCCAGAGCATGTGTTTTCACACAGTCCTTACGGGTCTCCAGAGTGACAGTATGAGGATAGACATGCAGCCTCTCCTGCTAGAGAGCAAAACATCAGATGAGGTTTTGCTAGAGAATCTTAACATTGCTTGTGCTAATGAGATAGAAAGACGAAACAAAAAGCGGTTTAATGCCCCACAGCCTGCTACAACTGTAAGTGTAGTCCAGTTAGAAGATACGCCATCTGCAAAGTGTCCTGTGAAGGAAGCCAAAGCTAAGATACCCGCAGGACTGTTAACAGAGTTAGCTGAACTTAAGACAGGTGTAGCTTCTCTAAAAGGTCCCAGTGCAGAGATTGCTCAGATTAAGGAGACATTACAGCAGCCTATGTTTCAGTCACCGCCTTGTGCCTATGCCCCACCCCCAGTTAGGAGGCCAGATAGGGACCCCCAGCCACCTGTTTCCCAGCAGCAGTATTACAGCAGCTACAGTCGGTCCCAAGCACCTGACCCTGCAGAGCATCAATATGCACCTAACTGGTATACCAACCGCTCTGCTCAAGCTCCAAGGAGGTGTTTTGTCTGCCAGCAGGCCAGAACAGATGCACACACTGCTTCCGATGTGGGAGTGGAGAACATTTTCAAGCTGGATGTAAAATCCGGGGAGCCAGACCATCAAGGGAGGCCCCTTTAAACGGAAACGGGTTACCGCTGAGGGACGAGTGTTAACCGTAGCTACCAAAAAGTCCCAGAAATGTGCAAATTGTGCCAGAGAAGATTCATTTGAGAACCTGAAACAATGTTCATCATGTAAAGAGACACTGTACTGTTCCAAAGTATGTCAAAACCAACATTGGACTAAACATAAGGAAAAATGAACTCACCTGAAAATTGACTCTAATAGTGAAAGGTTTTCCAGCACAGAGGAAAATGCCCACTCCTTACCATCCCTAGCTCAAGGTTGCCACCCCCGTAAGGTCACCTCGCTAGTCGGCAGACAGTGCCTTATTGAGTGTCACCTGAATCGCCACCACCTCAAAGCTCTATGGGACACAGGCTCTCAGGTATCGGTCATTGATGAACGATGGAAAGAGGAATCTCTCCCAAATGCAAGGCTGAGAGATGTTTCAGAAATCCTGGACTCACCTGATGATCTAAGGTTGACTGCAGCAAATGGGACTGAAATGCCGTACCTGGGATGGATTGAAACAACTTTTCGGCTAGCCTCTGAAACTGACCAAACAAAGGAACTGATCATCCCGGTGCTGGTAATGAAAGGCTGTCACCTATCACATCCCATCATAGGTTTCAATGTTATCGAGCACATCCTGACAATGACCGAAAAGACTAAACGATACAGTACAGTAAAAACAGCTTTCCCAAGCCTCAAAAGAAACAAGGTGAGAGCTTTTATACAGGCTGTTAGCGCAGAACAGACAGATGAATACGCAGTGAAAACCAAGAAAGAGAAGGTTGCTGTACCAAAACACAGTAGCATTCAGATTGAGTGCCGTGTAGCTTCCCAGCCTTTCAAAGATGACATGACAATGCTTTTCCAGCCAGACCTGAACCCGCAGTGGCCAGACGACCTTGAGTTCTTTGACACACTAGTCAGAGTCAGGATTGGTGTTTTTCCAGTTATCCTGCTTGATGTCTCTAACCCCACTGACCACGACATTGCCCTGCTAGGACGCACAATAATCGGTACAGTACAAACCATTATGACTGTGTTACCTGCCCAAGTCTTTGAAAAAACTGTCACCCCAGCCACAGTGAATCACACCAGCGTTCGAACCCCATGTACTGCTACTGAACAGTGGGATCCACCAGTAGATTTAACTCACCTAACCGAAGAACAGAGAGAGGTTGTTAGGCAAATGCTTAGAGAAGAGTGTCACTCCTTCTCCAGATCAGACAATGACATTGGCTGCATTGAACGATTGAAAATGACTATTTCTCTAAAGGACTCTGAACCAGTAAAGCGCACATACATGTCAGTGCCCAGGCCACTGTATCAGGAGATGAAGGGTTACATTTATGACCTCATAGTCCAGGGCTGGGTTAGGAAGTCAAACTCTTCATATTCTTCACCTGTCGTGTGCGTTCGTAAGAAGGACGGGACCCTCCGGTTGTGTATAGATTACAGAGATCTGAACAGAAAGACACATCCCGACCGCCAGCCCATCCCTCGGGTCCAAGACATCATGGACAGTTTAGGTGGTAATTCCTGGTTCTCCCTCTTAGATCAGGGGAAAGCGTATCACCAGGGGTTCATCTCTGAAGAAAGCAGACCACTGACAGCATTTGTGACACCGTGGGGACTCTATGAGTGGATACGTATGCCATTCGGCCTCATGAACGCTCCTGCAGCTTTTCAGCGGTGTATGGAGGAGTGTTTGGAAGGGCTCCGGGATAACATCTGCATTCCTTATCTGGATGACACGCTAGTTTTCAGTAAAACATTCAACAGCCATGTGAATGATGTGCGAAAAGTTTTGCAGCATCTCAGAGAGTATGGCATTAAACTCAAACCAAGTAAGTGTGATCTCTTTAAACCCCAGGTCCGTTATTTGGGCAGAATAGTGTCTGCAGAGGGCAGCCAAGTTGACCCAGCCGATTTTGAAGCAGTAAGAGCATTGAAAGAAATCAGACCAGAGACTGTGGGCCAGCTCAGAAAAATGCTTGGTTTACTCACTTACTACAGACAGTACATCAAGGACTTTTCTAGGAGTGCCAGCTGCCTGTATGACCTCCTGAAAGCAGATTCAGAGAAATTACCTGACCACCCACAGAAAACAAAAACAAAGAAAGTAAGTCATGTGGTGCCCTCAAACAAGCCAATCCTGTGGACTGACCAGCATCAACAGGCACTTGAACAGCTGATTGAGTGTTTGCTTCACCCACCAGTTTTAGGTTTCCCTGATTTCACTCAGCCATTTGTTGTACACACTGATGCGTCACACCAAGGCTTGGGAGCAGTTCTTTACCAAAAGCAAGAGGGGAAGCTTAGGGTCATTGCTTATGGCTCTCGAACCTTAACAGCAGCTGAGAAGAACTATCACTACCACTCGAGCAAGCTAGAATTTCTAGCTCTAAAATGGGCAATCACTGATAAGTTCCATGACTATTTGTACTATGCTCCGACCTTCACTGTATACAGCGATAACAACCTGCTCTGCTACATTCTGTCTACTGCAAAACTGAACGCAACCACTTCCAGGTGGGTTGCAGACTTGGCTGATTTCCACTTTACAATAAAGTACAGGCCAGGCAGAGAGAACGGCGATGCAGATGCTTTGTCAAGGATGCCACTGGATGTAGAGTCACTGATGAGAGAATGTTCTGAGGAGCTTCCACCAGACACCATCGCCGCCACGATACAAGCAGTTGAGGTACAGAAAGAGGCTGTTGTACCTTGGTCATTTTCAGCTGCATCGATGTCAGTATCAGCTGAAGGTGAGACAACCACTGCAACAACCAGCTCGATCCCAAAAGATGGGATAAGAGAAGCACAAGAATCTGATCTGGTCATCCGTCCTGTGCTCAATTTCAAACTGTCTGGTTCCAAAGCGCCAGTTAAAGAGCAAAAGAAATTCAGTCCAAAGACAAAATGCCTATTCAGAGAATGGGACAAATTGACAATAGACAGTGATGGCATTCTGTACAGAATCACTACAGCCCACAAGCAGTTAGTTCTACCAGAGCAGTACAAAGGTAAAGTGATGGAAGAGTTGCACAATAACATGGGACACCAAGGTACTGACCGCACTGTATCACTAGTACGTGACCGCTTCTTCTGGCCTTTTATGCAATCTGACATCGAGCACTATGTGACTAAAACTTGTAGCTGTGTCAAGCAGTAAAAGCCAGCCCATGCAAAAAGAGCTCCTCTGACAAACATTGTGACAACACAGCCATTTGAACTGGTATGTATAGACTTCCTTCATCTCGACAGATGCAAAGGGGGATATGAGTACATCCTCGTGATTGTTGATCATTTTACACGTTACACTCAAGCCTACGCCACCACATCAAAGTCAGGTAAAACTGCTGCAAATCTCATCTTCAATGACTTTGCCCTGAAGTTTGGGTTCCCGTCCCGCATCCACCATGACCAAGGGGAGAATTTGAAAATCAGTTGTTCCATCAGTTAAAGAAACTCAGTGGCATGGCGGGGTCCAGGACAACACCCTATCACCCGATGGGAAACGGTCAAGCGGAACGCATGAACAGAACATTGTTGCAAATGTTAAAGACACTAACTGAGACACAAAAGTCAAATTGGAAGGAGTCTCTGAACAAACTGGTTTATGCCTATAACTGCACCCGTTGCGAAGTGACTGGCTATTCACCATTTTATCTTCTGTTTGGGAGATCACCCAGGCTTCCAGTTGATATGCTCTTTGGATTGTGCACAGAGGCAGGTTCCAGTAACCAGCGAGAATACGTGGAGAACTGGAAACGAGGGATGGAAGAAGCATACGCCATTGCAAATGAAAATGCTCAGAAAGCCGCTGAAAGAAGTAAGAAGTACTATGACACTAAAGTTAGGAGTTCAGTGCTACAGCCTGGTGAGTGAGTTCTGATTAAAAACCTGACACCAAGAGGAGGACCAGGAAAACTCCATAACTATTGGGAAGATACAATTCACACAGTGGTGAGACAAATGGGTTCAGACCTGCCGATTTATGAATTGAGAGCAGAAAAGGGTAGGGGACGCTCCAGGGTCCTGCACAGAAATCTGCTCATGTCCTGTGACCACTTACCTTTTGAGACACAACCAGAAATGACCAAAGTGGACAAAAGTCAGAAAACGAGGAGACACCAGCCTGCATCACAGACTCTAGATTCTGATGAAGACAGTGGGGATGAATATGACCTTCATCATGAGCTGCTACAGGTTCCCACATCTCCTACAGTACCTGAGGAGAGGAATGCTGAACCAGTGAGAGTGGGAACACAGGCCCCCAACAGTGAAACAGACAGTTGCAGTGCCAATCCCTGATATGCTACCAGCACAGCCTCTTGTTGAAAAGCGGCTGGAGGAGACAACAACAGTTAAAGACTTGCCTGCTGAAAATTTGCCTGATGATCATCCACCAAGTGCCTTTCCTTCATATACTGATTCTGCTGAACCTGAGGAACCAGCCTACCAGCTGCCACAAAGAGAGAGACACCCTCCAAGACGTATCACTTATGATCAGCTTGGTATCCCTTCCTGCTACAGTATACAGCCGCAGCCACAGTTGTTCCCTGTCTACTCTGCACCAGGACTGGTTCGATGGCTGCCATCACTACAGCAATGCTACTTTCAGCCACCTTACATGTATGGGCTTTAGCAAACATGAGGCTACAGAGTTGACATGTTTGACCATGGACTACTGTCTGATTTCACAGACTGTCAAAAGAGACAATTTGCAGACTATGCATATAGATCATTAAAATTGATGGACTGCTGATCAATAGTATGAGAAAATACTGCTTATGTTATATAGCTGGTCAACAGATATGGACTGTGAATATAACTTGTTAGTTATATTTGAACTGTGACCCTTGACCTCTGCTCAAGTCCTACCTTACAGAAGAGGATTTTCTAGGTCCAGTGCATACGGACTGTTGAAGAAGACAATGTTGGTAATGTTGGGACAACATTTATTTTGTCGGGGAGAGTGTAACAGGTTAAAGGAAATATTCATAGCCTGTTATACATTAAAAAGTATTAGTAAGTTCATAGTATGTGAGGATCTTAAAACATCTAAGGTTAAGAAGATGCATTCAGTATTAGTTGATAGAGATTGATAACATTCATATAATTGTGTTAAAGTTCAAATCTGTCAAAGGGTACGAATTGTGAGAGTAATGTGTAAACGTTATATTGATTACTTTATTTTGTGGTGCCTAAAAGTGTTCATCTGTCATCTACGAAATGCTCTTAATCTATGAGCCGGAGATCGATTGCTCTGGTCTCCACCCATATTCCTGGGGAAAATCGCGGTCTTTTCTCATTGAACAAAACGTTGAATTGAGAATACAACACCGTATCACTCTCGTGATTATTTCTCCCCTGTTTTCAGGGGCGTAACACTCGCACAAGTTAATTCAGTTCTGCCCACAGATATTCTATAGGATTGAGGTCAGGGCTTTGTGATGGCCACTTCAATACCTTGACTTTGTTGTCCTTCAGCCATTTTGCCACAACTTTGGAAGTATGCTTGGGGTCATTGTCCATTTGGAAGACCCATTTGAGACCAAGCTTTAACTTCCTGACTGATGTCTTGAGATGTTGCTTCAATATTTCCACATCATTTTCCTTCCTCATAATGCCATCTATTTTGTGAAGTGCACCAGTCCCTCCTGCAACAAAGCACATGATGCTGCCACCCCCGTGCTTCACGGTTGGGATGGTGTTCTTCAGCTTGCAAGCCTCCCCCTTTTTCCTCCAAACATAACGATGGTCATTATGGCCAAACAGTTCTATTTTTGTTTAATCAGACCAGAGGACATTTCTCCAATCTTTGTCCCCATGTGCAGTTCCAACCCGTAATCTGTATTTTTTTTATGGCAGTTTTGGAGCAGTGGCTTCTTTCTTGCTGAGTGGCCTTTCAGGTTATGTCAATATGAGACTCGTTTTACTGTAGATATAGATACATGTGTACCTGTTTCCTCCAGCATCTTCACAAGGTCCTTTGCTGTTGTTTTGGGATTGATTTGCACTTTTTGCACCAAAGTACGTTCATCTCTAGGATACAGAACGCGTCTCCTTCCTGAGCGGTATGACGGCTGCGTGGTCCCATGGTGTTTATACTTGCACACTATTGTTTGAACAGATGAACGTGGTACATTCAGGTGTTTGGAAATTGCTCCCAAGGATGAACCAGACTTGTGGAGGTCTACCATTTCTTTCTGAGGTCTTGGCTGATTTCTTTTGATTTTCCCATGATGTCAAACAAAGAGGCACTGAGTTTGAAGGTAGGCCTTGAAATACATCCACAAGGTACACCTCCAATTGACTAAAATTATATAAATTAGCCTCTCAGAAGCTTCTAAAGCCATGCCTTCATTTTCTGGCTGTTTAAAGGCACAGTCAACTTCATGCATGTAAACTTCTGACCCACTGGAATTGTGATACAGTGAATTATAAGTGAAATAATCTGTCTGTAAACAATTTTAGGAAAAATTACTTGTGTCATACACAAAGTAGATGTCCTAACCGACTTGCCAAAACTATAGTTTGTTAACAAGAAATTTGTGGAGTGGTTGAAAAACAAGTTTTAATGACTCCAACCTAAGTGTATGGAAACTAGTTGCGATTTGATGGGCCATCATCAGCTGTACAGTGAATGAGGGGCAGAGGGTGGAATGACATGTCCTTGTCAAACTGCTTATAACTCAAATTCTGTTTATGATATCGAAATTCTAACAGCATATCCCACTGGGCACAGATGAAATGACATGGAAACAATGTTGATTCAACCAGTGTGTGCCCAGCAAGATGTGTGTTAAATAGACTTATTTAGAGGGCAAGTAAAGGACAGGGGGTGGGGGGCATTACTTTAATAATTGGCAGAGATAATGCAATTCTAATACAGTCAAAATGTCTGCATTGGCACTTCTATTATTAACACAAGGTAATAGTTAGTCCCACAGGCCTACAATAATCACATTTCTTTGATTATAACGCAGCTGATTATGCCGACATCTAGGCTCCCACCGGAGTAAACTACCTGCTCCCTTTGAATCTGGACCCAAAGTAGGCCTACAGTATGCAACCCAACGATTGGTTATGGTCATGTGAATACATCGATACAGCCAATTATAAACTTCTTTAAAACGTCTCACCCGGGGGTAGGTGCTATCTGCATGTGGGTAAACAAAACATTGTCCGTGACATGAGAAAAGAAATAAATACTCCGTACTCTTCTAGAAGGGACAGCAAACGTGGTGAACATAAGAGGCACATAGTGAAATGACGGCAGCATTTAAAAAAAAAATGCAACAGCGCTTTTACACTCATTCATTTTTTAAATTATTTAACTAGGCAAGTCGGTTAAGAACAAATTCTTGTTTACAATGACGGCCTACCCCGGCCAAACCCGGACGACACTGGGCCAATTGTGCGCCGCCCTATGGGACTCTCAATCACGACCGGATGTGATACATCCTGGATTCGAAACAGGGACTGTAGTGACGCCTCTTGCGCTGAGATGCAGTAACTTAGACCGCAGCGCCACTCGGGAGCCCTGAATGACATGTGAATTTCTACCAAAGCATGTGCAGGCCATTTTTGAAAGATTTCATAAATTGTAAAAACAAAGCTGGCCATACAATGTGTGGGAAGCCTACACATGGTTTAGTTAAAGAGTCTGAGAAGAAGCCTACTAACAAGGCTGTAGAGAGGGAACAGCTCTGTTCCGGATAAGGGCAGACTACCTATTGTATTTTCCCCTTCCTCCTTTCCATACAGCTCTAAATACAGCCCAGATGTTAGGCATGTTCACCAATCTGTGTTCATGAGGTAGCCTGAGCTTTAGTCCTCTCAGGATCTATCTTTCAGTCCCTTTCCCACCATGTCCTTCGGTTTGTTAAGCCGAAAAAAGTCGGCTCCCCTGTCTTCAGACTGCTCAGGCCCCCAACCCAGTTCTTGTCATGCAATAATGCAAGAGGGCTTAAGAAAAAGAGTCTTGCAACACATGCCCACAGCTTTTTTGCTTACTAGAGAAAGTATGAGTGATTAAGGACCCAATTCAAACAAAGTTATTCACTAGGTTTCTGGTAAATCAAAAACACATGTTTTATCACTGCATGAATGCATAAATCCATTTATACTCAAGAAAACAATGTTTTCAGTGTGAGATAATAATACATTAAAAAAAACGAACTGCTTAAATCACATATGCTTTCTCTAAGCACTCAAGGAACATTATGTATGATTCAGTTGATGAACTTGGCTACCAGTTTGATTGAATAGGATCCTGAGTTCAAAACCAGGCCAGAGTGGACGCAGTCATATCGTCAACATTTCACGAAGGTATGAAAAACAAGAGTTAGACAATTTACTGAACTTATTCCTTTTTTAAATTTTTTTTTAGCTCCGTTAGACAAAATGTGTCATGTTTTCTTTTGTAATCAGGTTCAAGTTTTTAAATGTTGATATTAGGCTGATCGGTAAGCTACCATGCCAAAGACAATTTTCTTGGGAGCGCTGAATGCTTCGACAGCACTGTGACGACCTCCCTGTCTTTTGTCTAGGAGCTTTAACGGTCGCTGGGTAACAGGCTATTGATAGGGTGAATACAATGGGGAGCTAAATGAAGGAGGGCTGTGCTCTTTTAAATGTCCTTCAATATATTGTAGCTAGTTTCCAAGGTATCCAAGGCACTTGATTATTTGAAGTCGTTATGGCCATTGACACGTCTTTAACAGAAAGAATGAAGATGGAAATGCGACCGTTACTATTTAGATTAGCTTATATCATGCCTGTAGGCTCTTACAACACCATGTACACGCCGTTAAGCCTCCTCTTCGCATTAGAGTTATGAAGCAGAGAATGAGGGGTCTTCATTAAATCGTCCAATTAATGAACACTGATCTATTGGTAGAGTTAAATAAAGATATAAACGGAGCAAGCTGAAATATTATACAGACCCTTACTACTACTGTTACTATAATCAAACCAACTCAGTTCCTGCTCTTCCCCACAAACACCAGCAGACTGCAGTAGGACGTTTCTACTGGAGGTTTTTGTGGAGAAGCCCGCGAAGAGCAACAGTTCAGTTGATAAAGTCCTGTAACCTGGGACTTTGACGTGCATTGAAAGTGATCTGAGTGCTTCAGACACCACTACAAATGTACACAGAGCAGGGTATGTGCAGCCAAGTTAAAGAAAATCAAGAATAATAAGTACTTTTTTTTTACAGAACGGTTTGTTCCAGTCCAGCCAACGTAAAAACAGGATATATCCGAAATCCCTTTCCTTTCTCTGCTGTCTGCGTCATACGCTTGAAGGATATGACTATTTTTCCTTAAAAGCACATGGACAACTCCAATCAGAATAAATACATGGTTAGTATTGGGGCAGTGACCCATTTCTTTTTTTTTACAGTAGATTTGGCTTTCTACTCCAGTACTTTGGATTTTAAATGATACAATGACTAGGAGGTTAAAGTGTAGAATGTCAGATTTAATTTGAGGTGTACTGTTTACAAATTACCACACTTTTTGTACATAGACACCCCCCCCATTTTAGGGGACAAATTCAGTTATATGTGTATTAAAGTAGTAAAAAGTTAAGAATTTGGTCCCATATTCAAAGCAAACAATAACTACATCAAGCTTGTGACTTGATGGATTTGCTGTTTGTTTTGGTTGCGTTTCAGATTATTTTGTGGCCAAAAGAAATTAATGGTAAATAATGTAGTGTCATTTTGTAGTGACGTTTATTCTAAATAAGAATATCATGTTTCTAAACACTTCTACATTCATGTGGATGCTACCATGAATATGGATAATCCTGAACGAATAGTGAATAATGATGAGCAAGAAACTTAGATGCACAAATATCATACCCCCACCAAAAATGCTAACCTCCCATTATGTAATGGTGAGAGGTTAGCATGTCTTGTGGGTATGATATTTGTGCTGAAGTACAGAGCCACACACAAAAAAAATAGGTCACTGTCCCAATACTTTGAGCTTGTATATAGCACAGAATGCACACCCAATCAAAAAGGACTGCTACTTCGGTTACAGAAGTTGTCAGCCTCACCTGGGCACTATGCATCTCCATACAGACCCTGTTCACAAGAGTCCCCTTTCCACACAGGCTGGTCACGGAAGAGGTCAGGGACTAGAACTCCTCTAACACAATTGTATAGAATACATTCGCTTTTTTACATGTGAATCACTTTAGCGAAATCGACTACCATCAAAACAGTGACGATCACCGACAACAGAATGACAGAAATAAGAAATAACACCACAGCTGTACTTCGTTGTTTTCTTTTAAACCAGGTTTTATTATTCCTAATATGAAGATACAAGTCAACAAACATTATTTTCAATCTGTAATGAAAATGCTCCACAGCACACTGACATGTTGTGGAAGGGTCTGGTATTACAGACACATACCTGAAAAATGGACAGCAGTTCTAGTTAAAGTAATAAGTAACAGGAGTAACAGTAGTAGTAATAACAGTAGCAATAATAATACATCATAGCAGTGGTATTAACTTGGAATTAGTTAAGTCACAGAAGAAGGAACTTAGATTCATCAAAGAAATTAGAAATGAGAGTGGGTGAACAGGCTTATCAAACGCTACAGAACAGATCAGACCGCTGGATGAGAAAATACAAGAACCCCGCGAGACAGCACATCTGCTGTCTACCTCTAGAAAAAGGAAGCTCAAATTTGCCATCAGCCCTCTGGTTAATGTATACTGTATTTATTTTCCTCTTCAAATAAGAGACCAAGATACCTTTTCAGGTGTTCCACTTTAACTTTTAAAACCCCATAAAAACCCTCAATAATACAATCCTTTTCTGGTCAAAGCTCCCCAGTAACACACAGAGACTGAACAACAACCCAAGTCTGGAACCAAATCACAACCAGCTCCAGATATTTCTGCTTGGCTGGAAGGCCAGAGTCATTCTACCTTAGTATATCAGAGTGTTTGTGTGTGTGTGTGAGAGTGAGACAGAGAGATGAGAGAAAGGTAGTGTGTATGCATGTAAAGTATGTGAAATAGTGGCTCCAAGTAACATGTCCTTTGGCATCACATGACCAATTTGGCCAACTCACCTTCTGAGCCATAAACATTCATAAGAAGTTATACTAGAACATACAGCGCTAGACTCATCTTCAGAGACTTCAAATGGGCCTGGGGAACCTGCTCGTGTCTACAACTGGGTCACTGTTGGAGCAGTACGCCCAGTAGAGGGCTACACAAGCTACTTGTTGAAGTGCTGTGGCCGATCCAGCACTGGCTGCCCTGGTAGTAGTTTGTCACAGTGAATATTGACACAGCAAGGCTCACTCTGTTCTACTCTGAGCGTCGTTGACTTCTTTGTTGTTGTTGCCTCATTGAACAGGTCAGCGGGCTTTGAACTGTGATTAAGGAGCCAGAGGTTCAGCTCAGTACATTCGGCTGGGACCAATCGCTCAGGCTCACAGCTGGGATACAAATCAAGGCAGACAAAGCAGTCAACTGCATATTCTACAGCCTCAGGTATTATGGGTCAACTCTTGCTTATTTACCACAAATCACACCAACTGTATTGGAATGAAAGGCCAATAGTCCAATAGTCTTGCCTGTTGGAAAGCTGCACATTTCTGACACTTAGCCAGCCACTTGTTCTTTCCTTCTCTGGTTGAGGGTGAGCCATCGGTCATACAATAACCTAACAGGGCTTTGATACGCCCACACCCTCACCCCAGATAAGCCTATCGTTGAGTAACAGATACCATTTTGCCCGCAAGAATTGAGGCTCCAGGATTCTGCCATGTTTAGATCCGTCTTATACAGGAAAAACTTCCACTCGTCTCAGACAAGGAAATAAAAATCACTCACTGTGCCAGGACTCGCCATCTACGTATCAATGTCACCTTTACTGTCATTTAATATCATTTAACCATTTTATTTTTGCCCATTTGTGAATTCTTTCCAAACTGCTAATGATACACCTGTGTAATACTCCACCCTCCACAGCATGGGCTTCATGGTATCATGGCTTACGGGGGAAATCTCATGTACCTAGAAAATCTGACTAGGTGAGAATTGGAGAGAAAAATGAGACACATACGGGTACAATCCTACATGAGGTCATGCCACACGCGGAGGAGCTCAAAGCTCTCCGGCAAAACACCGGAAGACTATTCTCTCTGTCATTTACCATCAAGTGAGGAAAGTGATCCATGGTTACGCCTCTTCCAATCCAACCGAGCTTTGCCTGCATTTCACTTCCTTCAAATCGCTGTTGCGGCTGGGCCCGTCTCCATGCGCCCTGTGGTACCTGGGTACAGAATCCATAGACATATGCCGCGTCAACGCCAAGGGGCACATTCGGAGAAGTGTTACGCGAGTGAAAAAGCTCCCTTTGTGATTAAGCGCTATTCAAGGAACGACTGCGCTAATAAAGGGTTCTTAAGTCTGTGGGCCGTAGTAAGGCTCAAGTACTCCTCCTCTCCCTCGTCCAGCACACTACCTTCTGATTCTCTACTCTCATCATCCCCCCCTCAGCGCCCTGACCCTAACCCACCTGTAATGACCCCCCCCAACTAGACCACCCCATGCCACATTGATGTGCTTTTGCTTACAATCCTCTCTAGTGTTGGGCACTGGCAGTGTTAAACAGTGTTTACCCCTCTGCCATCACATAGCAAAACAACAGACAGAGGAGGAGGTGGTGAGGGAAGAGTGAAACGGAAGTCTGAAAACCATCTAGGAGGAACGTTTCATTCATTCATTAGCACATTGTCATCTACATTTTAAGAATACTTCTAGAAAGCCATCCCAACAACTTCTTTAAGTGTGTGTTTATCTGTGTGTGTTAAGTCAGAAAAGCAGCATCCAACTGGACACGTCTGATTTAGAACAGAAACGTGCAAAACCCACAGCACCACAACTCACACTCTCACTAGAAAACTAAATCTCTCTGCTTCCAAAAGAAACAAGGAAACTCACAATAAAAGGAGAAATAATCCCGTCGAAGAACAAAATCAAACAGGTACAATTTCCAAGTTAAAATAAAACCACTTTAAATATATCTATCATTCTGCACTGGTGAAAATCACTTAACTGCACACTGCTAAAATTTACTGAGCTTTCTTAAAACAAAACAAAAAACCCACCTCAAACTGAAAACCATACAAACAGAAACAAGACCAACGTGGTCCCGTGAATTAAACCAAATTGTTGTTTCACAACACGACTCAATACATCCACTGACGTACTCTTTAAATAACTCTCTCCCCCCTCCTCAAGCTTGCAACAGCAAAAAGATAAATATTAATTATAATAACAGCAATAATTATTGGTAACGTTAATTACGCCAACGTCCCAAAAATGATGTGGTCCTTCCCAAGGAGGGGGAGAGAGAGACTGGGAGAGGGGACGTGAGGGGACAGCACTCTCTACCGTGGTCCATGGGTTCTCTTTTAGTGGTAAAACAGCATTAGAGCAGATTAGCCATCTAAAAACTGGTCGAGGAAGAACTCATTTTAAACAGAATCCAATGTGGGTGAATGGAAGAGAATGGACTCTTACAGGCCTCATAGCCTCTTGGCTCTGCCAATGCTAACCACCCCTGCCTCTCATCTCCCCACAAACACCTTGGTTCCCCCCCAGCGATGAGGTCAAAGAGTTCTTATTAGTGACTGATCAACAAACACAGCTTCTTGTCTGAAAATGCCATTGAAGCAAAAGACAAGGGCTTACATTGGTAGGATGAATCTAATGTGAGAAATGGAAAGAGCGATATGAGAGGGAAAGAGAAGACAAATGGAGAGGGAGGGAGGGAGAAGAGAGGGAGGAAGAGCAAGCTCTGTGTGTGCGCCACATAGTTGTTGACAAACTCCTTAGGACCAAGGCTGAGAGCGATGCGTTTATGCCACAAGACCGTTTTCCTTTCTGCCCGTTTCAGTTTGGTGGAATTTCGACAAATATCATTTTCCTTGATGTTGTTTTTCTCCAGACGTTTTATTTCTTCTTGCCAAAGAAGCTGAACCTCTTTTCGCGGTCCTTCTCCTTGCCCTCCTTGTTGCGCATGGTGACCCCTGCAGCCTCTGCTGAGCTAGGGGAGATGGGGGGCATAGTCATGGCTCGGCTCAGGGCCCTGGGGCCTCCGGGGGAGCGGTCTCCTGACCCCCCTGCTGGGATGCAGCTATGAATGGAGTGGATCCACGAGGCCATCTCCGGCTGGGACAGACAAACGCAGGGTTAGTCCTGAGTAGGGGGAAAACACCAGAGGAGCATCAGAATCTTGTTTGGGTTCAAATGTGACACTCACCTCATCTTTAGCTTGGAACAGGAACTCCTTACCGTCTCCTAGCCTGCACAAGAGAAACGCCGGGTCACTATAGATGCACATCACAATTTAATTGAGTTTACAAGACTATTCTCTATTCAAACCGTCCAGTTCCCCCTCCCTCTCCCCCTCCCTCCCTCTCCCTCTCCCTCCCTCTCCTCTCACCGTAGCTTGAAGACGTGTTTCCTCTTCTTGTAGTCGTGCGCCACCTCACACACAGCCTCTCTCTCCCCCTCTCCCCCCCCTCTCCTCTCTCTCTCTCCCCCTCCCCCTCCCCCCCTCCCCCTCTCCCTCCCTCTCCCCCTCTCCCTCCCTCTCCCCCTCCCTCTCCCTCTCCTCTCACCGTAGCTTGAAGACGTGTTTCCTCTTCTTGTAGTCGTGCGCCACCTCACACACAGCCCTCTCTCTCCCTCTCCTCCTCCCCTCCCCCTCCCTCTCCCTCCCTCCCCCCCTCTCCCCCCCCCCCCCTCCCCCTCCCTCTCCTCTCACCGTAGCTTGAAGACGTGTTTCCTCTTCTTGTAGTCGTGCGCCACCTCACACACAGCCTCTCTCTCTCCCTCTCCTCCCTCCCCCTCCCTCCCTCTCCCCCTCTCCCTCTCCCCCCCCTCCCTCTCCCTCTCCCTCTCCTCTCACCGTAGCTTGAAGACGTGTTTCCTCTTCTTGTAGTCGTGTGCCACCTCACACACAGCCTCTCCCAGGCTGATGGGGACTTCTCCGTGGTAGGGGATCCCGCCGGAGGCGCTCTTCTGGTCCTTGTAGAAGCCAAGGCTGCCCTTACGCAGAACGCAGTAGACATTCTGCCAGGACCTATGGGAAGAGAGAGAGAAGCTGTTGGCGGAAGGCATGCAGGCATGCGCCTGAAAAGGTTAGGGACATCAAAGAGTTCATGGCGACACACAAAAGGCTATTTTCTTCATCAAAAGAATACACACTCCAAAATCCTACATCTAACTTCTTATGTTGGTGTTGTTTTTGCTCGTATTAATCCCATCCTTCAACAGACGGAGTCTATATAACCTAGGGCTCTCCATTTACCCTTCATGGCACTCCGACGCTCACTCCAAGACGCCCCTCCATGACCCCTGCCCAACTCCCGTCGCGGTATCTCACCTGCTAGCTGCCCTCTTGGCGTGGGTCTCCATCTCCTGCTTGCGGTAGAGCAGGCCTTCCATGGCGTCTGTGCCAGCGTTATCTCCCTTGCTGGGTAGCGTGGCAGATGGGTCCAGGCGTGAAGACGCCAGCCCGCTGTCCCTCCCCGGACCATTCACAGAGTCGGACTCAGAACCCTGTCATCCAAGACACACGGCAGTCAGGACACATGGCCACAACGATTCCTAGAAGCCATGCGGCGTAATACCAGTCATTGACTGTCTGTCGGAACTTAACAAAACGAGACAACAGCTGAATGTCCATATCCACACATGCACTAGATGGTAGCTTTGAAAAGGATGGACAAAAAACACATACAGGACTACACAGACACACGTTAACAGACGACAGACACATGGAGAAGAGCTCCAAACCCGCAGGAGGAGGGTCAACCCTCATCTGAATGTCACTCACAGCCTTACTGGAACATGGCAAACGCAGGCAGAAAGCATTGTCATACTGTTGCTAAGATACACGTTGCTTTTTATAGAGGGGGTGTGGCATTGTTATCTTTGTTTCCTGGCAAAACATCAAACTCAATTTGAAAGGAAATCAACATTTCCTCTCTTAAAAAAAACTTTCCCTACTAACACCCCATTCAAAACAACCCCACCAAGCTAGGCACAGCCCACCCAGGGACCTGCCAGCTAGGGACAACCCTCATCACCTCATACTAACAATAGCTTGGAACTGAAACTACCCTCATGTGCTGGTCATTTTGAAGGTGGTTACAAATGGAACAGCACCCAAGAAAGGCTTAAGAGCCTCTGATGCTTCTGGTGACACCAAATGATATAATGAATCTGTGTGAGGCATGATTGGCTCAACAGCTGCGGGGACTGTATATCTTCAAAATCAAACAAAGCAATGGCACAGTGACAGAGGACGATGGCGCCCTCTAGTAGGTCATGCTGAGGTACTGCGGGAGCTGAGCGCAGGCGGTGATGGGGGGGGGTGGGATGAGGAAGCTAGGCTAGGATAGGTACTCACGCGCAGCGGATGCTTTGGCTTAGACACAGGTTTAGAGACAGGTTCACACTTCTCTTTCTTTTCCACTGACACTGATGATACTGATAACGACTGCAGGTAAAGACGCAACAAGTCATTGTTAAGAAGTCCTTGTGCTAGGAGATAGCATGCTACCCTGTGCTAACGCGTTTGAAACAGCCTGACACACGCACGACAAAAGGGACACAATCACATCAGAAATGGGGAAACAGACTCACGTCGAACATATACAGGCTTGGTTACAGTTATGTCAAAGTCTCTCACACTTAGAACATTTAAAATCTTTCATTCAAATCTCCTCAAACATATGAACAGGACAACATGAAGAGGAAAAAGACAAAAACATGAAAGAAAAAACACACACTTCATACTGCGGTGAAAATCTGGAACTATTTCAGTCAGTAGTTTAATTTGAGTGCATGAAACAGGAGGTTAGAACCTTTGAGACATACTGTATCTAATCAATGTCCTCTCTCACCTGGGAGGTGTCCTGGTAGCTGTGGACTCCATTGACTGATACTGACTGGTTGAGTGTGGTCTGGTCCAGGCTGGTCCTGGGTTACACAGAAGGGGAAATGAGCATGAGAACGAGGGGAGGGGGGGGGCATCAAATATCTCTGATTACTAGGAGTTCCTCCAGTCTTACCTGGCATCATGTGTTTCGGCCTCAGACGGGGCCACCTCTTCTGTCGGGGGTGGTGTGGGGGTTCGTCTCGCCCTTTCCTCCTCCTCCCTCCTCCTCTGGATCTCCTGCTCCTCCAGCTGAAATGGAAGCCCAGGTTAGTGGCTGTTCAGAGGAGACGTTACCCTACCTTCCTAACAACGCCAAGTACATGCATTCTCCCAACTCCTGCTAACCCACCGTCTTCCCATTTGCAAACCACCCCCGTCCTCCTCACCGTGGTGAGTTTCTCCAGCAGGGTGAAGCGTTCCTCCCAGCCGGCGGCCAGCTTCTCGAAGGCCTCGTGGCGTTTTATCAGGCTCTCCACCTCGTCCACGTTAGAGCCCAGCTCGGCCCCCCGCACCAGGGGCTCCTGGCCTGCCAGCCACGTCTCTGCCACGCACGCATCCCGGCCAAACTGCAGCACCTCCAGAACTGAGACAGAAACCAGAAAATAATGAGCATCCATGAAAAGATCACGAGCAAAACGTGTTAAAACAGACAAATGCAAAATGAATTCATTAATTCAATTGAAAAAACACCCTGAAGTCCACATACCTATCAGGAGGTGGTCCATCTTGTCCTGCCACTTGTTGCTGATCTCATCCCTCTTACCCTGGAGCTGGTCCAGTTTCTCCAGGATCTATGGGAAAGCCAACAGGTATGTCAGTAACATTACATGAACAAGCAGCAAGCCGCACTACACACTCAGGGCTAACGCCGACACGACGGCGGTAGGTCCCTGGTCAGTGTGGGGCCGGAACAACCGCTCCCTCAACGTCAGTAAGACTAACAACTTTAAAATGGTCCGCGCGCAGTTGTGAAGAAACCTCAGGAGGTTGAACAGGTTTGGCATGGGCCCTCAAATCCTCAAAAAGGTTCTACAGCGGTACCATTGAGAGCATCTTGACTGGCTGCATCACTGCTTGGTGTGGCAATATCACCGCCCTCAATTACATGGTGCTAGAGGGTGGTTCGGCCAGTCCAGTACATCACTGGGACCAAGCTCCCTGCCATCCAGGACCTCTATATCAGGCGGTGTGAAAGGAAGGCCCGGAAAAAGACTCCAACCACCCAAGCCATAGACCGTTCTCTCGGTTTCCGCCCGGAAAGCGGTACCCCTTTTTGCCCTAACTGGTTTTACTCATCACATACGCTGCCGCTACGGTTTATTATCTATCCTGTTGCCTAGTCATCACTTAACCCCTCCCTATATGTACCCCAATTACCGCGTACCCCTGCACATCGACTCGGTACTGGTATTTATTCCTTGTGTTATTATTTTCCTACATTTTTCTTTCTGCATCATTGAGAACGGTCCGCAAGTAAGCATTTCACCGTTAGCCTACACCTGTCGTTTACGTAGCATGTGACTAAATAAATGTGATTTGATTTGCATAAACACACCTTTTACATTTGCTTTTGTCCTAATCCCGTGACTAAATCCAAATGTGGGTGTCCAGTATGTGACGTAACGGTGACATGGCCCATACCTCATCAGCTGCATAGTGGTTGTTGTTGATGAGAGAGTGTCCCATCTCATTGCAGGTGGTGAAGCTGTCTGCCCGGGTCTCGATCTCAGACTTGATGTCCTGATGGTTGGCTATGACCAACCCTGCAGAGGACACGTCCCTGACAGAGAGAGAGAGAGAGAGGATGGGGGACGGGACGGACGAACGACAGAAATTCAGCGTAAAACCTTAATAAAAACATTGAGAACAACGATGAGAGAACAGAGGTAAGGTCAGGTCTCACCTGGGGCTGTCGTGGGCGTCGATCTGCAGGTTGACCCCATCCATCCACAACATGAGGTCACGCACCATGTTGACGAAGCGGAACTTCTCCACGGTGTCCAGCAGGAGGTGACGGCGAGCCTGGCCGGCCCCCAGCAGACCCTCCCAGGCCTCAGTGACAGAGCGTTCGCTCCGGTGGATCTCCTCGGCCTTCTCCCCGGCGTAGGCCTTCTGCAGCCGCGCCGCGTCGTCCTGCACCTGGTTCACCTGGGGTTGGAGGAGGCAGCCGGCTCAGAAGGGATCCTGAAAACCATTAACCTGCCCCCTCATGTGCTCTGACACATTTCTGATAGCCCCCAGTACGAGTCTGAAAAGCAGCCCTCACAATGCATTAAATCTAATATTCTACTGTGGGATGGTGTGTAAAAGTGTGTGTAATTACATTATTTCTCCCACTAGTGTTCCTGTAAGTATCCCTGTACACTGGTGGTATGGTGCAGAGTTCATCCAATTGAATTCAATATCTTTATTGTCCCGAAGGGAAATTCATTGTGCAGCCAGGAGTTTAAAAGAGCAGCAGCCTACCTGTCCGCTGAGGGCCTGGATGTCGTGCTCGTAGGCGGTGTGCTGTCGGTGGAGGTGCTGGACGGTGTTGAGGTCACGGCCCAGGTCAGAGGGCAGCGCCTCCTTCTTCTCCCGGACCCTCCCCAGCGCCTCGCGGGCGTCCTGGTGGAAGCGGTGCAGCTCGTAGGAGGCGGACAGCATCTGGGTGCGCGTGTCGATCAGCTCCAGCAGGTCGGCCCACGCCTCGTTCAGCCCGTCCTTCCACTCTGCCACGCTGGCATTCTCAGGGTGACCCGACTCGATGAGGTCATCGGCCAGCCCGTTAACGCCGTCCACGCGCTCCTGGCCGATGGTGCTGGTGTCCCGAGCAAACTCGCGGAACTTGTCCCGCAGCATCTGAGAGGAGAAGAGGTTTAAATATGGATAACAATCCCAGGTTATCGCCATACTTCTTAAAAGGTAGCTGACAGAAAAAAAAGAGTTGTCGGTGAGCAATTAGTGCCTATGTGTTGTGTTACTAAGCGTGTGTGTTGTGTTGTGTTACTAAGCGTGTGTGTTGTGTTGTGTTACTAAGCGTGTGTGTTGTGTTGTGTTACTAAGCGTGTGTGTTGTGTTGTGTTACTAAGCGTGTGTGTTGTGTTGTGTTACTAAGCGTGTGTGTTGTGTTGTGTTACTAAGCGTGTGTGTTGTGTTGTGTTACTAAGCGTGTGTGTTGTGTTGTGTTACTAAGCGTGTGTGTTGTGTTGTGTTACTAAGCGTGTGTGTTGTGTTGTGTTACTAAGCGTGTGTGTTGTGTTACTAAGCGTGTGTGTTGTGTTACTAAGCGTGTGTGTTGTGTTACTAAGCGTGTGTGTTGTGTTACTAAGCGTGTGTGTTGGTACGTAATTGAACGTATGAGGAAGTGAAAGGAAAGCCACTCACGGTGACATGTTCGTAGTCCTGTCCCAGCTCATGGGATCCGGCCACCACCTCCCTCTCAGCGATCCACTGCTCCAGGTCGTCCACCTCTCTCTTCAGCTGGGTCAGCCTCAGTCTCTCCTGCAGACGCCCACGACGCTCCTCAGCCAGGTCCTTAAGCCCTGCGTACAGCTTGTCCACCTGGGCTTGCCGTAGGTTGATACGCTCGCTAACAGCAGGGAATATATATATGTGAGTGAGTGAGTCAGGCCAGTTGTAATGACTGAGACATTGTGGCTGTAGTTAAATCCTATTGTGAAGTGGCATTAGTTTAATGTACTTAGCTTTTAACTGCCCCCCGTTAACCCTGGTGCCCTTCACCTCTCTGGGTGTTCGCTGGTCATCATGGTGCGGCTGCTGTTGGCCAGCTGGTGGATGGGCTGGGCGTAGTCCTCCAAGGTCTGTTCTAACGTCTGGTGCTTCTTCACCATCACCAGAGCGCTCTGCTCATCCTGGGTCACACACACACACACGTTACAGAGATGGAGTTAGCACCATTAAGCCAGGGACACAGCACTAGTGTGCACAATAGACGCCATTAGGAAAGACGGAGCTTAACTTCCGCCTGCCTCTCCTCTCACCTTGGCCTTCTCCTCTGACATCATGTGTAGCTCCTGCTCTCCCATCCAGGCCTCGGCCTCGGCAGCATCGGTGTAGAACTGCTGGGCGCGGTTAGCCTCCACCAGCCGGGCGTGGCGCTCGTCCGTCTCAGCAATGAGCTGGGCCCAGGAGTCCCGGAGCTCCGCCAGACGGCCCTCCAGAGCAGACCGCCTCTCCCCGTCCACCTCCTCCTGCCCTGGGGACATCCCCCTGCGGTGGGTCTGGATGTCATCAATACGGGGCTGGTGGCCCTGGATCTCCTTCTGCAAAGTCTGGATAACAAAACAGTGTTGCGGTGTTTTTTCCCCTCCTACTGTCCAGACTCTTCCCTAAAATTCCTCTCTCGTCTGTGTACCTGGTTCTTCTTGATGAGCAGCTGCACACTGGACAGGTCCTTCCCATGGTCGGTGGATGTGGCCAGGGGCATCCTCTCCTTCACCCACAGCTAATTGACCGACAGACAGGAGGAAGTGCATTAAAAAGACGACGATGATGATTCTGTACAACATCTCTGTATTTCCAGTCATGTGGTCCCACTCACAATCTCATCCTCCAGGTCTCTGTTGAACTGGTGGGCCTCCTTGGAAGCCAGCAGTTGCTGCCGCCTCTGGTTGAGGGGGTCCTGGAGCTGGGAGAAGCTGTCAGTGACACGTCTCTGCTGGCCGTCCACCTCCACCACGGCCCCACCAGCATCTTCCTGGGACAGCGCCAGCGCCTGGGACTGCAGCGACTGCACCTCCTTCTCACGCACCTCCATCTGGTGCTCCAGCATCTACACACACACACACACACACACACACACACACAGGGATGTTTGTTATTACTCTTTCATTTCGATACGGACACTTCTCCACGCAAATGGTCACAAAGGAGTAGGACAACTGAGAACGGGCTTTGACGGTGTAATGTCACCCACCTGGTGCTTCTTGAGCAGGATGTTGACGGAGGTCAGGTCCTTGCCGAAGTCGTCGCTCTGAAGCTGCCCTGACAGGTTCTTCAGCCACACGTCGAGAGCAGAGCAGCTCTGGGTGAAGAGCTCTGCCCTGTTGGCATCGAAGAGGCACTGAGCCTTGGTGCGTGTAGTGTTCTCTAGCTCTTCCCATTGGCTCTGCAGGCCCTCCAGAGTTTGCTGGACTACAGGCTGTAGCTCCGGCTTCTCTGTCACCAGGGCCTGGCCCTCCTAACAGGGGCATGGGGGAAAGGGGTCAGAAAAAGCATAAATACTGGCACCCACATCTTTCGCACTGCTTTTCCCACTTATTATTTTCATCGTATAATAGTTTTATGATCATACCTTATCGATCTTATCCAGCCAGTCTTTGTTGGAGGCCAGCTCAGCCATGAAGGCCTGGTGTTTCTGCCACTTGCTGTGGAGGTTCCTGGCCTCGTCGTACGACATGTCCTGAGCTGTCAGCATCTTCTCATTGATCCACAGAGTCAGCTGCAGAGAGAAAGAGAGAGGAGAATGATATTACTCAATGCATGTGCCTCAGGATAATTCCTTGGACTGCAGTTGAATTTTTTTTTTTTTACTACAAGACAAACAGTGTCAATAAAATGTATCACACCACCATTATTATTGTAACAGTTTGGCGATTCGTACCTCTTGTCCGTCCTGCAGGAAGTGCTGAAGTTCACGGTTGTCCTTCAGTTTAGACAGGAGTTCATTTGCAGCTTCCCTATTCTTCTGATGTCTCTCCTGGATGGAGTCGGCCTTCTCCTGGATCTTGTCAGAGTTGGCGTTAAGGTCGTTGACCAGGCGGCGTCCGGCCTCCACCACGCCCGTGATCTTCTCCTCACTGGCCTCCATGGTGGTCAGGAAGTCCTCGTGCTTCTTGATGGCCTCCTCTGCCCCCTGCAGGCTGGAGGGCATCTCAGTGTGGGACAGCACATACTCCTACAGAAGGAGAGAGAACTATTTGTAACATCATCGAGATAGACAATAGACGTGTTTGATTCTTCTCCACTGGTGTCCTGGTCCTCACCTGGCTGTTGAGGAAGCCCTCAGCCTGCTTGACTTCCCTCAGGAAGCTCTGGAAGTCGAAGGCTTGGGCCAGAAGGCTGTGGCGGTTCTCCCACATCCGGCGCAGCTCATGCCAGCCGGTGTCCAGCGCCTGCAGCCTCTGGGCCAGGAACATGTACTGGGCGTCCGTCTGGCCCTGAGTTACCTCGTCACCCACCGCCCGCATCTTCTCATAGTCCTCCTTGTAGTTGTCCACCTCGTTCTTGATGCCCTCGTGCTGGGAGAGCAGGCGCTCAGCCTCTGGCAGCGAGGTGGGGATGTCCTCGGACGCCACGGCGGTCTGCGTGCGGGACAGCCAGGACTGGAAGTCATCCAGGTCCCGGAGGAAGCCCTGCAGCTTGCTGGCCTCGCCCAGAGACTCCTCTCGCCGCTTCATGGTGGCGTTGAGCTCCTGCCACACCTCCTGGATCTCCCCCAGGTGGGCATGGATCTCCTCTGCCTGGTCCGGGTGCTCCTCAGCCAGCGTCTCTGCCTCCTTCTTCAGGTCGTCCAACTTACCCTGAAAAGATATGGAAAATAAACAAATGGTGTCACCAACATCATATGGCATAAAATGATACAAAAGGATTGACGTGAACCAGTTAATGACTCAACCGATCGCTATTAAACATGGATCTGATGCGGTGGTTTAACTGTCCACCTCCATAACCTTTGATCCGTCACCGTACCTGAATGGCCTCCAGGTCTCTCTCCATGCCGGTGAGTTTGCGCTGCAGGGCCATGACACCAGCCAGGTCGTTGCCCAGGCTCTCGGTGGACTCGATCACCTTGGTCTTCTCTCTCATCCAGCTCTGGATCTCGTTACACTCCAGGTGGTAGTTCTGGATGTTGAGGGCCGACTCCAGGGCCTGTTTCCTCTGGTCCGCCAGACGCTGGAACTCCTTCCACCTGGGGACCAGAGCAAGGGGAAGTCTCAATCACCTGTTTCCAGTGCTCACGTTATACAGTGTATTGGCTATGCATCAGAGGGTATATGTGTTTTTCAGACCTGGGTTCAAATACTATTTCAAAGCTCTTGAAGTAAGTATTCAGATATATTTTATTTGAAAAGAAAAACAGTTGAAAATACTCAAATACACAGAGTCAAAAACAGTCCCATGCATTTAACCCAGGTATTTGAAAATACTCTCAAATACAATTTGGTAGACTATTTGGTTCTCACAAATAACCATTCAAATAAAAGTAGTTGTTTTGGGCTGTGTTATTTGCATGTCTGAGAGGCATCACGTTGAGAACTCCTAACCTGTTGTTGAGCTGGTCTTGTGTCTGGTGGATCTGCTCTTTGCTGAGGTTGTCTGATCCCAGCAGCTGTTGGGCCACCTGGTTGACATCAGAGATACGAGTCCCCAGGTTGTTCATCTCAGGCTCCAGGGTCTCGAACCTGCAGCCCACACACAGGGATGTACATTCAACACTCGGTATCATGTTCCCATTGCTTTGCCTCTACAATGGAGATTAGAAGGGAAATATTATCATAGGAAGAGCTTCTATCCCCCAAACATTGCTCTGCCATTCCACACAAAAAAAAGACCAGATTTTTACAGCTGTACCGTAAAAAGGAGAGATTCAGTTTGATATCCACTCAACGAAGCACAATGATCAGCGTACACAGATCAATACCAAATCATTATAAAGGCTATTCAAATCACAGCCTAAAGACCACCTCTTCCTTCCTATCCCATCGTTGGAACACTCCTCCCTTCCCCAGCTCACCTCTGCTGCACCACCTCCAGGTCTTCCAGTTTGGTGGGGATCTGCATGCCGTCCAGCCACTGTTCCTTCTCCCCCACCCACAGCTGGCAGGCGCCCGCCTCGCTGTACATGCGGTAGAGGGCCAGCGCCCCCTCCAGGGCCTGACGCCGCGACGCAGACAGGGCCTCCAGCTCGTGGTAACGCTGCTCTATGGCAGGCAGACGGCCCTCTACCTACACACAGCCAGACGGCAACAACCACTCAGTCAGAGGACGCCCCTCCGAGCAGAGTCAATAACAAGTCAAGGAACACAAAATGGGAGCGATAAATAAAATATGTCTCACTTAAAATGGGAGACATGGAGAGTCTTTCTGTAATGTGTATGGGCGTGTTTGTGTGTGTCAGAGAGAGAGAGAGAGGGAGAAACAGCACGGTGCCTAGTGAGTGTGGGTTGATATGCTGTTCCAGGGGTAACTGACCTGAGGGGAGTTTGCATGGACTGGGGGCAGGGTGAGGGCCTGCTCGTGCAGGGAGTCGATGAGGGTGCGGTGGCTCTGGATCTCCTCTTCCACCTCCCTCTGCTTGCGGGCCAAGGTCTGGGTGGAGAACTCGTCGTGGCCCACCTCCTGGCTGGACACCTGGCGCAGCGTCTCCAGGATCCAGGCCTCCATGTCGTTGGCGTCTGTCTGGAACTGGTGCAGGGCCACTGCCTCCTTCAGCTGCTGCTCCCTCAGCTGGGACGTCTGGGGACGGAGGGGGAGAGAAGGAATCAGTATATAAACAAGAGGAACCCCTTCTGAAATCGATCAATTCATTTTCTCTCTCCAGACCGGTCAACCTCCTTTCCCCTGCCTGCTCACCTCCTCCAGGTGTGCCCACTGAGCGCGGACGTCCCTGATCCTCTCAGTGCACTCTGGGGCTCCAATGTGTCCCTCCTCCACCAGGGTCTGTCCGGCGGCGATGCTGTTGCCCAGAGGGCCGTAGCGGGCTGCCATCTCGTCCCTGAAGGCCTCATGCTTGCTGAGTAGGTGCAGGGCGGAGGTGAGGTCGCGGCCACAGTCTCCTCCAGCCAGGATCTGCTCCTGCTCTCTGATCCAGGCCGCCTCCTCTCCCAGCTCCCACAGGAACTGCCAGAGGCGCCGTGAATCCTCGAGGCGCACCCTCCGCTCCCCGGCCAGCTGGCCCAGCTCCTCATAGGCCCGGCCCAGCAGAGACACCTTCTCTCCCACCAGCGCCGGCTCACACGGTTTGTAGACTGAGCGAGAGAAGGAGAATTAGCTAAATGGTTATCGGTGAAGAGGCATCCAAATAAATTCATAAATTCCATCCTCCTCATAAGTTACGTGACGCATAAAAGCTTGCACAGTGCATAGTCGTTGAACGCCATCGTTACCATAATCACACGTACACAGTAACTGACTGTCAAGTGTATATTAGTGAGGGGGCGCAGATCTGTAGTCTCACCCTGTTGGTCCGAGGTGAAGCGCTGAGCGGCTCCCTGGACCCCACGGACCCCCTCTGCCTGGGCTGAGATGTCTGCCTCCACCAGGTTGTGAGTCTGCAGCAGGTCCTCCACATCATGTAGGTGCTTCCCACTGTCCTGGGACTGCAGACGACCCTGAGAGAGCACCGAGCAGGAAGAGGTTAGAAACGCATTCACTCACTAAGTCTGAATTGCCCGTAGTTAATAAATGGTGCTAATGAGATGTGAACGGCAGGGGCATTAGTAAAAGACATAGCTGCAGCAGTCACTAAGAGATATAGATTAAGTCACGGTGTCAATATCGTAAATGAGGGGCCAGCTTTTGTGCTGACTGATAAGTGAGACTTTATCTTTAGAAAACAGAGCGCTCACTTGGTTTTGATGAGGTGAGGCTCTCTGAATCCCAATACCATCTCTCTGAGGCGCAATGACCGAGTCTATGGGTAATGCCAGTTAGCAGTGGCTCGCGAAACTACCTCTTAACTTCCTTCAAACCAGACACAGAGACATAGAAATGGTATCCGCGAGTTTGTCTGACTCTGGGGAAGTAGATAAAGGGCTTCATTGCCCAAATTCCGAAGTATCCCCTTTAAGGTAGGCAGGGGAAAGGGAAGAGCTAAGAATACATTGTCAGACTGTCCCAGTCAGGACCACCTCAGTCGACCTCTGTAACCCATCACACCCAGAAGTAGCCGCCATTTTTGAAAGGAGTCATTTGAGTTTGGACTGGCATGCAGGGTTGATAGTGTGAGATGTACAGCATGACCATGACCAAGTGTGCATTTTCTACACTGGGAGAATATCAGGTGTGTTGATATGTTCCAGTACCTTCATCTCTCCCATCCAGTCCATGATGGATCTCATCTCCTGCAGCAGTCTCTGCAGGTCACGGTGTGCGTTGAGTCTCTCCCTGCGAGCGGCTAACAGCTCCTTCAGATACTCCCACAGCCGCAGCACGTTGTCCCTCCTCGCCAGCACTCGGCGCACGTCGTGGTAATTCTCCGCCTCCAGCTCCCTGGCCACCGCCTCCACGGCCGCCACGCGCTCCCCGTATGCCCCGATGTCCGTCTCGATGGCCTCGTGTTTACGAGTCGCGGCGTCCACCGCTCCCAGGTCCACGCCAAAGTTGTCCTGTGGGACAAGAGGACAGTTTGAGGTGAGGAGGTCAGCGTGTTCAAACGCATACCACTGTAGCCTGTTGAATAACCTTATGACAGTAGCAATTATGATAAAGCTACTGAACAAGCGTATATAATCCCTCCCCCCTGCCTCACTGAGATAATTACAGTGGCTTGTCTGCAGGACAGCAGGACGCTAAGCCTGTCCACTCCATCAAAATAAAGTCATCACAACCATCACCTACAATTACAGTTAACTCTGGGCTGTGGACAACTGAGAGACAGACAATATAACCGCCATCCTTCCTCACCTGCCTTCCCAGTTTGAACACATTGCCAGTTCAAGGTCAGGGGAGTGAATGTGTGTGTGTGTGTGTGTGTGTGTGTGTGTGTTACCTGAGAGACGAGCCGCTGGTTCTCGCTCAGCCAGGTCTCCCTCATGGCGGCCTTGCGGTCGAAACGAGCGGCGAGCATCTCCAGCTTCTCCTGGCGAATCAGCTCGTTCCTCAGCGCCAGCTCCCGCTCGTGCTCCGCCTTCTCCAGGCGCTCCCACGCCTGCAGAGCCAATCAGAACACAGCAAGTCGGAGGTGTCTCTTAAACCAAATCAAATTTTATTTGTCACATACACATGGTTAGCAGATGTTAATGCGAGTGTAGCGAAATGCTTGTGCTTCTAGTTCCGACAATGCAGTAATAACCAACAAGTAATCTAGCTAACAATTCCAAAACTACTACCTTATAGACACAAGTGTAAGGGGATAAAGAATATGTACATAAAGATACATGAATGAGTGATGGTACAGAGTGGCATAGGCAAGATACAGTAGATGGTATTGAGTGCAGTATATACATATGAGAAGAGTATGTAAACAAAGTGGCATAGTTAAAGTGGCTAGTGATACATATATTACATAAAGATGCAGTAGATGATAGAGTACAGTATATACATATACATATGAGATGAATAATGTAGGGTATGTAAACATTATATTAGGTAGCATTGTTTAAAGTGGCTAGTGATATATTTTACATCATTTCCCATCAATTCCCATTATTAAAGTGGCTGGAGTTGAGTCAGTGTGTTGGCAGCAGCCACTCAATGTCAGTGGTGGCTGTTTAACAGTCTGATGGCCTTGAGATAGAAGCTGTTTTTCAGTCTGTGGCTGCGCCTTCTTCACGATGCTGTTTGTGTGGGTGGACCAATTCAGTTTGTCTGTGATGTGTACGCCGAGGAACTTAAAACTTACTACCCTCTCCACTACTGTTCCATCAATGTGGATAGGGGGTTGTTCCCTCTGCTGTTTCCTGAAGTCCACAATCATCTCCTTAGTTTTGTTGACGTTGAGTGTGAGGTTATTTTCCTGACACCACACTCCGAGGGCCCTCACCTCCTCCCTGTAGGCCGTCTCGTCGTTGTTGGTAATCAAGCCTACCACTGTTGTGTCGTCCGCAAACTTGATGATTGAGTTGGAGGCGTGCGTGGCCACGCAGTCGTGGGTGAACAGGGAGTACAGGAGAGGGCTCAGAACGCACCCTTGTGGGGCCCCAGTGTTGAGGATCAGTGGGGTGGAAATGTTGTTGCCTACCCTCACCACCTGGGGGCGGCCCGTCAGGAAGTCCAGTACCCAGTTGCACAGGGCGGGGTCGAGACCCGGGGTCTCGAGCTTGGAGGGCACTATGGTGTTAAATGCCGAGCTGTAGTCGATGAACAGCATTCTCACATAGGTATTCCTCGTCCAGATGGGTTAGGGCAGTGTGCAGTGTGGTTGAGATTGCATCGTCTGTGGACCTATTTGGGCGGTAAGCAAATTGGAGTGGGTCTAGGGTGTCAGGTAGGGTGGAGGTGATATGGTCCTTGACTCGTCTCTCAAAGCACTTCATGATGACGGAAGTGAGTGCTACGGGGCGGTAGTCGTTTAGCTCAGTTACCTTAGCTTTCTTGGGAACAGGAACAATGGTGGCCCTCTTGAAGCATGTGGGAACAACAGACTGGGATAGGGATTGATTGAATATGTCCGTAAACACACCAGCCAGCTGGTCTGCGCATGCTCTGAGGGCACGGCTGGGGATGCCGTCTGGGCCTGCAGCCTTGCGAGGGTTGACACGTTTAAATGTTTTCCTCACGTCGGCTGCAGTGAAGGAGAGTCCGCATGTTTTAGTTGCGGGCAGTGTCAGTGGCACTGTATTGTCCTCAAAGCGGGCAAAAAAAGTGATTTAGTCTGCCTGGGAGCAAGACATCCTGGTCTGTGACTGGGCTGGTTTTCTTTTTGTAATCCGCGATTGACTGTAGACCCTGCCACATACCTCTTGTGTCTGAGCCGTTGAATTGAGATTCTACTTTGTCTCTATACTGACGCTCAGGGGTGTTATTCATGATCCTAGACGGCTGTAGGGTCAACTGGTGTTTATTAAACGTTCTACTCTATTCATGCATTTAAACAGGGAGTAACTGCACCTTGTTACAAGGCATCAGTGTCACCAGAGGGTGTATTCATTAGGAACCAAACAGAACCCCAAACGGAAGCAAATGGAACAAACAGGGAGGGGCCTAACAATTTGATCTGTTGAAACTTCTTGCCATTGGGTGGACAACAGAGTGACAGTGATACCTTGTTGATGTCAGAGATGAGCTTGCCCTCTCTGGGCATGTACACCTTCTGGTTGTTGGCTCTCATCTTGCTCTGAATGGTGAACAGCAGCACCTCCAGGTTGCCTTTCTCTGTGAACCTGAGGAACACCAACACAGCCAGGTCAGACACCTAACCTACCATGGAATACGTGCAGTTATGATTCCAACCTGCTGAGATTTATGTTCTAATCTAGAACATCATCCCAGTTCTTAAATTCCCCCCCAGCGGTGTATCCCCGTCTTACTTAGGGGGTTTCTCCACGGTGCGGTAGGTGTTGAAGGCTTGCAGCTGGTTCTGCACGGCGCTCAGGGAGTTGGCCAGCTGCCGGTCGTTCAGGGTCAGAATGGTCTGCTCGATCCACTGCAGCAGCTCTGACGCCAGGCTCTCATAGTTCCCAACCAGCTGGTCAGCCTCAATGGCATAGTCCAGCACCTGGGAGGGAGAGAAGGGGTAAGATGGGCCCCAAGGACAGTAACAAGCCCACACACACAGCCGTTGTACCCCACCTTGCCAACCCTCTTGCCCTCCACAGCCAGGGCCTTCATCTTGGAGAAGTAGTGGTAGTAGGTGGCCACGTAGGTGATGATGGACTTCTCATCCGGCTGGTCAACGTTGACATCTGGAAAGAGAGACATGCACTACTTCAGCACTGAAGTTCATTTACACTTGATCCTTTCACTGTGCTCCACATTTCCTCTCCACACACTTCTGCATGCACAGACAGACACACAGATACACAGACACATACACAGACAGACACATACACAGACAGACACATACACAGACAGACACATACAGTGCCTTGCGAAAGTATTCGGCCCCCTTGAACTTTGCGACCTTTTGCCACATTTCAGGCTTCAAACATAAAGATATAAAACTGTATTTTTTTTGTGAAGAATCAACAACAAGTGGGACACAATCATGAAGTGGAACGGGACATTTATTGGATATTTCAAACTTTTTTAACAAATCAAAAACTGAAAAATTGGGCGTGCAAAATTATTCAGCCCCTTTACTTTCAGTGCAGCAAACTCTCTCCAGAAGTTCAGTGAGGATCTCTGAATGATCCAATGTTGACCTAAATGACTAATGATGATAAATACAATCCACCTGTGTGTAATCAAGTCTCCGTATAAATGCACCTACACTGTGATAGTCTCAGAGGTCCTTTAAAAGCGCAGAGAGCATCATGAAGAACAAGGAACACACCAGGCAGGTCCGAGATACTGTTGTGAAGAAGTTTAAAGCCGGATTTGGATACAAAAAGATTTCCCAAGCTTTAAACATCCCAAGGAGCACTGTGCAAGCGATAATATTGAAATGGAAGGAGTATCAGACCACTGCAAATCTACCAAGACCTGGCCGTCCCTCTAAACTTTCAGCTCATACAAGGAGAAGACTGATCAGAGATGCAGCCAAGAGGCCCACGATCACTCTGGATGAACTGCAGCGATCTACAGCTGAGGTGGGAGACTCTGTCCATAGGACAGTCAGTCGTATATTGCACAAATCTGGCCTTTATGGAAGAGTGGCAAGAAGAAAGCCATTTCTTAAAGATATCCATAAAAAGTGTCGTTTAAAGTTTGCCACCTGGGAGACACGCCAAACATGTGGAAGAAGGTGCTCTGGTCAGATGAAACCAAAATTGAACTTTTTGGCAACAATGCAAAACGTTATGTTTGGCGTAAAAGCAACACAGCTCATCACCCTGAACACACCATCCCCACTGTCAAACATGGTGGTGGCAGCATCATGGTTTGGGCCTGCTTTTCTTCAGCAGGGACAGGGAAGATGGTTAAAATTGATGGGAAGATGGATGGAGCCAAATACAGGACCATTCTGGAAGAAAACCTGATGGAGTCTGCAAAAGACCTGAGACTGGGACGGAGATTTGTCTTCCAACAAGACAATGATCCAAAACATAAAGCAAAATCTACAATGGAATGGTTCAAAAATAAACATATCCAGGTGTTAGAATGGCCAAGTCAAAGTCCAGACCTGAATCCAATCGAATCTGTGGAAAGAACTGAAAACTGCTGTTCACAAATGCTCTCCATCCAACCTCACTGAGCTCGAGCTGTTTTGCAAGGAGGAATGGGAAAAAATTTCAGTCTCTCGATGTGCAAAACTGATAGAGACATACCCCAAGCGACTTACAGCTGTAATCGCAGCAAAAGGTGGCGCTACAAAGTATTAACTTAAGGGGGCTGAATAATTTTGCACGCCCAATTTTTTAGTTTTTGATTTGTTAAAAAAGTTTGAAATATCCAATAAATGTCGTTCCACTTCATGATTGTGTCCCACTTGTTGTTGATTCTTCACAAAAAAATACAGTTTTATATCTTTATGTTTGAAGCCTGAAATGTGGCAAAAGGTCGCAAAGTTCAAGGGGGCCGAATACTTTCGCAAGGCACTGTACACAGACATACAGACAGAGACACACAGATACAGATAGAGACACACAGATACAGACAGACACACACAGATACAGACAGACACACACAGATACAGACAGACACATACACAGACAGACGCAGACACATACACACAGACAGACATACACACACGCACAGACAGACAGATACAGCCAGCCAGACAGACAGACGTGCCCACACTAGAGGTTGACCGATTAATTAGGGCCGATTTCAAATTCAAATTCAACAATCAGAAATCTGTATTTTTTTGGGCGCCATTTTTTATTTTTTACACCTTTATTTAATCTTTATTTAACTAGGCAAATCTTGCAACCTTACAGTTAACTTGTCCATCGCTCTAACCACCTGCCTCACGAGGAGCCTACCTGTTACACGAATGCAGTAAGCCAAGGTAAGTTGATAGCTAGCATTAAAATTATCTTATAAAAATCAAACGATCAACGAAAGTCGTTGCTCCAATGTGTACTTAACAATAAACATCAATGCCTTTCTTAAAATCAATACACAAGTATATATTTTTAAACCTGCATATTTAGCTAAAAGAAATCCAGGTTAGCAGGCAATATTTAACCAGGTGAAATTGTGTCACTTCTCAGGGTATATGCAACAGTTTGGGCCGCCTGGCTCTTTGCAAAAATTTTACATAATTACGACATAACATTGAAGGTTGTGCAATGTAACAGGAATATTTACACTCATGGATGCCATCCGTTAGATAAAATACGGAACGGAATAAACCTTTTGTTTTCGAGGTGATAGTTTCCGGATTTGACCTAAGGCTCGTATTTCTATGTGTTTATTATAGTTAAGCCTATGATTTGATATTTGATAGAGCAGTCTGGCTGAGGGGTGGTAGGCAGCAGTAGGCTCGTAATAGTCAAAGGTATATGGTTTAGAGAGAAATAGTCTACACGTTATAATTCCTGTAATAACTTGCGGCTGAACTTGAAAGGGGTTCCTTCGTTATTTTACCATTCATGTCTTCCATACAGAATGTCTTGATCTACTTCAAATAAGGTCTGTGTTTCGTTCAGGCTTAAACCGACCTTTGATACCCATGTAAATCTCACTAGGATAAGGTAATGTTTGTCAAAATATTTTCATAAATCCACTCTACAAAAAAAAAAAGATCTTCGCTTATATTTAACCAATATTGATCAGAGTTACCTTGTCCTATGGATATCTACACAGTTATAAAATTGGCAAGGTGGTGTTAGCCTACACGAAACACAGACCTTATTTTAAGTGAATCTAAAAATATCCTATAAAATAAATTAATGAAGGAACCACTTTTCAGATTTTGCTAGGTGTCATAGGAATTATGACTCGCACTTTGGTAGTCAATTCTTACCATGTCCATGATTAAAATAGGATTTCCTGCATATAGAAATTACAGTTTTTGTTTTCAACATTCATCACAGGTAACTTAAAGTCTATTTTTATTCAAACAGTTGAGAGTATTTGTCTCCTAAGCAGACTCTTCAGTATCATTGTCCCTTCAGAGCTGTGTGTGTGTTTTACAGATGGCAGAGAAAAGCAGAGCACCAGTGTGGGACTATTACATGGAATTGGCACCAGGGAAAGCAAGGTGTCTTATTTGTGATAAAGATGTAAGCATGGGGTCAGCAACAGCTAAATCAAAAAATACCACCAACCTGTGGAATCATCTTAAGAACACCCATCCAAAATTCCATTTGTATTATATTAAGTTAAAATAAAAGTGTTCATTGTTCATTCAGTATTGTTGCAATTGACATCATAACAAAAATGTGTGTATGTGTGTGTGAATATATACAGTGGGGCAAAAAAGTATTTAGTCAGCCACCAATTGTGCAAGTTCTCCCACTTAAAAAGATGAGGCCTGTAATTTTCATCATAGGTACACTATGACTATGACAGACAAAATGAGAAAAAAAAATCCAGAAAATCACATTGTAGGATTTTTCATGAATTTAATTTAATTATGGTGGAAAATAAGTATTTGGTCACCTACAAACAAGCAAGATTTCTGGCTCTCACAGACCTGTAACTTCTTAAGAGGCTCCTCCTGTCCTCAAATCATTACCTGTATTAATGGCACCTGTTTGAACTTGTTATCAGTATAAAAGACACCTGTCCACAACCTCAAACATTCACACTCCAAACTCCACTATGGCCAAGACCAAAGAGCTGTCAAAGGACACCAGAAACAAAATTGTAGACCTGCACCAGGCTGGGAAGACTGTGGGAGCAATTATTAGGAAATGGAAGACATACAAGACCACTGATAATCTCCCTCGATCTGGGGCTCCACGCAAGATCTTACCCCGTGGGGTCAAAATGATCACAAGAACGGTGAGCAAAAATCCCAGAACCACACGGGGGGACCGAGTGAATGACCTGCAGAGAGCTGGGACCAAAGTAACAAAACCTACCATCAGTAACACACTACGCCGCCAGGGACTCAAATCCTGCAGTGCCAGACGTGTCCCCCTGCTTAAGCCAGTACATGTCCAGGCCCGTCTGAAGTTTGCTAGAGAGCATTTGGATGATCCAGAAGAAGATTGGGAGAATGTCATATGGTCAGATGAAACCAAAATATAACTTTTTGGTAAAAGCTCAACTCGTTGTGTTTGGAGGACAAAGAATGCTGAGTTGCATCCAAAGAACACCATACCTACTGTGAAGCATGGGGGTGGAAACATCATGCTTTGGGGCTGTTTTTCTGCAAAGGGACCAGGGCGACTGATCCGTGTAAAGGAAAGAATGAATGGGGCCATGTATCGTGAGATTTTGAGTGAAAACCTCCTTCCATCAGCAAGGACATTGAAGATTAAATGTGGCTGGGTCTTTCAGCATGACAATGATCCCAAACACACCGCCCGAGCAACAAAGGAGTGGCTTCGTAAGAAGCATTTCAAGGTCCTGGAGTGGCCTAGCCAGTCTCCAGATCTCAACCCCATAGAAAATCTTTGGAGGGAGTTGAAAGTCCGTGTTGCCCAGCAACAGCCCCAAAACATCACTGCTCTAGAGGAGATCTGCATGGAGGAATGGGCCAAAATACCAGCAACAGTGTGTGAAAACCTTGTGAAGACTTACAGAAAACGTTTGACCTCTGTCATTGCCAACAAAGGGTATGTAACAAAGTATTGATAAACTTTTGTTATTGACCAAATACTTATTTTCCACCATAATTTGCAAATAAATTCATAAAAAATCCTACAATGTGATTTTCTGGTAATTTTCCGATTAATCTGTATCCGTTTTTTTTGTCCTCCAATAATCGGTATCGGCGTTGAAAAATCATAATCGGTCGACCTCTAGCCCACACACAGACAGACGCGCCCACACACAGACAGACGCGCACAGGCAGACGCACCCACACACAGACACAGTCACCCACACAAACTCCCATCTCAACCCAGTCAATTAAAAACTTAAACACATGGTGCTCTTCTCTAAATCTGCCCTGATTGATGGCCCTGGAGCGTTGCCAACACCTCACCATGTATGGACTTCCTCTGTGATGTCAGAGGGCATCATTAAGCCCTGCGCCGTGTCCAGCCAGACCACACGGCACCTATTCTCACTTAAGCTTTAATTCATTCCAGTAATCCTCCCTCCCCACACACCATGTCCAACTATCCTGGTACAGGACAGGAGCACAGTCTTGGTGGCCATAAGCCATTGGGGGAAGGCAGAGGGCACACACAGCTCAACCCATGTCCTGTCTCAGAGCTCTGACCATACTCACCTTCTGGGTCCAGGAGTTTGGTGAGGCCCAGCTTATTCTCTGCCGTGTTGAAGGCATTCTGGAGGTTGTAGTGGGCGTTGGAACGCTTCAGGCTGTCAAACTCAATCACGTCCGGTCTGGAAGGGAACACAGGTGTCACTTTTAATGAAAGGAATTGCATATATATATATATATATATATATATATATAAAATATAAAACCCAACAAGTGTTGGTCTCATGTCATTTTAGAGAATTTGCCAGTACGTCCAACCGGCCTCACTACCACGTAACGGATGCTGAGGAGTATCTCTGTCTGTAACAAAGCCCTTTTGTGGGGAATAACTCAATCTGATTGGCTGGGCCTAGCTGCCAAGTCAGGGGGCCTATGCCCTCCAACGCCCACGCATGGCTGCGCCTCTGCCCAGTCATATGAAATCCATAGACTAGGGCCTAATGAATGTATGTCAATTGACTGAGAGATAGCATCTTCATCAACATGCCACCATGATTCTGTTCTACGGTAACTGTGGACCATGTCGACGACGACATTGTTTCTTCAGAGCAGTTCTAATCATCCCTTCCACTCCTTCAGCTCCACTTTGAATAGGATGAGATAAGAAAAAAAGGGCAGTGACAGAACTGACATGATTGCCTTGTAGCACATTCAGAGCATATTTCAAATCTGCTTGTACTTTGAGCCTCAGTTGAGAAATAAAGAGTCAATGATGAGAATAATACATGAATTCCATTTGTTAGAGTTGTAGTCATGTTAAAGGCCCGTCGCTCTAGAGGCCCGTCTCCCACTGTAACGCAGGAGCCACCAGCAGTGGGCAGCGTTGAGTCAACAGGCATTGCCTTGCATGCTAAACCAGTGGGTTTTATTTCTGTTATCTAGGTCAATTTATTCCAATTCATTTGTATCCACTTATCCAAACTGTAGAGGGTTTGAAAAGCGGGTCAAACCCAAAATAGAGAACGGGGATACAGCCACCCCAGGGAGGTTGTGTGTCATAACAGGTAGCCCATTTCTCAAACGCACTGCAAGTACAACAGGCTACGTACGGTATTAGACTGATTTTATATCACAACACACAGGAAGCGTGTCAGGTGATGGACAATGTCAGCGCCTACTGTTGAAATGAGTGACTGAAGCATTTCATACAGTGTGACAGGCCACATTGTCAGAGGGGAAGGGCGTTGACCTGTGTTTGTGCACGATGGCGTTGAACGCCAGGCCGTCTCTCCAGCTGGTGGTGAAGTTGTGAACGTTGACGTTGGGGTACCTGCAGGGACAGGGTCACAGCTCATTAATCAATCGACACAGAACCTAGGCTATTTTGATGTTGACAAACCAAGGATTTGGGACGATAAGGTTCCATCTGCAAAAATATGATTCTGAGATAATTGGCTTTCAAATCGCCGAACCCTAATTGGTTTGAATGGTGTCAGATTTGTTTCTTGTGTTCTTTTGAACTGAACATGAATTGTGGTAGTTCGAGTACTATATGGAGTGGACAACACTGAACGAAACAAGGCTATGTCAATATCTACATTTTGAACCTTATAGTCCCAAGCTCTCGAAACCCAACGTTCTTCAAATCATTTCACGTCTATCATGCTTGCACATCCTTGAACATGTCTCGCTCCCCCCTCTCACTCTCCCCAGTTTCTCTCTCCCTTCTCACCCAGCGGTCTTCATCTGGCACCAGAGAAGCAGGGCCTCTTTGGCACTCTTCTTCTCCTTGTTATCCTCAGTCTCCACGCTGATGTCCTGGATCTGTTAGCAGAGCAGAGTACTCTCTTAGACACTGCCTACTTAACACTTCAGCCAGCTCTCTCTCTCTCTCTCTCTCGCTCTCTGGGAAATTAAGACTTCACTGAAATCAGTCTTACATGCAGCTTTGTATTAGGTTTGATGATAAATCACAATCCAATCAGTCTAACAAGAGAGCAGAGATTAGGGCCGATTCATTTGAGTTTTTTTTGTAATTATGTCATTTTTAAAAAAAGAAGAGGAAAGAAATTGAACGCTGAAATTACGTTCCAATAATTGACATAATCTGAAACCACAGTCGTTCCAGAATACCACAGAATGGAGGTTTAGTTACGTTTCTTAGGGACCCCATTAACTCCACATAAATTGTACAAATACATGACAGAGTACGGAAGAGGAAGACAAAATATAGGATTCCATTAAATTAAACAGAGTAATAAAGGAAAGACACCAAGAGACAACAAAAATACGATTTACACATTATTCATATACAGTTGAAGTCGGAAAGTTCACCTTAAATACATTTAAACTCAGTTTTTCACAATCCCTGACATTTAATCCTAGTAATAATTCCCTGTTTAGGTCAGTTAGGATCACCACTTTATTTTAAGAATGTTTAGTGTCAGAATAATTGTAGAGAGAATGATTTATTTTAGCTTTTATTTCCTTCATTACATTCCCAGTGAGTCAGAAGTTTACATACTCAATTAGTATTTGTGGTAGCATTGCCTTTAAATTGTTTAACTTGGGTCAAACGTTTCAGGTAACCTTCCCACAATAAGTTGGGTGAATTTTGGCCCATTCCTTCTGGCAGAGCTGGTGTAACTGAGTCAGGTTTGTAGGCCTCCTTGCTCGCACACGCTTTTCCAGTTCTGCCCACAAATGTTCTATAGGATTGAGGTCAGGCTTTGTGAGGCCACTTCAATACCTTGACTTTGTTGTCCTTACGCCATTTTGTCACAACTTTGGAAGTATGCTTGGGGTCATTGTCCATTTGGAAGACCCATTTGCAACCAAGCTTTAACTTCCTGACTGATGTCTTGAGATGTTGCTTCAATATATCCACAATTTTCCTACCTCATAATGCCATCTATTTTGTGAAGTGCACCAGTCCCTCCTGCAGCAAAGCACCCCCACAACATGAAGCTGCCACCCCCATGCTTCACGGTTGGGATGGTGTTCTTCGGCTTGCAAGCCTCCCCCTTTTTCCTCCAAACATAACGATGGTCATTATGGCCAAACAGTTCTATTTTTGTTTCATCCGACTAGAGGACATTTCTCCAAAAGTACAATCTTTGTCCCCATGTGCAGTTGCAAACTGTAGCTTTGTTTTTTTATGTTGGTTTTGGAGCAGTGGCTTCTTCCTTGCTGAGTGGCCTTTCAGGTTGTCGATATCGGAATCGTTTTACTGTAGATATAGATACCCTTTGTACCCGTTTCCTCCAGCATATTCACAAGGTCCTTTGCTGTTGTTCTGGGATTGATTTGCACTTTTCACACCAACGTACGTTCATCTCTAGGACACAGAACGCATCTCCTTCCTGAGTGGTATGGCGGCTGCGTGGTCCCATGGTGTTTATACTTGCGTACTATTGTACAGGTGAACGTCGTACCTTCAGGCATTTGGAAATTGCTCCCAAGGATGAACCAGACTTGTGGAGGTCTACAATTTCTTTCTGAGGTCTTGGCTGATTTCTTTTGATTTCTCCATGATGTCAAGCAAAGAGGCACTGAGTTTGAAGGTAGGCCTTGAAATACATCCACAGGTACACCTCCATTAGACTGAAATTATGTCAATTAGCCTATCAGAAGCTTCTAAAGCCATGACATCATTTTCCGGAATGTTCCAAGCTGTTTAAAGGCAGTCAGCCTAGTGTATGTAAACTTCTGAACCACTGGAATTGTGATAGTGAATTATAAGTGAAATAATCTGTCTGTAAACAATTGTTGGAAAAATGACTTGCGTCATGCACAAAGTGGATGTCCTAACTGACTTGCCAAAACTATAGTTTGTTAACAAGAAATTTGTGGAAAAACTAGTTTTAATGACTCCAACCTAAGTGTATGTATGTAAACTTCCGACTTCAACTGTATACATATTCATATATTTTGCCTGAGTAACCTTTGGTGGAAGAGCATTCCATAACAGGTGGGGTTGAGGAATAAAACAGGACTGGGCAGGGTGGGGTGACCCAGGTGGGGTAGAGGAAGAGGACAGGACTTGGCAGGGTGGGGTGACCCAGGTGGGGTAGAGGAATAGGACAGGACTTGGCAGGGTGTGGTGACCCAGGTGGGGTGAAGGAATAGGACAGGACTTGGCAGGGTGGGGTGACCCAGGTGGGGTAGAGGAATAAAACAGGACTTGGCAGGGTGGGGTGACCCAGGTGGGGTAGAGGAATAGGACAGGACAGGACTGGGCAAGGTGATCCAGGTGGGGTAGAGGAATAGGACAGGACGGGCGAAGTGACCCAGGTGGGGTAGAGGAATAGGACAGGACTGGGCGAGGTGACCCAGGTGGGGTAGAGGAATAGGACAGGACTGGGCGAGGTGACCCAGGTGGGGTAGAGAAATAGGACAGGACGGGCGAGGTGACCCAGGTGGGGTAGAGGAATAGGACAGGATTGGGCGAGGTGACCCAGGTGGGGTAGAGGAAGAGGACAGGATTTGGCAGGGTGGGGTGACCCAGGTGGGGTAGAGGAATAGGACAGGACTTGGCAGGGTGGGGTGACCCAGGTGGGGTGAAGGAATAGGACAGGACTTGGCAGGGTGGGTTGCCCCAGGTGGGGTAGAGGAATAGGACAGGACTTGGCAGGGTGGGGTGCCCCAGGTGGGGTGGAGGAATAGGACAGGACTTGGCAGGGTGGGGTGCCCCAGGTGGGGTAGAGGAATAGGACAGGACTTGGCAGGGTGGGGTGCCCCAGGTGGAGTAGAGGAATAGGACAGGACTTGGCAGGGTGGGGTGCCCCAGGTGGGGTAGAGGAATAGGACAGGACTTGGCAGGGTGGGGTGACCCAGGTGGGGTGAAGGAATAGGACAGAACTTGGCAGGGTGGGGTGACCCAGGTGGGGTAGAGGAATAGGACAGGACTTGGCAGGGTGGGGTGCCCCAGGTGGGGTAGAGGAATAGGACAGGACTTGGCAGGGTGGGGTGCCCCAGGTGGGGTAGAGGAATAGGACAGGACTTGGCAGGGTGGGGTGCCCCAGGTGGGGTTGAGGAATAGGACAGGACTTGGCAGGGTGGGGTGCCCCAGGTGGGGTTGAGGAATAGGACAGGGTGGGGTGACCCAGGTGGGGTAGAGGAATAGGACAGTACTTGGCAGGGTGGGGTGACCCAGGTGGGGTAGAGGAATAGGACAGGGTGAGGTGACCCAGGTGAGGTAGAGGAATAGGACAGGACTTGGCAGGGTGGGGTGCCCCAGGTGGAGTAGAGGAATAGGACAGGACTTGGCAGGGAGGGGTGACCCAGGTGGGGTTGAGGAATAGGACAGGACTGGGCAGGGTGACCCAGGTGGGATAGAGGAATAGGACAGGACTTGGCAGGGTGGGGTGCCCCAGGTGGGGTTGAGGAATAGGACAAGACTTGGCAGGGTGGGGTGCCCCAGGTGGGGTTGAGGAATAGGACAGGACTGGGCAGGGTGACCCAGGTGGGGTAGAGGAATAGGACAAGACTGGGCAGGGTGGGGTAACCCAGGTGGGGTTGAGGAATAGGACAGGACTGGGCAGGGTGCCCCAGGTGGGGTAGAGGAATAGGACAGGACTTGGCAGGGTGGGGTGCCCCAGGTGGGGTTGAGGAATAGGACAGGACTTGGCAGCGTGGGGTGCCCCAGGTGGGGTTGAGGAATAGGACAGGACTTGGCAGGGTGGGGTGCCCCAGGTGGGGTTGAGGAATAGGACAGGACTGGGCAGGGTGACCCAGGTAGGGTAGAGGAATAGGACAGGACTGGGCAGGGTGGGGTGCCCCAGGTGGGGTTGAGGAATAGGACAGGACTTGGCAGGGTGGGGTGTCCCAGGTGGGGTTGAGGAATAGGACAGGACTGGGCAGGGTGACCCAGGTAGGGTTGAGGAATAGGACAGGACTGGGCAGGGTGACCCAGGTAGGGTAGAGGAATAGGACAGGACAGGACTGGGCAGGGTAACCCAGGTGGGGTAGAGGAATAGGACAGGACTGGGCAGGGTGACCCAGGTGGGGTTGAGGAATAGGACAGGACTGGGCAGGGTGACCCAGGTGGGGTAGAGGAATAGGACAGGACTGGGCAGGGTGACCCAGGTGGGGTAGAGGAATAGGACAGGACTGGGCAGGGTGACCCAGGTGGGGTAGAGGAATAGGACAGGACTGGGCAGGGTGGGGTGACCCAGGTGGGGTAGAGGAATATGACAAGACTGGGCAGGGTGGGGTGACCCAGGTGGGGGTAAGGAACATGATAGGACTAGGAAGAGTGGTGGGGGTGAGGAACAGGGCAGTACTGGCTGGGGGGGTAATATTCACATGCACCTTCTACTCTCTAGAAAGGCATTGTATAGAACATTACAAGGATTCACACGGTACCTGGAAGCGGAGGATGATGGTCCAGATGAGACCCAGGGTGAGGCGGTGGTTCCCGTCCACGATGTCGTGAGAGCCCATGTTCTCCAGGTGGACCTTCTGCTCCTTGAGGAACTGCAGGGCCTTGTCCACATTCTCCAGGCAGTGGATACGCATACGCCCCTTGGTGGGCTTCGGCTGGAGAGAGACGGGGGAGAGTCAGGTTGTGTGAGAGAGAGTGCTGGAATGAGACATGGATAACAGAGAGGGAGAGGAAGGGCATACAGGAATGAAGACAGATTTCATGTTAAGCAGGGTGGAGGGCTCAAATGGAGGAAAGAATGAAGGAATGAGAGAGGGGTTTGTTCAGGACCAACAAGGGGAGTCATGAGTGATGGGTCAGGGTTAAGGTCAGGCTTAGGGTCAGGAGTCAGAGTTAGGAGGACAGAGGGAGTTACTGACCAGCTGTTCTCCTGACAGCACCTCCAGCAGGCGGATGAGCATGCGTCCATCTCTCAGGTCAGTGTACAGGTCCCCGATGCGGCACGTCACACGGCCCAGGTGAGAGTTCACCCACTTAGTGAAGGTTTTCTTCTGCACCGCTTCGCGCTCATCTGGAGAGGAGAGCAGAGGGGAAAGGTGGGTTACAGCGGGGGGGGGGTAAACCAATCCCAAGCCAGCTCATAGTGACTGGGAAGCAAGTATGAAGTCATTCATTGCTTTGTAATAAGCTATGTCCAATACTGTCAGGCAAATACATAGAGGGGATGCAATTCTTCGCAAGACAAACACTGATGTAGTCGTATAAGGCCATTCAAAAGCCTGAATCACCCCTGAGACTGGTGACAGGGTCAGTAACTCATGGGTACCTGAGCTCCGGTACACAGCACTTCATTTCACAGATAAGCTATGCCACTAGGTCATTGGGATCGTCGAGTTGACAGACAGCTTTAGCAGAAGGTTCTTTAGGCCCCTAGCTGAACCTACGTGACTGGGCTGCTGACGCGGCCTCCGCCAGTCGCCTGGGACAGTCTGGATGGGAGACCGGCCTTGAACAGCCACGCTAACGGCTCACAATGTGGCTAAAACAAACACACGCCCTGGGTGAAGGAGGGTCAAGGAAGACGGGATGAAATGCGGTGGGTTTTAAAAAAGGAGAACACGTCACTATAACGTTCCAGGAAGATAAAGGGCATGAAGCAGTGGCAGAGATATGGAGCAGGAGGAGTAAAACTCTGAACCTGCCTCCAAAACAAGGTGACCTCAATTCTTAGGTCACTTGGTCTGTGTGAGCTAGATCTAGTAGCTATGGGACCCCACACACGTAATAAACAAGGCAACACCCCCCTTGGGTCAACAGATATTGCGTGTAACAAATTTCTGGCAATTACTAGGGCAAATAAATGCCCTGATCTCTATGGAAAGATGCATAATTCATCCAAGTTTTGTCAAAATTGGGCCAGCTGTGTCAGATATCGCGGGTGACTTATGTAAGAAACGAACAGACGGAGACAGATCCACAATCCCTTTTCCGATTTCATCATGGGACACAATTAACTGCCCAAACAAAAAAACTAACTATAAAATGTAGACACAACGGAATAAAATCAGACTAACTATCCTGCGGCTGCGAGGTAAAAAAGCAGAGGACTTCTGAAGCCGTGTGAAATTGACTGTAGTAATTAAGGTGAAGATGAAAGCCTCTTCAAATCCTAACAGAAAAAAAGTCATGGCTTCACAATCTTAAAATTTGCCATGTGTAAAAAAAAAAACAAAGCCAAGCTGCTGAGTCTCACGTTGTTACGGAAAGCGTCACACCATCTCCAACAACCAGTGAAACGGATGTCCATGTGAGAGAGAATGTGTGTGAGACACAGAAGGGAAAGCTCCGGGTGCGATGTCCCACATGTGATATACACTACACTCCTCATGCTAATGGACCATGTTCCTTGTGACCTAGGCTCAGGTTGTCTGGCAGAAAACCTCTCTTCAAGGCAAAGTTATGTCACATTGTGACTAGGGGCTAAATGACGAGGAAGCTAGTTCTCCATCTGGCCAAGACGCTACCCTGCTGTCTCACGCCTCACCCACCCCTGGAGCAGGAGGTCCATTAGGCTGAGCCGTGCCCCACCTGGGTCCAGGCTAACAGCTCCCTACACTGGGGCGAGGGACAGAGATAGGCAGCACCACGTTGCCTGGCCAGTGGCCTGCTGGTGCCCTGCCCGATGACAGGCACAGCGACCGGGCCGGGGAGCAGCTGGCTGCATGGCAGAGCGATGGTATTCCTGAGCTGATTTATGGCAGTACTTGAAGGATTAGGTGGCCACTTTACAGGGTTTAAGGAAGCCCCCCTATCCCTGCTGAGGAACCTTTCAATCAAACGCTAATGGGTTTTTTCAGGAGAGGAGGAGGGTGGCGGCGAGAGGGAGGGACATTGACAGGCAGGCAGCAGCAGGTCACTCCGAGATGACAGCCTGCAGACTTGCCAGCTCCCTTTGGGTGACACTAGAATGGAGTGAGGCATGGGTGTACCCTTTTAGGGAAGGAGGCAAGTTTTCAACTTGAAAACGCTCTTACATGTACTCATCAAATACCATCTCAGAGAGTCTGGCCGTGGCAGCTGTTTTATTTATGGAGGGTAGAAGAGGAGGTTGGCATAATGAGTTAGGCCTGGTTAACTCGAGAAACATGACTCTAAACTCTTACAAAACAAACTTAAAGAAAAACCACACATCATATACTCCAAACGTATCTTTTAAACCATGTCATAGTAGATTTATATTTAATATGCCCAAATGCTCTGCTGCGGAGTGTAATGGAAGCTCCTGGCCAGTCTAAGCAGCAGCCTATTGTTGGACGTAATTGTTGGGTTTTACAGTAAGCAGGATTACTTCTAATGAGACGGACTGAGGTTTGCTCTCATCAGACCAGATACAGGAAAGCCCAAGCGATAATGGCGGACCATTCCATCTAACGGAACCCCTATTTAATGAGCGCGTCCCATGGCGACGTGCTAAACGTCTGAGGGGGGAGAGCTTAGTAAGAAACCAGTTCAGCGAGTTGCCACCCTGGAGGCACACGAGACAAAACACAACTGAAACGTTGACTGTCCCATGTCAAGTTGAACCCAGGACACCAAATAAAAACGGACCCATTCTGGAATGTATCTCTCTATTTTTCTTTCGCTACAAAGTAATAACCAAAGATCCCCAGCGTGACCCTCTGCCCTTCTGGTTGTTGACGAGGAAATCTGCTCCAGCTCCCCCCAAATAAATTCCCCTAAACCCCTCTGAGCTTGACCTGTGACCCCTGTGAAGCAGCTCTGACCTCCCCTGTACCCCTCTACTACACCTGACAAGGACTGAAATGTTACTTCTCCCTCTAGAAACATGGCTAGGGGGTACAGGGGACGCGCAGCAGTATGTCACTGTTTGACGGGCTGGGATTATAATGGGATGTTTGACGTCCATAAATTGTTAAACACAAGATAAAGAGAGCAATTAACAAATAAATGGAATTCCACGTCTGTGAATCTGGCTGCTCATGCAACAGAACACTTGCTCAAGTTATCTGGGACTCGGGAAGAGATCTTCGGGGGGCTCGAGTGTGTGTGTGTGTGTGTGTGTGTGTGTGTGTGTGTGTGTGTGTGTGTGTGTGCCTGCGTGTGTGTGACCAGAACCAGTGGTTGTTATCTAGCACAAAAAGGAGGGGATAACCTCTCCCTCCTGGACTGAGTCTGTGCCTGGCAAACTTGACAGCTTCAGGGTCCTCGGCCAAGCCTGGCTGGAGTGGAACAGACAGACAGTGGCCTTCAATTCACCTCAGTACATGATGATCGGCTGTTCCAAGTGCCATTCCTATAAATCCCCTGCGTGTTGATAGAACAAACTATCCACAGCTCAGGAGAAAACTTGAAATGGTGGACATGAATGTACTCTGCAGAGAGATCTAAACAAGGTCACTGTGAAATACAATGGTCAGGTTGGGGCCGAAAACACTCAGAGTCAGAGCACAGGGCGAGAGAAGGGCCACGTGTGCAATGCAATGCAGTGCCAGTGCTGACCTGTTTTGTCAGGAAAGGGCTGCTTTGCAATGCAAAATGGTGTGTAGCTGTCAACAGCTAGAAACTGGGCACAGTACTGTACACACACTCAAAACGGAACAATCAGTTCAAATAAATGCTCCACGTGAGCTAATCACCTCCAAACAAAATGAGGAAGAGTCTTTTTTCACATTTCTATTTTGTTGGCATTTCACCCCCTTTTTCTCCCCAATTTCAATCTTGTTGAAATCAGACTGCAGGCGCCCGGCCAGCCACAAGGAGTCGCTAGAGCACGATGAGCCAAGTAAAGCCCCCCGCCCCGACCAAACCCTCCCCAAGTAAAGCCCCCCGCCCCGGCCAATTGTGCGCCACCCTATGGGATTCCCAGTCACAGCCGGATGTGACACAGCCTGGGATTGAACCTGGGTCTGTAGTGACGCCTCAAGCACCGATATGTCGTGCCTTAGACCACTTTCACAATTTAATTATTCACAGGAGTGTTCCAGTAGAATGGCCATCATAAATTAATATGTTCCATGGTCTGGGTGGATAATATATTACTGTCTAACTAAGTCATATCCAAACAGCTAAAACATACTAAAGGTGTTGCCCAGAGGTGTGCTGCAGTAGAGTGAGTGGTAACTGAATGTTATAAAGTGTCCTAGAAAGAAGGAAATTAAAAACATGAATCATTCCAGCCAACAGCATTACAGCCTCTCTCAGGGGGATGGGTCAGAAACAACGACTGTCTGAATATCAAAATAGAGGATGGCCTCTCCATCTGGACTCGGTGCACTGCTGGCCAGTTAAGGGGGGCAGTGTAAATAGTCAGGTGGCCATTTGATTAATTGTTCAGCAGTCTTATGGCTTGGGGGTAGAAGCTGTTAACTTCTTGGATATAGGGGGCGCTCTTTTAATTTATGGATAAAAAAACGTGCCCGTTTTAAGCGCAATATTTTGTCACGAAAAGATGCGACTATGCATATAATTGGCAGCTTTGGAAAGAAAACACTAAGGTTTCCAAAACTGCAAAGATATTATCTGTGAGTGCCACGGAACTCATGCTACAGGCAAAACCAAGATGAAACCTCAAACAGGAAATCAGCAGAATTTCTGAGGCTCTGTTTTTCATTGTCTCCTTATATGGCTGTGAATGTGCCATGAACGAGCTTAAGCTTTGTGCCGTTTGTCCAAGGTGTCTGCAGCATTGTGACGTATTTGTAGGCATATCATTGGAAGATTGGCCATAAGAGACTACATTTACCACGGGTCCGCCCGGTGTCCTTTGTGTAAATTGGTGCGTAATCTTCAGCTGCAGGCATTTTCTCCTGGGATTCAGAGGGGAAAGCACACTTCCACGAATGATATATCATCGAAGAGATATGTGAAAAACACCTTGAGGATTGGTTCTAAACAACGTTTACCATGTTTCAGTCGATATTATGGAGTTAATTTGGAAAAAAGTTTGGCGTTTTGAAGACTGAATTCTCGTTTTTTTTTGGTAGCCAAACGTGATGCACCAAACGGAGCAATTTCTCCTTAACAAATCATCTTTCAGGAAAAACTGAGCATTTGCTATCTAACTGAGAGTCTCCTCATTGAAAACATCTGAAGTTCTTCAAAGGTAATGATTTTATTTGAATGATTTTCTGGTTTTTGTGAAAATGTTGCCTGCTAATGCTAACGCTAAATGCTACGCTAGGTGTGCTAGCTGTTACACAAATCCTTATTTTGCAATGGTTGAGAAGCATATTTTGAAAATCTGAGATGACAGTGTTGTTAACAAAAGGCTAAGCTTGAGAGCTAGCATATTAATTTCATTTCATTTGCGATTTTCATGAATAGTTAATGTTGCGTTATGGTAATGAGCTTGAGGCTGTATTCACGATCCCGGATCCGGGATGGCTCGACGCAACAGGTTAAGGAGACTTTTGGCCCTAGACTTGGCGCTCTGGTACGGCTTGCTGTGTGGTAGCAGAGAAAACAGTCTATGACTTGTGTGACTGGAGTCTCCAGTATTTATGTTGCAATAGTTTGTGTGTTGGGGGGCTAGAGTCAGTCTGTTATATCTGGAGTATTTCTCCCGTCTTATCCGGTGTCCTGTGTGAATTTAAATATGCTCGCTCTAATTCTCTTTCTCAGAGGACCTGAGCCCTAAGACCATGCCTCAGGACTACCTGGCCTGATGACTCCTTGCTGTCCCCAGTCCACCTGGTCGTGCTGCTGCTCCAGTTTCAACTGTTCTGCCTACATGTCCCAAACCTGCTGTTTGAACAACTTGGTCACGTTCTGTTATAATCTCTACCCGGCACAGCCAGAAGAGGACTGGCCACCCCTCATAGCCTGGTTCCTCTCTACATTTCTTCCTAGGTTCTGGCCTTTCCGTGCTTCTACACCTGCGTTGCTTGCTGTTTGGGGTTTTAGGCTGGGTTTCTGTACAGCACTTTGTGACATCTCAGCTGATGTAAGAAGGGCATGATAAATAAACGTGATTGATTCTGACACCGCCTAGTATATAGGTCCTGGATGGCAGGAAGCTTGGCCACAGTGATGTGCTGGGCCGTACGTACTACCCTCTGTAGCGTCTTACGGTCAGATGCTGAGCAGTTGCTATACCAGGCGGTGATACAACCGGCCAGGATGCTCTCGATGGTGCAGCTGTAAAACATTTTGAGGATCCGGGGACCCATACCAAATCTTTTCAGTCACCCGAGGGGGAAAATTGCAGTGATTGAAATTGCGAGCCCTCTTTTTGTACTGTGGTGATGGGGCTGTTTTATGCGATAACATTGATGATTTGACTGATTTATGCGGTGATTGGTCAAATTTGCAAGCTCTTGCATAATATGCAGGGAATTACAAAATAAAAATGCAAATCGCAGAATCCTGGACAGACTGAGTAGGTTCTTGTCAAGGCTCTATACTGAATGACGCGAGACCGTCGCTGTTGTGAAAAGGAAAACGGCACCTTTTCCTGCGTTACAGACTTTGCAATAAACAAGCCGAAGGGACAACGACAGATATAAATGTTTCATCATCACCATCTCCCAACAAACACAGTGTTCCTCCAAGGAGCTCATGACTGTGGAAAGAAGATGACAGTGGCAACCACACCCTTCAGCTAGATTGCAGAGACAGATAGCCATGGAACAAATTAGTGTCTCGTGAGCACATCCACCCCCCCCCCAAAAAACTAAAACAAATTGGTGGTAAAAGCATCTCTATTGTTGAATGACTTTTCAGCCAGAAAAACTAAATGACAAGGATGAGTAACAGGAGTGTGATACGTTTGGGATTGAATCTGGATAAAAAGCATTAGAAATGCTAGTCGTCACGTCCACTGCCTCCTCATCTCCTGGGGCACCAGAAGCAAAGACACAGGAATGACAGACTATGAGACATGTCCACACATCAGTCTAAAAACCCTTCGGCTGCTATAACTCACTCTAATTCAGGTGTGAATAATGACAGTTCGAGGTGACATTTTCCAGCCGCAAAAGCATCTTCTTTCCTCTCCTAAGTTAGTACCCTTGAGAAGCCCCTGGGCTTAGGTGAATGAGTGTTGGGTTTCATAGGCTTGTGTAACAATGGAGGTACAACTTACTCTCCTGCTCGGTCTCCCCACCGTCTTCTGCGTGTCTGAATGCTTGACAAAGATTGAGAGGAGTAGGACAGTGGTGTACCGAGTGGCGCACCGGTCTAAGGCACTGCATGTCAGTGCTAGAGGCGTCACTACAGAACCTGGTTCGATTCTAGGCTGTATCACAACCGGCCGTGATTGGGAGTCCCACAGGGCGGCACACAATTAGCTCAGCGTCACCCGGATTAGGGTTTGGCCGGGGTAGGCTGTCATTGTAAATAATAATTTGTTCTTAACGGACTTGCCTAGTTAAATGAGAATTTGTTCTAAAACGGACTTACCTAGTTAAATGAAGGTTAAATAAAATATAGGCTTGGCTGTGTGATTGTCAGTCAGCAGAAGCCCATCAAAACACAGATTGAATATCTGCGGCTTAAGGACGATTATGGCCTGGACTTGACACACAAACAAGCATTTGTGAGTGCACTTACACACGTATGCATCTACGCACAAACACCGAACTTGAATGGAATAGAAAAACAGTCACAGACCCACCCTTGTACTCAGTGGTGTAAAGTAAAAATACTTTACAGAACTAAAGTCTCTTTGGGGGGGGGTATCTGTACTTAACTATTCATATTTTCGACTAATTTCACTTCATTCCTTAAGAAAATATTGTACTTTTTACTCCATACATTTTCCTTGACACTCAACTGTGCTCGTTACCTTTTGAATGCTTAGCAGGACAGGAAAATAGTCAAATTCACACACTTATCAAGAGAACTTCCCTGGTCATCCCTACTGCCTCTGATCTGGTGGACTCACTAAACAGAGAACATCCCTGGTCATCCCTACTGCCTCTGATCTGGTGGACTCACTAAACAGAGAACATCCCTGGTCATCCCTACTGCCTCTGATCTGGCGGACTCATTAAACACACATGCTTCATTTGTTAATGATGTCTGAATGTTGGAGTGTGCCCGTGGCTTTCCGTAAATACATTTAAAAAACAAGAAAATGGTGCCATCTGGCTTGCTTATTAATATAAGGAATTTGAAATGATTTACACTTTTGATACTTAAGTATATTTTAAACCAAACCCTTTTTTTTTTCAAGTAGAATTTTACTGGGTGACTTACTTTCACTTGAGTCATTTTCTATTAAAAAGGTATCTTTACTTTTCCTCAAGCATGACAGTTGGGTGGGAAATTAAAAAGGTATCTTTACTTTTCCTCAAGCATGACAGTTGGGTACTTTTCCCACCACTGCTTGTACTTAACCAAACACCAGTGTTCTCTGAACAGAGCCAGGAGTCAAAGAAACTCCTCTGAACTCAGGTGATAAGTCACCCAACGACTTCATCAAATCAAGACACATAGGATTGAAATCCTGAAGAGCACATAAGAGAATCTGGAAAGTCAAATATTAACATTAGAAACAGAAAGACTTATCTCCCGACACCATTCCTGACTCAAGGAAACAGATGAGGTTGAGTAGAAACAGCTGTACTGGGAGACTTGGAGTCAGTAATAGAGAGGTCTTCCTCAAGGCCCAGCCACAAGGTTCTTAACCCTCACCGTTGTCATGGACACACACACTTCCTAATGACTCAAGGTAAACACTGATAGGGTATAAATATATGGCATTACACCACAATAATGGCTATATGGCTTCCACAGTTCAGAGATGTCAGAAAAGAGCATTTCCTCCTCATAGGACGCCACAGCCTTGCTGACAGGGCTTTTTTTGCCATGAGTCTTTGCGAGAACATCTGCCATGTCACATACACCCCACCCACCTCCTCTGGGGATCATACCTGCCCTGGCGCTCCCAAAAAACAAACCAGTAATAATCGCTGCTTTGCTCTCGCTGCTGCTTCCCTCTCACACAACAAGAGCCAGACAATAGCGTGTGGTTTTCCCTCATAGCTGAGCGTGCGGTTACCTTTCCAGAGGTAAGCCGGGGCGCTGCAGAGGAAGCCTGGTCAATGAGCCACCTGAGGTGGATTACACTGCTGGGAGGGAGGGTGAAGGGGGGGGGCACATTCCTCCTGATGCTGGTCATGTTGTGACAGCACCCAGCCCTGCGGAGGAGGAGGTAACAGGGTGCTAACAGAAACCAGGCTCAACCCTTCCCTGTCCCACGTCTCCTAATAGCAGACCCAGTCAGGAGGATACACACATCTCTGCTGTGTTTGCTCATCATACACAAGCACTTCATCAGCTGTGTAAAATGCTTCGACTTAAAAGCATAGTGTATTAGAACAAACTGTACCACTGTCCTGTCTTAATGACTCAAAATCATCTGTATTCAAAGTGTATGGTATTCACACGCACTATAAAGTGTGTATGGTATTCACACGCACTATAAAGTGTGTATGGTATTCACACGCACTATAAAGTGTGTATGGTATTCACACGCACTATAAAGTGTATATGGTATTCACACGCACTATAAAGTGTGTATGGTATTCACACGCACTATAAAGTGTGTATGGTATTCACACGCACTATAAAGTGTGTATGGTATTCACACGCACTATAAAGTGTGTATGGTATTCACACGCACTATAAAGTGTGTATGGTATTCACACGCACTATAAAGTGTGTATGGTATTCACACGCACTATAAAGTGTGTATGGCATTCACACGCAATAATAAAGTGTGTATGGCATTCAAACGCACTATAAAGTGTGTATGGCATTCAAACGCACTATAAAGTGTGTATGGCATTCAAACGCACTATAAAGTGTGTATGGCATTCAAACGCACTATAAAGTGTGTATGGCATTCAAACGCACTATAAAGTGTGTATGGCATTCAAACGCACTATAAAGTGTGTATGGCATTCAAACGCACTATAAAGTGTGTATGGCATTCAAACGCACTATAAAGTGTGTATGGCATTCAAACGCACTATAAAGTGTGTATGGCATTCAAACGCACTATAAAGTGTGTATGGTATTCACACGCACTATAAAGTGTGTATGGCATTCAAACGCACTATAAAGTGTGTTTGTATTGCACTATAAAGTGTGTTTGGTATTCACACGCACTATAAAGTGTGTATGGTATTCAAACGCACTATAAAGTGTGTATGGTATTCACACGCACTATAAAGTGTGTATGGTATTCACACGCACTATAAAGTGTGTATGGTATTCACACGCACTATAAAGTGTGTATGGTATTCACACGCACTATAAAGTGTGTATGGTATTCAAACGCACTATAAAGTGTGTATGGTATTCACACGCACTATAAAGTGTGTATGGTATTCACACGAATTATAAAGTGTGTATGGTATTCACACGAATTATAAAGTGTGTATGTAAACTGAATGTACAAAACATTAAGAACACCTTCATTTTGAGTTGCGTGTACAGATTTGCAGATGTTATCGCAGGTGCAGTGAAAATGTTGTGTTTCAAGCACAAACAGTGCAGTAATACGTGGTCTGCGACTGAGGCCGGTTGGACGTACTGCCAAATTCTCTAAAACGATGTTGGAGGTGGCTTACGGTAGAGAAATTAACATTCAACTCTCTGGCCACAGCTCTGGTGGACATTCCTGCAGTCAGCATGCCAATTGCAGGCTCCCGCAAAACTTGAGACATCTGTGGAATTGTGTTGTGTGACAAAACTGCACATTTTAGAGTGGCCTTTTATTGTCCAGCACAAGGTGCACATGTGTAATGACCATGCTGTTTAATCAGCTTCTTGATATGCCACACCTGTCAGGTGGATGGATTATCTTGGCAAAGGAGAAATGCTCACTAACAGGGATGTAAACAAATTTGAGAGAAATAAGCTTTTTGTGAGTTTGGAACATTTCTGGGCTCTTATTTCCGCTCATGAAACTTGCGACCAACTCTTTAAATGTTGCGTTTATTTTTGTTCAGTGTATTTACGCCGAGTATGCAAAACTTAAGAACACCTGCTCTTTCCATGACAGACTGACCAGGTTAAAGCAATGATCCCTTATTGATGTCACTTGTTAAACCCACTTCAAAATCAGTATAGATGAAGGGGAGGAGACAGGTTGAAGAAGGATTTTTTAAAGTCTTGAGGCAATTGAGACAGGGATTGTGTACGTGAGGGTGAACGGGCAAGACAAAAGATGTAAGTGCCTTTGAACGGTAGTAGGTGCCAGTAGCACCAGTTTGGTGTCAAGAACTGCAACACTGCTGGGTTTCTCACGCTCCAAAGATTCCTGTGTTTATCAAGATTGGTCCACCACCCAAAAGACATCCAGCCAACTTGACAACTGTGGGAAGCATTGGAGTCAACATGGGCCAGCATCCCAGTGGAATGCTTTTAACACCTTGTAGAGTCCAGGCCCTGACAAATTGAGGCTGTTCTGAGGGGAAAAGGGGCGTGTGCAACTCAATGTTGTTCCTAATGTTTAGTATACTCAGTGTACTGCAAAGAAACAGCGCTACCTTGTTTATCAGCGCCATCTTGGTCATACAAAAACAAAATTCTTGAGTCCGACCTGCTACCCTCCAATTTAACCCCAACAACATCTGATGGTATCTGTGCTGAAACACTGATAAGAACGGTGATCTGAAGGTAATCCAGGCAGAAATGCAGCCAGTGTTAATCTTGTGTCTGTGAGGCCCATGCAGGCTTAGCCTTGGCTTGAGACTTCAGGTCAGATGGGCAGATAGTGAACCTCCCTGGCAGGTAGCTACAGTAGACGGCATTGTAACATGTAGCCTACCTAACATACAGTTTGACCCCTTTGAGTATGCCATGACCTTTCACTACTGTATGTCATCTACTGTCAGAGCAATGGTGGAAGGGGGAAATAATGACAAGCCGTGACAAGGACAGTTGGCGGTTATAGATGAGGGCAACAGGTCCTTTGACGGCTTGTTGAGGAAGTGGGTCCACTTGAAAACATGATGCTTGACTGAACTGATATGGTGTATCATTTAAAAGAGAAAAGTTCCCTACCCCCTGGTTCCTTGTCATGGAACATGAAGCGGTCTCTCTTTAGGACCGCCTTCATGGCGAATTACATGCTGGGTCTGGATGCTTGACAGCAGCTCTACTAACTAACTGATCTCTAGCATCTTCATCAAGGGCATACACTTCAGGGTCTGCTATTATCATGACTGTCTAAGATGGTGTCATTTCAAAAATGTCTTCACACCATATTGACAGCAAACTTGAGGCACTGTATACACAACACGCTCTCTGTGTCAGAACAGTCCTTTAGCCCTGTGCCAGTAGTGATGATTACGTCACATCTACCAGAGACAGAGAGATGATTGATGTGTTTTTTTTGCCCTTGTGCCTCTAATTGAACACTTGCCCCTTCATACAGTAATCCTCCTGTATTCTAGTCCACTCCATGTCATGGCTTATCAGTTCTAGTCTCTCCAGTCAGTCATGCAGCGGCAGGTGCAGTAGAACATATAGTGGTACAGTCCTGTGCCAGGTATCTCTGCTGACTGATGTGTTGCTCCAGACCTGGCACCTCTCACCACTTCATGGCTCCCACCGGGCTAACTTGAGGACAGGACACAGAATGGGCTTTGGCCAGAGGGAAACACAAGGATTACAAACGTGGTGCAATAGATATCTAGACACAATAGGAGCATTTCGTCAGAACTGAACAATGCCTGTGTGTATGCATTCCTGGGTACTGTTTTCCTCCTACCACTGACCAGTGCTCTCTGCAGATGAATTGGTTCACAACATTCCCCACCGCACATAACCAAGGGTTTATGAACAAGCATCTGGCCAGGCTGCCTGGTGTTGGCCGTCTGCTAATCATTACTCTCGAGTCTTCTTCTCCCCCTTCCACTCCCCCTCCTGTCATCTCTTCTCCTCTCCAGTGTTTCAGCTGCAGTCATTTAGCTGTGGCGATGCTCCACAGCAAATTCATTGCGGCCATGCAATTTTTTCTTTTTTCTAACAAGGTGCAATTTGAAAATGCTGGAACAGTCCACATTTACTTTTCCTCCACAAACAAAACAAGTACTGACTAGAAGAAAAAAAATCTGAGAACCACATGGTAGAATAGATTTACGTTAGGGCTGTCCCAGACTAAAAACAAATCTTGGTCGACCGAGAGTCATCCTGTTCTTTTGAGCAATTGATAGTTTGAAATGGGGCCTCCCAGGTCGCACAGTGGTCTAGAGCAGTGCCAGCTGTGCCACCAGACACTCTGGGTTTGCGCCCAGGCTCTGTCGCAGGCGGTCGCGACTGGGAGGTCCGTGGGGCGATGCACAATTGGCCTAGCGTCGTCCGGGTTAGGGAGGGTTTGGCCGGTAGGAATATCCTTGTCTCATCGCGCACCAGCGACTTCTGTGGCGGGCCGGGCACAGTGCGCACTAACCAAGGTCACCAGGTGCCACTTGTAGGCTGCGTGGAAGCCAGGAGATGCTAAATGTGTTTATGTCAATTACCGTGAGACAGTTATTTGCTCGACAATCACCGGCTGACAAAATGTCATGACCGCCACAGCACTACCCCTGACCCTGTAAAGTCTGCCCTCCCTCGTATCACCACCACTGGGCTGCCTGCTTGAGTAACCAGCACCAGCGCCTCCAGTCACCTCGTCCTGAGAAAGAATGAGGAAACTACCGGCATCAGTCAGTCAATCTGCCTGCCTGCCTTTACGGCCTTTTGTCACACACTCACCTACTGATACAGGATTATTATGGGGATCCTGTCCGAGGCCCAAGGGCACTACAAATACCCTCAATACCTGACAGCCCTCTCTGAGCCAGACTTATAAATTCAGCTCTAGTACCTAGAGAGAAAGAATCTGTCTATTATTTATGTAGACAGATACGACCACAACATAATGTTCCACTGAAGCCATCGGTTTTGCTAGAGGCTTTAGTCTGCATTTATTTGAATTTCAATTCTGTTTATTGTAATGACGTTCGGTGTAGTGACATTTACCTTCGGATGCGTTTGCTTGTTATTCTGTATTCATGTGGATGTTCAACTCGGAATTATACATGTACCTTTACTTGTAATCCGCTCTGGATAACAGTGTAATGTAAACGGAGCATAAACGTGATCAATACCTACCGTAGGAAGAGTTTTTATTGGGCCAGGAGTGTGAATGTGTGAGAGGAGTAAGCAAGGTGACAATTGGCCAACCGTATGTTGGTTTGTTTATTAGTGTGTGTGTGTGTGTGTGTGTGTGTGTGTGTGTGTGTGTGTGTGTGTGTGTGTGTGTGTGTGTGTGTGCCTGCGTGTGAGTAATACCCTCATCAGAAGGGCACTGTTAGTGCAGTCAGACGCTGCTCCTTCAGCTCTGTAATTGAACACTGAACTGGGCTTAAGGATCCATTTCTCAGCCAGCTCCCTCAAGCAGCTCCAATACAGCCTGTGATTAGAGTCTAGAGCCAGGGTAATCATTAACACTGGCCCAAGCCAGCCACCCACCCACATGCAGAAAAAAAAAAAGACTATAAAATAAGTAAGGGATAATAAAGAGGTTACGCGTTCTATGGAAAATAAGGAATGACATGGAAGGTGTGTTCCAAGACACGCTAGCGGAGTTGAACTGACCTTCCACGGAGTTGCATTATTTTCCAGAGAACGCATAGAGCCACAAGTTGACTATCCATTTTATACCATGGCCATAACTTAAAACACACTGCCGCTAGAAATGTGTTCAACGTCCACTGAAGTAGCTAGCAAGTTTACTAGATAGTGACAGTAGTTACCTTGTTAACCAAACATACTTGCTAGTTTAGCTAACTAAACCATCAGTCCTGGCTTGCTTTTATGAAAATCGAATTCAATGCCAATAATGTTTTCAATTCGACTTCTGCTTTCAAAAGTAGCCAAAACATTGAACATGTAAGAAACTATAGCTACTGAATTCTACCATGCAAATATGCTGTACATGCTCTAGAATGTCCTTCAAGCCAATCAGAAACTAGTATTCAACAGTGTCATGGTATAAGTAAGGGATAAACACCAACGTTCTGTAGATTACCTTGGGAAATAAGAATGACCTGTTTACCTTTGATGTTAAATGGCATTATGCTTATGCATGTAATTAGAATCACAACTATCTTATTAACATTATTATTCTCTTAGCCAAATAATATTCAAATGTAAATGGATGGAAAAAATGTATTATTTTCTAGTTTCTTTCATTGAACTGTTACAATTTTATAAATCTCTCAAACCTGTGAAACTTAAAAAGTTGGAAAAGTCATGTCTCTGAATGTCTGTTAATGTCTCATTGCCTTGTCACATTAATGATGTCCTGAATTATTCATATTTTTTGTATAAATTTTTTTTTGTGGGGGGGGGGGCACCTGGTATTTTATATGGTTTTGTTCATTGTATTCACAGGACTGTCCCTGTATTGATGTGTAATATTGTTGCAATAAATTTAAAAAATGGAAATAATCAACGCCGCAGCCTAGGTAATGTACAGAACGGAGGCGTTTATCCAGCGTATAGCACAGTTGCCAAAGAAAACAATACTAAAGAACACATTTCCAACAATAAATAAATGAAACATTTGTAATATTTTCATTTTTATAAGAGAACGCACACTTTCTCATCTTTTGATTGCTAGAGAATATATAGAGGTTCTAGATTGGTAACGTTATTGTCCCTTGCTTGCTAGCCAGCCAACTAGCTACGGCTAACATGGTCATGATCTCTGCAGCCAAAAAAAACAGCAAAGCAGATACATTTGCGTTTGTTCAGCCTGTTTTCTATTGACATTCATTTGGATACATCCATAACAATGAGTTGATGATGTGGCTATAAAATGTATATAGTCTGAAGCATGGCTTTTTTAAAAATCGCATAGAACACAAGCCGACTAGGTAAATAGGTCAACTATTCCACTATGGGGTTGTCTGATTTTCTTTTAATAACAACATGGCATGGCAGTGAAATGTGTTGTTTTACAGGGTCAGCCATAGTAGTACGGTGCCCCTGGAGCAAATAAGGGTTAAGGGCCTTGCTCAAGGGCACATTGACAGAGCCTTATCCACTCAGATATTCAAACCTGCAACCTTTCAGTTACTGAACCAAAGCTCTAACCACTAGGCTACCCTGCCACCCTATTAGGAAGGTGTTCTTAATGTTTTGTCCAGTGTTACGGAAGACTTTAAACCCTGAGAAAACCGGGTTTAATCGAATTGGAGGGTTCTTGACTTAGACCAAATCTTCCATACAGAATCTATCCAGATCCTTAATATTCTTCATCTGCGCATATTAGGGGTGTACCTACCGGGCCATACTCATATTCATAACTGTGTCCGTAGATCGACAGTTGGATTGGAAAACACGGAAGTGTTTTAATATGCCTAAATGGGCTAAATACTGCACGTTTATAGGCCAAAAAAGCTCCAGATTCGGAGCAGCACGCAAAGTGTGAGAGACTGTCATCAATTTGCAATGTGTAGATTTACCCTACACTAACACTGCGTGTTAGATGCTAAGCACATTGATACAGTTGAAGTCAGAAGTTTACATACACTTATGATTCAATGTATCACAAGTCCAGTGGGTCAGAAGTTTACATACACAAAGTTGACTGTGCCTTTAAACAGCTTGGAAAATTCCAGAAAATTATGTCATGGCTTTAGAAGCTTCTGATAAGGCTAATTGACATCATTTGAGTCAATTGGTGGTGTACCTGTGGATGTATTTCAAGGCCTACCTTCGAACTCAGTGCCTCTTTGCTTGACATCATGGGAAAATCAAAATAAATCAGCCAAGACCTCAGAAAGAAATTGTAGACCTCCACAAGTCTGGTTCATCCTTGGGAGTAATTTCCAAGCACCTGAATGTACCACATTCATCTGTACAAACAATAGTACGCAAGTATAAACACCATGGGACCACGCAGCCGTGTTAGTATATTTTCATTATTCCAATATGTTTTCATTAATTAAATTCACTTAGTCTATTTTATGAGAATTTGTAAGATTCTTATTTGCATAAAATAGACAGAGACCAGTCTTAGCAAAATTAGATAATAGTATTTATTCTCAGAGCGCGCTCCGATGTAACCACGAACAACAGTGTATATACAAAATATGATGTCATTGGTTCTAGAATGAATCTCCTCCTCCCGACCAAGACAAAGCAAGTTTAAAAATTCATTCCGACCCACTAGCGCACACACAGGATACACAATATAACTGAATTAACTCTTGACCCCTCACCATTATCCATCACCACTTAGCTGACAGTTCCAGTTAACAGAAAACCCTCACTGCCTTATCGAAAACATCCCAGAGCTAAGTTTCGTCGGTTCAACCATAGGTTAAAGACCTTTTCTGCTTACTTAAAAAAAACACTTCCAATCTTCTCCAACCTGGCTGGAATGGTATTAATTGAAATGTAATTACCCCCTGTTTCAGGCTCCACAATCCCTCACTTATTAATTCATATTGTTAATCAGATATAATAAAACAAAGTATAAGTTTAATATGTAGATATTGTTTAGTCATTATTCATAAAATTCCTAACAAGCCGTCATACCGGCTTGTTAGGAGACACGTTCTGACTCTTAGAGATGAACGTACTTTGGTGCGAAAAGTGCAAATCAATCACAGAACTACAACAAAGGACCATGTGAAGATGCTGGAGGAAACCGGTACAAAAATATATATATATATCCACAGTAAAATAAGTCCTATATCAACATAACCTGAAAGGCCGCTCAGCAAGGAAGAAGCCACTGCTCCAAAACCGCCATAAACAAAGAAAGAGTACAGTTTGTAACTGCACATGGGGACAAAGAAGGCACTTTTTGGAGAAATGTCCTCTGGTCTGATTAAACAAAAATAGAACTGTTTGGCCATAATGACCATCGCTATGTATGGAGGAAAAAGGGAGAGGCTTGCAAGCCGAAGAACACCATCCCAACCGTGAAGCACAAGGATGGCAGCATCCTGTTGTGGGGGTGCTTTGCTGCAGGAGGGACTGTGCACCAGGAGGGACTGTGTCACAAAATAGATGACATTATGAGGGAGGAAAATTATGTGGGTATATTGAAGCAACATCTCAAGACATCGGTCAGGAAGTTAAAGCTTGGTTACAAATGGGTCTTCCAAATGGACCCCAAGCATACTACCAAAGTTGTGGCAAAATGGCTTAAGGACAACAAAGTCGAGGTATTTGAGTGGCCATTACAAAGCCCTGATCTCAATCCTATAGAACATTTGTGGGCAGAACTGAAAAAGCGTGTGCGAGCAAGGAGGCCTCCAAACCTGAGAAATGGGCCAAAATTCATCCAACTTATTGTGGGAAGCTTGTGGAAGGCGACCCGAAATGTTTGACCCAAGATAAACTATTTAAAGGCAATGCTACCACAAATACTAATTGAGTGTATGTAAACTTCTGACCCACTGGGAATGTTATGAAAGAAATAAAAGCTTAAATAAACCTCTTTTTTTTTCTGACATTTCACATCCTTAAAATAAAGTGTGATCCTAACTAACCTAACACCGGACATTTTTACTAGGATTAAATGTCAGGAAATGTGAAAAACTGTATGTAAACTTCCGACTTCAACTGTACCTTGTAGCAAACGTCTTCAGCATTTGATTTATCATAGTAGCAGGCTAACTGGAGCCAGCAACAATCTAAAACGACCCAACCGAAACATGCAAGGATAAAGCAAAGCGAGTGAACGGAGAAATAAGGCTTCGCTCTATCCAATCAGAGCCGCAGGGTCAACGTACAGCCCACCCTTCTCTATACATAAAGACAAACTAGCAAGTTGAGTTACTTAGACCACATAACACCTCACACTTAATTGAAAGATGAACACTGAACAAGTTGAACAAGTTACTCTGACCATAATCATATCAGGACAATTGCCCATATCCGTTACATTACTTGTTTTGTCCGACTACTCGGCACACCCCTAGCGCATATACAGTAGACTGCCCTCTTCGGTTCAAACCACAGGTTTTCAACGGGGTTCAAGTCCGGAGACTGAGATGGCCATTTCAAGATGATGATTTTGTGGTCAATTAACTATCTCTTTATGAATTGTTGCGTGTGCTTTGGGTTATTGTCTTGCTGGTAGATCCACTTGCGGCCCAGTTTCAGCCTCCCAACAGAGGCAACCATGTTTTTGGCTAAAATGTCCGGGTACTGGGTAAAGTTCATGATGCCGTTGACCTTAACAAAGGGCCCAGGACCAGTGGAAGCAAAATAGCCCCATAACATAAAAGATCTACCACCATATTTCACAGCAGGTACAGAGTTATTTTCAGCTTATGCATCCCTATGTCGATGCCAAATCCACCACTGGTATGCGAGGCCAAATAGCTTTATATTTTTTTAGCTCATCTTTGTCAAGGGGGACAATCATTTTGTACCTGAATGTATATAGAAATGCGTCATGCATGATGACACCAACACACACGTGTCTTGTATCCCTCACTTCCTTATCTAACAGATGCAACCCTCATATTTTGTCAATTTTAATTCCAACACCTATAATAATGTAATGCAAAAAAACAAAAAAAAAGGCTGTGAAGGGGAAACACATTTGAAAATGCAAAGTTAGGTTGAGCAACGGTTTGGTTCACATAGCCAGTTTATGCTAAAATTGGAATTGAGAGTTACTCATTAAAAAAAGAACTGTACAATGTTCTCTGCCCCATGGCAAAATGTGTAAAATTGCAGGAAATGAGCAAAATGTTGTCTCTGCTGCCAAGAGGGCCACTAAGACCAGCCACTACCAATCAACCCCCCTTTAAAAGTATGTTTTATTAGCTGCCTCATCACAGCAGTTGCACGTGCAATAATAGGCTTGCTATTGTTGAATGTTTTCATTAAGCTCTTAATGAAATATGTCTGTTCGTTGTATGCATGTTTTCTGTTGGTCACATGTTGTTGACATGTTGTTGACCGGTTAATGTGATTTGGTTAGTCAGCAGCAAAAACGACCGAAATTTGCATCCCTAATCCATAAAGACGTCAGAGCAAAACGCAGGTCAGACCACACACACAGCTTCAGAAGGAAACACGCAGCTGCCACACAGGCAACATCAAAACAGTCTCTCTGAGCAAGACTGGTTGTAAGAAATTCAAAAGCAAAATCGGATTGGTACAGGGAATCAATTCAACTGACAGCATGTTTCTTTGGCAACCATTTATAGTAGCCTGTCAGTACAACGCTACATCTTTGTGAGCCACAGCTCACCTGTCCTCTGTGGGTTAGCCAAGGACAGCACAGCAAAATGGCTGTGCAGTGTGTGCTGCTGTCATATTTATCCTACAAGCGCCAGGGCAAGGACTCCCCCTGACATGACTGCTCCTGACATGTCTGCAGAAGGACAGCGAGCTGAAGGACAAAATGCAGAAGGGCACAAAACCACACATGCAAACTTACTTTTCTCTACAATAACATAACCGCCCAAACAGCTGAAGACTTCAGAGAATAGGGCTGATGTGACCCAACCCTTAGTGCTGCTCAACCACAGACTAGCCACGTGTGACGCCGGTTATTTTGTATTCTTTACAGCTTGTGGGCACAGGCATAAAAACAAATGGAGTGTGTCACCTGATCTGGTGCCAGCTCGGTCCATGTAAACCTCAATAAATACACTGAAAGGCAAACAGAAAGGGCAATTTATAGCAAAAGTACTAACTTTTGACTTCTAGAGAACACCTCTATCCGTGGGTAACCGGTAAAGTATGGATGGGTCTCTAAGCCTGTCTCCCGCTGACTGTGGAAGGTGGAGGTATGGACCCTTCCCAGGCCTCTCTCGCTCTCTGTGCAGCTGCGGGGAGAAGATGAAGACGGCTAAGGCCCAGTCCCCTGGGATGGAGGCAGAGCAGAGACACCCCTCAGTCATAACATCTGGACACAGAATGGGCGTCAACAGGTAGCAGCTAATAGCCCCTCAAGACCCCAAAGCTGGAGTATTCTGCTGCTTTCCCAAGTAGGAAACTGAAAATACACCTGTAATGTGACTGAAAAATGGGAAATAGATCTCCTCAAGTGTCACTTCTTAAATAAAAGTAAAGGAACAAAAGGCTGAGGAAATGGAGCGTGCCAATGACCTGAGCAAGGAAGACTGGACCAAGTCTTCTATTCCCTCAACACTTACACCTACTCCACAGGGCTCAAACGCTCTGAATAGGAACAATCCCTATTGGGTGACAGCCACGTGACCTGTATCTAAATTAGAATAACACTACTACAGTGCAACAGGCTGCCAGTGAACAAAGTGAACCACAATAATGGCTTCTCTCTGCCCTACCAACTAGGGATGTGACAAATCGCCGATTTTGTTAAAAGTTGAGAATATTTTTTTTTTCTGGTTTTATAGCAGTAAGGCCAAATTCAATATTTCATCAAATAATTATTAAAATATATTTCTGTAATACTTCAAGGGGTCTTACAATTCAAAATCAAATAGCTAAATGATCGTTGGTATGAACTTAAAACACACACCCCCCCCCTCCTGGATTTAGATTCTACCCTATAGGAACTAGCATACCGCCGTTATCCTATATCGCAATCAAAACGTCACATTTTGTCAGACTAAGTCACTGTGACAGTGCAAGTTCCTTATTCAAATCAATTCCACAGGGTGTGGGAATGACCCTTATCACCTGTCTAACTGACATTCTCTGATTTCCCTTATCTGGTCAACAGCTGGGCAGATAATGATGTTCAGCCTAATCAAATGGTTTTCAAGGATGGTATACACGTCCAATGAAATGCATATTCTCTGGTTCCTTCAACAATAAGAAATAAAAGATGAGGAGAATACAAAACAAAGTACATGGCTCAGTAGAACAGAGTAAACACTTTATCTTAAGTATAATACAGGAAGGCAGGCACAAATTATAGTCCAATATTTACAGGTGTTTTTGGGGAAGGTGGATTGGGGGGGGGGTAAGTGTTTAACCTCTTTATTCAGGTGTTTTTGGGGAAGGTGGATGGGGGGGCAAGTGTTTAACCTCTTGAAGCTAGGGGCACTATTTTTATGTTTGGAAAAATAACATTCCCAAAGTAAAAGGCCTATTTCTCAGGACCAGATGCTAGAATAAACATATAATTGACAGATTAGGATAGAAAACACTCTAAAGTTTCCAAAACTGTCAAAATATTGTCTGTGAGTATAACAGAACTGATATTGCAGGCGAAACCCTGAGAAAAATCAAACCAGGAAGTGGCTTCTATTTTGAAAACTCCATGTTCCATAGCCTCCCTTTGCTCCATTTAAAGGGATATCAACCAGATTCCTCTTCCTATCGCTTCCTCAAGGTGTCAGTCTTCAGACATAGTTTCAGGCTTTTATTTAGAAAAATTAGCCAGAAAGAACATCGCGTCAGGTGGTCACATGAGTTTTGCTCGCGCAACAGAGTTCGGACAGCCATTGCCTTTCCCTCGCCAACTGATAAAGACATCTGCGGTTGATATATTATTGATTATATATTTTAAAAACAACCTGAGGATTGATTATAAAAAACTGACATGTTTCTGTGGACATTTCTGTGGACATTACGGATATTATTTGGAATTTGTCTGCGTTGTCGTGACCGCTCTTTCCTGTGGATTTCTGAACATAACGCACCAAACAAACTGAGGTATTTTGTATATAAAAATAATCTTTATGGAACAAAATGAACATTTAATGTGTAACTGGGAGTCTCGTGAGTGAAAACATCCGAAGATCACCAAAGGTAAACGATTAATTTGATTGCTTTTCTGATTTTCGTGACCGAGCTACTTGATGCTAAGTGTACTTAATGTTTTGTTGAGCGATCGATAAACTTAAACGCTTGGATTGCTTTCGTTGTAAAAAATATTTTCAAAATCTGAGACGACAGGTGGATTAACAAAAGGCTAAGCTTTGTTTTGCAATGTTGCACTTGTGATTTCATGTATATAAATATTTTTTGTAATATTAATGGCGCTATGCTATTCAGCGGATGTTGATGACAATTATCCTGCTAAAGAGATGGGTAGCGTCAAGATGTTAAATTGTGCACTCATAATAACAGGAGTTTGTGTGTGTGTGTAGCATGAATGAACGAGCATGAATGAATGTGTGTGTTAAGGTGTGGAGAGTCAGAGCAGGTGGTCAGTCCAGTTCAAGTGTTCAGCAGTCGGATGGCATGTAGATAGAAACGTTCTCTGAGCCTGTTGGTACCAGACCTCACGCTCCGATAACATCTGCCTGACATGTGGCTCATGTGTGTTTAAAATCAGGTAGGCCAGATCTAGCCTATAGCCAAAGATAGCACAATGAGACAGACATTTTACCGGATGTATAAATGTGAAGCATTCGCTTGGGGTTTCAACTCACTACTAAATAGGATGGGAGAAGATGAAAGGAGATGGATTTTGGCCAGGATTCTGCAAACTTTCTCATCAATGAAACGTTTGATGTCAATAGTTTTCTGTTCCCAAAACTAAAATCTGTTATGAACTTTACCCATCACAAAAGTTTTTCAAAAAGAAAGTTGTTTAGAAGGCAAATTGGGTTATTGCACACGCCCACCTCAGAGGTGGTGTCCCCTAACGGAAATATGCAGATCTGCCCCCCCCAAAAAAACAACAGATGTGTCTTGGTGTCTAAAATGAGTGTATATGTTATTTTTCTTCTGGTTGAATAGAGGCACACTACTAATGGCTACTGAGCAGTCCCTCCTAAAGCACACATCAGTGTTTACTCAGAAGTGCAGGCAGAGGTGACTGGCACCAGGGACAGTAACCCTTTGGACCCAGACACACTACCTAACCAAATTCACCATGCCTATCACCATGGCAACATGAGATAGGCAGTGATGATGGACTGTATCCTTTAGCCTGTGTGTTTGTGTTGAAACCATTAGATGCCCAGACTGGCATCTCCAGTTGAACAGGGCTTAAGGCTGACTTACTGCTGGTTACAGTACGGCTTTTAACTAGATGATTTTGTTTGCCAAGTAAAGAAGACGTGTTTGCCATGTAAATTATGATGATGAACACACAGTTCACCAGATTTGTGCTGTACTGCTGTGAGAAACAGCTGCAAATAGGGCCCCAGAAAATCAGTTGATTTTTTACCTGATTCCGTTTGAGTTTCTCCCAAAATTCGGTTTTCACCTTATACATAGAAAAACAACATTTGAGGTTCTAAGTCCAAAACTTCTGAAATCTGGGAGAAAAATAATAATAAAAGAAGAAGTGTAGATACCTACCCTAGAGCGGTTAAAGGGTGAGACGCTAACGTCCCAGCAGGCCAACATCCGGTGAAACTGCAGAGAGCTAACATTCTAAATACACCATTTGTTACAGTAAACATTCTTGTAAATACATAGTAAACATTATAGTTATAGTAAACATTCTTGTAAATACATGTATCTTACGTCATTTAAAAGATGAACATCTTAATCAGATTTCAAAAAGCTGTTACTACGAAAGCAAACATCTGAGGATTGCACCCTACACACACACAAGTATTACTAGCATTTTCCAACCAAGCATTAGCGTCATGAAAGTTAGAAATAACAATAAAATAAATCGCTTATCATTGAAGATCTTCCTCTGGTGGCAATGCCAAGTGTGCTAACTACACAGTGAATGTTCGTTTTGTTTGATAAAATCCATTTTTATAGCCTAACACGAAACATTTGTAAACCGCTTGCGTCATGATTTCCGTCTCATTCAACTTTGGACGATGCGTTCGTGGTAATTACACACACTAAACAAACTTTTATCCAGTCATGGTTGGTTTCATTGCAATCCTCTGGTTGTTAGTAACAACCATACTTGATGGTTCTTTTCCCGGGACGTATTGACCGAAACAAACCGATTTGAAGACACCAATCAATGACATCATTGCGCACCAATGGTAGGACCGGTCTATTGTTGATTGACTGTATTTTGGCCCAATGATTATCTTGAAATCTAGCTTGGAAGATAGCCAATGAGCTGAGGTAAACGGCAATATGTAATGGTTATACGTTTGAAGACCAGCCTTTGTCGTAAACTCTGGCGTAAAAGAGGTTCATTCACCATTGCAAATCCTACTTGACAGAGCCACGGGTGTTATGCATAGCAGTACATATTCAATAGCATTTAACAAGTTTATATATTTAAAATATGCCGAATAAATCAGGAAAAGCTAAAACAAAGTCTAGGTATATAAAGATTTAACCCAAATTATAGAGGAAATAGATAGATACAGCGAGACCGAGGTGCTTCAGGAAGATGAATTTTTCAGCGAAGCTAGTTTTGACTCCCAGGCAGAAGACATGTTTCTGCATGGCGAGGATGCCATGCTGGATTGGTAAGCTCTAATGCTAATGTCATTGTTGGAAATTAATAATATCAAATATTATTCATTTGAGATTTTTTTTAAAAGATTTTCTTATTTTATTTCCAATAGATAAAAATATCTGTAATGAAATATGTAAAGTATACATTGGCTATATTGTGTGTGTGATATTTTTTTACATTTATTTTACATAAGCATGGAATGGAACAGCCCTTCACCATAGTGATTATGTTCCCTGTACTCATATATATATACAGTGGGGCAAAAAATGTATTTAGCCACCAATTGTGCAAGTTCTCCCACTTAAAAAGATGAGGCCTGTAATTTTCATCATAGGTACACTTCAACTATGACAGACAAAATGAAAAAAAAAAAAATCAATAACAAAAGTTTATCAATACTTTGTTATATACCCTTTGTTGGCAATGACAGAGGTCAAACGTTTTCTGTAAGTCTTCACAAGGTTTTTCACACTGTTGCTGGTATTTTGGCCCATTCCTCCATGCAGATCTCCTCTAGAGCAGTGATGTTTTGGGGCTGTTGCTGGGCAACACAGACTTTCAACTCCCTCCAAAGATTTTCTATGGGGTTGAGATCTGGAGACTGGCTAGGCCACTCCAGGACCTTGAAATGCTTCTTACGAAGCCACTCCTTCGTTGCCTGGGCGGTGTGTTTGGGATCATTGTCATGCTGAAAGACCCAGCCAGGTTTCATCTTCAATGCCCTTGCTGATGGAAGGAGGTTTTCACTCAAAATCTCACGATACATGGCCCCATTCATTCTTTCCTTTACACGGATCAGTCATCCTGGTCCCTTCGCAGAAAAACAGCCCCAAAGCATGATGTTTCCACCGCCATGCTTCACAGTAGGTATGGAGTTCTTTGGAAGCAACTCAGCATTCTTTGTCCTCCAAACACAACGAGTTGAGTTTTTACCAAAAAGTTCTATTTTGGTTTCATCTGACCATATGACATTCTCCCAATCTTCTTCTGGATCATCCAAATGCTCTCTAGCAAACTTCAGACGGGTCTGGACATGTACTGGCTTAAGCAGAGGGACACGTCTGGCACTGCAGGATTTGCATCCCTGGTGGCGTAGTGTGTTACTGATGGTAGGCTTTGTTACTTTGGTCCCAGCTCTCTGCAGGTCATTCACTAGGTCCCCCCGTGTGGTTCTGGGATTTTTGCTCACCGTTCTTGTGATCATTTTGACCCCACGGGGTGAGATCTTGCGTGGAGCCCCAGATCGAGGGAGATTATTAGTGGTCTTGTATGTCTTCCATTTCCTAATAATTGCTCCCACAGTTGATTTCTTCAAACCAAGCTGCTTACCTATTGCAGATTCAGTCTTCCCAGCCTGGTGCAGGTCTATAATTTTGTTTCTGGTGTCCTTTGACAGCTCTTTGGTCTTGGCCATAGTGGAGTTTGGAGTGTGACTGTTTGAGGTTGTGAACAGGTGTCTTTTATACTGATAACAAGTTCAAACAGGTGCCATTAATACAGGTAACGAGTGGAGGACAGAGGAGCCTCTTAAAGAAGAAGTTACAGGTCTGTGAGAGCCAGAAAAAAAAAATTCTCATTTCGTCTGTCATAGTTGAAGTGTACCTATGATGAAAATTACAGGCCTCTCGTCTTTTTAAGTGGGAGAACTTGCACAGTTGGTGGCTGACCAAATACTTTTTTGCCCCACTGTATCTGTTTATTTTACGTGTTGATTACAAGGCTCATAAGTGAAAGTATTGTTACTGATTTTTAAAAATCTTTCACAGTGACATTGATTCTGATATGAGCTGCCAATGTCTAGGTGTCCATCTCCCTCTGAAGCTGGTTCATCCAGCCGGACCCCCGCTGTCTCCAGCTCCACACCTACCCGGCCATCTAGAGATGTGAAGTCAGTGACAAAGAAGTGGAGGTGGGGAAGAGAGAAACCTGCAGACAGAGGGCCAGAGGGTCGTTGGCACTTTGTGTTAGAAGATGATGTGGAACCAAATCCACCAGTTTTTAGACCCAAAAGGCAGCCAGGACCTCAACTAGACATGACTGCAAAGTACAGCCCCCTTCAACTTTTTCAACTGTTTTTCACCTCGTCAGTTGTTGATTCATTGGTGTCGAACACCAGTACGGGGCTAAGAAGCAGGCAGGAAAGAAAGAGACATGGAAGCTAATTTCCATGTCAGACCTTTTCTGCTACTTTTCAATGCTCATTTACATGGGGCTGGTGAAGTTGAAAACTCTAAGGGACTACTGGAAAACGTCAACTCTCTATCAACTGCCTTTCCCCATGACTGTCATGTCTTCTAAAAGGTTTCTGACTATCTCACGGGCGCTTCACATCAGTGACCCAGAAGTTGATGGGGAGAATGACAAGAAGAGGCACACCGAGGTTTGATAGGCTGTGCAAAAATCAAACCTCTCTACCCCAACATCGTTGAGGCCTGCAAGACCTATTTTCAGCCCGCCCAGGACCTGTCCATCAATGAGAGGATGGTAGCCTCAAAGGCCAGAATCAGCCTCAAACAATACATGCGTAACAAACCAACCAAATGGGGTTACAAACTGTTTGTTTTGGTTGATTCTGTGTGTGCCTACACTTGCAATATTTTTGTTTATGAGGGGAAAAACAGTTTTGCTACCAGTAATGGGGCGGCAGGGTAGCCTAGTGGTTAGAGCGTTGGACTAGTAACTGAAGGTTGTAGGTTGAAAGGTTGCAAGTTCGAATCCCCGAGCTTGCCAAATCTGTCGTTCTGCCCCTGAACAGGCAGTTAACACACTGTTCCTAGGCAGTCACTGAAAATAAGAATTAGTTCTTAACTGACTTGCCTAGTAAAATAAAGGTCAAATAAATAAAAACAATTTTAAAAATGGACTGAGTTATGATTCCGTTATGGAGTTATTGGATTTTCAACTGCTGGGGAAGGGCTACAAACTGTTTGTTGACAACTTCTACACAAGCCCTACCCTGTTTACAGAGTTAGGAAGCGGGATGTGTAGGCTTGTGGCACCATTCGGACTAACTGAGTGGGCTTTCCAAAGACAAAGGTGAACGACATGCCTAAGCGGGCTGAGCGGGGTAACATGCGATGGATCCGTGAAGATGGCCTGCTCTTTGTGATGTGGATGGATACCAGAGAGGTGGTCATGTGCTCCAGTATCCACAAGTCCTTCAATGGAGATCACGACGTCAGGCGCTGTGAAGGACTACAACAAGGACATGGGAGGTGTGGACCTGTCAGATGCGCTGATAGGATACTACAATGTTCTCCACAAGACCATGAAATGGTACAATACATTTTTCTATAATTTCATTGACATTGCTGTGGTAAATGCCTTCATCCTCCAGAAGGAAATGGCTAGGAGCGGTTTACAGCCCCCCCATCTCACAGCTAGCCTTCAGGGAGCAGCTCATCCAGGAGCTTGCTTGCTACAGCAAGTCCACTGTAGCACCTTCTGTCCCCTCTACCTCTGTCCCTTCTGCTCCAACCAGTGGTGTTCACCTGCCCAGATTCATCTCTGCAGGCATGAATGTGCCACAGGGCAAAAAGGGCACAGTAGGGAGACGTCGTTGTGCCCTTTGTCACAGGAAATGCCCCATCACCTGCACCACCTGTTCAGTAAGCCTCTGCCTTTACAGCAGAAAGAGACTGCTATGGGCCATGGCACCAGCAGCACAGAGGGTCTTCACAATATTGTAAATAGAAAATAAGTAAATAGTTACCCTTGTTAATAGTTTATTTTATTTGTTATTTATTTGTTTATTTTGTATATAGTTCTTTCCTTCAAAATGTATCACTGTACCAATTCGGCCACTTGGGTACATTTGTGTGGGACACCTGGGTGACTTCATGCTCAATGTCATGTAGCTCGCTCATTTTTGAAGTTCTGTCCAAAACTTTGCTCAGCTATTGTTGCCATCTTATGTCCTTCATTCAAATCATCCACAGGATCCTCTCAGTATGTTTGGCTGTTCTTGGTCATTTGAAAGATGATGCAGCAACAATAAAAAACAGAAAATGTCTGTTTATTCCCTTGTATTTTCTTCTACCAGATCTATTGTGTTATATTCTCCTATTCTCCTTTCCTTTCAAATGATACCAAGAATATGCATATCCTTGCCTCTGGGCCTGAGCTACAGGCAGTTAGATTAGGGTATATGTCTTTAGGTGGAAAATTGAGAAGGGGGGGTGTTGCCCCAAAGAAGTTAATGCAAGTGTGCACCAGCAAGAGACTGTTTGGTTAGCGATGTTTCTGTAGCGCTCATGTTATTGCTGAGTTTGAAAGAATACATAGCCACTGGATTCATGCAAATTCATGCTACTTTGTAGTTAACGTTTAAATAAAAAAGTTTTGGGAAAAATCTTTAGATCTCTACCATAAGAAGGTTATCATTAGCATCATCACTAACGGCTACACAAAGTGTAGACACACACACACACACACTAACCTAACGTCTCAAGCTCTGTCAGGTTGCATGGGGAGTGTTGCTGCACAGCTGCACAGCTATTTTCAGGTCTCTCCAGAGATGTTCGATCAGGTTCAGGTCCGGGCTATGCCTGGGTCACTCAAGGACAAGCCACTCCTGCATTGGCTTAGGGTTGTTGTCCTGTTGGAAGGTGAATCTTCACCCCAGTCAGGTCCTGAGCAGGTTTTCATCAAGGATCTCTGTACTTTGCTCTGTTCATCTTTGCCTCAATCCTGACTCGTCTCTCCCAGTCCCTGCCACTGAAAAACATCCCCACAGCATGATGCTGCTACCACCATGCTTCACCATAGTGATGGTGCCAGGTTTCCTCCAGACGCGTCTTGGCATTCAGGCCAAAGAGTTCAATCTGTGTTCAGACCAGAGAATCTGGTTTCTCATGGTCTGAGAGTCTAAGTGCCTTTTGAGAAACCCCAAGCAGGCTGTCACGTACCTTTTACTGAAGAGTTGCTTCTGTCTGGCAACTACCATAAAGGCCTGATTGGTGGAGTGCTGCAGAGATGGTTGTCCTTCTGGAAGGTTCTCCAATTTCCACGGAAGAACTCTGGAGCTCTGTCACAGTGACCATCGGGTTCCTGGTCACCTCCCTCACCAAGGCCCTTCTCCCCAGATTGCTCAGTTTGGCTGGGCAGCCAGCCCTAGGAAGAGTCTTGGTGGTTCCAAACTTCTTCCATTTAAAAATGATAGAGGCCAATGTGTTCTTGTGGACCTTCAAAGCTGCAGACACTTTTGGGTACCCTTCCCCAGATCTGTGTCTCGACACAATCCTATCTCGACCTCGTGGCTTGGTTTTTGCTCTGTCATACACTGTCAACTGTGGGAACTTATATAGACAGGTGTGTGCCTTTCCAAATCAAGTCCAATCCATTGAATTTACCACAAGTGAAATCCAATCAAGTTGTAGAAACAGATTGTTTCAATGGAAACAAGATGCACCGGAGCTCAATTTCGAGTCTCATAGCAAAGGTTATGAATACTTAGGTGAATAAGGTTTCTGTTTTTTATGTTTAATACATTTGTAAAAAAATATATATATATGTTTTTAGCTTTGTCATTATGGGGTATTGTGTGTGAGGAAAATGTTTTATTTAATCAATTTCAGAATAAGGCTGTAACGTAACAAAATGTGGAAGAAGTCAAGGGGTCTGAATATTTTCCGAAGGCACTGCATGTGCCCTGCTACATTGGCTAATGACGAAGGTGGCACAAAGAATTCTCATCGACTATCACTGGTTCGAACATTCCTGTCCTGCGTGACCTACGGCCTACTGATCCCCAAGTTCAAACGCAAAACACACCGCCTGAGGGACGGTGACGCAACAAGAATGAGGAAACATTCCGTTTCTTTAGCATACCATACCTATCACTTCAGTGACGCCTTTATTAACACGGTAACTATGGTGTACCGATGTCAATCAAATATATCGCTGTGTCTTATCACACTGCTGCGGTCCCAGCAGACAGGCCAGTTTTCCTGTCCTCAGTCAGAGAAGAACAGAGGGAGGAAGAAGCATAAGCCTCAAGTGCAGTCAGACCGGAATTACTAGTGTGGTGCCTAAGTGTGTCTACAGGGGGTGGGTGGTGGTGGCGATGCCATGGACAGACAGAGGACTGGGGTGAGGTGGGATCGGGAGGCAGAGTGGGAAGGATCGGGACAAGGCAGAAAACCCATTCATACATTTCGTCAGAAAGACGGGGGTCGGGGTGACTGATCAGCCTTGCTATTGACTGCAGGCTATAGAGAATAAATGGTTTGTCAACAGTTGACTTAAATGCGGTCACCTCATATCTTTGGGTATGTGGGTGAAGTGAATGCGAGCGGTATGCGAGTGATGTGTACATCTCGTCTGGCATCAGCAGACGGAGCTCCTGTTTGGAGATGAGATGATTGACTAAAAAAGGTCAGACTCAGAGGCAAATTTCAGACTTTACACAAGCCATCTGAAAGAGAGGAGGATCCTGCTAGGCGCAGAGCTACCACTCCTTAACGCTGAACTTCACACCGATTGGTGGGATTTAGGCTCCCTCTTTTCAAGTGAAGGGGCATGTAAGACAGTATACCCCCACCGTGCACTACATAACTCTTATCTCCACCTAAAGTCATTGTGTAGACCCTGTACCTAAAGCTTAGCTCGGATACACCAGCACCTACCAGCAGATGGAATGAGTGTCACAGACACAGAACACTTTCTTTGAACACGAGAAGCTAACAGATAAACAGGTTTATCATGGAGAAAGATCCTACTGGCTGGTAAAAAGGGGGGTGGCCTCAAACAGACTGAACAGTGGAAGGAGGAGGTCAAGGAGGTTGTGACACCCTGGGGGATTTCAAGTCAAATAAAACTAAACCCTGCGCGTCTGCCTTAGTGACACTGGGCAGATTGCCCAATCCGGGAGGTGAAATATCGTTCGAGCACAAAGAATTTCAAACATGTAGGGTGTGTGGACTTGCACCACAAGTCAACTCCTTGAAAATGCTCCATCCCAGACGGCGTTTCTTAAAATCTTTAAGAGTAAAAAAAAAAAACAGATGAAACACAATGCTCTTTAGTGATAACTTAATTGACTGACTGCATTGCACTTCTGCTAATCTAACCCTGCCTAATGGCCCCATGCTAGGGAGGTGTGCAGCTCAAAAGGAGCCAGGCACACCTGGTCACACACACACACCCACCCAGATAGACAAAATAAACAAACCAAATACCCAGTAACCCATACTGATCCTTACTGCTAGTCTGCTACAGCACCTCAACCTTATAATGGCTCTATTGAAAAGGGGGATCACCAGATCTACACAAGGGGAGGCCCCATGGAATGGATCGTTGCTGGGTAAACACTTCAAACCTTTACCCTGAACAATTTGAACCAGCTATTGGGTTGTACTCGTCTGATTGTGTTTCGTACTATGGCAACGGTGACTTCCGTGCCCATGACCACGCATGGCTTAGGCCACTGACGGAGGCCTGTAATTGGATATGGAGGGCCAGGTGGCCTGGTGATCAGTTGGAGCTGATCTGTCGGGCCAGCCAGTGTTTCTAACTCTCCTGAACAGGCCAGACCTGGGACAGGAGCCTGGAGCTACACAGCCCCCTGCGCTATACTCAAATACAGGCCACACCAAACGGAGACACGGTGTGGGGCCAGAGCTGACCACGCACAACAGGAATAAAGGAAAAATAATAAAAGATTTGCGGGAGTAATTTCTTCATTCTCAATCTCTCTGAACTGGGGACTTTTGGATGGACTTTCTGCACTCTAACCCTCAATAACATACATTACATCAGGAGCCAAAAAGCTCTACAGACTTTCCATTTCTTATTCCAGCAGGTTTAGGAGCCACCAGAATAAGTGTTAATCCAGCCTGCCCCAGGGAAGAGCCAGACTATTAGTAAGCTCTTACCTTGCAGCTGTTTGAATCTCCCCTCCAGGATGTTGGAGTACTGCACCTGGTTAACAAACGCCGCCGGGGAGAGACAGGGCTCCCTGTTTCGCTGGTGGTCCAGCTCCATGTTGGAGCGCTCTCTCCCTCCCGCTCAGCCTAAATCAACCTCAGGTATGGAGCTCTGCAGCGTGGCTGGGCCAGTGGGCTCTCCAGCATAGCACAGGGCCAGCAGGGCTGTCCACAGGACAGGAGCTAGCTATCTACCTGTAGATTCTACTACAGAAGCTACAGGCTTTAGTTGAGGAAAGTTCTGTTAGATTCAAAATGTGCTTTTTTATGGATCGTTTTCCCTCGTAAAATCCCAGTCCTTCTCCTCTAGCAGAGATTATGAGCAGAGCACGCCATGCTATCCCCCACGTACAAAAAAAATATACTCCTTTGTTTTCTCTCCCCCTTTTTTCACAGAGGTGCAGGAGTTTTTCCAAACAAAACTAAGAGCAGAATGTTCTCGTCTCTTTCACCTCTTCTGGAATCTGTGCCACACTCCTTTTCTCTGAGCAAAGTAGAAACCTTTAGAGCAGTAGAAGTTCTCCTCTTCACTTTCAGAGTCAAATGAACACTGGCTCTTCCCTCCAAAACATTGAGCGCGCATTCCGCCTCATACACACACACACACACACACATAACACCCACACCTTGTTTGAGCACAACAGGAGAACCGGCTGTGGTCGGATGGCTGTGTAAACAGAGCCTGCTGCTCTCGGAAATCTGTGACATTTGCATAAGGTGTGTTTTAGGGAGGGGCCTGAGAAAAGAGCGGGTGGATGGGCTGGATCAGTGGAGGGGGGGGGGGGGTGGCGGCTGGAGGAGTGGTGAGGTGGACTTAACCATTCAGCAAGGTACAGTAGGGAGAGGCAGAAGATAGATCATTCCAATCCTTCACAATGCCACAGTGGTAGTGTAGGAGGTGTGGTCAGCCAGTGAGGTGTCACACAAGCCAGTGTCTACAGTTGTTGTTCTCCCATCCTCTGTCTCAGTCTTACACGATCACTCTCTTCCCGCTTCACGGGACTAAAATAAGGCGTTAAGACAGGAAGGAAGTAGTTGAGAAAGGCAGCAGCAGCAACACGCTCTTTCCTGCCTGAGCAGCGGAGTGTGATGAGAGAATGTGTGTGTGTGTGTGTGTGTGTGTGTGTGTGCGCTCAATCACTGTCCACTGAGGCCCACCCAATCAAAAATGTCTAAGCGTCGATTTCCCACATGTCTTCATACACATGAACACAACTTAACGCTACCAAAATAAAAATGTTGATGCAGTCCTCAGAAATAAGTGGACATGACAGCCGTTTGCAGTGCTCTCTGTACTGTGCTCAACACTTAGCTGCAGCGGCAGCTTGTCCTCCAGTGACCTGGATATGACACACCAGAGCCGTGTTGTTCACTAGAAACAAATTAAATTAGCTTTCTTACATGAAATGTCGGGGGGGTGTAGCATGAATGGGTGCGCACTAAGGTGTGGGGGTAAGGTAAGGGTACAGCCTGCCCTGTCCATGGGGCACGTGTTCAGATCTGTTGTTTTACAGGCTGTGTTTGGGCTACTTTGGGTTTGGTTGGGTTAAGGCTGTACAGTACAGGAGCCCAGCAGCCTACTCTTATTAGAAGATCTAGGGGGCCAGGGTTTTCAGAGTGACCAGCACTTTATAGAAGGAAGTGGCTTAATGAGGCCCAGAGAACAGACGCAGGCCTCTCACTGGGGGGGGTAAGGGATTCTGTCGCTGTCGCCGGGGGTGATGAGAGGAGAGCTCGTGGTGCGCTCATTGCTGTCCTGACAAAATACCAAACATCCCTCATAACATGCAGGCCTGTAATGAGTGCAGGTCTCTGAGTGTGTGTGTGTGTGTGTGTAACTGTGCTCACGCCTCGGGATAAAGAAGCTTCCTTCCTCTAGAAAACAGCTCGTCCGCTTGCTGTACAGAGGGCTGGATAAACAACCCTTTTCTGCAACTTGTGAAAACTAAAAGAGGGGGGAGTATACGAGGAAGCATTCGGCAAGAGCTCCTGTATGAAGCACGGTGCAATTACAGATAATGGCCCGTTCTACGGACATGAGCAAGACAGTGGAGCAGAGAGGAGAGGGGGAGTGAACCATGTGAGGGGGCAGAGGAGTGAGAGGAGAGGGGGAGTGAACCATGTGAGAGGGGGCAGAGGAGTGAGAGGAGAGGGGGAGTGAACCATGTGAGAGGGGGCAGAGGAGTGAGAGGAGAGAGGGAGTGAACCATGTGAGGGGGGAGCGAGAGGAGAGGGGGAGAGGAGCGATCCACAGGCAGGGCTGAGAGTAAACATCTCCACATCCTGCAACTCCTCCGCAAAGACCCAGGCAGGGAGAGGCGCCCGGGAACATTCCCCACACACAACTCAGCACACTCCTGCCCCTGCAAAAGGCACAGAGGTCATACTAAAACCCCCGAATGGAGGATAGAGGAGGATGTAGAGTATCACCCAGACAGGCCTGTAGACTGATGCTGCTAGAGGGTCTATTCTGTTCGTCTTCTGCACATTCCTCTCAGTTAGGATATGTGGTGGAGGGGGGGGGGGCAAGAGATAGAGAAAGAACAACCAGATGCCTCTCTCCGCAGGTCATGGTGTTAGAGTTGAGGCTGTGCTTTTCCAAAGACACTTAACCCCACACCAGTGGGCCGGCAGTGTTTTATGCTAATGTAGCTCCAGTGTTGTGTTTCCATCAGGAGTGTGACACTAAAGACTTGAGGCGAGCAGAATCAACAACCTCAGTATCATTCAGGACTGTTGCTTTGTGAGAAGGTGATCTAGTTCAGTCAGCCATTGTTCTGTAAATACCAACTGAAAAGTACTTAAGGCCTTGGCTCCAAGTCAGAGCAGGGTCCACCAGAGCCATGGCCCAGTGAGACAGGGGCGCAGTGGCATCAGTGTTCTGGTTCCGCACACCGGGCCTCATTACACCGGGCCTCACCGGCCTCTCACCGGGCCTCATTACACCGGGCCTCATTACACACCGGGCCTCATTACACCGGGCCTCATTACACCGGGCCTCATTACACCGGGCCTCACCGGGCCTCATTACACCGGGCCTCATTACACCGGGCCTCATTACACCGGGCTCATTACACCGGGCCTCATTACACCGGGCCTCATTACACCGGGCCTCATTACACCCTCTGTGTTCCCTACTCCCCGTCCCTCTGACAGCTCAGAGTCTGTCAGTGTGTCGTACCCTGGTTCCTACCTGCCATGTTACCTTCCAGGCATTTCACACACCAGACAGGTTTGTGAAGACGTCGCGGGACGTCAGATCTTACTAGGCCACACACACACTTGGATGAGTCACACCAACACACAAGCAGGAAGTATTCAAATGAACAGCTGAGGGAAGGAGGCACTCCTAGGCCATGGCAGGAATCAGACCGGTAACCAGAGTGCTGCTGATGAGAGTCACAGTGCTGTTGTGCTCTGGTAGTTCGTAGATACAGACTACACTTGACATAGAGGACTCTAATCCTCAGACTACGGAGGCCTGGACGTGACAGTTCGAGCTAGCTGTGCATAGATGAGTCTACACAAACGAGGGAGAAACCCATGCAAATGATCCTGACCACAGGGGATGTTAGCACCTCCTTCGCTGTGTAGGGGGAGCAGAGGATTAGTCAACAGATAAGAACACAGAGGGGAATCCCATGAATGGAGTGAGAGAATGAAAGAACAGAACACAAGTGTAGAAGGGGAGAGAGAGAGAGAGAGAGATCGAGCGAGAGAGCGAGACAGAGAGAGATAACTGCTGCAGCATGTCAAAGAATGTGCACATCAAGCTCCCACTTGCCAAACGGAGATGGTATCAGTGACATTCCCAGGAGATGAGTAAAGAGCACACGCACACACACCTTGTCAAATACTATATGAAAAGACACATCCACTACTCAGGTCACACTAGTTTGTTAGTCAGTTCAGTGTGACCTACTGTAGATGACAAACAGCCAACAGTCTGAATGAGTCTGTTACCACAAGGAGAATGGTTGCTTTTCAATGTGTGATGAGGCTAAACTTTTAAACAGCGCTCTCTCTTCACCACTATACTATCACATACCACAGTTTGAAGTCGTGGTGTCAGTTTCTGCTTCCAGCATTGAGGGGTGAGTAGGGGTGCGTGTATGTATATGTGACCACAGAGAGATTTCGTCTGTTTAAAATGGTAGAGTGAGAACAGAGGTGGCCGATGCTGCCTCTGGCTGCAGGGCTGCCTGGTGCTTCCCTCTGCTGGGCCTCCACATTACTGCAACCAGCGTGGCTGGTCATGTTCCACAACAGGACGGTGGACTGGGAACACACACACTAGTCATACACACCGACATTCACACACACGCAGATGCCGGCGCTAACACCTGGGGCCTTGTCCTACCTGCCAGAGCTTTGATGCGCGAGCGCTCAAAGAGGCGTGCCGAGCTGTTCTCATTGTCCCAGTCGGTCTCTGCGGCCAGGTCCCAGCGGTTGTTGATGTCATTGTACTGCTGCTGGATCTCCTGGCTGTCGAAGTCGGTGGGAGAGATGGTGCTCATGATGGTGACCGGGGCTGGGGGAAAACCATCCAACCTGCAGGGGAACAGAGAAGGGGGGTCAGTCGATGTGCCTTGAAACCGCGTGGAGGTACTTTCCCACCCGAACAAGTTTTTAGATCTGCCCGTCCCTCATAGACCTTGGAGAACCCTTAATTTAGCCTCTAACACCTCCCGCAGTAAGCTGCAGACTGATAGTCTCACACTTTCATTTGCCACATTTTCTAGCGTGGTATGACAAGGCCAATGCAAATATCAGCTGGGACAGATAGTGAAAATGGAAGCCAAGCAGAGACGGAGAAAGGTGAGGGATGGCTTGGTACAAACGGCACCTGTTGTAGTTTAACTGCCATGCAACTGGCCGTTTACTTAAGATAAATATTTAAAATTGCCATTGTCTCTCATATACCAGAGAAACTGATTGTAATTATCTCGACTCGGCAAGAGGAGCAGCTTCATGAGAAAGTCCTATGGTTTTCGTATGCGCACAAACACACACACCCACACGCGTGCGCGAGGAGCAGATACCTGTATAACCGTGATGTCTCTCAGTGAAATCCGTTTGAAGGACGCACACGCCTCACAACACACACCAATTTCTGATGCCACTCTGGCCTGGTGCCAAGGGTCAATGTCACCTAGAACTGGGACAGTAAACCGAAAATTACCGGCTCCACCTTCCGCTTACCTGAAGCAATTTGCGTACGTAGGTCATTTGTCTACACAACGTTCCTGTAGATGGTTCTAAAACCATTATTTGGTCAACAGTGCATTATGCTGATTAATGCTATGAAAGTATCTGCCTGTCCCCTTTTGGCTGTTAGTGGCTCGTTCACACAGCAGCCATCAATCACTCTCCCCGCTGTGACATGGAAGAGGGAGAGATGCATTCTGACAAGAACAAGCATATGACCGTTGCGTAAAAATGCTATTTTGGGACAAATACAGTTTTCAAAGCAACGTTGCTGTTCTAGTTACAGAGGGGAGAGTCACAGCTCTCTCTGAGTAGATCATTTATTTCTCCCCTCTTAGAGGCAATCTAGCTAGGTGTTTTGAGTTCCCATTTCCTCAGGTGGTGTATAATAAAACTATAGGGCGATATGCAAAGATGTTGTCAAATTCTCTGAAGAGCCAAAAAATAAATCTGATAATTCTGGATCCTAAAATATCAAGCATGCATTCTCTCAATATGTTAGATGAAATAGCTTTACTTGTATTACTTTTTATCATAGTAAGACAACTGAGGTGGTAGCCTGACACTGGAGAAAATTCTAGAGCCCTACCATGAATGTAAAGTAACTGCCCAGAAAAATTATAAAATGGTTGTATTTACTGTTCGAGCAAAATAGTTATTTATCACAATATAAAACGTTGTCCATGTCACCCCAGCTCTAGCACCTCCCCAAAACTTAATTTATTTCTGATTGATCGTTATACATTTATTGTAATATGGATGTTTGTCTATCGCACAGCTCTAATGTCACCTGACCTGACCAATATGCCTCTGCAGAACATACATCCCTGACCATCACTAACAGCTTCAGAATCCAAGTGGGAAAAACTGCCCTTCGAGTGGTACAGCAGTCTAAGGCGCTACATCACAGTGCTATAGGTGTCACTACAGATCCGTTATCGATCCTGGGCTGTGTCGCAGCCGGCCGCGACCGGGAGACCCATGAGGCTGCGCACAATTGGCCCAGCGTCGTCCGGATTAGGGGAGGGTTTGACTGGACGGGATGGACTGGTCCCGTCGCGCTCTAGCGACTCCTGTGGCGGACCGAGGCTTGCAGGCTGACACGGTGGCCAGTTGGTGCTTCCTCCGATACATTGGTGCGGCTGCCTTCCGGGTTAAGCGAGCATTGTGTCAAGAAGCAGTGCGGCTTGGCAGGGTTGTGTTTCGGTGGAGGCATGGCTCTCGACCGTCACCTCTCCCGAGTCCGTACAGGAGTTGCAGCGATGAGACAAGACTAACTACCAACTGGATATCATGAAATTGGGGAGAAAAAAGGGTAAAAAGTACAAGGGATCTGAAATCCAGACATCAAATACGGTGTTAGATACAGCGGGATGGGTGGGTAAGTAAGTTGCCTTGCACCAGCCTTGGGTTGTGCAAGCTGGAACAGCTCATAGGGTCAGGAGTCGCTCTCCTGTTTCTGTAGCATGAGGCAGCTTGATGTACAAAAGACTAGCGTCCTGTCCGGGCGAGTGTACATCACAGTGCCTTACCCCAAATCTGTGTCAAGCAGAGTCGCATCAGGTCCCATTTCTAGTCTTTGGTATGACTCGGCCGAGGATCTAACTCCCAACCTTTCAATCTCAGGGCGGAAACTAATCACAAGGCCACTGAGTTGGTGGGTGGGTGGGTGCACTAGACCAACTCGTCCATGTACTGTCCAGAAGTAGATCTCTGGGTAATGACTGAACTCAGGAACCAGGAGAGGACAGAGATGTGCCACGGCCATGCACTGCTCCTTCCCAGAACCTCTCCTTCCTTTCACCGTGTTCTGAGTATGCTGTGGCACGGTAAGAGTTAAAGCCCCACCATGGAGAGGGGAAAGGGGATACCTAGTCAGTTGCACAACAATGCATTCAACTGAAATGTGCATTCCGCATTTAACCCAACCCCCTCTGAATCAGAGTGGTGTGGGGGGGGGGGGAGAAAGAGTTTTCAGGTTTCTCCCTGGCTAAAGTGACTACCCCCTCTATCTTCTCTGACAGCTATATGGCCTCCCCTCCCCGTGGGGGAATCTATTCAGATTGAAACCCAGACAGTTAACTAAAAAGACCCATTAGCTGACACGGTCTGTTTGTTTATGAGGACAGATAACAGATCGGATCTGTCTGTTTATCAAGGCCATGTTTGTTTGTTCTGTTGTGTCTGGCTTTGTGTCTGTCGTAAGGCTCTTAGTGGGATCTAGGGGTGGGGGTTGAGTAGTAGGGCTGCTGTGGTAAAGGCCGTCCACATGCTTCGGTTCAGATCGGCAAGGCAAAGCGAACGAGTGTGCTCGCATACACTCTTAAAAAGGCTTTAAAAACCAAGACAAAAGCACCAATAGTACCGTTTGTCCATCTTGAGACGCCGTAAATAACTCAAGACGTCGGTCAAAAATGTTTAAATTTTTTTTGCAGAGATCATAGTTGCACAACTTGACATCTAAACTAAGATGTTTGGTGCATTATTTCTCAAGTGAAAAATGTGCGCGAAAACGTGCCGTCTACCTTTAAATGACAACAAACACATCATTGAAGAATCCCTACTGTTGACCAATCAGACAAAAGGGCGTCGACTTCAACTTCCCGAAAGGCCAAAAGTTTTTTTTTTTTAAATACCTTGCCGAAGGCCAAAATGAACAAAAACGTCACAAAATGTCGACATAATATATGCACAAACTGTTCCGAACTGTTTCGAATGGGAAGCACGCGGACGCCTTAAGGCTTGGGGTCTTTATGTCGAAGCGATAGCGAGGCTGCTCCCCTGTCCTCAAATCAGGCTGACCGGCAGGCCTTCTGCTCCAGACTCCATCTCTCCCTGCAGGAGGCTGTCTTAATCCAGAAGGCTGGGGCAGAGCATGCTGCCGCTCTCCCTCCACCAGGATAGACAGCGCCTGCTGCTCCATGCTCTGCTATAAGAGACCACTCATCCGCTGAGTTAGTGTCAGCACCACTCTACCACATGAACTGGGAAATAGGGGAGAGTAGACCTGCCAGAGGGGAGTTGACCTGCTACGAGAGCCATTTTCAAAATATTGGTAAATATGCATGCAGGCAAGTATGCGCACACTGACTCACCCCCTAATTTAGACATATCAATTAGGCCTAGCTAAATCCATACTCCAAGAATGACACCTTTAATACAGACGGATCAGAGGAACTTAAGTCTCATATATTCAGCAGATCCAGCAGAATGTGATGTCCTGCAGTATTGAGCATTCACAGTCTCACATGGAGTATTCAGTCTGTCTTCCCTCAGCTATATCAAAAAAAGGTTTCCCTCTAATAAGCAGGAAGCATCAAGGTAAGAAATGTGGACATATTACAATGAAAGAACATTCGTCATTCCCAGTCCCTACTCCAAATAAACTGACAATAGACAGAGGCCAGGAATGGAGAGAACAGAAAGAGTTCATATAAAGGGGACACCTTGTGGAGGATGGGGTGTTAAAACAAGAGATATTATATGTGAGACAGGGCAGGATGTCTGTAGGGGCTCAGAGAACACTCCTACGGCGCATTTTGATTCAGGATTTACCCCAGTGTTTTACCCAAAAGGACGAGACATGTCTGTTTCCATCTATGCGGTCCGGCATCCGTGTCTCACTCGTCCATGGCTCCAGTGGACCTGCTTTTACCTGGGGCCAAAGCCAGGCCACCGGTACTTTAACACCTTCTTACGAAGCAGAGGTTGTTGATTTTGCTCTCCTGAGTTATTATAGCTCAGAGACACCGGTAGGATTGTCAAACTGTACTTAGCACGTCTGAACAGTGTCGGCAGTGAATCTTTTGTGTTCACACAGCAAAGACCTTGAAGTCGTCAGCCACTCAGCCTTGTTAAAATACTCCAAACCAGAAGGTGGCAGTAGCATTGTTAGCATATTCTCTTGTTAGCGCAACATAGCTAGCTAGCTAAGGACACTGCACTAATTCGGCAGCTGTTTCATGGAATCTAATCTATTGTATTGCACGGTAAAAAAAAACAGTTTGGTACTAGAATTTTTGTTACGTTCGGTACTTCTGTCAAATGTGTCTCACATGATTGAGAGGATCCAAGTTTGTCCATCAGGGTCATCACTAGTTACCACAGCCACAAAGTTGTAATTATGCTAAACCCCACCTATTCCTACAATAGTGTTGTGTGCATTGCGTCTGTGCACTTAGCCATCCCATAGCCTACATTGCATATGAAGTGTGACTGGCAGTGGCTGGAAGTCTATGGGTATCTGCCAGCATGATAGTAGATAGACTTCCAGTCATTGTGCTATGGGTAACGCTAGTAATAAAACACAACATGCAACAATTTCAAAGATTTAGGTCATAGTAGGAAATCAGTCAATTGAAATGAATGAATTAGGCCCTAATTTATGGATTTCACATGACTGGGGAGCCAGGCCCACCCACTCAGAATGAGTTTTTCCCCCACAAAAGGGCTTTATTACAAGCAGAAATAATCCTCAGCACTCCTCCTCCATAGACGATCTCGCAGGTGAAGAAGCCGGATGTGGAGGTCCTGGGATGGTGTGGTTACACATGGCCTGGGGTTGTGAGTCCAGTTGGATGTACTGTAAACTTTTCTAAAAACGACACACTACCTCAAAACATGAAACATCTGTGGCATTGAGTTGTGTGACAAAACTGTACATTTTAGAGTGGCCTTTAATTGTCCCCCAGCACAAGGTGCACCTGTGTAATGATCATGCTGTTTAATCAACTTCTTGATATGCCACACCTGTCAGGTGGATGGATTATCTTGGTAAAGGAGAAATGCTCACTAACAGGGATGTAAACAAATGTATGCACATCATTTGGGAGAAATACGCTTTGGTGCGTATGGAAAATGTCTGGGATCTTCTACAAGTACAAATGGCAGGTTCGTCGCAACCCGGGTTGGCACGCAGCAGGTAGCGCTTTTGTTCTAGTAATAAAAGGAACGGCCTCCCACTGTGATAAATACCTATCGGCAGTGAGAGTCTCAAGTGTGTTTCACGTCACACACCTAATGGATCCACAACAACACTATAGAGCTTATATTAACTTAAAACACTGGCAACACACTGATGTGGGGGTAAGTCTCCATGGAAATGCGGCACTAGTGAGGTGAAGGAGGAAGAAAGTGTGTCATACAGGGCCAGCCAATACAGTCCATCCAGTACGGTTATGTATTCATGGGACTCTTAGCTAGTGATGTAATATGTTCAATGAACATGGACCAGCGCAGTGAGTCTTTGTGACAGAGATTGATGGGACCGAATAAAGCGGTCTGTAATAACATCTCACAGGACCATCTATTCCACTGTCTAAAACATACTTCATCAAGGGCCTTACAGTGAAATCACATTTCAAAATCAAATTCAGGAAATCAATTTGTTTTGTATATATTTTTTTAACCTTTATTTAACTAGGCAAGTCAGTTAAGATCAAATTCTTATTTTCAATGACGGCCTAGAAACAGTGGGTTAACTGCCTGTTCAGGGGCAGAACGACAGATTTGTACCTTGTCAGCTCGGGGGGTTGAACTTGCAACCTTCCGGTTACTAGTCCAACGCTCTAACCACGAGGCTACCCCGCCGCCCCAATGAGTCAGCCTACGAGGGGACGGAACACACAGACACCTTGCTACAGCACATAACGTAACACAGGCGCGAGCGGCACTCCACTCCTCACACATGTAAATATCAAAACAACGAGAAGAAGCAGGGTAAATCCCATTAGTCAGATTAGGAAGTGGCTCAGAATAGAAACTCAGTCATTATCCTTGGATTAAAGCAAGACAGGAGGAACAGTCGGCAACGCCTCCCTCCAGTCCACCCCCGCGACCCGCCGATCCCGTTACCTCCCCACAGACAGACAGGCAGCCATGATGGGCCCTCTGGGGATGACTGACTGACCAGGCCCCTGCTAGAGCCTGGAAGAGCTTTGGTCCTTGGTATCTGGAGCCAACGCAACAAGAGGAGGACATCGCGTTCCCCCGGACGAACATGGCTACCACCACTTCCTGTACTTGGAGCAGGGGTATGACGGGAATGGTGATGGGTGGGTGGGGGGACAGGGGAATAGGGGGAAGGAGATGGTACTAGGGGACTGGGGGTGTATCCCTGCTATGGCTAGGAGGAGCTGGGGCTCAGTGTCTGGACTAATCACTCCTGATTGGATCAGACACACAATCCCCTGACCCACTATGACACAGACCCTCACACTTCCACAGCCTCCAATACAGGGCACAGGGTACAACACACATGCTACGATACACCCAGCCTATGACGTAGCCTACAACACACAGCCTCCGTCTGACACAACCTAGCCAATAGACACAGCTTCGAACCTAGCCAATAGACACAGCTTCGAACCTAGCCAATAGACACAGCTTCGAACCTAGCCAATAGACACAGCTTCGAACCTAGCCAATAGACACAGCTTCGAAACTAGCCAGCCTCCCCACTGAGCCTAGAATACACACAACCTCTGAACACAGCCTCCTCCGAAACAGCATCCCACAATTTTGTTCTACAAAGGTAATAAGGCAAAAAGATTATTTTTCATCGTGATACCTGGCTGTCACCACCACCTCTATCCTCCAAAACGCGTCGTCACACTAGTCATATCTACAGTGCGTGCCTTAGAAAAGTGCAATTCATAAAGTTTAAAAAATGACCGTTTAAAATGGCCTTCTCTGATATCTAATGAGTGAATTACAATATTCCCCTGGTCACCGATTAAGGTGATGAATTGGAGGGGATATAAATCAATAGGGCTTAGAGCTGGGGAGGGAGGGCCAGACACAGGACCCAGGAGGATTGTGTCTGCCTGCAGGGGATGAGGTGACAGGGCTTTGTTGGGACTGTCTGCTCCATACACACAAGCCAGAAATAGAGAGCCTACAGCTTTCTCACACATGCAGTCTTTTAATACACTAACTACATACCAACAAATAACCTCCTTTATGCACATATTCATTCCCGTCACACACGTCCTCCTCCGACTCACACACCCACCAACCCCATCTTAGCAAATGAACCCCACCTTAGCAAATGAACCCCTTCTTAGCAAATGAACCCCTTCTTAGCAAATGAACCCCTTCTTAGCAAATGAACCCCTTCTTAGCAAATGAACCCCTTCTTAGCAAATGAACCCCTTCTTAGCAAAAATAGCAAATGAACCCCTTCTTAGCAAATGAACCCCTTCTTAGCAAATGAACCCCTTCTTAGCAAATGAACCCCTTCTTAGCAAATGAACCCCTTACACTCGTGGAAACCGCCCTATATGGATGGGGCTAAATTGAAATGTTTCTTAATGAAGAAATATGTAATGCATAATTAGTGGACCCCAGGAAGAGTAGCTGCTGCTTCTGTAAAAGCTCAATGGGGATCCAAATAAACAAATACCCCTGGTAGCAATTAAAAGGGAACAGTTTGGAGATTATGGGGAAATTATTCAGTTCCTGTTCAGAAAATTGACAGTTCACCTGACAAGACTGAATGCAAAACATTACAATGTTGATTTTACGAGCATTTTACATTTACTGTACTTTGCCACATTTGTTGTTAACGAAAGCTTTCACAAGGCAATTCAGAAAAGCATGAGTCATGTGTGCATTCAGGTGTGTGGCCTATGGCAAATTTTCTTCACAATACATCAAATGGGCTCATTCTGGTCAGGTCATCCCAGGGTATGACGCCATGTCCTCTTGTAACTGTACACCAAACAATGATCATAAACGATGACAAGATATTACATATGTAAATGTGAAGTGCAACTTTGGACTCACAGGTGTTTGACTTTCTCTATATGCCGTCAAAGCAGTATTTATTATAATCCTCAACGCCTCATCTTTCAAAATACATCGAGTCCTTGTCATTTATAGCTTTTTCCCCCCCCTCACTCAGACGACAAAAGAAATTTGCTAAATTAGCAGAAGGGATGGGGGCAACATTGTCGCACAGTGCTCAAGTTCAGAACGGCTGTCAGACAAATCCCATACAGCGTTGTGAAGCGGAGACCCCGAGCTCTGACCCCGAGCTCTGACCCCGAGCTCTCATGTATAGCACGCTACTGTACAGCCACTGCGTCCCAATTAAGGCGCTTATCAGTGTCCAAATCTGCCATTGTCAACCCGTATAAGGGTACAAGTGTAAAGCGCTACCACCTCCCTAATCACCCTTAATGTATGATGTATAGACAATTTGGGTGACACTCCTCCCTGCAGTGCAGCTGACCCCGTAATAATCAGCTTTATTCCCCCCTCTACTCGTCATTGTGCGCCTGCCTCGTGTTGACAGCCATTATGGTGGAAGAGCATGTTTACGTCTGCCGAGCTGTTGCAGTGGACTTACGGGACAAACCTATGAGCCTCAACCCAAAATGGATGATGTACTAAATGTGCCAAGGTTGTCCTGGATAAAAATCGCCTTGTGACCCTTTAACAGAGACAGAGGAGGGGAAAAAAAAAGGAGTGTGGCGGTCATAAACCAACAAGATGTCACAGCTAGAACGGGGTGCTAAGATGAGAGTGCGTAGATACTGAACGCTGTGGAACTCTTCCTGTACACGCCATTCATCACCATGAAAAACTGTCAACCGGGCTTTTGTCTGTGTGTGAGAGAGAGATCACAACAGATCAGTGCGTCTTCAGGTCACTACAGATTAACATTACTTTAAAGGGGACATTCAGTTTTTTTCCATCTCAAGATTAGAAAGCTACTGAAATATGCAGGGTTCGCATTAGCTTTCAGAAATCAGCATTTTCAAAATGCAGACAATCAAAATCTGCATTTTAAACCACTTCGCCTGTGTTTTATATTGAAAGTCTGTTTCTCTTCAAGCGATAAGGGGCGTGCAACTATAGTTTCTCTTGACACAAAATAAATTTTGAATGAATGCTTACGAGCCTGCTGCTGCCTACCATCGCTCAGTCAGACTGCTTTATCAAATCATAGACTTAGTTATAACATTATAACACACAGAAATACGGGCCTTAGGTCATTAATATGGCCGAATCCGTAAACTATCATCTCAAAAACAAGACGTTTACTCTTTCAGTGAAATACGGAACCGTTCCGTATTTTATCTAACGGGTGGCATCCATAAGTCTAAATATTCCTGTTACATTGCACAACCTTCAATGTTATGTCATAATTACGTAAGATTCTGGCAAATTAGGCGGCCCAAACTGTTGCATATACACTGACTCTGCGTGCAATGAACGCAAGAGAAGTGACACAATTTCACCTGGTTAATATTGCCTGCTAACCTAGATTTCCTTTAGCTAAATATGCAGGTTTAAAAATATATAATTCTGTGTATTGATTTTATGAAAAGGCATTGATGTTTATGGTTAGGTACACATTGGAGCAACAATACGCACCGCATCGATTATATGCAACGCAGGACACGCTTGATAAACTAGTAATATCATCAACCATGTGTAGTTAACTAGTGATTATGATTGATTGATTGTTTTTTTATAAGATAAGTTTAATGCTAGCTAACAACTTACCTTGGCTTACTGCATTCGCGTAACAGGCAGGCTCCTCGTGAGGGAGGTGGTTAGAGCTTTGGACTAGTTAACTGTAAGGTTGCAAGATTGAATCCCCCGAGCTGACAAGGTAAAAATCTGTCGTTCTGCCCCTGAACGAGGCAGTTAACCCACCGTTCCTAGGCAGTCATTGAAAATAAGAATGTGTTCTTAACTGACTTGCCTAGTTAAATAAAAGGTGTAAAAAAAAAAAAAATCAATATCGGCCAAATAAGTGTCCAAAAACACTGATTTCCGATTGTTATGAAAACTTGAAATCGGCCCTAATTAATCGGCCTTCCAATTAAAATTGGTCGACCTCTAGAGATTGTGGACTACAGTAAAAGGAGGACCGAGCACACACCCATTCTCATCGACGGGACTGTAGTGGAGCAGGTTGAGAGCTTCAAGTTCCTTGGCGTCCACGTAACCAACAAACTAACATGGTCCAAGCACACAAAGACAGTCGTGAAGAGGGCACGACAAAACCTATTCCTCCTCAGGAGTGAAAAGATTTGGCAAGGGTCCTCAGATCCTCAAAAGGTTTTACAGCTGCACCATCGAAAGCATCCTGACTGGTTGCATCACTGCCTGGTATGGCAACTGCTCTGCCTCCGACCGCAAGGCACTACAGAGGGTAGTGCTTTTGGCCCAGTACTTCACCGGGGCCAAGCTTCCTGCCACCCAGGACCTCTATTTTATTTTATTTTTTTCACCTATACCAGGTCGGTGTCAGAGGAAGGCCCAAAGAATTGTTAAAGACACCAGCCACCCTAGTAATAAGACTGTTCTTTCTGCTACCGCACGGCAAGCGGTACCGGAGAAGCAAGTCTAGGTCAAAAAGGCTTCTTAACAGCTTCTACCCCCAAGCCATAACACTGCTGAACAGTTAATCAAATGGCTACCCGGACCATTTGCATTGTCCCCACACCACATTTTTACGCAGCTGCTACTCTGTTTATTATCCATGCAGTCACTTTACCTCTACCTACATGAACATATTACCTCGACACCGGTGCCCACCCCCCCACACACACACATTGACTCTGTACTGGTACCACCTGTATATAGCCCCACTATTGTTATTTACTGCTGCGCTTTAATTATTTGTTATTCTTGTCTTACTTTTTTTTGTTTGGGTATTTTCTTTAAACTACAATGTTGGTTAAGGGCTTGTAAGTAAGCATTTCACTGTAAGGTCTACACCTATTGTAGTCGGGACATGACAAATTTTGATTTGATATCGTTCATTACAATAAGTAGCCTATTCAAGAGAAATGTGATGTTTGAAATGAAATACGTTTTCTAATATGGGTGATTGTTAATGACACAATTGATGGCTACAACAATCAAATTAGTAGTAGTAAAAAAAACTGGTCCACATTAATGCTATAAAACGTATGGTTGTATTTATCATTATCGCATCAATACAGGCAATTTATCGCAATATTTGTCCACATGGCCCAGCTCTAGAAGGAAGACTAGTGTTGGTGGCTGTTCTGGCACGGAGAGGGCATCACCTTCAGGAGAACGATGGGAGCTTGGAAGAACGAGGGAAAGCAGGACAGAGCAAGCAGCATCAAAGGCAGCATCACCACCCCTCTTTCCTCGCTCTCCATTCTCTCCCTCCCTGACCTTCTTTCCTCTCCGCTAGCTGGTCTGTTTTTCACTGCACCAGTTAATCAGGGAGAAATGGGGCCCAGCACAGTCGCCAGGAGGGAATTACCCCAGCGCACAACATGCCAGATGAGCACACGCGCCACACTATGCCCGGGGGATGGGGCCACACTTCACTCCCTCACCCAGACAGACGGGCTGTAAGCCTGGCCATGCATCCGATCTCCCCCAACACCACAACAATACTTAAGCTTGCTTTGTCAGACAGAGAATACAGTCTTATAGGAACCACACACACACACACACACACACACCGCTCATCAAATCATTTAGTTCTGCCAGTCCCAGAGCTGAACTGTGGAAAATAAGGATGGAGGCTGCATGACCACCCAAACAAACCCCCCCACAGCACTGGATGATGTTTCTCTATACCAGGTGTATTCAACTCTTACCTTATGAAGTCCAGAGCCTGCTGGTGTTCTGTTCAATCTGACAATTAATTGCACCCACCTGGTGTCCCAGGTCTAAATCAGTCCATGATTAGAGGGGCACAATGAAAGAAATGCAGTGAAACTGGCTTCTAGGTCCAGAGTTGAGTTCTAGGCCTACATGCTAATAATCAGGAATTATAATTACTGCAGCAAGACCCCTCTGCCCACAGCCTCTCCTCTCCTGGGGGGGTAACCCCTCTCTGGCTCCATGTCCTACTGTCAGTCAAGCTCAGATGGGGTAGGACAGGAGTAGGGGCGAGATCCCCAAAAAGCCCAGCACAAAGCCCATCTCGCCAGTGGCCCGACACAATGGAGGAGTCAGCAGAACAAGGGGCCAGCAGCTCACGCCTTTCCTGTTTGCAGAAATGAGGTGGCCAGAGACACACATGTATCAGAGGGCCACTCACAGAGGCGCTGATCCAGCCCTGAATGCTTTTCTGAATAGAGCAGCGGCGGCCCATTGTCAAGCCTGTAGCGTCGCATTCAACAAACACCCCCCCCTCCCCACCCCAGAATGCTCACCAACACAGAGTCCTCCAGAGAGAGAACGCCCTCTCCATGACATACTCTCCTATTTCTCTCTCCATCACTTCAACACCTCTACCACCCCCACATCTCTCCAAGAAACGTCTGTTTCGTTTTCCCCATCAGTGGCCATTCAAACCCACTCTCATTAGCCAGATTGATTCACTCATACAACGACACTCATCATGCCATTGCTGCGCTCACCCACGTCATGCATTCACCCGCGGAACACGCTTACCAGGCGCTCAAGGCTTTTATCCATATAAAAACACCCACATAAACCTCTACAGGAGCAATCTACTACATGCTTAATCTGGTGGAACACTCACACAGACACACTAAAGACAGTTACTTATAGGCATACATGTAATGTAATGTGACACGCCAGAGACTTTTTAGGCCTATTCTCTCATTTGTGGCTAGCTCAAATTCAGTTGTGTTGAACACCTTTTTAGCAAAAATGTGACCGACAGGTTGGATTCGGTCTTACGTAGCAAAATTTGAATGTGTTTTTTTTATTTTTTACATTGGATAGAAGTAGACTCAGAGGTAGAAAATGGTATATCATGCACTACAGTCAAGGAACAATGGGAAAGTAATTCTGCTTTGAAAGTTGATAAACTTGTAACTTCACTTTTGAAAAAATGGCCCTTAAATGTTTTGGTACCTAATGAAGAGCTCTTCTTAGTCTACAGCCATTCAGCATCGCTCGCACGCTCTTCAGCTTTAGCCCCAACCATCTCTTTAAAGATTCACACGTGAGGCTAAGTTTTCAAGACTAAAGGCTGGCTTATACTATGGTTGAGGTCGTAAATGTAATCTGGAGTGCCAGAGTGTGCTCTGGGCGTTCGTAAATTGAGAGCGTTTCGCTCACGGAGCATTCAGAGCGCACACTGGACGCTCTGGCGACTGTGCAGCTGGCAATGATTTAATTCAGCTTTTTTGCCAACGTTTACTGACACCGGTCATATTCAGCAGGTGTTGAGTGTTTGTAAATTTGTCAGTTATTCTGCGCTCTGGCACACTCAGACTAGAGTGCTCTGAAATCTGAGTAGATAGACGTAGCTGGTAAATTCACTCTGGCAATCGACAGTGACATCATAAACATTCTATTGAAATAGTTACTTGCATAGTGGAGTCTTTTGTTAACCTCTTGATTCAAAATATGCTTCTCAACCATAGCAAAACAAGCATTTGGGTAACAGCTAGCGTAGCTAGCGTAGCATTTAGCATTAGCATCAGCAGGCAACATTTTCACAAAAACCAGAAAAGCATTCAAATAAATCATTTACCTTTGAAGAACTTCGGATGTTTTCAATGAGGAGACTCTCAGATAGCAAATGCTCAGTTTTTCCTGAAAGATTATTTGTTTAGGAGAAATCGCTTCGTTTGGTGCGTCACGTTTGGCTACCAAAAAAAAAATGAAAATTCTGTCATCAAAACACTGAACTTTTTTCCAAATTAACTCCATAATATCGACTGAAACATGGTAAACGTTGTTTAGAATCAATCCTCAAGGTGTTTTTCACATATCTCTTCATCATATATCGTTCGTGGAAGCCTCCTCTCTCCTCTCAATCACTGGATGACTGCGTGCAGCTTGTAGATTACGCACCAATTTAGACAAAGGACACCGGGCGGACCCCTGGTAAATGTAGTCTCTTATGGCCAATCTTCCAATGATATGCCTACAAATACGTCACAATGCTGCAGACACCTTGGAGAAACGACAGAAAGGGCAGGCTCATTCCTGGCGCATTCACAGCCATATAAGGAGACAATGGAAAACAGAGTGTCAAAAATTCTGCTCATTTCCTGTTTGAAGTTTCATCTTGGTTTTGCCTGTAGCATGAGTTCTGTGGCACTCACAGATAATATCTTAGCTGTTTTGGAAACGTCAGAGTGTTTTCTTTCCAAAGCTGTCAATTATATGCATAGTCGAGCATCTTTTCGTGACAAAATATTGCGCTTAAAACGGGCACGTTTTTTATCCATAAATTAAAAGAGCGCCCCCTATATCCAAGAAGTTAAGACATGTAGGTAGCTAGCTAGCTAATCAATGAACCATAATCCCAACTCATAGCGTTACTACCCTGCCTGAATCTGCAGGTAGCTAACCAACCAGGTCTTGTAACTACCCATCCCGGATCCGGGAGCATTGTCATCAACTGACACTAATTAGCATAACACAACGGACATAAATATTACTAGAAAATATTCATGAATTCACAAGTGAAATATATTGAAACACAGTTTAGCCTTTTGTTAATCACCCTGTCATCTCAGATTTTGAAAATATGCTTTACAGCCAAAGCAAGACAAACATTTGTGTAAGTTTATCGATAGCCTAGCATAGCATTATGCCTAGCTAGCAGCAGACAACCTGGTCACGAAAATCAGAAAAGCAATCAAATTAAATTGTTTATCTTTGATGAGCTTCGGACGTTTTCACTCACAAGACTCCCAGTTAGATAGCAAATCTTCCTTTTTTCCAAAAATATTATTTTTGTAGCCGAAATAACTCTGTTAGTTCTCCAAATAAGCTCCATAATATCGACAGAAACATGGCAAACGTTGTTTATAATCAATCCTCAAGGTGTTTTTCAAATATCTATTAGATAATATATCAACCGGGACAGATGGCTTCTTAGTAGGAAAGAGAGAAACAATGGCCGCATTTGTCTTTTACGCACAAAACACTCACTCAGAGACTCCAGCTGACCACTGACGCAATGTTGACGTTCAGGCTCATTTTTCAAAATAAAAGCCTGAAACTATCTATTGTGACACTAGACACATTAGTGAAGCCATAGAAAAAGGAATCTGATTGATATCTCATTCACTGCTCAATAGGGACGCAGAGGTTTCTAAATAAGAGTCCCTTCCTGATTGGGTTTTGCTCAATAGAAGCCACTTCCTGGTTTGATTTTTCTCAGGGTTTCGCCTGCAATATCAGTTCTGTTATACTCACAGACAATATTTTTAGTTTTGGAAACTTGAGTGTTTTTATCCTAAACTGTCAATTATATGCATATTCTAGCATCTTGTCCTGACAAAATAGCCCGTTTACTTTGGGAACGTTATTTTTCCAAAAATGAAAATAGTGCCCCCTAGATTCAACAGGTTAAATGTTAGCTAGCTAACATTAGGCTATAATTAGCAGTGCAAATGGCTCTGAGATACTAATAATATTACTACACTGATCATACACGTTACGTCAGCTAGACAGTGAGCCAGCTAACGTTAGGTAGCTAGCTAACAATACGCTAGCTTGAAATGAAAACAACTTTCTGACAAAATTAGAAACATATATCTGAAAGTTTATCTAGCTAGACTCTTACCAGTATACATGGATGGACGCTTCTTCCCCCTCTGTCATGGATGCCATGGTTGCCCTTAGTTTGAAGATGTAATATGCATGTTTTATACAAAATCATTGTGTGTTCTCTTTTCGACTCAGTCTGCAGATTTGTGTGAAGTAATGACGCGTGACATAGCCTAGTTTCCTGAAACTAATCACAAATGAGAAAGACCATGACGGCTACAGCCACAGAACATCAACTGCAATTTATTAAAATGCCCAGAGAAGGGAGACCGGAGCAAATCGATATTGTACAGGATGGGCCTGGCTATACATAGACAAATCACACAAGCCATTTCTCCACATGGGACAAGCAATAAGAATACTATACTAAAGCTAGGTTTCATTACTCAACACTGGGTAACAGAAATGGCATGACTGTGCAATAGGCTAATTATGGCATGACTGGCCAGGAATAAGGGCAACATCTGTGTGTTATCTCCATCTAGGCTACATTCTAACACAAGAGTCAAGTTTAGTATGAAGCTATGAGCGCAGAAATGCTCATCCTCTCAATTCTCCTCCCTTTTATTGTGCTCGGTTAGAATTTGTAATTTAGCCAAACTGGCAGAAGTGAGCCATCCAATGTACTCCATTGCACTCATGACCTGCAGCACAAACGCCACCCACAGGGCCTGGGTCATGAGGCGTAGGAGAAAGTTCAGGGTCGGCGCTCCCCTTGGGTAGAGACCTCCAGCCTACTCACGGTCACAGAAAACCACAGATCCCAACATAGGGTTCTTTCAGCAGATTTCCTTACAGTCAATCATTCCCAGCCTAAACTCTAAACCTTAGGCCCTTCCCCATTTAAGGCAATGGATGGACGCCCGATCAGTTCAACAGATTGTTGCTTCTTTACTTGAGATGGCTCAAAAAGGAGCTCTGGCGGACTTGGTGTGGGGGGGTTTAGGAAGAATTCCAAAAGCCCAGCATGGACTCTACAGGGAAGAATTAGGAACACATGTTCAAATGTTGGACTCACAAGGCCAGAGGAGGCGTGAGGGCAAATGGATATGTCCACAACTTGCAAAACAACTTGCAAAACATCCCCCACTATCCTGAGCGGCAAAACTCCTGCCTGCCTTGGATAACTGGACAGATGATGTGGGGGACAAACTTATCACCATCTCCAAAACAGAGCAAATTGCCAGGGGACTGCATTTCTCAATACAAGAGAAACATTGCAAAACAACAACGTAATACAATCTAATTTGGGGCAACATCTATGAATTGCTTAAACCTAACAATTTAATTTCTAAAAACACAGTTAATATAATACCAGCACATTCCTACTCTCTTCCCTACGGCAGCAGCCTTCAATAGAAGTTGTTTCAGCACTACTAATTAAAGAAAGGATCTCACTCACAGCCTATGAGACCAAACATACAGTTTATTCAGAAAGTATTCAGGCCCCTTGACTTTTTCCACATTTTGTTAGGGATGCACGATTTTAAAAAAGTTAACAATTAATTTAATATATTTTTTAAAAATTGGTGAACATATCGGAATCGGGCGATAATAGCTAAAAATGCCAACATCGGTATCGGCCCGATGTCTAGATTAACGCTGATGTGAAAAACCAATGTCAAAGCTGCCATGCATACCTATAGGTACATGACGTAATGACATAAAACTTTGCGTTACACGTGCAACACAGCATTCCTAACTTAGTCCACAATGTCTGCTGCTGTGTGGATTGAGCAGTCAAAAAGTCGAGCAGTCATTTGAAAGACTAGGAAAACTTCAGCGAGACAATTCAAAGGCGAAATCCATTAACGGCAAGATAATGGAATTCATTGCCCTTGACAATCAACCGTTCTCCGTCGTGGGTGAATTTGTCTTTCGCAGCTTGTCGAGCACCGGTACACATTAACGTTACCAAGTGTGCTATTGTTCAGATGTTGCCCTACCGGAGTTATAGAGTAATAGCGTCACTTCACGACATACTATAGAACGCCGCATGGGTCTTCGCGTGTCAAAAAAGATATGTCAAATAACACCATTTGACACGTCAAATAACACAGTTCTATTATAGAATGTTGTGTGTTCTGAACTTGCCTGTGCAAGCCAAGCGACACCACTGCTATCAGTAGCACTGTCAAAGCCGTACAAAAAAAGAATAATCTGCAAACAAGCAAACACTGGCCACGAACGATGTGTTTACAATACCGTGTTGGTAATAAAGCATTATTTGTTTGACTCCAACTTCTGGGGTAGCTAGCTTTAGCGTGGTACCTAGCTAGCACCAATACAACCAGCCTGAAAACAATGAGCAGTAGAAACTGCAGTCATTTTCATTATTCTTAGCAACGATTTAGGAATCCTTGTGAGTAAGTATTAACTAGGTAGGCACTTGTCTGCCTATTGAAATTGAACTTCAGTTCCTGAAAATAAATAGCTAGCCAGCTTAAAACTTCATATGGCTGCAGGGGCAGTATTGAGTAGCTTGGATAAAAAGATGCCCATTGTAAATGGCCAGCTCCTCAGTCTCATTTGCTAATACATGCATATTATTATTAGTATTGGATAGAAAACTCAAAAGTTTCCAAAACTGTCAAAATATTAGCTGAGTATAACAGAACTGATATTGCAGGCGAAACCCAGAGGAAAATCAAAACAGGAAGTGGCCTCTATTTTGAAAACTCCATGTTCCATAGCCTCCCTTTGCTGGATTTAAAGGGATATGAACCAGATTCCTTTTCCTATTGCTTCCTCAAGGTGTCAGTCTTCAGACATAGTTTCAGGCTTTTATTTTGAAAAATGAGCCAGAACGATAACATTGAGCCAAGTGGTCACGTGAGTTTTGCTCGCGCAACAGAGTTCGGATAGGTATTGTTTTCCCTCTCCTACTGTGAAAGACATTTGCGGTTGATACATTATCGATTATATATTTTAAAAACAACCTGAGGATTGATTATAAAAAACATTTGACATGTTTCTGTGGACATTATGGAAAGTATTTGGAATTTTCATCTGCGTTGTCGTGACCACTCTTTCCTGTGGATTTCTGAACATAACGCGACAAACAAAACTGAGGTATTTTGGATATAAAAATAATCTTTAAGGAACAAAAGGAACATTTGTTGTGTAACTGGGAGTCTCGTGAGTTGAAACATCCGAAGATCAAAGGTAAACGATTAATTTGATTGCTTTTCTGATTTGTGACCAAGCTTCCTGATGCTAAGTGTACTTAATGTTTTGTTGTGCGATCGATAAACTTAAACGCTTGGATTGCTTTCGCTGTAAAGCATCCTTTCAAAATGACAGGTGGATTAACAAAAGGCTTAGCTGTGTTTTCCTATATTGCACTTGTGATTTCATGAATATAAATATTTGTAGTAATATTTATTGAATGTAGCACTATGCTATTCAGCGGTTGTTGATGACACTTATCCCGTTAGTGGGATTGCAGCCATAACAAGTTATTAACCCTGTCGCCCAAAGCTAATGTTATAAGCAGCCAGCTCGCTTCATCTGGCTAGTGAGGTTCGACCTGACCGGGTTGTGAAGCTAGCCACAATAACAATTAAGCACAATAGGGGAATTTGAGGCTTGCCTTCAAAATAAAAGTACAGAAGGTTACAAATTGGTGGAATCTAGCCATATTTAGACTAGATAATGTTAAGGAAGGTTGGAATGTGAAGCAACGAAATGGGGTAACAGTCCACTCAATACACTTTTACCAAGGTCCTCAGAGTTATCAGACTCGAAAATCCACGCAGTATTGTTTTTCCTCTGGAATAGTGTTCAATACACACAGGTTGACAATAAATGTGGCTCAATTCACAGTTGTTTCAGAGTCCCACAATAAGAGCTACAATGCTAATGTTCTCTGGGTGTCACTGACTGATACCCCATGTCATTGATCCACAATCCATAGGTAAGGCGGTACAGTGAAATAAGTATGCCCCCAATGCAATCCTAAAGTAGAATACATAGTGTGACTTCAACATATTTTTGTCAAATTAACAAAATTGTATTTTGTTGATTTGATATAACATTCCAACCTCGTTTAGCATGATCTATTAAATTATGGAATAATTCTACTATTAGTATTCTTCATTTGCATCCCTATCAATGACATACTTTTACTTTGAAGGGTAACCGCAAAGTCCACTATTCTGGCTAATCCTTATTGTGGCTAGCTTCACATTAATGGTGGTCGGACCCATCTATCAAATAAAACCTGTCTTATAAATTAGGGTTATTTTACATGATGACACCTAGCTATATAGCTAGCTAACGGCAGGTAGCCTAGTGGTTAGACCATTGGCCCAGTAACCGAAAGTTTGCTAGATCGAATCCCCGAGCTGACAAGGTAAAAAATCTGTCGTTCTGCCCTTGAACAAGGCAGTTAACCCACTGTTCCTAGGCTGTCATTGTAAATAATAGTTTGTTCTCAACTGACTTGCCTAGTTAAATAAAATATCAATTAAAAAAGCTACTGAAACGTTACACCGTTTTGCTATGTTTTTGGGGATTGTTTGCATCCATGAGCTAGCTAGCTGTTTTTAATGACCAGCACTGTAGGTGCGCGAGACAACTTTCTTGCTGTGAGATGTTACCCCACTCTTCCACCAAGGCACCTGCAAGCTCCTGGACATTTCTGGGGGGGAATGGCCCTAGCCCTCACCCTCCAATCCAACAGGTCCCAGACATGCTCAATGGGATAGAGATCCAGGCTCTTCGCTGACCATAGCAGAACACTTACATTCCTGTCTTGCAGGAAATGACGTACGGAACGAGCAGTATGGCTGGTAGCATTGTCATGCTGGAGGGTCATGTCAGGATGAGCCTGCAGGAAAGGTACCACATGAGGGAGGAGGATGTCTTCCCTGTAACACACAGCGTTGAGATTGCAGGCAATGACAACAAGCTCAGTCCAATGATGCTGTGATACACCGCCCCAGACCATGACGGAACCTCCACCTCCAAATTGATTCCACTCCAGAATACAGGCCTCGGTGTAACGCTTATTCCTTCGACATTAAACGCAAATCCGACCATCACCCCTGGTGAGACAACACCGCAACTCGTCAGTGAAGAGCACTTCGCAAGTCCTGTCTGGTCCAGCAACGGTGGGTTTGTGCCCATAGGCGACGTTGTTGCCGGTGATGTCTGGTGAAGACCTGCCTTATAACAGGCCTACAAGCCCTCAGTCCAGCCTCTCTCAGCCTATTGCGGACAATCTGAGCACTGATGGAGGGATTGTGCATTCCTGGTGTAACTCGGGCAGTTGTTGCCATCCTGCACCTGTCCCACACGTGTGATGTTCGGATGTACCGATCCTGTGCAGGTGTTGTTACACGTGGTCTGCCACTGCAAGGACAATCAGCTGTCCGTCCTGTCTCCCTGTAGCGCTGTCTTATGCATCTCACAGTACGGACATTGCATTTGGCTACCTAATTTGCATAGGTTACAGGTAGGCCTAGGCAGATAACATTCCATGAAGTTTGAATCACCACTACAGAAACAATAGGCAGTGGAGAGCCTCATTCTGGTCCAAATATGATAATTAGGGCATTCATGAAATCCAGGCATTAAAACAGAATTCAACAATATTCAAAAATGTATTGACCTTAGGGAATCAAACTAAACATTTAAAAAATGTTTTATTAATGTAATGAATTTGCTCAAGTTTATCATAAGACATGAACCAAATGAATCAGTGATTCGTAGTTCGAGCAACTTTCTGAAGAAGCAAGGAGAATGCCCCGGTCTGCATGTGTGGTCTTCCACTTTGTGAAGCCGTTAGCGATGATGCTAATGAAAACAGTCTTCTGGTAGATGGATAGCCTTTCCCAAAAACCTTCTCAATTAAATATGAACTACAAAGTAGCCTATGCTTACCTGGCAGAATGATATCATGATTATTTTCATCAATCCAGTGGGTATTTGTTTTGCAAACTACAATGACAAGTGCGCTACAAATAAACAGCTAAACAACTCTCTCTTGCTAGGTTCGTACTTGAATTAAATGGTAATTACACCCCAAAATGAACATTTCTCTGATTTTTTCCAGACCTCATGTGGTCTCCTGACATGGCTTAAGCATTGGTGTGGACCTAGAAAAACAACAAGATTGGATGTTTTATTTTAAAAATGGATTGAATTTGGGAAAGAACCAAACGAAATCAGGCAAAAATTACGGGTTTTATAGAGCCCTACCTAACAATACTTTTTCATGAATTGGGGCTATGCAAAATCAGAAAGATAATACTTAAGACTGATAGAACCCTTACATTGTTTCAATATAACCTTTCATTTCTTTTCCATGATAATGTGGGCTATTTACTTCATTTTTCTGTTTTAATAAAATATGTGAACAAACATCAGCAGCAATTCATATTGTGTAGTAAAACTGTAAATATGACTTTAATCTCAAGAGAAGACAGGTTAAATGTAAAAAGGTCCCTTAGAAAACAGTCCTGGGCCCATATCCACAAAGTGTCTCATAATAGGGGTGCTGATCGAGGATCAGTTTAACATTTTAGATCATAATGAATACGATTATATGGACAGATGTGGACCTGATCCTAGACCATTTTGCTGTGTATTTCAGATGGAATCAAGTCATTAGAATGTTCCTGAGGCCACCAAAATAGAGTGCATTTTCTGTTTGGCTGGCTACTCTATGTACTTGTGGAAAACACTGCAAATATATATATTTTTTTCAAATTGAAAAGGTGTCATGTCAAATCGGTGAATCTTAATTCGGAGCAGATGGTTAAGAGTTTTTGGAAAACATGGTCACATCAACTGAGGGAGATTTTACCGAAATTCAGTTACCAAGCATTGCATCGGTTTATTTAAAATGTTCCGTGTAAATTGTTACAGGGCTCTAGGCTTAACTTTAAAAATACATTTTTTTTTTTTTTTTTTTTACAAGGAACACGCCTAAGTTGAAGTGCGCCTAAGTTGAAAAATGTTGGCGAACACAAAATAACAAAGGAAATTGAGGTATTAATGCTAGAATCCTTAAAATGGTCGCACTGTAGAGCCCCGAGTTAAAAGTAGTCATTGTGCATAGTTCTATGGTTTGTTATACTTTGAAATTATATATATTTTTTAAAAATACATTAAGTGAAAAACCTGAGTCCGTTAACGTGGAATTGCCCAGAGGACAATTTATTGAAGCACTATAAACAGCCCAGCAATTCAAATACCCCATACAAAACCCAGACAATGAGGAAATCACTGTCCTCAAGTAGCTTAAGCATGCAGGTAGACCATGGCATTCATTTTGGTCCATCTCAATGTTTCAATTAGCTGTGTGGACTAATGACAACACACTGGAACTTTCATATTCAACCTTGTAAAAAACAAAATGTTTTTTCTAAAGTGCATATTGAGATGTCATAACATTAATCTTCATTGGGCAGATCAAATTAATCCTGCTGAAGAGGCTGAGAGCAATACTGAAATGTGAAGAGGTGCTCGATTTGATACTGTACACCCACCAAAAAAAGAATAGGCAGAAACAGAAGGGTAAAAAACTGAAGGCTATTTGCCTTTTATCTCAATGGCAGAATAAAGTTTAAATGAGTTGTTGCATCAGGACCTGCACATCTGATAAGAACAATAACACTGTTAGTGATAATGGCATGACTTAGCTTAACTGACATGGATGACTGCAGCACAATGATCCTGTGAGTGGCCGGAGATGAAACAAGCTTGTATGGGAGGGATTCTGAGCATCAGCACTATGGGGGGGCCCCACAATTGCATTCCCCAGCCTCCATATAACTTGCGCTCTCCAAACATCCATCCATTCCTCACCCACCTAGGGTCGACAACTGAAGACACTCGCTAAACCCGTCCAATAGTCTATCCATAGATCTGAAGTAGTCCATACTAGAGGTCAACCGATTATGATTTTTCAACGCCGATAGATTATTGGGAGGACCAAAAAAAGCCGATAGAAATATATAAAATCGGCCGATTTCAAAATCGGTAATAATGACAATTACAACAATACTGAATGAACACTTATTTTAACTTAATATAATACATAATAACATCAATTTAGTCTCAAATAATGAAACATGTTCAATTTAGTTTAAATAAATGCAAAAACAGTGCTGGACAAGTAAAAATGCAATATGTGCCATGTAAAAAAGCCAACGTTTAAATTCCTTGCTCAGAACATATGAAAGCTGGTGGTTCCTTTTAACATGAGTCTTCAATATTCCCAGTTAAGAAGTTTTAGGTTGTAGTTATTATAGGAATCTCTCTGTACCATTTGTATTTCATATACCTCGGACTATTGGCTGTTCTTCTTATAGGCACTATAGTATTGCCAGCCTAATCTTGGGAGTTGATAGGCTTGAAGTCATAAACAGCGCTGTGCTTCAAGCATTGCAAAGAGCTGCTGGCAAACGCAGGAAGTGATGTTCGAATAAATGCTTACGAGCCTGCTGCTGCCTGTCACCTCTGTCAGACTGCTCTATCAAATCATAGACTTAATTATAGAAAATAAATACACAGAAATACGAGCCTTAGGTCATTAATATGGTCAAATCCGAAAACTATAATTTCAAAAACAAAACATTTATTCTTTCAGTGAAATACGGAACCGTTCCGTATTTTATTGAACGGGTGGCAACCCTAAGTCTAAATATTGCTGTTACATTGCACAACCTTCAAATGGTATAATTATAGAAAATGTATCACGGTTAATTAGGAAGAAATGGTCTTCACACAGTTCGCAATGAGCCAGTCGGCCCAAACTGCTGCATATACCCTGACTCTGCTTGCACTGAACGCAAGAGAAGTGACAATTTCCCTAGTTAATATTGCCTGCTAACATGAATTTCTTTTAAATAAACAGGTTTTAAAAAATATACTTCTGTATTGATTTTTAAAAAAGGCATTGATGTTTATGGTTAGGTACATTAGTGCAACGATTGTGCTTTTTTTGTGAATGCGGTTTTGTTAAATCACCACCCATTTGGCTAAGTAGGCTGTGATTCGATGATAAATTAACAGGCACCACATTGATTATATGCAACGCGGGACAAGCTAGTTAAACTAGTAATATCAACCATGTGTAGTTAACTAGTGATTATGTTCAGATTGATTGTTTTTTTATAAGATAAGTTTAATGCTAGCTAGCAACTTACCGTGGCTCCTTGCGGCACTCGCGTAACAGGTGGTCAGCCTGCCACGCAGTCTCCTCGTGGATTGCAATGTAATCGGCCATGCCGATTAATAGGTCGACCTTTAGTCAATACCCCTCTCAACAGCATATACTGTACATGTAAAGGATAAACAGGTTCCCAACAGCATGACTAATAGGCTACGTCCAAGACTAATAGATTCAAACAAAATAAACATCGGCAATTAGGCTGATGCACCATGCAAACATTTAAATTTCACAAATCCTGTTGATTAACACACCACTGCACCAATGGCTGGACTACATCCATCTAGAGCTCGCAATACTGTACTCATAAAAATGTTAGTGGAAAATAGTGGGTCTGTCTAGGCTGGGGGAGCACAAGGGTGGGTATGGTTTTGAAAGATATAAGACAGCTTTGCGATAGGATCGTTTTTGTCATTGGCCCATAAAAGGTTCTCCGTAAGTGGTCATTCAGTCATAATCAGTGGCGATTTTAGCAAGTAAATCTTGGTGGAGCAAACGTAACAATTTCTTTAGATGCATGCCAGCAAAGCCACTACACAACACTAAGCAATACATAAATGTAACTATAATGGTGGCAAACGGTGCCCACATAAAGCGGTCCCAACATCAGAGCTTTGTTTGTTTTCGGCACCATGAAGTGAATCCTTACCACCGCTACACCTGGCTATCAGCGGAGCCTTGTCTGGCAGCCAAACAGTTCATTAAGCCTCATTTACTGCCTTTTTAAAAACCATAGCTGATACGAATGACTTGCTTAAATAAATATGGCTTTTACTGACTCCTTGTGGATTTGTGTAACTCGATAAAAACCGCATCCTTCAATAATGACGAACTCTGACATGAGAAGTACAAACTACGACACAAGGGAACGATGAGGGGATCTGAGGCAAGGAGTCATTTCGATTATGACATTAATGAGCGAGCTAAGACGGACGTAATCAATATAACTATTTGTTCAGCACTTTGAAATGTACAGCAACAGATTTCAGAACATTTGCGTATTCTTACAGTATTCTCCCTGTACACCAAGTTAGAAACGCATGATAAATAACTGGGGCATATAAGGAGACAAAGAACGCTTTTACAATATTCAAATGATTACATTAATCCAAGACTGCCTATAGGCTACATGTGCACCACCAAATCAGAATAGGCTAAATTAAGAGGTGCAAATAGACCAAATTTGCATGGGCTACTAACAGCTTAACACACAACATACACATCGTATTACTTAGCTACAGTATACATAGATCCCTGGCATATTACATCATTTACACAGCAGCATACAAGACATAGGCCTATTTTAGCACTGTTATACTTGAACAGGAAGGTGGCACGGTGGTTCTTCTTGTGTGCAAACTTTGTCATCAAAGTCTGGCATTCTATGGATTTGTGGTGCTTTCAAGACAACTGGGAACTCAGAAAAAAAACTAGGTCGAATCATGACGTCAGCAATCTTCAGGTTGGAAAGTCAGAGCTCTAGAAAGAGGCCAGAGTTCCCGACTTGGAATTCCGAGTTGGATGACCGTTCAAAATGTATTTTCCCAGTCGGAGCTCATTTTTTCCCCCTTCGTTCCCAGTTGTGTTGAATGCACCGAAGTCGGAGATTTCCCAGTTCTGAGTTCACAGTTGTTTTGAACCCAGCAGAAGTCATGCTGGATTGACAGCATTGCCAATGTATTCAACATTTTCTGGTGCGCGAGTGTGAATGTTTATCCTTTTAAAGCTTGGAAAATAGACCCTTTCAGACAGACATTTTAAATCCTTAAACCCAGACTTGGACCAAACACCCTCCCCACCAAATAGCAGGCAGGGGAAGCAAAATAGTGATTGCAGTTAACCACTGACTCCTTCCAAACCACTCATTGGTGAATTTGCGATTTTTACGACTTATTGTGTAATGTTAATATCCAATGGCTGTTGCGCACCGATACATTTAATCTATAATTTCCTCTTAAAATGTTCAATCCCGAGTGGTGCAGCGGTCTAAGGCACTGCATCTCAGTGCAAGTGGCGTCACTACAGTCCCTGGTTCGAATCCAGGCTGCATCACAGCCGGCCGTGATCAGGAGTTCCATGAGGGTGGAGCACAATTGGCCTAGCATCTGGGTTTGGCCGGGGTAGAATGTCATTGAAAATGAGAATTTGTTCTTAACTGACTTGCCTCGTTAAAGAAAAATGTATTCATATGAAGGATTGAAAAGGATTTGCCAGTAGATTGTCAACGTTATTCATGATGATGACTGCTTGTCTCTAAGATTTTGATGTATGTATGATGTTGACATGATCAATCCAATCAAAGCTACAGTAGATAAGGTGATTTGACATCATTTTTATCTGTGGCCAATGACCATAAGCCTTCTTGAATGGGCACTTCTAATAAAAATCTATGGCAGAAACCAACGGGGCTTGAACTGCCAAGCTCTCCCTGAAGATTCTAAGGTGACGTAGTGTCCCCATGAGTGACAGAACACTGAGCCAATCACAGCGCAACTAGAGAAAAGTACCAACGCCTACGCTCTGTGCTTTCGCTGGCTGCCCCTCCACCACAGAAAGCACTGAGCTAAGCTGAAACGCCTGCATTTTGCAGCTGCCTTACTCAAGAGACCATGTATGTATGCAGCTATATTAACTGAAGGATTTGTATTTCATTAAATTTTTTGCAAACTGATATGTAACACATATTAATGCAAAAATGACATGCAAAAATAGGCCAATTATAATATATACAGTGGGGCAAAGTAGTATTTAGTCAGCCACCAATTGTGCAAGTTCTCCCACTTAAAAAGATGAGGCCTGTAATTTTCATCATAGGTACACATCAACTATGACAGACAAAATGAGAGAGAAAAATATCCAGAAAATCACATTGTAGGATTTTTATGAATTTATTTGCAAATTATGGTGGAAAATAAACTTGTTATTGACCAAATACTTACCTCAATACTTTGTTATATACCCTTTGTTGGCAATGACAGAGGTCAAACGTTTTCTGTAAGTCTTCACAAGGCCTCTAGTCTTTTTAAGTGGGAGAACTTGCACAATTGGCGGCTGACTAAATACTTTTTTGCCCCACTGTATATAGTACCAGTCAAAGTTCCGACACATACTCACTGTATTTAAAAAAAACTAATTTCCACATTGTAGAATAATAGTGAAGACATCAAAATTATGAAATAACACATATGGAATCATGTAGTAACCAAAAAAGTGTTAACAAATCAAAATACATTTTATATTTGAGTCTAAGTAGCCACCCTTTGCCTTGATGACAGCTTTGCACACTCTTGGCATTCTCTCACCCAGCTTCATGAGATAATTGAAATGCATTCCATGTGACTAACAGGTGTGCCTTGTTAAAAGATAATTTGTGGTATTTCTTTTCTTCTTAATGTATGTGAGCCAATCAGTTGTGTTGTGACAAGGTAGGGGTGGTATACAGAAGATAGCCCTATTTGGTAAAAGACCAAGTCCATATTATGGCAAGAACAGCTCAGATAAGCAAAGAGAACTGACAGTCAATCATTACTTTAAGACAGGGAGGTCAGTCAATTCAGAAAATTTCAAGAACTTTGAAAGTGTCTTCAAGTGCAGTTGCAAAAACCATCAAGTGCTATGATGAAACTGGCTTTCATGAGGACCGCCACAGGATAGGAAGACCTAGAGTTACCTCTACTGTAGAGGATAAGTTCATTAGAGTTACCAGCCTCAGAAATCACAGCCCAAATAAATGCTTCACGGAGTTCAAGTAACAGACACATCTCAACATCAATTGTTCAGAGGAGACTGTGTGAATCAGGCCTTCATGGTCAAATTGCTGCAAAAAAGGACACCAATAAGAAGAAGATACTTGCTTGGGCCAAGAAACACTAGCAATGGACATTAGACTGGTGGAAATCTGTCCTTTAGTCTGATTAATACAAATTAGATTTTTCGTTCCAACCGCTATATCTTTGTGAGAGGCAGAGTAGGTGAACGGATGATCTCCACATGTATAGTTCCCACCGTGAAGCATGGAGGAGGAGGTGTGATGCTGCTTTGTTGGTGACACCATTTGTGATGCATTTAGAATTCAAGGCACACAACCAGCATGGCTACCACAGCATTCTGCAGTGATACACCATCCCATCTGGTTTGCGCTGAGTGGGACTATCATTTGTTTTTCAAATGAACAATGACCCAACACACCTCCATGCTGTGAAAGGGTTATTTGACCATGGAGATTGATGGAGTGCTGCATCAGATGACTTGGCCTCCACAATCACCCGATCTCAATCCAATTGAGATGGTTTGGGATGAGTTGTACCGCAGAGTGAAGAAAACACAGCCAACAAGTGCTCAGCACGAGGGAACTCTTTCAAGACTGTTCAAGACTGTTGGAAAAGCATTCCAGGTGAAGCTGGTTGAGAGAATGCCCAGTGTGTGCAAAGCTGTCATCAAGGCAAAGGGTGGCTACTTTGAAGAACCTCAAATATAAAATCTATTTTGATTTGTTAACACTTTTTTGGTTACTACATGATTCCATCGTTTTGATGTTGTCACTATTATTCTACAAAGTAGAAAATAGTACAAATAAAAACCCTTGAATGAGTAGGTGTCCAAACTTTTGACTGGTACCATCACCATTCAAAAGTTTGCAGTCACTTAGAAATGTCCTTGTTTTTGAAAGAAATCCAAATTTTGTCCATTAAAATATCAAATTGATCAGAAGTTTAGAGTAGACATTGTTAAAGTTGTAAATGACTATTGTAGCTGGAAACGGCTGAATTTTAATGGAATACCTACGTACGCCCATTATCAGCAACCATCACTCATGTGTTCCAATGGCACGTTGTGTTAGCTAATCAAAGTTTATCATTTTAAAAGGCTAATTGATCATTAGAAAACCCTTTTGGAATTATGTTAGCACAACTGAAAACTGTTGTTCTGATTAAAGAAGCAAGAAATCTGCCCTTCTTTAGACTAGTTGAGTATCTGGAGCATCAGCATTTGTAGGTTTGATTACAGGCTCAAAAAAGGCCAGAAACACCAGTCTCAACGTAAACAGTGAAGAGGCGACTCCAGGATGCTGTCCTTCTAGGCAGAGTTGCAAAGAAAATGCCATATCTCAGACTGGCATATAAAAAGAAAAGATTAAGATGGGCAAAAGAACACAGACACTGGACAGAGGAACCCTGTCTAGAAGGCCACCATCCCAGAGTCACCTCCTCACTGTTGACTTTGAGACTGGTGTTTTGCGGGTACTATTTAATGAAGCTGCCAGTTGAGGACTTGAGGCATCTGTTTCTCAAACTAGATACTAATGTACTTGTCCTCTTGCTCAGAGTTGCATCGGGGCCTCCCACTCCTCTTTCTACTCTTTCTATACAGTTTGCGCTGTACTGTGAAGGATGTAGTGCACTGCGTTGTACCAGATCTTCAGTTTCTTGGCAATTTGTCGCATGGATTAGCCTTCATTTCTCAGAACAAGAATAGACTGACGAGTTTCAGAAGAAAGTTTTGTTTCTAGCCTGTAATCGAACCCACAAATGCTGATGCTCCAGATACTCAACTAGTCTAAAGAAGGCCAGTTTTATTTCTCTTTAATCAGAATAGTTTTCAGCTGTGCTAACAATTGCAAATGGGTTTTCTAATGATCAAATTAGCCTTTTAAAATTATAAACTTGGATTATCTAACACAACGTGCCATTGGAACACAGGAGTGATGGTTTCTGATAATGGACCTCTGTACGCCTATGTACAGTGCCTTGCGAAAGTATTCGGCCCCCTTGAACTTTGCAACCTTTTGCCACATTTCAGGCTTCAAACATAAAGATATAAAACTATTTTTTTGTGAAGAATCAACAACAAGTGGGACACAATCATGAAGTGGAACGACATTTATTGGATATTTCAAACTTTTTTAACAAATCAAAAACTGAAAAATTGGGCGTGCAAAATTATTCAGCCCCCTTAAGTTAATACTTTGTAGCGCCACCTTTTGCTGCGATTACAGCTGTAAGTCGCTTGGGGTATGTCTCTATCAGTTTTGCACATCGAGAGACTGACATTTTTCCCATTCCTCCTTGCAAAACAGCTCGAGCTCAGTGAGGTTGGATGGAGAGCATTTGTGAACAGCAGTTTTCAGTTCTTTCCACAGATTCTCGATTGGATTCAGGTCTGGACTTTGACTTGGCCATTCTAACACCTGGATATGTTTATTTTTGAACCATTCCATTGTAGATTTTGCTTTAGGTTTTGGATCATTGTCTTGTTGGAAGACAAATCTCCGTCCCAGTCTCAGGTCTTTTGCAGACTCCATCAGGTTTTCTTCCAGAATGGTCCTGTATTTGGCTCCATCCATCTTCCCATCAATTTTAACCATCTTCCCTGTCCCTGCTGAAGAAAAGCAGGCCCAAACCATGATGCTGCCACCACCATGTTTGACAGTGGGGATGGTGTGTTCTGGGTGATGAGCTGTGTTGCTTTTACGCCAAAACATAACGCTTTGCATTGTTGCCAAAAAGTTCAATTTTGGTTTCATCTGACCAGAGCACCTTCTTCCACATGTTTGGCGTGTCTCCCAGGTGGCTTGTGGCAAACTTTAAACGACACTTTTTATGGATATCTTTAAGAAATGGCTTTCTTCTTGCCACTCTTCCATAAAGGCCAGATTTGTGCAATATACGACTTGATTGTTGTCCTATGGACAGAGTCTCCCACCTCAGCTGTAGATCTCTGCAGTTCATCCAGAGTGATCATGGGCCTCTTGGCTGCATCTCTGATCAGTCTTCTCCTTGTATGAGCTGAAAGTTTAGAGGGACGGCCAGGTCTTGGTAGATTTGCAGTGGTCTGATACTCCTTCCATTTCAATATTATCGCTTGCACAGTGCTCCTTGGGATGTTTAAAGCTTGGGAAATCTTTTTGTATCCAAATCCGGCTTTAAACTTCTTCACAACAGTATCTCGGACCTGCCTGGTGTGTTCCTTGTTCTGCTCTCTGCGCTTTTAAGGACCTCTGAGACTATCACAGTGCAGGTGCATTTATACGGAGACTTGATTACACACAGGTGGATTGTATTTATCATCATTAGTCATTTAGGTCAACATTGGATCATTCAGAGATCCTCACTGAACTTCTGAGAGTTTGCTGCACTGAAAGTAAAGGGGCTGAATAATTTTGCACGCCCAATTTTTCAGTTTTTGATTTGTTAAAAAAGTTTGAAATATCCAATAAATGTCATTCCACTTCATGATTGTGACCCACTTGTTGTTGATTCTTCACAAAAAATACAGTTTTATATCTTTATGTTTGAAGCCTGAAATGTGGCAAAAGGTCGCAAAGTTCAAGGGGGCCGAATACTTTCGCAAGGCACTGTAGATATTCCATTTTTTTTTTAAATCAGCCGTTTCCAGCTACAATAGTCATTTACAACATGAACAATGTCTACACTGTATTTCTGATCAATTGTGTGTTATTTTAGTGGACAAAAAAAATGCTTTTCTTTCAAAAACAAGGACATTTCTAAGTGACTCCAAACTTTTGAACGACACACACACACACACACACACATATACACACTAAACGGGTAGGGCTCAAAACCTGCCCTGAATGACAGGTCTCCACTGGTCATAATCATAACTCAAATGGTGACTAAACCGTAGCTGACAAAACACAGGTTTAGTTTCCTACTAAATCATATACAACGTGGTGTTTTCATCCAAGTTATCTAAACTGATCCTCCTCGTACAGGCCACACCGGCTCTGTCCAGGAAGAAAAAAAAAAAAAACACTTGGAGGTTGACATCAATACACCACTTAGCTAGCTATGCATTACAGATATGATCTTAACAGGCCAGCCATCTGAAATTATAACGGTTGTAGTTTATATCCACAGGCAATTAACATTGCAATTGTGAGCAAGCAGCAGATGATGCTGGCTACCTCCGTGTCCCCAGAGAAGAACGATCGTGTCGTTTCCTTGGTCTCGTCGTGAGACAGCGCAACAGCCAGGTTTACCCATAGCTACGATGACATATCAAAACTCCTACGAAGCTCGCTCAGTAGAACATTTACAAAGCTATGCAAACAAACATTTGATGGAGATGCTTCATATAATTTGAGTCGGGTATTCATACACAGTTTGAGGGCGAGATACCTTGCCCAACGCTAATGTCATGTTCAGTGGGACGCCGGGTAGTCACACAGCGCCTGGTTGGACAATATGGTCAGGTTGGATGGCTGGCGGACTCGACCGAGAAGATGAGGGGCGCTATCAAGCTAGTAGCTAACTGGCGAACATCGACTCAAACAAAGGCAACACAGCATGGCGAGGTAGCCAATAGAATACACATTAAATAGCCAAGTTGAGAGCAAATGCTTTATTAATGTATGGCTCATTTTTTTTTAGACAATGGTCGATTTTTAAAATGACAAAGGGTACCCCCAAAAACATCTTTACCTGAATATTAGGATTAGCCCACGTTTGCTAGCTAGCTGGTTCTGGGTGGCGGAGGTGATGCTGTGTTGGAGAGAGAGAGAGAGAGAAAAAAAAAGCACGCTTACCCGTTCTCGCGGTTTATCTTCGTTGGTGGTTGGCTCTCGATATTTTTACCGCGTCACTGATCAAATATAAAACTAACATAAAGAGTATCTGGTTACTGGCATTAGTGACTTAATTCAATGTGAATGTTTCAAATCCAAGTTGGCAGCGTATTTCTGTTTAAATCCGCATCCTTGAGTCAGATCTTTTCACGCTGCTTGTGCAGCACGGCGTGATACGAAACATAGGTAGTCCTCTACATTTGACAGAAACATAGGCAGTCCTCTACATTTGACAGAAACATAGGCAGTCCTCTACATTTGACAGAGTAAAGGCAAAGCAATGGTGGTAGGCTACTCGCAAGGATATACGAAATCGTTGATAAGTTAGCATCGGAGAGATGTCCGCAGTTTCCTAGATAACCTCCGACGGTCGTCCCCTAATTCCGTTCGTTCAACAGGGAGGGAGAAAGAAAGAATGAATGATACGGGGGGGATGAGTACGCTCAGTCAATCACATTCATACCGCGGAGACACGCAAAGCCTCCAGAGTGGTGCTGTCCCTGGTTCATAATTTCAGCCTGATTCCAACCCAACAATTTCCGTTTATTAGTCGCAATATTGGGCTCCTTTGTGGACCCCATGCATACACGGTATCCTTTCTGCAAATGTGAACAGAGAAACGTTTTTTTTTTTTTTTTTATGGGGGCGGATGAATATTGAACATTGTGTGTAATGAGTCAGGTAGGCCTATACCAATGACTAAATTGATCAAAATACGTATGTGAATCACGTGTTGGAACTATCGCAAAACGTGTGATTCTGACGCGTCTACATCGATATGATCCTCCTGGCAAATCGATTTTTTTTCTTTAAATCGGACCATAGGCTATTTATCTATCCTTCCATCCTCCATAGAAATAGCAACTGATCAATATAGTGTGATTATAGCGGCACACTCCCCAATAGTGTGTCAATGAACAGTAGCCTAAACACAAACCTGTTGCCCTCCAAGGCCTATGCATTTCAGTAAAACACTTTTTTTTCTCCAGTTGAGTTTATTTGCACAGGGAAACAATCACACAGAAAACAATTTCAGTCACACAGGAGCCTGTATGCAGGATGAGGCAGGATAGTCACTGTATTTAACTCAGAACACGAGCATCCACCTTTATGATACAGTCTTAAAATGACTGCAGACAGAGAGGGGCAGAACTTGCTCCATTTAAACAGTGAAAGTTATAAGAAATGTTACACCTATGCTTTTGACAAATAGACTAGGTACACATTATAATGACTCTAGTAGGAAGCAGAGCACACCTACATTACAGATGAGTGTGTGTGTCAGTGTAGCCAAAATGGTCTAAACAAAACAATGATCAAAGTCATCGCTATTGTTCTTGTGTGTTGGTTATGTTGGTCACTGTGCCCCCCCTCCCATGCACTCTATATTTCTGTGTGTCTGTCCCACCTTGATCTGTTCTATGAGCCATATAGTGCAGTGATTAGGAGATGAGAAGTGGCTCAAACGGTTGTCTGTTGGCGTGTGTGCCGTGCTCGACAGGGGGCTGAAATCTGACAGGGGGTGGTGAAGAGTCAAATCTACCAGTCGGTCCAGGGGAAGTCCTCAGGACTAGACATTTACCATCTGGACTCTCCCTTCACATTAACGGTTCTGACACCGAGTCAGAGAGAGTGACCCAGTCCACTCATCTATCTGAAGCGGGAATAGGTGTGTGTGTTTGCAGATTATGTTTAACAAACTGTCTATACCTCTGCCTTGGGAACTTGGGAATGTCTCACCCACCCACTTTGGACAACCATGCTGTTCTACCTCCAAACTTTCTTTGTCTCCCTCTTCATCTCTCTTTCACTCTGTGTTTCTCGCTCTCTATCTGTGGTAGACTGAAACAAGCTAGAGCATTTTACCAGTGTGCAATAGATCATCCCATCCCCCCAGAGCCCCTCCATTCCATTCCCGCTCCTGTCCCGCCCCTACCTGGTCCCCTCTTTTAAACAGACGGCCAATCCACAATCCACTGTGACAAAGGGAAAGAGCTGAGTGCATGATATCAGGGTGCTACTGGCAGCCAGACTCTGGCCAGCACATTTGCTTACACAGGGGTGCTTTCTGCAGATTGCAGCAGTTTGAGCTAAACCCCCCTCTGTCCACTCACTATGGATAGGGCCTAGAGGGGGAGGAGGGCATCACAAGTGTGAGGGATGGTGTGGGGTCGGGGTAGTCAAAATCAGTCATTATTTGTTTGTCTCTTTGACGGTTTGTTTTACACACCATTTTTATGTTGTTGTCCATGATCATGATCATGATCATGGTTTGCTCTCATAATGAGTGTGTCTGTCCTTTGTGAGTATGTGTGTTTGCGGTTGATAATCCCATCCTCAGCCAGGGTATGTGATACATGTGACTCCATTACGGGGCCCACCACCCTGCTACCATTGCTGTGGGCCTGACTGCTGTAGCTAACCCCAGGGGAGAGGGGAAAGGGGAGGAGGTGGATGTATATAGAGAGAGTGAGACACAGGAGGTGAGAGTTAGGGAGGGAGGGAGTATACCCCAGAGAGGGTGGAGATCAAACAGAACAGGCCTCTGCAGCCTGTGGCAGAAAGCACACGGCCCTCTACCACAATTTCTAACATCAGTCCCACCTCGTCTTCCTTAGCCTTTTCTCTCAGCTCTTACCTCCGGTGCGTGATTCACTCCAGAAGAAGGAGCATCCTCAACTGAGGGCTCTCACAGAATGGGATTCCATGGTTGAAATGCTATGGTTGATTGCTCCTGGCCGGAACCACGGAATGCAAATATATTATTATTGTTCAACATTAATTAATGTAGAAATTGTGAAATTATAGCATTTAAGCAATAACGCCCGAGGGGGTGTGGTATATGGCCAATATACCACGGCTAAGGGCTTTTCTTATACACGACTCAACACAGAGTGCCTGGATACAGCTGTGGTATGTTGGCCAAATATATATATAAATATATAATAAATAAATAAATACATATATATATATACATATTCGCCTTTATTTAACCAGGTAGACAAATTGAGAACAAGTTCTCATTTACAATTGCGACTTGGCCAAGATAAAGCAAAGCAGTTCGACACATACAACAACACAGAGTTACACATGGAGTAAAACAAACATATAGTCAATAATACGGTAGAAAAATAAGTCTATATACGATGTGAGCAAATGAGGTGAGATAAGGGAGGTAAAGGCAAAAAAAGGCCATGGTGGCGAAGTAAATACAATATAGCAAGTAAAACACTGGAATGGTAGAGTTGCAGTGGAAAAATGTGCAAAGTAGAGATAGAAATAATGGGGTGCAAAGGAGCAAAATAAATACAGTAGGGGGAGAGGTAGTTGTTTGCGCTAAATTTTAGATGGGCTATATACAGGTGCAGTAATCTGTGAACTGCTCTGACAGCTGGTGCTTAAAGCTAGTGAGGGAGATAAGTGTTTCCATTTTGGTAGTTTGTTCCAGTCATTGGCAGTAGAGAACTGGAAGGAGAGGCGGCCAAAGGAAGAATTGGTTTTGGGGGTGACCAGAGAGATATACCTGCTGGAGCGCGTGCTACAGGTGGGTGCTGCTAGGGTGACCAGCGAGCTGAGATAAGGGGGGACTTTACCTAGCAGGGTCTTGTAGATGACCTGGAGCCAGTGGGTTTGGCGACGAGTATGAAGCGAGGGCCAGCCAACGAGATCGTACAGGTTGCAGTGGTGGATAGTATATGGGGCTTTGGTGACAAAATGGATGGCACTGTGATAGACTGCATCCAATTTATTGAGTAGGGTATTGGAGGCTATTTTGTAAATGACATCGCCAAAGTCGAGGATCAGTAGGATGGTCAGTTTTACAAGGGTATGTTTGGCAGCATGAGTGAAGGATGCTTTGTTGCGAAATAGGAAGCCAATTCTAGATTTAACTTTGGATTAGAGATGTTTGATGTGAGCCTGGAAGGAGAGTTTACAGTCTAACCAGACACCTAGGTATTTGTAGTTGTCCACATATTCTAAGTCAGAACCGTCCAGAGTAGTGATGTTGGACGGGTGGGCAGGTGCAGGCAGTGATCGGTTGAAGAGCATGCATTTAGTTTCACTTGTATTTAAGAGCAATTGGAGGCCATGGAAGGAGAGTTGTATGGCATTGAAGCTAGTCCGGAGGGTTGTTAACACAGTGTCCAAAGAAGGGCCAGAAGTATACAGAATGGTGTCGTCTGCGTAGAGGTGGATCAGAGACTCACCAGCAGTAAGAGCGACATCATTGATGTATGCAGACAGGAGAGTCGGTCCAAGAATTGAACCCTGTGGCACCCCCATAGAGACTGCCAGAGGCCCGGACAACAGGCCTTCCGATTTGACATACTGAACTCTATCAGAGAAGTAGTTGGTGAACCAGGTGAGGCAATCATTTGAGAAGCCAAGGCTATCGAGTCTGCCGATGAGGTTGTGGTGATTGACAGAGTCAAAAGCCTTGACCAGGTCAATGAATACGGCTGCACAGTATTGTTTCTTATCGATGGTGATTAAGATATCGTTTAGGACCTTGAGCGTGGCTGAGGTGCACCCATAACCAGCTCTGAAACCAGACTGCATAGCGGAGAAGGTATGGTGGGATTCAAAATGGTCGGTAATCTGTTTGTTGACTTGGCTTTCGAAGACCTTAGAAAGGCAGGGTAGGATAGATATAGGTCTGTAGCAGTTTGGGTCAAGAGTGTCCCCCCCTTTGAAGAGGGGGATGACTGCAGCTGTTTTCCAAACTTTGGGAATCTCAGATGACACGAAAGATTGGTTGAACAGGCTAGTAATAGGGGTTGCAACAATTTCGGCAGATAATTTTAGAAAGAAAGGGTCCAGATTGTCTAGCCCGGCTGATTTGTAGGGGTCCAGATTTTGCAGCTCTTTCAGTGGTATAGATATACCACAAACCCCAGAGGTGCCTTATTGCTATTATAAACTGGTTACCAACATAATTAGAGCAGTAAAAATACATGTTATACGGTCTGATATACCACAGCTGTCAGCCAATCGGCATTCAGGGCTCGAACCATCCAGTTTCTAATGCTATATAATGGGTCCCATGTGGCTTAGTTGGTTGAGCATGGCGCTTGCAATTCCAGGGTTATGGGTTTAATTCCCACGGCGGACCAGTACTCAATTGTAAATCGCTCTGGATTAGAGCGTCTGCTAAATGACATAAATGTAGTAATCTGTGTCATTATATAGTCAGTAAGAACACATTTTGACATTGTGTTAGCCTAGCACAAGATTGTGGATGGAGGTCTTGAATGTCCCCTAATCAAAGCATGCATGTTTGTTCAGGTTACAGTGAATAATATCAGTGGTTCCCAAACCGGGGTCCTACTGCAGGGTGTCCGTGGCTAGCAACAACAGATTAAACACATTTGGCCAAGGGATCTGTGGAACAAGTTAAGAGGATGCAATACAATACAATGTAATGTAATATTACTCATCTCCAATATTGTCACGTCCTGACCTTAGTTCCTTTTTTATGTCTCTATTTTGGTTTGGTCAGGGCTTGAGTTGGGGTGGGCATTCTATGTTTTGTTCTATGTTTTGTACTTCTATGTGTTTGGCCTGGTATGGTTCCCAATCAGAGGCAGCTGTCAATCGTTGTCTCTGATTGAGAACCATACTTAGGTAGCCTGTTCCCACCTGTGTTTGTGGGTAGTTGTTTTCTGTCTCTGCACCAGACAGAACTGTTTCGTGTTGGTCTAGTGTTGTAATTTTGTCTGAGTTAAAATAAATATTAACATGGACGCTTACCACGCTGTGTTTTGGTCCGATCTTGACTACTCTTTATCAGATGAAGAGGATCGTTACAAATATAGGCTACCCTAGATGCACAACAGGGCCTGGGAGGGTCACAAGGATCCACAGAACTCCATCAAGGATCCAGTTTTCAACTCAACTTGTATTTCCTAAAAATGTTGTTTTGAACGTAAATGCACTGTCATTTAAGATTTAAACCTGAAAATGTGTCTCTCTGCTCCATGGGAATATGTGTAGAATTGCAGTAAATTACCTTGACAACTGCAAAAATTGAGGGGGGGCCTTTAAAATGTTATTTCCCAGGGCCCAAGATTTGGTTAGTCCAGCCATGCGGTGCAGCAGTCATAGTAAAACTCCTTGTGTGCTATTTTTTTTGGACTCTAAAGTTGGAGTTGTGTTCTGATTTTAAGGGGGTCCCTGATGCATTTGCTATAACAAAAGGAATCCCCCACCCAAAAATGTTCCAATCATGTCAGCATGACTTGTGTCAGTTACATGTTTTAATCATACCAATTGAGGTTTACATTTAAAAGCAGTCCAGCAGTGCTGGTATCAATAGAGCTAAGTGACTCACTGGTATCTGTCACCCCCACCTCCCCATGCCTCTGAAACTTTCAAAGTCGCAGTCTCCAGGAAACCGTCACCAGTATAGCGGGTTACTTTCTGGTCGATACGACCTACTAAAAGATATTTATATTCCTCCCACTGCTTTTTGGAGTCATCTCCCTGGGACAACCAGCCTATTTCTGGTGTCTTTCTTGCTCATTCTCCCTCTCGCCCTCCCCTCTCCACATCTCCATGCCTCCCCAAACTAGTTCCTGAAGGTCAGCCTGCTGTTCTAGTTTGAACTTTGAGAATAATTAGACAGAATGAAACCAGGACAGTGAGGAGGAGAGCTGGTGCCACGGCAACGTAACTCAGTGAGATCAGGGGACGGGTGCCTCAGGTCTGTTGCGTATCGACGTCCCTAAGGAAGGAAGTCGTACTGTAGCTCAGTGGGCGACGACACTTATATACACCACACATCTGCTTCATGATTGGCAAAGGCTCAGTCAGTTTGCATCACTTCCTCACCATCCTACCCTAGTTGCTAGTGAGGTAGAAGAGGGAGGTTTTATGTGGGGACAGAGAAGAGGATAAATGGAGGCGGTTGCTAACAGACTAACAGCATAGAGACATACATGGACAGTATATGTGAAGAGTTTCCCTCATGACCCCTCCGCTGCATAGACTGCAGCTAGGTCACCTCCAATGAGGCATGAGCAGTGTGGGCAGGATTCAGCTGCTTGTTTACCATCTTTAATGAACTCCTGTGGATATGTCGCAGATACTTACTAAATACAGTACACAAAAATTGTAACAAACTGTATTTTGTCCTCTTTCACTTCACTTCCTTTTATTCCTTAGTTGCCAACATGGCTCGATAGGCATAATCATGTGATCAGTCAGGTGTGTGCGTATAGCTGACAAGTGAACAGGACAGAACAGACCTTTACTGTCAAGTTTACCTTTTGAGGCCAGCGTCACTCTCGTCCCGATTTATGACAGAACTAGCTACATTAGTCTGAATCATGTACGATGAAACAATTACACCTGAGCAAGAACTAAAATCACTAAGCAAGCATTCCAACAAACAATGCATGCTCTCATTCAAGTCCATTACTGGTAGCCATCACATGGTTAACCTAACTGCTCTCCTTTTTGGCTCAGCAGTGAAAAGCAGAGCCGGAGAGAGATCCAGTTTCAGTGTGAGGATGTAGCAGAGATCTCGCCTGGATATGACCTGATTTGAGACCATTGTTACACTTGTGGGTGGAGGGAGGGAATGATAAAATGAGGTCACAGGAGAATCAGCCCATCGTAGAATAGAACCTGATAAACTAAAACCATCCATTCGTCTCCACGCTCCCTCCGCAAGCTCTTGTTTCCAGGACAACTCCCACAATGAACATCTGATGCGTTGTTATGGCAAGATGTGTTTTTGAGTTATAATAGAGCACAACAGGTTGTCGTTGCAGCACAGCCTTCCTATTTCATCTTCCTCTCTGAAGTTCACCGTCCCAACAGTTCATCACTATTCACTGCACCTCTGTGTAGTTTCCTTAGAACCTTAGTATGCTCCTCTGTAGTACAATGCTTAAATGTATAACATCGTCTTCACCACGAAAGCCAGGAACAGGGACTTCTGTCACATAGCATTATTGGGTTTATGAATGGTCGGCTTGTTTTGTTTATGTAAGTGACTTGCTGAGGGTTTTTGGGCACTGGCCTTAGGACGTGCACTGAGCATGTCATGTTAGATAGTGGGTTAGGATACTCCACAGTGTACTGTATAGAGAAGATGTGTGTGAACAGCAGTAGGTGTGCTAGTAAGTGTAGGTGTTCTCTTGTATAACAGACAGTGTATTTGTGTAGGAGTGGTGGGTGTAGGTGAGTATTAATGTACTGTAAGTGTGCCCCCGTGTAAAGAGTTTATGTGTTAATTCTGTGAGAATCACAGTACTGCCCCACATATATAACCCCCTCCATTCCTCGACCCTGGGCTCTGTGGACTGGGATCTGCTACCTCCTCCTCGTTAGCAGACCTCACTAATTATACCCTAATGAGGTGTCGGGCCTGTGGGGCCTTAATCACTTCAATATTTAAAGAAAGAAGTCTATATGGCTTATTTCTTTATCTGGTCTGTGGGATTAACATTGGGAAGTGAGACAGGAAGTGAGACAGTATGGCGGAAAACCCACCTCTGGCCTAGTTACCACTCGGATAGGAACAGTCTTCCTCGCTCATTATGAGCCAATATCATTTTCATCCCTACAGTTTGACTGCGAGAACCAGTCAAACATGAATCCTGTTGCTATGCAACTACAGTATCACTCTCTATTTTTTGATCAGATTACCAGTACAACATGGAGCTCATAGCAAATCAAATAAGAAGCTAATCTGTTCAAGTCAACATGCATGTGATGTAAGAGCTAGGAAATATAAAGCACTGCTGCTCGTCGTTTTGGGCGGCACATAGAAAAAGGTTATGCTTTTGAGTAACCAATTACTACCACAATATTATTGTAAGTATTTAGCTAGTAAAGTGGTGATGTTAGCGGATTCTAAACCTGATCCCCCATTCATTGACTCCCATTGACTCTGCCCAGCCAAGCACTGACCTATGATCCCCTCCATCCTCACCCTCTTCACCTTCACCTACACTGGAGTGATCTATTACAGGAGGCCACTGTAATAGCTGCTTGACACTTCTACCTTATCTGACCTCCAGGGCCAGGCGATTAGAGATAATCTCAAATTCGCAGACCTTTAGACTGAGCTGGAGGGAGATTTGAGAGTGGCTAGGCGATCCTGGAACTAGAATAGAACTGAATCAATGGTGGCTGTGGCTGTCTAGTAACAGGTACAAATAACTCTGTAACGATAACAGTCTTTTTTTGTTTTTTTTACCCTGAATGACCCAACTTTTTTATGCCTCCCACCCCCTCACCACTACCACCTTCACATCTCTCATAAAAAGAGGTTACAGTTGCTAACAGCATACCGTACCTATAAATAACATCTCTCAGTTAATTTTAAATGTACAGATATGTATACCTGATTAAGTATTCCCTGTTAAAATACTGCATGAAGCGCTCTGCATTTTCAATCAAGGGTTCCCCCTAGTGGATAAACAATAGAACATCTCAAAGCCGCAGCAGCTACAAACGCGACATGAAAACATACCTACAATTGGGAGATCTTATGTGATTCAGTTGAAAACACGAGTCGTAAACAAACTGAATCTATGTTGCCCCATCAAGTGTTTCCAGAACATCTAGAACAGAGGGAAAAATACACCACCTGTTGTTGAAATAAAACAATCGACAGCAAACATTTCTCATCCCATCCCACAACATAACTCACCACAAACAAACAAAACCTGAAATGTTGCTGTTAAGGATGTGTGGGTAGTAAATGCGTACCAAAAAATGTGGGTGTTTCTCTGACAGGGTAGAAAGTGTGATGGAGAGTATATGACTGGCTGGGATGCAAAGCAGGTAAGGCATAGGAGGGTAAGAATTAGTTACTGTACCATGTGTGCCACACACTGTGAGACCATCCTATGGTCCAGGACTATCCGTGTCCTTCCACTCATCCTATCTCAGGTAAATATGGCCACCCCTATCTCAGAGAAATAGTTTGTTTACAGTGTTGTTGTTTTTTTTGTATTGCTTAGGTTCAATTACAACATAACGTCTGATGTAAGATGTTGCAAATGCATTTGTCACTGATGATATTAACCAATTTGGTCAATAACAAAAAAAAATGTTTAAAACATACGTAGAAATTGATTGGCGTGCGTAAAGTATGGTGCATAGAGTCCAGGGTACGTAAAGGAAAGCGAAACAACAGAATATGTCATGGACAGAAGTGATATCGGAGACATTTGGTTAGTGGAGAAAGAGGAATAAAACACGCAGACTAATAATTGAATGAGCGTTTTGAGTCAACATTACTGATAGAAGTCTTATTGATGCCGCCTTATTGATGCCGGTTTTGCATGATTTCCTCATTTGCAAGATGCACCACTCCTTGCGGACAGCTACATGACCACTGTATCTCTCAGGCAAATGAAGTCACCCGAGGGCTAAAGATGTGTCAGTTGTCCTCTGTATAGTTAATAACGAATCTCTTTCAGACTCTGTTGAACTTACTGCTCGACATCTTGTGTTTTGAATTTTCACTACTTAGCTGAGAATTGTTCACTCCATGTTGTTCTGCCTGGTTTGCCAAAGTCAACAGTCAGCTGCTGCTGAAAGTATAAACATAATTCTCCTTTTTGGCATGTGTGGATGTTCTCCTGGGATGCATTTGATCTCAGATTTGATATGTTTATGAAAGCTTTGGTACTCTGTACAGAGTACAACTAAGACAGCATGGCAGGTCGATTTCAAGTAGGGAAAGGGAAAGTGGGATACCTCGTCAATTGTACAACTGAATGCATTCAACTGAGATCTGCTGCAATTTGCTTGCATGCCAGTATGTATTAAGAGTGAACGTACTTTCCCATGTACTGTATGAACACACTTGTGTACCCTCCAGGATCATACATGAGGGAATGTCCTGGTCACACTATGGCAGAGAAAACCCTCTCTCTTCTCATTATCATTACAGGCAAGTATAGCTCTTTCCATAAAAACGAACACAGTATGGATTTACTTTTCAGATACAATAGATGTTTTAGATGTTTGTCAGTATGCAAGACAAATTGTTTTTCCAATAATATAATGGCCACTAAATTCATTTGCTTTACAAATAGCCATGATCAACATGAATTGCTTAGGTAACACTTTCTTTGGATAGCTCATCTGTACATGCTCTACAGACTATCAGTAACATTTCAACTAATTTTCTACTAACCTCAGCCCTAACCTTAACATTAACCTGTATCCTAACCCTAACCCTAAACTTAACCCTTACCCTAACCTTAACCCTTATTGCAAACCAAACCCCAACCTTAACCTTAGCAAGCAGTTGCTTATCAACAGATAGCTTGTTGATAGTATGTCCATCTGTAGAGCATTTACAGATGGACTAACCGGACTGTCCAAATAAAGTGTGACCTCAATGATGAGTAATACAATCAGCACACCTCTGTCTTCTTGCAGGAATTGTTCACAACACTATGTCACCATTGCCAGGCAATGCTTTCAGGTATACAAATCCTATGCTTTACAGTATCTTTGGTTTCAATGTTTTATTGCCTTGTTTACTCCATGTCAGTAACTACTAAATTTACACTTATAAAAGAGGATAATTACACCATTACATTTATCTCAATGGTTTGTCTTCAGGGTGAATGGAAGAGCACATGACCCCTATGTTGACATCAGTGGCACTACCCAACCCACTACTGGTCCAGGATATCCTGAATCTACAGTTTCCTCTGAAATATTAGCTACCACCACATCCATGGACCTGTCTGTATACACCACTGAAACAGCCTTTACAAAGTCACAACAGGGAGAGTCAAACCCCACTTCAACAACATTAGGAGCTCCCTCACCTGGGGATGAAATCATGATGGAAACTTCACATGTCCTGGCAACCACTTTTACACAAGCACCTTCCACAAAAGAACCCCCTGGAAGCACGTCTCAGATCGACCTTGCGACGAAAATGCCTGTACAATTTGAAATAGCAAATGTAAAGGCCATAGAAACTACAAACAAATTGGAAGAAACTTCATATGAGACAAAAACAACAGAGAGAACAACTGCAACTGCAGAATCATCGGAAAATTCAGAGGTTAAAACATCTGAAATGTCGACAAGTGCATTTGAACCGGCCCGTGTTGATGCTCCTGTAAGATCCTCAACTTCAAAAGGCACGATGACTACACCCACAACCTCTTCTTTGATAACAACACCTAAAATGAAATCTGCAATCAAATCAGAAATTGCACCAGCATCTGTATATGCTTCAAACTCATCTGGCATGTTAAGAACAACTACATTACAAACCATAGCAACAACTAGGACATTAGGCGGGAAAACGTTTGAGCTGTTAGCCACCTCCCCTGGAAAACCATCTGAAAGAACATTAGAGACGTCAACTATAATGCCAATGTCCACATCTGCTTCTTCGGCGCCAGGCAGCGTTTCTGAGACATTGTCTGCAATTACATCACCAAGGATAACTTTTGCCACTGTTGCATTCCTACCTATTGTATCAGTTCCTACACCTGATAGCCCCTTGGAAACTAAAGCTACAGCTACGACAGAATGTACAGGTGAAAGCAATCCTAAAACCACAGCTGCGACTCCGTATGAAACAACTGATACAAACACACCTGAAACATCATCCACAACCCCATCAACTAAACCTAAAACATCATCCACTTATACAACATTCCCATCAACTGCACCTGAGACATCTGTGAAAGTCACCAAAGAACCCTTTACAACAGATGCAACCATGGCCACGAGCTCATCAGAAAAACTGTCAACAGTCTACATTCAAGCATATCAAACCACAACTACAACTGATACATCAACTATAACTTCTACAACAAGTGACTCTTCAACTATTCCTGTATCTGCAACATTGTTGACAGTTACAGCAGAAAGGATAACTACATTCCCCCCATCAACCGAACCTAAAACAGCATCCACAGCCACATACACAACAATCCCACACACCGAAACTGAAACATTAACCACAACTACAACATCCATATCAACCAAACCTGAAACATCATCAACAGCCACATACACACCATCCCCATCAACTGAACCCAAAACATCATACACAACTACAACATTCCCATCGACCGAAACGGAATCATCATCCACAACTACATCACCCCTATCAACCGTACCTCAAACATCATCCACAACTACAACATTCCCATCAATTGAAACATCATCCACAACTACAACATCCCTATCAACCGAACCAGAAACATCATCCACAACTACAACATTCCCATCAACTGAAACTGAAACATCATCCACAACTACAACATCCATATCAACCACACCTGGAACATCCTCCACAGCCACATACACAACATCCCCATCCACCAATCCTGAAACATCATCCACAACTACAACATTCCCATTGACCGAAACAGAAACATCCTCCAAAACTACAACATTCCCATCAACTAAAACTGAAACATCCTCCATAGCCAGAAACACATCATCTCCACCAACTGAACCAGAAACCTCATCCACAACTACAACATTCCCATCAACCAAACCAGAAACAGCATACACAGCCACATACATTACTGACCCATCAACTGAAACTGAAACATCTTCCACATCCACAACATCCCTATCAACTGAAACAGAAACATCATACATATCCACAACAACCGTATCAACTGAAGCTGATACATCATCCACAACTACAACATCCATATCAGCCAAACCTGAAACATCCTCAACAGCCACATACACAACATCCCCATCAACCAAACCTGAAACATCATCCACAACTACAACATTCCCATCGCCCGAAACTACAACATTCCCATCAACTGAAACTGAAGCATCATCCACAACTACAACATCCATATCAACCAAACCTGAAACATCATCCACAGCTACATACACAACATCCCCATCAATCGAACCTGAAACATCATCCACAACTACAACATTCCCATCAGCCTTAACTGCAACATCCACATCAACCAAACCTGAAACATCCTCCACAGCTACATACACAACATCCCCATCAATCAAACCTGAAACATCATCCACAACTACAACATCCCCATCGACCGAAACTGAAACATCATCCACACCTACAACATTCCCATCAACCGTAACTGCAACATCCACATCAACCAAACCTGAAACATCATCCACAGCCACATACACAACACCCCCATCAACCAAACCTGAAACATCATCCACAACTACAACATTCCCATCAACCGAAACTAAAACATCATCCACTATTGCAACATCCATATCAAACAAACATGAAACATCACCCACCGCTACATACACAACATTCCCATCAACCGAAATTGAAACATCATTCACAACACCCCCATCAACCAAACCTGAAATATCGTACACAACCACATACATGACATCCCTATCAACCGAAACTGAAACATCATACATATCCACAACAACCTTATCAACTGAACCTGATACATCATCCACAACTACAACATCCATATCAACCAAACCTGGAATATCATCCACAGCCACATACACAACATCCCCATCCACCAAACCTGAAACATCATCCAAAACTACAACATTCCCATCAACTAATACGGAAACATCCTCCATAGCCAGAAACACATCATCTCCAGCAACTGAACCAGAAACCTCATCCACAACTACAACATTCCCATCAACCAAACCAGAAACATCATACACAGCCACATACATTACTGACCCATCAACTGAAACTGAAACATCTTCCACATCCACAACATCCCTATCAACTGAAACTGAAACATCATACATATCCACAACAACCTTATCAACGGAAGCTGAAACATCATCCACAACTACAACATCCATATCAGCCAAACCTGAAACATCATCCACAGCCACATACACAACATCCACATCAACCAAACATGAAACATCATCCACAACTACACCATTCGCATCGCCCGAAACTACAACATTCCCATCAACTGAAACTGAAACATCATCCACAGCTACATACACAACATCCCCATCCACCAAACCTGAAACATCATCCACAACTACAACATTCCCATCGACCGAAACAGAAACATCATCCAAAACTACAGCATTCCCATCAACTAAAACTGAAACATCCTCCATAGCCAGAAACACATCATCTCCACCAACTGAACCAGAAACCTCATCCACAACTACAGCATTCCCATCAACCAAACCAGAAACATCATACACAGCCACATATATTACTGACCCATTAACTGAAACTGAAACATCTTCCACATCTTCCACATCCACAACATCCCTATCAACAGAAACGGAAACATCATACATATCCACAACAACCGTATCAACTGAACCTGATACATCATCCACAACTACAACATCCATGTCAGCCAAACCTGAAACATCATCCACAGCCACATACACAACATCCCCATCAACCAAACCTGAAACATCATCCACAACTACAACATTCCCATCGCCCGAAACAGAAACATCCTCCAAAACTACAACATTCCCATCAACTGAAACATCATCCACAACTACAACATCCATATCAACCAAACTTGAAACATCATCCACAGCCACATACACATCCCCATCAACCGAAAATGAAACCTCATCCACCACTACAACATCCAAATCAACCCAAACTGAAACATCATCCACAGATACAATATCCACATCAACTAAACCTGAAACAACATCCACAACTACAACATTCCCAACGATCATAACTACAACATCATCCACGACTACATCCCCATTAACCGAACCTGGAACATCATCCACAGTCAGGAACACATCATCTCCACCAACCGAACCAGAAACATCATACATAACCACACACATTACTTACCCATCAACTGAAACCTCATCCACATCCACAACCACCCCATCAACTGAAACTGAAACATCATCCACATCCACAACATCCCCATCATCGGAAATTGACACATCATCCACATCCATAACATACCCATCAACTGAAATTGAAACATCATCCACATCCACAACAACCCCATCAACTGAAACTGAAACATCATCCACAACATCCCCATCAACCGAAACTGAAACATCATCCACATCCACAACATTCCCATCAACCAAACCTGAAACATCATCCACAGCCACATACACAACATTTCCATTGACCAGAACCGAAACATCATTCACAACTACAACATCCCTATTAACTGAAACTGAAACATCATCCACAGATACAGCATCCATATCAATCAAACCTGAAACAACCTCCACAGCCACAACATTCCCATCAACCGAAACTGAAACATCATCCAAAACTACAACATTCCCATCAACCATAACTGCAACATCATCCACAACTACAACATCCCCATTAACCAAACCTGATACATCATCCACATCCACAACAACCCCATCAACTGAACCTGAATCATCATACACAATCACATACATGATATCCCCATCAATCGAAACGGAAACATCATCCACAACAACCCTATCAACTGAAACTGAAACATCATCCATAACTACAACATCTGCAATATCAAAACGTGAAACATCAGTGAACGTCATATCTGAAACATTTACAATAGATGGAACCACAACCACTATCTCAGTAGAAAAACGGTCAACAGCCTCCCTTCAAACATTTAAAACCACAACTGAGACATCAATAACTACACTTGAAACTCCAGTTTCTACACCAAGTGACTCTTCAGCTACCACTGTACCTGCAACACTGTCTACAGTTACATCAGGAAGGATAACTACGGCCCCACCAACTGAATCACCATTAGACACATCCAAAGCTACATTTGAGACATCAATATCAACCATTCCAGTAACTACAGAGATAACCCCCACCAGAATATCAGCTACAACAGAAAGTCGAACAGCAACAACCTCACCTGGAAATGTATTGACAACTACAATCACATCCTCAATATCTGCTTCAACTATTGAGGCAAAAACAGAAAACCCATCTTCCATCACTCCGGAACCTCCAGCTACAAACACACGTGTTACATCAGCATTTACAGCCTCTTCAGAGAGGATGAGTATATCAACATCGAGTACCCTCCCAGAAATCACAACTCAGAATTTGACATCTACTTTAACATCTACCTTTTCTGCAGCAACTACTTCAAATCACAGCATAACTCGGATGACAACGACAACAAAAACGACAAAAGCCACTGCAGGTTCAGTCATAACTAAAACTGGCAGTGTGACGGACAAAGTTGGCTCAATCAAAACTAAATCTTCAACGACCACACCTGTGCCAATCCCACCTCCACCCTCATCAACTAATGATATCTTTATGACCATTACTTTGGTTATCCTAGTATTGATTTTGGTTGCTATAACTTTAGTTATTTTTGTCTTTGATCAAAATCCTTGCAGAGAGACCTATAATTTATAATATCTTTGACACAAAATGTATTTTTGACTGAAAGGACCTCACGTAGTAGACAATTGCAACCTCAAGAAAGGGAGAGTAAGAAATCTATCCCGTGTTGATGTCACCTGAAAGGATTTAGTGCCTTTGAACGGGGTATGGTAGTAAGTGCCAGGCACATCGGTTTGAGTGTGTCAAGAACTGGAACGCTGCTTGGTTTTTTCACACACAACAGTTTCCCGTGTGAATCAAGAATGGTCCACCACCCAAAGGACATCCAACCAACTTGACAACTGTGAGAAAGAATTGGAGTCCACATGGGCCAGCATCCCTGTGGAATTCTTTTCGACACCTTACCCTGATGAATTGAGGCTACTCCGAGGGCAAAAGGGAGTGCAACTCAATATTAGGAAGGCGTTCCTAATGTTTTGTACACTGTGTATACACTCTTAGAAAGAAGGGTTCCAAAAGGATTCTTCGGTTGTCCCCATAGGAAAACCCTTTTTTGGTTCCAGATATAACCCTTTTGGGTTCAATGTAGAACCTTCTGCACCAAAAAGAGTTATCCTATGGGGACAGGCGAAGAACCCTTATAGGTTCTAGATAGCTTCCAACTTACCGTAACTTTGTTTTAATGCACCTCATTGTTGTAACCAACTGCAAAATTCACTGCAATTGGATGCTCTGATGTTTTTACATTTTTAATTTCACCTTTATTTAACCAAGTAGGCCAGTTGAGAACAAGTTGTCATTTACAACTGTGACCTGGCCAAGATAAAGCAAAGCAGTGCGACAAAAACAACAACACAGAGTTACACATGGGATAAACAAATGTACATTCAATAACACAATATAAAATCTGTATACAGTGTGTGCAAATGAAGTAGGGAGGTAAGGCAATAAATAGGCCATAGTGGCGAAGTAATTACAATTTTTGCAATTGACACTGGAGTGATAGATGTGCAGATGATGTCACTTGGGGAATTAAACATATTGATTGGGGAACTATTTGCTGAGGAATGTGGCTGTTTTTCTTAATTGTTTGTTGTGCTGTATTTTTGTTTGTTTTTGTACTTTGAATCGTATATGCAGCGCTCCCTTGCGAAAGAAACCCCGGTCTCAATGGGGAATCCCTGTTTAAATAAAGGTAAAATAAAATAGCTATTTATTTTCTAAGAGTGTAGATTTTGGGCATGGTGCCACTACCAATAACCAAGAGAACCTTGCTTTTATTATGGTATCATGTAATGATTGTAAATAGACTGACATATTGTTTAATTTGGTCAGATAGTACATCTGTAAATTCTTTACAGATGGTCATACTATCAACCAGCTATCTGTTGATAAGCAACTTCTTGCTAAGGTTATGGTTAGGTTTAGAGTGTAAGAGGGTTAAGGTTAGGGTTAGTGTTAAGTGGGTTATGATAAAGGCTAAGGTTAGGGCTTGGGTTAGGGTTAGTAGATAGTTAGTTGAAATGTTTCTGATAGTCTCAAATCAAATCTTATTGGTGCGATTCAATCGTACGATCCAATCTTAGTCCTGTATTGACGCTTTGCCTGTTTGATGGTTCGTCGGAGAGCAAAGCGTGATTTCTTATAAGCGTCCGGGTTAGAATCCCACTCCTTGAAAGAGGCAGCTCTACCCTTTACCTCAGTGCGGATATTGCCTATGGGGCCCCATGTTGAGGATCAGAGTGGCGTGGGTATTGTTGCCGACCTTCACCACTTGGGGTCGGCCAGTCAGTAAGTATGTAAAGCGTCTGCAGGTGGACTATCCAGGTCTAGTGTTACCTTTAAGTTTATCTGGAGTAAAATACATTTGGATCTGAAGACAAAGTGTGCTGAATTCTACTCTATATCATTCTCTATATCAGATGGAAGGAATGGCGCCGGAGGGGAGGGCTGCCGTTATATGTGCTCCTAACCAACTGTGCTATTTGTTTGTTTTTTCTGCAACTTGGTTTTACTTATTTTGTACATACCACCAGAAACCGATGCTGGCACTAAGACGGCACTCAACGTTGCTCCTAGTGGCCGGGGACATTAATGCAGGGAAACTTAAATCCATTTAATCTAATTTCTACCAGCATGTTAAATGTGCAACCAGAGGGAAGAAAAACTCTAGACCACCTTTACTCCACACACAGAGACGTGTACAAAGCTCTCCCTCACCCTCCAAATCTGAACATAACTCTATCCTCCTGAATCCTGCTTACAAACAAAAACTAAAGCAGGAAGTACCAGTGACTTGCTCAATAAGGAAGTTGTCAGAGGACGCAGATGCTAAGCTATAGGACTGTTTTGCAAGTACAGACTGGAATATGTTCTGGGATTCTTCCGATGACATTGTAGAGTACACAACATCAGTCACTGGCTTCATCAAAAAGTGCATTGATCACGTCTTCAGTGACCGTACGTACATACCCCAACCAGAAGCCATGGATTACAGGCAACATCCGCACTGAGCTAAAGGGTAGAGCTGACGCTTTCAAGGAGTGGGACTCTAACCCAGACGCTTATAAGAAATCCCGCTATGCCCTCTGACAAACCATTAAACAGGCAAGCATCAATACAGGACTAAGATTGAATCGTACAACACCGGCTCTGATGCTCGTCGGATGTGGCAGGGCTTGCAAACTATTACGGATTACAAAGTGCCCAGTGACACAAGCCTACCAGATGAGCTAAATAACCTCTATGCTTGCTTTGAGACATCAACATTGAAGTATGCATGAGAGAATAGCTGTAGCCGATGTGAGTAAGACCTTTAAACGGGTCAACATTCACAAGGCCGCAGGGCCAGACAGAATACCAGGACATGTACTGAGCAACTGGCAAGTGTCTTCACTGACATTTTCAACCTGTCCCTGACCGAGTCTGTAATACATGTAACATGTTTCAAGCAGACCACCATAGTCCCTGTGCCCAAGAACACCAAGGTAACCTGCCTAAATGACTACCGACCCGTAGCACTCAAATCTGTAGCCATGAAGTGCTTTGCAAGGCTGGTGATGGCTCACATCAACACCATTTTTCCAAGAAACCCTAGACCCACTCCAATTTGCATACCACCCCAACAGATCCACAGATTGCCCTCCACACTGTGCATTCCCACCTTGACAAAAGGAAAACTTATGTGAGAATGCTATTAATTGACTACAGCTCAGCGATCAACACCATAGTGCCCTCAAAGCTCATCACTAAACTAGGGACCCTGGGACTAAACACCTTCCTCTGCAACTGGATCCTGGACTTCCTGATGGGCCGCCCCCAGGTGGTAAGGGTAGGTAACAACACATCTGCCACGCTGGTCTTCAACACAGGGGCCCCTCAGGGGTGCGTGCACAGTCCTTTCATGTACCCCCAGTTCACCCATGACTGCATGGCCAAGCACGACTCCAGCACCATCATTAAGTTTGCTGACGAGAATGTGACAGCCAATAAGGAGGAGGTCAGAGACCTGGCAGTGTGGTGCCAGAATAACAACCTCTACCTCAACGTGATCAAGACAGAGGAGATGATTGTGGACTACAGAAAAATTAGGACCGAGCACAACCACATTCTCATCGACAGGGCTGTGGTGGAGCAGGTTGAGAGCTTCAAGTTCCTTTGTGTCCCATCACCAACAAACTATCCTGGTCCAAACACACCAAGACAGTCGTGAAGACACTGAAAAGATTTGGCATGTGTCCTCAGAGCCTCAAAAAGTTATACAGCTGCACCATCGAGAGCATCCTGCCTGACTGGTTGCATCACCACCTGGTATGGCAACTGCTCCACCTCTGACCGCAAGGCACTATAGAGGGTAGTGCGTATGGCCCAGTACATCACCGGGGCCAAGCTTCCTGCCACCCAGGACCTCTATACCAGGCAGTCAGAGGAAGGTCCTAAAAATTGTCAAAGATCCTAGCCACCCCAGTCATAGACTGTTCTCTCTGCTACCGCACAGCAAGTGGTACCGGAGCGCCAAGTCTAGGTCAAAAAGACTTCTTAACAGCTTCTACCCCCAAGCCATAAGTCTTTTGAACAGTTAATCAAATGGCTACCCGGACTATTTGCATTGTCCCCACCCCCCATATTTACGCAGCTGCTACTCTCTGTTATTATCCATGCATAGTCATTTTACCTCTACCTACATGTACATATTACCTCAATTACCTCGACTAACCTGTAGCCCTACACATTGACTCTGTACCGGTTCCCCCTGTATATAGCCTAGCTACTGTTATTTTATTGTTGCTCCTTAATTATTTGTTGTATATATATATATTTTTCTTCTTAAAACTACATCGTTGGTTAACTAAGCATTTCACTGTAAGATCTACAGTACACTTGTTGTATTCAGCGCATGTGACAAATACAATTTGATTTGCTTTGATATTCTAAATGATGAAAGTTTGGTAGAAATCGCTCTAGTATGATGAGATACTACATCATAAGTTAATTTGTCAAATATATTTTTATACCCCTTTTTCTCATTACTCTTCTCCCATCGCTGCAACTACTGCAACTACCGTACGGACTCGGGAGAGGTGAAGGTCGAGAGCCATGTGTCCTCCGAAACATGACCCTGCCAAGCCGCACTGCTTCTTGACACACTGCTCGCTTAACCCTGATGCCAGCCACACCAATGTGTTGGAGGAAACACTGTACAACTGGTGACCAAAGTCAGCATGCATGCGCCCGGCCCATCACAAGGAGTTGCTAGAGCGCGATGAGACAATGACATCCAGACCGGCAAAACCCTCCAGTAACCCAGACGACGCTGGGTCAATTGTACGCCGCCTCATGGATCTCCCGGTCGCGGCTGGTGGTGACACAGCCAGGGATCGAACCCATTTCTGTAGTGACGCCTCAAGCACTGCGATGCAATGCCTTACCGCTGCACCACTCGGGAGGCCCATAAGTAAGTGCATTAACATTCTGATGTATAAGGATGATGTTGATAATGGGCATACAGAATAAATATGTACAAACTATAGACAGGGAGAGCAGGGACCCTGAACATTAGGAACACCTGCTATTTCCATGACATAGACTGACCAGGTGAATCCAGGGTGAAAGCTATGATCCCTTAATGATGTCACTTATTAAATCCACTTCAGTCAGTGTAGATGAAGGGGAGGAGACGGGTTAAAGAAGGATTTTTACTCTTTTAGACATGGATTGTGTATGTGTGCCATTCAGAGGGTGAATGGACAAGACAACACATTTAAGTGCCTTTGAACGGGTATGGTAGCAAGTGCCAGGCGCACCGGTTTGTGTCAAGAACTGCACCGCTGCTGGGTTTTTCACACTCAGTTTCCCGTGTGTATCAAGAATGGTCCACCACCCATAAGACATCCAACCAACTTGACACAACTGTGGCAAGCATTGGACTGTGGGCAGCACCTGTAGAGTCCATGCCCCAACATGTTGATGTTTGGTGTACTAAGGGTCTACAGTATGTGGATCACAATAGAGTTCTCTCAGCCATTCGCTCTGAAGTCTTATTTCTTCTCCATCGACCATGGCAGGTAGAAGAAACCCTGTGTATTTGTTTGGCAGAGGCTCGTCATCTTACTGAGTACATGCAACCTGATTAATTTATGAAGCAACCTGTTCTATAGTGCATGAGCCTGTGTGGATTTTCTTCTCATGGACAAAAAAAATGTCTAATCCCAAAGAAAGAACGAATCCGCGCCATAAAGCATACACTCACAAACACACATTTAGTGGTTGACCTCTGCTGTTTAATTTCTTTCTCTCAAAGCCACTTTGGTTCCTTACAATGCATTGGCAAACAAACTCTGTCATTTTGTTCAGAGAAGTCAGTAAGCATGCCATTCCATTTGCTATGGGGTTGATTTTCCATCGTACTCCGGAGGACTTCCTCTGGATACACGAGTTAGGTCTATAGTCTAGCTTCATTTGCACTCAATATCCACATGTCAACAATCTACAAGGCACCTAAATGGTTTCCAATGAAGTACAATTTATTTCCAAAACATCCCGTAAAACAAGTGATTACAGGAGCTTGACAGGCCCCGATCCAACAGGCAACAAAGTCATCTCCACTTCACATACTTCACAAAACTGGACAGTGAAGAGTCTAATATCCCAAACTGTACAATAAGGGTCTTCTACTCATACAGGAGTTCGGACACACAGGAAGGGAGTGGGTTTGACAGGTACTTCCTCATCAAAGTGCCTGTAGGAGGGCTTAAGATTCATGGATGTATGGGATCAATGCAACAAGGAAACAACTCAACAAATAAACAAGAACACAAGTTTAACAGTCAAAGGACACAAACAGTTAAAAAAATAATAATTACAAAAATACATCAAAAATAAACGAATATGTTACCTTTTTCAATTTCTTGCCCCCAAAGCATTATCTTAATTAGGTATAAGGAAAATAATTGCTAAGAACCAAACTGGAAGCCTATGCTGCATCTAAGTTCAGTGAAGGAGGAGCCAACAACAACAACAACACATGTTCTCCATTTCAAACATTTCAAAGCCCTTTGAAGGCAAAATGCACCACAACATACTGAATATTGAACTTATAAGACAGAGGGGTTGCTTGTGTGTATTTGTGTATGTTTGACAGAGACAAAGTTGTTATAGAGCCCTGGTACGGGTATGTTGGGCCTTCGTGCCTGGTACACATATGTTGGGCCTTCGTGCAGGGACAAAGCCATTTTTGCAGTAGCACTTGAACGAGCCTATGGTGTTGACGCACCGGGCATTCTTGCATGGATTAACTCGGACCCCTGGTTCAGCACACTCATCAATATCTGAAAAGACAGAGAGGGAGAGAGAAAGAGGAAGGTGGTTTGAAACAAAACAGGCAGCTTGCCATCTGCCTGCACATCTATTTACATTTAATCAATGTTCCCTCCAAAACAATTCGGAACAGGGCAAATGTTAGGTCTGAACTTGTGAAAATTCTGTGCAACGTTTGGCGCACGTTTACTGTGAACACTGAGGCTGTACCTGCTTTAAGTTACAGTTATAACAGTGGCCAAGTAGGCTACTGTGACTACTTGATCATAATGTAGGCCATTCAGAGAGGCAACGGAGAAAATGCATTCCATAACATTTTAACTAGCCGTTTTAAATAGCTGTTCTATCTTTCAGCCTATAGTAGCAGCCAATGTGTGGTGTTCAATGTAGGCCTACATTCTATGAGACTTTTGAAAAAAATATGCAGGGCTTGACATGAACCTGTTTTCCACTAGGCCTTCAGACAAGGAGGTGACTGAAAATGTGTTGTTTAATGCAAGAAACCACTTTACAAAATAAAGTTTATTATTATTCCCATACCATTAGAGAATCAGACAAATTAGCCTACCCTCTGCCCATTGGCTACTTAGCTTATTCAAGCCAGTCTCAAAATACAACACTGCCCCTTTAAGAGAGAAAAAAGGCTCTTTACCTGACTCGTTTTTCAAAGATGGCTAGAAATGCACACGTTTTGTGCTATTGTACGAAGCAACCACTCCCCCATTGCTGATTATCTATAACAGGGCTAATAACTTACTAACTAGCAAAGAATATGAACAAATGTGTACACGTAGCTACATGAAGCTCTCGACTTTGATCTCAAAACAAGTGTATCTACTCGTGATCACTCATGCTGTAAACACAGTCCAGTTCAAAGTGAATGGCACAGATCCATATATGGCAATTGTCTATTTGCATATAGGGATACTGCAGTTATGATTGGTCTGTAGAGTAGAGTACGGGCTGAGTTGTGCCTGTCAATGCAATAGAATCCTACTCCGGTGCGTTCTGCCTACAAGAACATCTCTTGCATAGTTCGTTTTGCATACTGAGTCTTGAATAGTTTGTTTTGTTTCAGTATGTTGCATTGAATGTGGCTAATATTGTCAATTCCCACAGTAGAATTGAATTGTTTATAGTGCTAACTAAAGGGGAAAACTAGAAAGTTGAGTGAAGTTCAGTCTCATGCTTCTCTGCTCGGACTGATATTTCTTCTGCGCTGCAGTCCTGGGAGCTGGCGCCCGCGCACAAACGCACGCAGCTTAGAGGGAACATTGCATATAAAATCAACAAACAGATGTTATTTTCAATGCTAAATAAAATTGCAGGCATGTCTGTCAAAACACTTGAACAAAGGACAACAGCTACAAATTATACAGAGACACTTCTGTTCGGCGGAATTGATGAGCATCCAAATTGGCATCCACCTAAAGATTGAGACGACTGAATTGAAGCTAAAATCCAAGCATTCGACTTAACTCTAATCCAAAACAAAGTTAAAGGGAAGCAGACAGACAGAACAGGTGGATTGTCAACATACCTGTGCAGCGGGTGCGGGAGTGGTCCAGTCTAAAACCTGTGTTACACTCACACATAGTGCCCAGGTAGGAACGCACACAGCGACCATTGGCACAACTACACTCATCTGAGTCCTCTTCTGAGCTGTCCCCTTCTGAGCCAAAACAGAAAGAGAGAGAGCGAATGAAAGATACAGAGAAAATATTATTCAAGTGGTGTAACAGCTCTGAGGTACATTTAGAAAGAAATTCAGAGTGTAATCAAATATATTACAGGCCTTACCAATACCTGGGCTGTAGTTGGCGAAAGCTGCCAGGAAATCTCCCTCACCATCAGACTCTGTCTCCAAGTGCATCTCACACAGCCGGTTAAAGATCCCTGAATGAGAGGAAGAATGACGTTTTCTTAAAGGCCCAGTGCAGTCAAAATTCAGTTTTTCTGTGTTTTATATCATATTGTACAACAGCTGATGAAACTAACACTGTAAACGTATGAAAATGATGTTTGTTATTTCCTGATAGATGCTGGTTGAAAGTACAATCTACACAGGACCTTCTAATCAGCAGGTTTGCATGGGTGGGAGTTTTGGCTTTCCATGGTAACATCCTCATGTGTTAAATTGGTTAATAGACCAATAACAAAGAGAGTTCCAAACATCTCTGTCAATAACAACTAGTTTTCAATTTGCCTATCCCCACTCAGACCATTTCCAGACAGCCCTTTGCTATTTTTGTGGAAATTTGTTACAGTAATGTACTTAATTGTTATCCAGAAGTGATTTGATATTGATATTAAAACAGATGCATTGGCCCTTTAATTTATTAGTATTAGACTATTTATGCTGATATGGGCAAAGCCGAAATTGGAGTGACCAGCAGACCAAAAACCAGTGAAAGAAATGGTGCTGGTGCCCACCGGAGTTTCTCTGGGGACAGGTCCTACACTCAGGGCCCCAGCCACGGCCATAGTGACAGCAGCACTCAGAGTAGGTGACAACCAAACCGTTCCTGGGTTGGCTGCAGATCAGGTCCTCATCCACCTGCAGGAAACACACGTCCTTATGGGCCGCTGTGCGGTCTGAGGGAGGGAGAGAGAGCGAGAGAGCGAGAGAGAGAGAGAGAGAGAGAGAGAGAAAGAAAAAAAACAAAGAAAGAGAGGAATTTTAAGTACTATTTAATCAAATAAAGAAGCCAATCTTTTCTCCTGCATTATACAAGCAGGCCAGATCCTGAAGCTTCGCATGACTTCTACGATTAAGCAGGTAATTGCTCAGTATGTTAACAGCCAGCAGGTAGATATGAATAAGTGATAAGGCCTAGCTTGAGGAGGTAGGGCTCAGAGCTATACCAGACCTCTGCTCGACACATTCATTTACGGTCACACGTCACACACACGAGGACGGAGCCATAAAGATCAGCTAGATACAATGAGGTGAACGCTGTATTGTCAACTCAAACTTGTGGGAGGTTTACAACAAAATGATTGAAAGAAAGTAACACAATCACAACAGTAATGTCACAACAACGTCTCCAACATGTTACAACATCACATGTAAATCACAATAGTAAACAGTCTGGTTAAAAAAGGAGAAACATTGCTCTGGAGAAAGGAAGGTGCAGAAAATGCCACAAGCCATCGCATTTGCCTCCCTTTTATGTCTACTCCCTCACTGCTTCTCAGACACACAAGCAAGTGCACAACAATGAAGGATGAAGTAATGAAGCGTTTTCCTGTGACTATGCAAGCTTAGTGGGACAACCACGGAAACGGAGAAATGTACCACAGAGATCACACTGCATCTACAGAACTGAGATCACATTGGCTAACTCAAGTCTCGTGATCTCCCTCACTAAACTGAGAGTGTGTCCCTATAGAAACAAGCAAGAGGGGGAGTGGTGAGCCTGTGCATAGGGTCATTATTGGGGAGAGGGGGCTCAAAGGGGGAGGAGTTAAAAAAAAAGAGTAGCAGGAGTGGCAGGTGTACAGGTAAGCCAAAACTCAGGTGAGCTAAGCACTGATTGGTCAGGCTCAGGTGAGCTGAGCGCCGATTGGTTATACCCACCGTCATAGACACACTGTTTGAGCGCTGCGCTGAAGGTGAGGGGCTGGGTACATATACAGTGAAAGGAGCCGGGCGTGTTCACACACCTCCCATTCTTACAGTACGAGGGGTCCTGGCACTCATTGATATCTGCAAGGGCACCACAGACACCACAGACACGGTTACACAACCTACGGACGGACGGACACCAGCCTGGGGCCAGCTCACAGCTTAAAGTGACGTTGAACAGGCCTGCAGGCAGATCGCTACGTTTACACTGCTTCCTGAGAGCATGCAGAGTGTTTGGGTGTCTATAGGTACAACAGTGAACACTGATCTTTCCAGTGAACAAGGGCCAGGAAGTGGCTATAGGACCAGGGTTGTGTTTGAGTTTCTATGATGTATGTGACAGACATGAAGTTATGTAAATGTCAGAGCGGGTGAGGCTGAAGGGGCAGGTCTGGCTGATTAGTAGTGTTAGACTGGAACTAACATTAAAAAACATTCTCATTCAACCTTCAGACACACCAATGAGAACCAACCCACTGTGAACTAGGCTGCCCAGCCTCTCTCACACCACCCCCATCTCCCAATCATCCATCCTGAGCTTCCTGAGCCCACCTCCTGCCCTGCTAAGGACAGCAGTACCCTCTCCTCCACTCACCAGCCTGCTCCTCTGGGGTCACACAGCTGTTGCGGTCCGTGGCCAGGATCCAGGGGGGAGAGCAGATGCAGTAGTAGGACCCAGGGGTGTCCACACAGTGGCCATTCTTACAGTTCAATGAGTCCTGGCACTCATCCACACCTGCAACAACACAAACACACTGCTGACTTAACACCAGTCCTTTTCTATGGCCTGTCCTGCACCTCCCTGTGTGTGTGGATGCGGGTACAGTATGTACAGTAGAGGGGTCTAGCCAGATCTCACCTGCCACAGTGGGGATGACACACTTCTTATTGGAGGCTTCATAGATCCTGGGGGACTTACAGGTGCAGTAGTAGGAGCCTCTGGTGTTCTTACACTGACCGTTGGTACACAGAGACTCGTCGTGGCACTCATTCACATCTGAGGAGGAGACACATTACCATAGAGGATCTGTGACTAAATGGGATATCTGATGTGTATTAATATGTAATTAATACAGAGGTGTGTTTTGGTGCAGGCCTGCGAGGGGGTGGGTCTCTGTGGTTACCGATGCACTCCAGTAGGTTGCTGTCGTAGTAGAAGCCCTGTTGGCAGTAACATTCATAGCCAGGTTGTGTGTTCATACAGCGACCCTCCTTACAGATCTCATTGGAGAACAGCACACACTCATCGATATCTGTACACAGAGGGACAGGAACACAGATCTCAACACAAACAAACTCCCCCGGAGAACAAATACTGTCATATAAAGGAATGCTGTAAATTAGAAAACAGCAAACCTACAGTGTTGGGTTGAGGTTGTGTAGCTACTCACCTCTATGGACAGACAGGCCGTACTCAGTCATTCCCTCCTCATGGTAGAAACCTCGGCCCACTGGACACAGGGAGTGGAACTCAGCTGGTTGAGGGAAAAACAGGAAGTCAATTAAGCAATGTACCTATCACACTTGACCTATTCACTTAATTTGCCTGCTTTAGGTGATCAATGAATGACATTGAACAGCTCAAATAAGTGAACTGACCACCCAGCCCACTTGATGGTTTGTTAAACTAGTGTGAATGTTGTTGGGCCAGGGGTTAAATCCTAAGGAAAATCAGAGGACTGAAACTTCACTCGATCTCAGATCGATTGTCTGGGGCCAAGTTAACCTCCCCTTTCATGAATTACTTTTCCAGCAGCTACAGTAGGCCTCACACCGCTGTCTGAATTGAGCGCTGCTGTGGTGCTCATTATAGACTATGTCATTCTCTTCATCGGAACATTGGAGTGTCATCAACAATCATGTATGTCAGTTCAGTGCACACAGCTAACAGAGAAAATAAAACATTTCAGAATATATTTATTTGGGAATATATTTTGTAGAACAGACATGATTCTGTCTGTATTAGACTATGTCATCTCAGCTCCTTTAACCCCTGTGTTGGGCCTGAGGTACGTACATGAGTGGTAGACGGGGCAGGGGTAGATCTCACAGTGGTCCCCCCAGCCCACGCCAATGGAGCAGCAACACTCCTGCTTGGTGACGTTGGTGGCCAGGACACTGTCACAGAACACTGTGTCATCCAGGTTCAGGTAACACTCCTTCTTATCTTCCACGGCCACCTCAATCTCTGGAGGGGAAGGGGGCAGAGAGGAAATAGATTGTTTGACTGTGTGTGTGTGTGTGTGTGTGTGTGTGTGTGTGTGTGTGTGTGTGTGTGTGTGTGTGTGTGTGTGTGTGTGTGTGTGTGTAGAATATAGCTATACAGAGAGAGGGGTGAGAAGATATCAGTAATCTTACCCTCACAGCTGTGCTTGTCCTCAGACAGGATGAAGCCGTCTTTGCACACACACACATAGGAGCCCTGTCTGTTCTCACACACACCATGCGGCTGACACAGACCCCTGTCTGTCGCACACTCATCTATGTCTGGGTAGGAGAGAGAGAGAGAGAGAGAGAGAGAGAGAGGGAGAATGTGTTACAAACATCTGCTACAATCCTCATGAGTTCCATTAAGCTTGACTTATGACCGTTTCCACTGGTTACAAAGCTCAACTGCCGGAATGGTTAACACTAATGATTTACAGTACCAGTCAAAGGTTTGGACACACCTACTCATTCAAGGGTTTTATTTTTGTTACTCTCTACATTGTAGAATAATAGTGAAGGCATCAAAACTATGAAATAACACATATGGAATCAATTAGTAACCAAACAAGTGTTAAACAAATAAAAATATATTTTGGATTAGCCACCCTTTTCCTTGATGACAGCTTTGCACACTCTCGGTATTCTCTCAACCAGCTTCATGAGGTAGTCACCTGGAATGCATTCCAATTAACAGGTGTGCTTTGTTAAAAGTTAATTTGTGGAATTTCTTTCCTTCTTAATGTGTTTGAGCCAATCAGTTGTGTTGTGACAAGGTAGGGGTGGTATAGAGAATATAGCCCTATTTGGTAAAAGACCAAGTCTCTACTATGGCAAGAACAGTTCAAATAAGCAATGAGAAACGACAGTCCATCATTAATTTAAGACATGAAGGTCAGTCAATGCGGAAAATTTCAGGAACTTTTAAAGTTTATTCAAGTGCAAAAACCATCAAGCCCTATGATGAAACTGGCTCAAAAGACCCAGATTTACCTCTGCTGCAGAGGGTAAGTTCATTAACTGCACCTCAGATTGCAGCCCAAATAAATGCTTCACAAAGTTCAATAACAGACATCTCAACATCAACTGTTCAGAAGAGACTGCGTGAATCAGGCCTTCATGGTTGAATTGCTACAAATAAAACACTACTAAAGGACACCAATAATAAGAAGAGACTTGCTTGGGCCAAGAAACATGAGCTACATTGGACCGGTGGAAATCTGTCCTTCGGTCTGATGAGTCCAAATTTGAGATATTTGGTTCCTACTGTTTTGTGAGACACAGTGTACGGGAAATGGATGTGTGGTTCCCACCGTGAAGCATGGAGGTGTGATGGTGTGGGGTGCTTTGCTGGTGACACTGTCAGTGATTTATTTAGAATTCAAGGCACACTTAACCAGCATGGCTACCATAGCATTCTGCAGTGATACACCATCCCACCTGGTTTGCGCTTAGTGAGACTATCATTTGTTTTCCAATAGGACAATCACCCAACACACCTCCAGACTGTGTAAGGGCTATTTTACCAAGAAGGAGAGTGATGGAGTGTTGCATCAGATGACCTGGCCTCCACAATCACCCGACCTCAATCCAATTGAGATGGTTTGGGATGAGCTAGACCGCAGAGTGAAGGAAAAGCAGCCAACAAGTGCTCAGCATATGTAGGAACTCCTTCAAGACTGTTTGGAAAAGCATTCCAGGTGAAACTGGTTGAGAGAATGCCAAGAGTGTGCAAAGCTGTCATCAAGGCAAAAGGTAGCTAGAATCTAAAATCTAAAATCTATTTAGATTTGATGAACACTTTTTTGGTTACTACATGAGTCCATATGTGTTATTTCACAGTTTTGACATATTCACTATTATTCTACAATGTAGAAAATAGTTTAAAAAAAGAAGAAAACCCTTGAATGAGTAGGTGTGTCCAAACTTTTGACTGCTACTTTATCTCCCTGAAACTAATGGAGAGGGTGGAGACGGACTGACCTTGGCACCTCCGACCTCCGACCAGCATGTAACCCTTCTGACATTCACAGCGGTAGGATCCCATGCTGTTGATACAGCGCCCCCTCTGGCAGTTAGAGGGACGCTCACATTCATTTATATCTGAGGGCGGAAAAGACGACAATCAAACAGCGGCCATGTGTTTGATCACCAGCTCTATACAGTGGACCATAGGCGGCATACCCAATCGGCAAAGCTCCCCTTAAAGTAAATTGAATTAAATTAGCCAAATATATATCATTACTCCTGTCCATACAGAAATAAATAAAACCATTCAAAATACTACACCAGAGAGTATGATTTAGCCAAAGAGGATTTGTTTCTTTAAAAAATTTTAAATCACAAGGGCATAGCCTATAGTCAGGAAGCCCGCAATTTGGGAGGGTTATACGATTGAGTTATATTAATAACCTAACCTTACTTATGACTACCCAATCTATGTACTTATCACACTAGGAATATCTTGCTTTCGTCTGCAAATCTGATGATAAACGCATACAATGCATTATCATAAAGGAAAAGGTTCATGGTAAGCAAATAGCTTCTGCAAATCGGAAACTCACACGCTGCCTATGCAGTGAGCATATTACTTATACTTCACTGGTAGTGTAATAATGTTGATAACATTTCCATGAAGCTGTAGTGAGTAATAACAAGTAATAACAAGTAGCTCCTGCCTTCACAATGGCTGCCCTCCTGAGTACGCTGGTATCCTGGGTAGCACTGGCACTGGAAGGAGCCTTCTGTGTTGACACAACGCCCGTTGGCACACAGTCTGTCATCCTCACACTCGTCAATGTCTGGAGGGGAGAGAGGAGGAGACACATGCAGCCTGTCAATAGAACCCGTATCCCCATTCAGATAATAAGATCACGTTACTGGTCAATTGCACACAAGCTCCAACTGAAATTTGACTTCCGCTTTTCACCCAACCCATCCGAAAGACACACATGCATTCACATACAGTACATATACAGGTTTGGGAGAGGTGCAGGGGAGCCCGAGGAGCTGTTGGAGTTAAGTGCCTTGTTCAATGGCACAACGGACAGGAAATTGCATCTAGGATTTGATACCAGCAACCCTCCGGTTGCGAGCTCACTTCCCGACAGATTTTATCGAACTGGCAACCGCCTGGTTGCTGGCTCGCCTCTCTAACCGCTATGCTACCTAGTTCTCTTTTTTCAATATTGTGCAGAAATACTGGTAACCACAACAGCACTTCAGGTATAAAATAGTGCCTGTGCAGCATTAAAAGATATTATATTTAACATGAATCAGTGCACTGACCTCTGCAGCCTTTGCTGCCTGCGGCTGGGAGGAAGCCCTCGTCACAGAGGCAGCGGTAGGTTCCTGGGAGGTTCTCACAGCGCCCGTTGGGACACACCCCGCGCTTCTGGCACTCATTGACATCTAGTGGAGAGGTGGAGGGGTTGCAGGGGGGTAGGGGTGGAAACAATCAGTCATACAGAGGAATACCAGCTCTGGACTGGCCCAGTGCCTGTTGGCATCCTGCCTGCTGGCCCTGTGTGTCTGGGACAGGCTCCCTATGGCTGATTTATTGACTATGACTGATCAAATCCATTCTCTACATCACACACAGCTCTGAATAGTGAATACCTTCAATGTCATGGTTCGGACAAAACTAACTGGGGAAGATCAACATATTGAATGTACAGATTCAATATTCTAATTGCTGATTTGACTTGCTTTCCCTGTTGCCATTAGACTATCCTCTTTAGTAAAGCCAAATATGGTGGATTGGCCACTAGGGGGCAACACATCAGCAAACATAATGGCTCAAGTTAGAAAAGGTATAACAACAGCGAGATAGACAGTTCTAGGTAATGAAAAGAGTTGATTGGTGTGTGTTCTCATTAGTATGCATACATGAAGTTATTGGGACTCACCGTAGCAGACCCCACCCTGGGCCTGGTGACCAGGTAAGCAGGGAACACATTCATAGGAGCCTGGTGTGTTCTCACACTGGTCATTGGGACAACTGTTGGGGTCCAGACACTCATTTATATCTGAGACATTAGAAGAGACGAGACAAACACAGACACCCATAAACATTAAACATTATTAAATCAATGCGGACACACATACATATACACTGCACACACAAAGAAATATGAGGGCAGCAGATGCCGCTCTTACCTTCACAGGCTGGCTGGCGTTGTGACTTGCTCCTGAAGCCTTTGTGACACTCACACTTGTAGGTCCCTGGCAGGTTAACACACTGACCCCCCTGCCCACAGATGTCCAACTTGGAGCACTCATTCACATCTAAAGATAAGATCAAAACACACTCATGAAAAATCCCAAGTGATAACGTGATGACTAAAAGATAGCATTTGAACAATTGAACCCACACCACACCACTCACCTATACACCGTAGCTTCCCATGGTACACCAGGAGCTTGTAGCCATGGAGACAGCGGCAGCGGTAGGAGCCTTCTGTGTTGATGCAGATACCTCTGCTGTGGCCACATGGCTCAGCGTCACATTCGTCATCATCTGGCAGAGAGGGATAACTTAGAAGTTTAGGGAATTCAGAGATTACAACTCCATTAGAGAATTAACACCCAAGTTCAATTGTGACTCGTTTCTTAAAACTAGGCATATGTCACACATCACAAGAGAGGCATTTGAACGTAAACATTTATTTTGAATCAAAATGTGTTTATTGGCAGAAATGCCTTCTGGAACATGTGAACTTTCATGTGCCTTAATAACAAACTTGTATGCCATCTGTAAATATGAATCAAATTGTTAAATTATAAGCCTAGTTGGTTTATCCACAGAAAAAGGCTGGAACCTTCCCACTAGCCATGATTGGCTGAGATAATGGATGGGCTGGACATGCCGAGAGATGAGTTTGGATTGGTCTACCATGTAGTACGCTTCTGTCTATAACAAAGGGCTTCTCAGTATGTGGTGGCAATCCTTTCGAACCCCTTTTTTTTCAATGATATAACGAATTACGGCAAAACTTTTGCCGTCCTCTTTCTGGAGGACATAGTTTTGAAATCAGTGGAATGCCCGGTGGAAGCAGAGTATGATAGCTAAGGAGATGGAGAAAATTCTGGCGTTTGATTGCAAATATGTGGAGGGAGTCGAAAAGAGAACACACGGAAGGCTGTTGTATAAAACACTTGTCTCCAGATTACATCTTCAAACTAAGGGCAACCATGGCATCCGTAACAGAGAGGGAGAAGCATCCATCCATGTATACGGGTAAAAGAGTATCTAGGTACATTTTCAGGTATTATACATTTCTAATTTTGTCAGAAAGTCATTTTCCTTGTAAGTTAATGAGTACTGTTTGCTAGCTAGCTAACGTTAGCTGTCTGGCTCGCTAGTTAATGTTACGTATATGTAATATTATTCGTATCTCAGAGCCATTTGCATTGCTAGTTACAGCCTGATGTTAGCTAGCTAGCTAATGTTGAATCTAGTAAATTATGTAAATATATCACTAGCCACTTTAAACAATGCTACCATATATAATGTTGGGATTATGGTTAATTGTTTCATCTCATATGCATACGTTGATACTGTACTAAACAAAAGACTGCATCCTTATGTAATACCATTATCACTAGCCACTTTAACTATGCCACTTCTTTATCTTATCTCATATGTATATACTAAACTTGATCATCTACTGTATCTTGCCTATGCTGCTCTGTACCATCACTCATTCATATATCCTTATGTACATATTCTTTATCCCCTTACACTGTGTATAAGACAGTAGTTTTTTTTGGAATTGTTAGTTAGATTACTTGCTCTTTATTACTGCATTGTCGGAACTAGAAGCACAAGCATTTCGCTACACTCGCATTAACATCTGCTAACCATGTGTATGTGACAAATAAAATTTGATTTGATTTGATTTATGATCTTGTTGTGAGTGTATTTCCCTGTAATAATTAATAAAAACGAGCTAAAGTTAAGACATAGTCAGCTATATGATGCGGTCATTATTTGAACTGGCTAACTTAACATTAGCTAGCTAGATAACAAGCTAGAAAGAAACCACATTGGTAAGAACGTTGCTTTTAGTTGCCTGGTTTGCTAGATTGACATATACTTAAACGGATGGGTTTATTGGATTTAAAATTCACCAGTTATGCTATTTTGAACCACCAGACTGCTGATGTCATGCATGTGAATCCTTAAAGAGATGGGTGGTGCTAAGGCTTAAGAGGGTGTGAACGATGCGGAATGGGTGTAGACAAAGAAAAGCTCTCCAGTACATGTACCAAAACATTAAAAAGTGGGGTTACAATTTTATAAACTTTCAAGGCAGAATTACAGTACCAGTCAAAAGTTTGGACACACCTACTCATTCAAGGTGTTCTCTTTATTTTGTACTATTTTCTACATTGTAGAATAATAGTGAAGACATCAAAACTATGAAATAACACACGTGGAATCATGTAGTAATCAAAAAAGTGTTTAACAAATAAAAATATATTTGAGATTTGAGATTCTTCAAAGCATTCTCCATCCTTTGCCTTGATGACAGCTTTGCACACTCTTGGCATTCACTCAACCAGCTTTATGTGGGTGTCACCTGGAATGCACTTAAATTAACAGGTGTGCCTCGTTAAAAGTAAATTTGTGGAATTTCTTTCCTTCTTAATGTGTTTGAGCCAATCAGTTGTGTTGTGACAAGGTAGGGGTGGTATAGAGAATATAGCCCTATTTGGTAAAAGACCAAGTCCATATTTGGGCTGTGTCTTTGTGAGAAGCAGAGTAGGTGAACGGATGATCTCCACATGTGTAGTTCCCACCATGAAGCATGGAGAGAAGGTGTGATGGTGTGGGTGTGCTTTGCTGGTGACACTGTCAGGGATTTTTACAATTCAAGGCACACTTAACCAGCATGGATACCACAGCATTCTGCAGCGATAATCCCATCCCATCTGGTTTCCGCTTAGTAGGACTATCACTTGGTTTTCAACAGGACAATGACCAAACACATCTCCAGGCTGTGTAAGGGCTATTTCACCAAGAAGGAGAGTGATGGAGTGCTGCATCAGATGACCTGGCCTCCACAATCACCCAACCTCAACCCAATTGAGATGGTTTGGGATGAGTTGGACCACAGAGTGAAAGAAAAGCAGGCAACAAGTGCTCAGCATATTTGGGAACTCCTTCAATACTGTTGGAAAAGCACTCCTCATGAAGCTGGTTGAGAGAATGTCAAGATTGTGCAAGGCTGCCATCAAGGCAAAAGGTGGCTACTTTGAAGAATCAAATATAAAATATATTTTGATTTGTTTAACAATTTTTTGGTTACTACATTATTCCATGTGTTATTTTCATTGTTCTGATGTCTTCACTATTATTCTACAATGTAGAAAATTGTAAAACATTAAGAAAAACCCTGGTGTGTAGGTGTGTCCAAGCTTTTGACTTGTACTGTACTTTCCCATTGTTCCTCAACTGTAGTGTATGATATACCATTATCTAGCTCTGAGTCTCTACTTTATCCAATGTAAAAAAAAAAAATTTTTTACTACATAAGACCGAATCGAGCCCGTCGGTCACAATTGAACTATTTGGATACAGAGTGCAGACATGGCTCTGGTCAAAATCTTTACCCAGTAAATCCCTCCCATCCCTTTGGACATGCGCCTGTCCTGTCCCTTGACTTACCCACACAGGCGTTCCTCTGAGGGTGGAGCCGGTAGCCAGCATAGCACTCACATTTGTAGCCAGTGTGCACGTTGACACACTCCCCATGGCCACAGAGGTTCCTGTTCAGCCTGCACTCGTCTGTTTCTGCTGTGGGGAGGGGGCACACAGTAATCAGCACACAACAACATTGCAGCTATAGGCTGAGAGTTAATAGGCTGATATTAGATTTGATTGGACTGTGTAGTGGAACTCACGTGAGACCTGCGTCTGTGCAACCTCCAGGGGGTCACTGCCTGGGTTCAACCTGATGATGGGCGGAGGGGTGGGCTTGGTGATGATCACTTTGGGACCAACCAGAGAAACAGACAGACCCAATCAAGGCCCCATGTCTACCTGAATATCAACAGGTTTCCCTAACAAAAGGGGCTCTCGACCTTAATAGGACTTTCGGAATGAATAAAGAATAAAGGAATGAGAAGCGTACCAGGTACGCGGGGGCCGTGGGTGCTGATGGGAGACAGCTGCATGGGTGTGGTCGTCTCTGGAGGCTCCTCCTACAGGACAGGGCACAGAGACACAGTGTTGTAAAGTACTTGAGTAAAAATACTTTAAAGTACTACTTAAGTCGTTTTTGGGGGGTATCTGTACTTTACTTCACTATTTATATTTTTGACTACTTTACTTTTACTTGACTACATTCCTTAAGAAAATATTGTACTTTTTACTCCATACATTTTCCTTGACAGCCAAAAGTACTCGTTGCATGTTGAATGCTTAGCAGGACAGGAAAACAGTCAAATTCACACACTTATCAACCTGCCTCTGATCTGGCGGACTCACTAAACACACATTATTCATTTGTAAATTATGTCTGAGTGTTAAGTGTGCCAGTTGCTTTCCGTAAATTAAAAAAAAAAGAATCTGGTTTGCTTAATATAAGGAATTTTTAATTATTTAAACTTTTACTTTTGATACTTAGGTATATTTTAAACCAAATATTTTTAGACTTTAACTCAAGTAGAATTTTACTGTGAGAATTTTACTCATTTTCTATTAAGGTATCTTTACTTTTAGTCAAGAATGACAGCTACTTTCCCCCCCACTGTAGAGACACAGGCCTGTCTAAGAGGAGCTGCAAACACACAGACTCTCACACAATGAATAATGTCTAAAGAAAAACAGTTTCTTACCGGGTACTTGACTTCTGAAAAAGAGAACCCAGAGAAAAACAGGTCAAAATTATGAATAATTGTCCATTTTCATTTTCCAGATTTACAGTCACTTTACACCTACATGTACATATTACCTCAATTCCCTCGACTAACCTGTACCGCAACACATTGACTTGGCACTGGTACCCGCTGTGTACTGTATACTGCATAGCCTTGTTTTTGTTATTGTGTCACTTTTCTTTAACTTTAGTTTATTTAGTAAATATTTTCTTAAAATTGCACTGCTGGTTAAGGGCTTGTAAGTAAGCATTTCACGGTAAGGTCTCCACCTGTTGTATTTGGCACATGTGACAAATAACATTTGATGATATTTCTAAGCCCTCTAAAGTCCCAGTAATTTGGAGGCATCCCCAATAGCCCGACTGCACTCTCAAAAAATCTTAGCAATAGCATCGTTCTAAGTGACTAAGTGAATCCAGAAAGAAGCACGTCTGCCGGCAGGCGGACAAAGGTAAATCATGTCCATCCTTCGTCTACTTTCTGGGAGAAGCCACAGTAACTCACTGTCTTTCTTCTGGTTCTTGTCAGGCTTGAGGGGAACCTGCTCCAGGCTGGAGTGGATCTGAGGTGGGAATGCCACCGTCTCCCGGACACTATGGAGGAAGTAGCCCTTCCCTGCTGGACAGATCTTACTGAATGAGGCTAACGGACCAGGGAGAGAGGAATGGAAGTGGAAAAACGAGAGGGGATGAGATGATTCAGCATCTGACCTGTAATCATACAGCATCTGACCTGTCAAAAATATTAGAAACTGAGCTCCACTCTCCTACTCCTGCATCCCACTGACCCGTGCCGTCTTGGGGACACCTCTCACAGTTGGAGCCCCAGGCCTTGCCCACGGTGCAGCAGCACATCTCCTGGGACAGGGACGTGGGTAGGGCGTGCTCACAGCGACCCGCCTCTGTTACGATGAGGAAACACTGGCCCTGCTCCACCGGAGACGGAGACTCTGACAGCCAGGACCAATCAGAAGAGAGCAAAACACAACAGAGGTTGGAGTTAGGACATTAGGCTTACAGAAGAGGTCACTAAGGGTAGTGCCGTTTCGTGGAGGGAAAATCATATGACATTTTGGTTATTTCAGAAGTGGCATTTTAAATAACGGACATAAGGGATCTGTGAAAATACTGGACTAACTATTGGGGTAGAAAAGGCTAGCTTTGGTGACAGCTTTGTGGATGTGAAACATATTCAGCTCATCTACCTATCAGGCGCTGAGGTCACCTCTTGACCTCTCCACTGCCAACAAATGAAAACCCCACAACAATTCATCTTCATATACATGTGAGGAGAGGACGTATAGTGTATAGTGCTGCTGCTACTGAAAGCGATATGGCTGTGCTGAGTGAATGCAGAGTTGTGTGGAGAGCAGGTCTGCCTGGAGGAGGTTCTGAGTCTCACCCACACATCTGGTCCTGTCCAGGGTGAAGCCAGGCTTACAGGCACACAGGAAACTACCCTGGGTGTTCAGGCATTCTCCGTTCTGACACACCCCATGCATGGTGCACTCGTTGATGTCTTAAGGGTGAGAGACAAAGAAAGAGTGGGGGACAGAGAGAATGTGAGGAGTGGCTTTTTTTCTCCTCACATCAGTGAAGCAAATGGGCAAAGATTTACACTCATACCGGACATACCAAATGCGCACCAAACAAAATGTGGTGAAACTTGTGTAAATTATCTATTGTTTGATACATCCTTGATACATCCGTTGAATCAGTCAGGGGAGAGGCAGTATGTTCATGCTACCTTGACAGTGGGTGCTGTTGAGTCTCTTATAGCCCTGAGGGCAGGTGGAACCATAGTCTTCTATGATGGTCTGCAGCTTCACCCCAGGATCTGAGGGTAAGGCAGAGAAGGGGGGGGGGGATGAAAAGAGAATGGAAGAATGAGAGAGGAAGGGGAGACTACACACAGCTCATCAACGAAAATAAAATAATGTCTCATAAAATGTCTGAGAATCTGAGAAGAAAGACAGGCCTAAACTAAACCATTAAGTAATGGATCAGGCCTACGCCAGAATGATCCTATTCTGTTTCTAATAGCAGCAGCGTCTGTGATCATTGCTTCCAGTTAGTCATACACTAGTGAAAGGGAATACCTAGTCAGTTGCACAACTGACTGCATTCAACCAAAAAATGTGTGTTCTGCATTAACTCAGCCCCTCTGAATCAGAGAGGTGCCTTTATCGACATCCAAGTCGTCGGCAACCGGTGAGCAGTTGTTGTTGGGGGTTATCTGCCTTGCTCAAGGGCAGAATATCAGATTTTTTTTTCCCACTTTACCATCTCAAGGATTCAAACCAGCGACCCTTCGGCTACTGGCTCAACACTCTTAACTGCTAGGCTACCTGCTGCCCTGGACTAAGTAGCTCATTTAGCTGTTCCTTGTTCAGTCTGAACACACTGTCAGCATAGGCAGCGAGACAGTAAATGTGTGTGATTCCATGGGACAGAGATATGTGTATAGATGAGACACGTTTGATCAGAGCCTGGGTTTGAGAGATTACAGGTATCCAAGCATGAGTATGAACCAGGAAGTACTAAGAGAGGGGAAATCAAATAAAAGAGGGGTGAGCGACCAAGTGAACCTCCTCTTTATCTGGGGGAAAGAGAGATTCAACAGAAGGAATCAAATGATGATAGAAAAAATAGTGGTCTATGAGTGATTTTTCCTCCAGGCAGAAAAATTGTAAGAATGCTTTTGTGGGAAACTGTGGGAGCATCGCGTTCCAAAATACCTTTCAAAAATAGATGGAAGAAAAGTACAACTTTAAAAAAAGTTCATGCTTCCCAAGAAAAGCCCAGAATCATATTTTCCACTTGTTGCTTTCGTCTGTTCATTCGCAGAAGACATGTCTCATGAAAACAATAGAACGTTCCTTCAACGTTCCTAGAAAAGAGGCGAGAAGCATGCCAGACAGGGATCCTGCTGTCCCAAGTTTAAAGATTAACCATAACTATCCTTTTCTTACAAAGGTTTCTTTGTCTGACTCACAACTGAGGAATGGAGTAATAGAAAAATGGAAAAAGGTAAGTTGGCCAAGATTTTCATGGGGCGCAGCTTGAAATTCAATTTTCGGCAATTCGATGACAGTATTCCACTGGCCTGGCACATGGGAAGACACTGCAGAGTTCTTTTCTCTCGCTCTCTCTCGCTCTCTCTCACTCACTTGCACACATACACACATGCACAGACACACACACACACACACACACACACACACACACACACACACTCACACATATACACACACATGCATACACACTTATACAAACATAGACATACACAAATTACTTGCGTTAATGCAGGCTCATTATTTCATAAGCTAGGAATGAATTATTGGCGTGTACGCTTGGTGTTTTTGGCTCCATAAACAAATGACTTAATGCGTATAACAGCAGAGATCGAGATCAGATGGACATCTGCCAAGGAGTTAGATTATAAACAATGGAAGCTCAGTTTTCACACCTGACAGATAATAATCACTATACATGACAGATAATAATCACAATACACGACAGATAATAATCACTATACATGACAGATAATAATCACTATACATGACAGATAATAATCACTATACATGACAGATAATCACTATACATGACAGATAATAATCACTATACATGACAGATAATCGCTGTACATGACAGATAATAATCACTATACATGACAGATAATAATCACTATACATGACAGATAATAATCACTATACATGACAGATAATAATCACTATACATGACAGATAATAATCACTATACATGACAGATAATAATCACTATACATAACAGATAATAATCACTATACATGACAGATAATCGCTGTACATGACAGATAATAATCACAATACACGACAGATAATAATCACAATACACGACAGATAATAATCACTATACATGACAGATAATCACTATACATGACAGATAATAATCACTATACATGACAGATAATAATCACTATACATGACAGATAATAATCACTATACATGACAGATAATAATCACTATACATGACAGATAATAATCACTATACATGACAGATAATAATCACTATACATGACAGATAATAATCACTACACATGACAGATAATAATCGCAATACATGACAGATAATAATCACTATACATGACAGATAATAATCACTATACATGACAGATAATAATCACTACACATGACAGATAATAATCGCAATACATGACAGATAATAATCACTATACATGACAGATAATAATCACTATACATGACAGATAATAATCACTACACATGACAGATAATAATCACTATACATGACAGATAATAATCACTACACATGACAGATAATAATCACTATACAAGACAGATAATAATCACTATACATGACAGATAATCGCTGTACATGACAGATAATAATCACAATACACGACAGATAATAATCACAATACACGACAGATAATAATCACTATACATGACAGATAATCACTATACATGACAGATAATAATCGCTATACATGACAGATAATAATCACTATACATGACAGATAATAATCACTATACATGACAGATAATAATCACTATACATGACAGATAATAATCACTATACATGACAGATAATAATCACTATACATGACAGATAATAATCACTATACATGACAGATAATAATCACTACACATGACAGATAATAATCGCAATACATGACAGATAATAATAACTATACATGACAGATAATAATCACTATACATGACAGATAATAATCACTACACATGACAGATAATAATCGCAATACATGACAGATAATAATCACTATACATGACAGATAATAATCACTATACATGACAGATAATAATCACTACACATGACAGATAATAATCACTATACATGACAGATAATAATCACTACACATGACAGATAATAATCACTATACAAGACAGATAATAATCACTATACAAGACAGATAATAATCACTATACAAGACAGATAATAATCACTACACATGACAGATAATAATCACTATACATGACAGATAATCACGATACATGACAGATAATAATCACAATACACGACAGATAATAATCACTATACATGACAGATAATAATCACTATACATGACAGATAATCACTATACATGACAGATAATAATCACTATACATGACAGATAATAATCACTACACATGACAGATAATAATCACTATACATGACAGATAATAATCACTATACATGACAGATAATCGCTGTACATGACAGATAATAATCACTATACATGACAGATAATTATCACTATACATGACAGATAATAATCACTATACATAACAGATAATAATCACTATACATGACAGATAATCGCTGTACATGACAGATAATAATCACAATACACGACAGATAATAATCACAATACACGACAGATAATAATCACTATACATGACAGATAATCACTATACATGACAGATAATAATCACTATACATGACAGATAATAATCACTATACATGACAGATAATAATCACTATACATGACAGATAATAATCACTACACATGACAGATAATAATCGCAATACATGACAGATAATAATCACTATACATGACAGATAATAATCACTATACATGACAGATAATAATCACTACACATGACAGATAATAATCGCAATACATGACAGATAATAATCACTATACATGACAGATAATAATCACTATACATGACAGATAATAATCACTATACATGACAGATAATAATCACTATACATGACAGATAATAATCACTACACATGACAGATAATAATCACTATACAAGACAGATAATAATCACTATACATGACAGATAACTGTACATGACAGATAATAATCACAATCGACAGATAATAATCACAATATGACAGATAATAATCACTATACATGACAGATAATCACTATACATGACAGATAATAATCACTATACATGACAGATAATAATCACTATACATGACAGATAATAATCACTATACATGACAGATAATAATCACTATACATGACAGATAATAATCACTATACATGACAGATAATAATCACTATACATGACAGATAATAATCACTATACATGACAGATAATAATCACTACACATGACAGATAATAATCGCAATACATGACAGATAATAATCACTATACATGACAGATAATAATCACTATACATGACAGATAATAATCACTACACATGACAGATAATAATCACTATACATGACAGATAATAATCACTACACATGACAGATAATAATCACTATACAAGACAGATAATAATCACTATACAAGACAGATAATAATCACTATACAAGACAGATAATAATCACTACACATGACAGATAATAATCACTATACATGACAGATAATCACGATACATGACAGATAATAATCACAATACACGACAGATAATAATTACTATACATGACAGATATGCAGTTAGAGATGTAGGATAGAAGATCACAAATGAAAGAATGTTAGATCACCAGTAGTCTAGAAAGGACACACATACACACACTTACACTTAAGCAAGTCAATAATTCCATTCTGAGGCATTTGTTACTCACATGGTAGCTTGGGACATTTATAACATTTGTTTTGTCCCCAGGAGTTCCCGACACTTCCACAGCAGTCCTCCTGATTGGTCAGTACAGGGAGAGGGGTACTACTACACTGAAGCACATGGCGTGAGAGAGAGAAGGAAAGAGGGAAATGCACACAATGGCGTTTGAAAAACCATAATACACTTATTGTATTTAAAGCGACAATCACTATGTTGATGGGTGGTGAAACTCACAGCTTGTTTGGGCGTGGTCTCCTGGAAGCACCGCCCCCTGGGTTTGTGAGTCTGAGGGGTCAAGCGTGTCACGGTTTTATGAGGGGGCTTTGAATCCGATTGGTCGAGAGGATGGATGACAACAGATGTGTCGTGTGCATGGTGGACACGGACATTGAACTGCACTGAAAAGAGAGAACGATAGAGTGAGAGGGAGGGAGAGAGAGAGAGAGAGAGAGAGAAAGAGTGCCGCGAGTGAGAGACAGAGAGAGAGTAGCAGAGAGGAGGGAGACGCCAAGAAAGACAGGGAGAGACAAACACATGGGAGATTACATGAATATGATTACAGTTCTTTACCATGCCACCCAAAATAAACTGCTATATGGGCGCAGGTATTGATAAATACAGCAATATGACTGTGGTTTCAGTGCCCACAGTTTGCCATGATGGGTACCTTCTGATGAGTGGTGGCCTGCACCCTGTGCCAGGGGAAGGGTGAACACAGAGTGGGTCTGTGTCAGCTGTGGTCGCCCCATGGCCGCCTGCTCGCCCTGGCTCTGGCCGTCTGGCAGCACTGACAGCGTGTAGACTGGTTGCTTGTTGCCCCGCGCCGCCTGGGCCTCAGGCATCTGCCGGAGCGGGAACTGGCACAGGCGACCAGTAAAACCTGGCGGGCACAGGCAGTGGGTCCGCGAGCTGCACACCCCTCCATTCATGCAGGTCAGTGGACACACAACTAGAGAGAAAGAGGTGTAAAACACATCACCAAGACATGAGGAGAGGAAAAACATGTACACATGGTGAACATCATCAACATAATGTAATGTTGTGCTTTCTTTCATTTGGAACATTATTGTAAACAGAGAACAGTTGGGACTTTTATAAAAGCAGGACCATGGTTCCTGTAGAAAATAAACATGTCATCCCCCACAAATGATGGAGCGCCCCCTTGGGACAATTTTCTAAATCCTAGATCTCTATGGCAAGACGCATCATTCACCCGAGTTTCGTAAAAATGAGTGAGGGTGGCGCACAATTGTCCCAGCGTCGTCCGGGTTCTGGGAGGGTTTGGACGGGTTCGGACGGGCTCATCGCGCTCTAGCGACTCCTTGTGGTGGGACGGGCGCCTGCAGGCTGACTTCGGTCGTCAGTTGGACAGTGTTTCCTCCCACACGTCGGTGCGGCTGGCTTCCGGGTTAAGTGGCCGGGTGTTAAGAACTGCGGTTTGGCGTGTCGTGTTCCGAAGGACGCATGACACAACCTTTGCCTATCCCGAGCCCATTGGGGAATCTCGGCGATGACACGAGATCGTAATTGTATATCAACGGAATTGGGGAGAAAAAGAGGATCAAAAATAATAAATAGGACCAGTGGTGTCAGAGATATTACGTATAATTAATGTATGTAAAGTTGATTACTATAGCACCTCCCTTGGGCCAATCAGTGTAATTTTCCAAATGAAGGATTTTTATGGCAAGATGCATAAGGACGCACCATTCACACATCATTTTTGTCAAAATCAGACCAGTGGTGTGTGAGATATTGCATGGATTAGCTAGACTCACATCCCTGAGCATGTGTGCCAAATCTCAGGACTCTGAGTCAAACAAATCAAGAGATATAAACATGTGCCCATTATAATGTCAATGTGTGGTCGATATGAACGTTCTTGCATATGTTGAGTCTTGACAGTGCTTGCAACATGTGTACCAAATTTAGATTTATATGCATTTATGTGCCAGACCACACCCACGTGAATGTTTATTGGTCAATAGAGGCCATATTGTTTTAGGTACTACTCTGGAAAATATTGCATTGAGAGAGCTTTGTCCATAGAGGCCATGTAGCAGGTTCTGTGCAGATTAGTCATTCGATGCCAGAAGAGTAGCATTTTAAGTGTTTTTCACAATATTCAAAATGGCAGAAAATCCATCATGGCAGACCTTATGGGTCCCTTAGGCAGATGTGGTCCTTGTGAGGAGGGGGACCTACAGTATGTACAGAATTACATGACTTTAGGTCAAACGGGGTGAGGGGCGTGACCTTTCAAAGTTTGCATTTTCAATCTCTTACTATAGCGCCACCATCTGTCCAATCAGTGTATTTTTGTAAATGCCGGACCTCTATGGCAAGACACATAATTTACCCGAGTTTCGTCAAAATCAGGCCAGTGTTGTCTGAGATATCGCACGTGACTACCGTATGAATGGCGAGGGATCCAGAGCAGAACACTGATACAAACGATGGCTTTTTACTGGGATTTGGGAAATATTTGAAACCACAAGAGCTCTGCTTAAAGAAAGAGCTTCATGCTATATATATACCGCTCTGTAGGCTTCCCTTTGTGTTTACTTTTATAGTCGCCACTTGTCTCCCTAAAAAGGAGAATCAGATGGAACAGTGGGAGCCAAGATCTGGGAGCTAGGAGTGCATACCAGACTGAGACGTTCAGCACAAAGAATGGAATCATAATTCAAGATATGCCGTGCTAAAATATGCTGCAATTACATGCCGTAATAACACACATAGTTCAATAGACATACAACAAAGTGCGCAATAATAATCAATGACTAATATGTTGTGTACTTTCTCTGTCCCATAATGGGGCCATGAAATGAAGCAGAAGTTGAAGCTCAGTGGTTTGGATGTCTTGCCCTGCAGTCTAGCATAGCAGTATCACGGCAGTGTTGAGTCCCACGGCAGGAAGAGAGAGAGAGAGATACAGAGAGAGAGAGAGAGAGAGAGAGAGACGACTCGGCACGTCAGACTGACATGAAGACCCACCCAGTGGTTGAGAAGAGGCCTCTTCGTGTTACCCGCCCCGCGGAGCAGAGCTCCGCACACTGAAGCAATTAGGCCTGGACTGCCTCGGAGTCTAGGCCGCTGTGTAATGACGGGACTAGATCACCTCAAACACAGCGGGGACATCTTTAAACCAATGAGAGTCAAGGAAAAGAGCAAACAGAGAAATCACAGCCATAATGAGATGACACGAGGCTGTGCAGCTTATGTTTAAATGTGTAGTGGGATAGGCTGAGCTGTTCTGACGCAGCCTGCACTGCCTGCACCATAATTAAACTTGACAGTGGTCTTTAACCATACACCCAAAACAGGCAGCTACACGCAGCAACAGGTTAATGGTGAGGCTTACAGATTTGCAAGGGGAAACCTGTAGCAAGGGGAAACCTATAGCAAATCCAGGTGGAGAAGGACTTCCCTTCCCCGTGCTCAGCTCTCCAGACATCTATTGTGTCTGATGACTTTTGTCTCTGTAGAGAAAGCTGGAAAGACGGAGAGAGAAAGCGGAGAAAGCTGTTGGGAATGGAGAATTTGGGACGAGAACACAGAGAAAGAGACGGAGAAAGAAAGACAGGGGCGTAGTCTCCTTCCAAACCCGATTATACAACTTCAACCCACAGGGACCGGAGAGACAACATAGGAAAAGTCTGGTAAGGCTTGGGGAGAGGGCCCGTCTGGCAGAGAAGCAGTCTCAGAGAGAGCATAGCAGACCCTCTGACGGGGAACTGGAGCTCACTGCATTCACACACACACACACACACACACACACACACACACACACACACACACACACACACACACACACACACACACACACACACACACACACACACACACACACACACACACACACACACACACACACACACACACACACACACACACACACACACACACACACACACACTCCATGGCCAAAAACAGGACGGGGTTCTATGGAGAAGAAAATAACACAGCCCTGAGGTAAAGTTAGTCAAAATGATACCTTTGTCTCCATGAACATGTTGCACACATGCCTTGAAGCAGACTGTACATAAGCTGTGTTTAAAATAAAATCTGGTGAATGAGCCTTTCTTTTGATGTTTCGAATTAACCCCAGCATGGGGCTTCACAACAGAGACGACAGCACATAGCTGTCTGCCATTTATAGCACACCTCTTGCTGTGTGCTTGCATTTACAACGTTCATCCCTTCCCCACAGATTAGCTAGTTGGGTGGAGTACTGGTGCTTAGCATGACAGGCTAAACACATATCTTATGAATTAGAGAGGGTGGCCCTCCAAGTCCACTAATTCGACTACACCACGCTGACTGGGCCAGGCAGCCAGTTCTCAGACTGCTCCTCTCACAGTCAATAGGAGGGATTTAAACTCGACTCTCCTCCACATCTGCTTCACCTATCTAATCCCAGGACAGGGCAGTTTGAGAGACCTGGGTGTAAAATGCACATGGACTAATGCTTTCTGCAGACTGTGCTTGAGTGAGTGAGGTGATCGTGGGACTGTTATGATCCAGTCATGATAATATGTGTTCACTGCATCCTTGAATTATGAAACCCGACTGGGCACAAAAAGTCTGCAGATGGGAAATTCTCCCACTCTGTTGAGTGGGTAGCAGGCTGTCAGAATGGCCTAGAATAGATCATCTGAAACACTAAAGCCACCCAGCTATAGAATCACTCCAACAAATGCTTGGTGCTATCTAGGCTATATTATACAGTGCTATATACTATAAAGCACTTCTATGGAACCTATGATCCCAATACGGATATCAATTCTTAGTCACCACCATTAAAACTGACGCCCAAAATGTAATTATGCTCACATCTCACTTTCACACTATACAATTTTATTGGCATGTCTTAGGAAATAGATTTCATACTCAAAATTGGGTCAGATGTGTTCCAAACCGTAGTCAAAGGGGAAATCTTTTTCCTGTGCGGCATGTGCTGGAACCGAAAGAGAGAAAAGAGCGGGGGAGAGAGGGAGGAAGAAAGGAACAAATGTTGGCTTTAAAGCTCTTCTCGACATAGTGTTTTATGTGAGGAGTAAGAGCTCGTTCCTCACAATGCCATGATTTAGACCAGTGGAATCCAAAATCGGGGTAATTGCGGTGGGGTCTCCAAAATGTTTTTTTGATATACTGTGTATTCGGAAAGTATTCAGAGATGTTTCTACAACTTGGGTCCACCTGTGGTAAATTAAATTGATTGGACATGATTTGGAAAGGCACACACCAGCTTACGTAAATTGAAGTTGCAGTTGAATTTGCATGTCAGAGCAAAAACCAGGAATTGTCCGTCGAGCTCCGAGACAGGATTGTGTTGAGGCACAGATCTGGGGAAAAGTACCAAAACATTTCTGCAGCATTGAAGATCCTCAAGAACACAGTGGCCTCCATCATTAAATGGAAGAAGTTTGGAACCACCAAGACTCTTCCTAGAGCTGGCCGCCTGGCCAAACTGAGAAATCGGAGAAGGGCCTTGGTCAGGCAGGTGACCGAGAACCCAATGGTCACTCTGACAGAGATCCAGAGTTCCTCTGCGGAGATGGGAGAACCTTCCAGAAGGACAACCATCTCTGCAGCACTCCACCAATCAGAACTTTATGGTAGAGGGGCCAGACGGAAGCCACTCCTCAGTAAAAGGCACATGATAGCCTGCTTGGCACCTAAAGGACTCTCAGACCATGAGAAATATCCAACCTGACAGCTTGAGAGGATCTGCAGAGAAGAATGGGAGAAACTCCCCAAATACAGGTGTGCAAAGCTTATAGTGTCATACCCAAGAAAACTTGTGGCTGTAATCGCTGGCAAAGGTGCTTTAACAAAGTGCTGAGTAAAGGGTCTGAATACTTATGTAAATGTGATATTTCAGTTTATTTTATTTTATACATTTTCAAACATTTTCAAACATTTCTAAAAACCAGTTTTTGCTTTGTCATTATGGGGTATTGTGTGTAGATTGATGAGGGGGGGACTATTTAATCAATTTAATCCATAATTTAATCCATAAGGCTGGAACGTAATAAAATTCGGAAAAAGTTAAGGGGTCTGCAAAAATAACAAAATAATACCATTTGGAAAAAGTTAAGGGGTCTGCAATAATAATAAAATAATACAATTCGGAAAAAGTCAAGGGGTCTGCATACTTTCCGAATGCACTAAATATACATATATATATATTTGTTGATGTCAAATTTTACGGTTTTGTCATTAGATTTGGGGTGGGGTGAGGTCCCAAGAAATTATTGGGGAAAAAATGGTGTCCCCAGAAATTCCAGCAGAATAAATGGGGTCTCCACTGAAAAAGTAGATTTTGACTGAAACTGACAGTGTGTAGGAGATAGACAGGCCAAGGGAGGCACTACAAAAACAGAGAGAGAGAAAGAAAGATGGATAGGGAGAGAAAGAGAGAGTGGAGGATGCGAGAGAGCACGAGAGAGAAGAGGAGAGGGAGGGAGGAGTGGAGAGAGGGGGAGTGTGTAAGAAAGAGCGAGAGAAAGAAAGGGAAGTAGAATAGAGAAAGTGCAATGGAAAAAGCATCAGAGGGATCCAAATTAATCTGTTATTTCTTTCTTCAGATGCAGAGGGACTTTCTTTTCATACATACTTGTCATTCTTCAACTGTAGCATGGGCAAGCTGAGACAACTATACACACATGTTCTTTACACACACTGACACATTACCAGAGACTTGGCACACAAACACAGAGCTATACATACCATGCTATACATATACAGAAAGTCTGACACACCAACACACACACTTTGAAATGTTTAATTATGTTATTATTTCAGACCAACTACTGGCTGCTAGGTTTTATTACAACCACCCACGTTTGAGAGCGACAGGGTGGAAGAGGTTAATCCAAGGATAATATTTCAACAATAGGCCTTACTAACTCAAGACTGCAATGATCTGACCCATGTCCAATACCAAACCTAGACTCATGTTTCTACACTTCAGGTTGAACAAGGCCCATTCTATTTCCTTTTCGGTATTCCAAAGCCCCGGGGGCAACAATAGGTTCAACTAAGTCCCCGTTCAAATCGAACCTAGCTGAAGAGACGACAACTCGGAGCTCTCGACTATCACTGCATCACAGTTCATATAACACATCGAAAACCAGCAAGACTCATACTTCCCCCAGACCTCAACAGTAACTTTAATAGGGGGAAATCTCCTGCCTGTCTGTGCACTGTGTGCAGACGGAGGTGGGGGAGGGTGTGTGTGTGTTTCAGGGGCGCCCTCTGCGTGCCCCTGGGGTTTTGCTCTGACTGTGGCCACCCACCCACTTCGGTCTGTCTAGAGATGATACAGCAGCAGCCTGGTTACCTCCCTCTACAGCCTCCCGTCCAACCACAGCCTCTCCCTCCCAACTCAAATATTCCCCACTCAAAATGATCAAATTATAGTTTAACGCTCCAGTTCAACAGCTGGTCTACGTACAGTGAGCTGCTCGTCTGATATCTTACATTTCTTAGAAGATCATTCTGAATATGTCAGTGGGTCAGTGATGGCCTGCCAGCTTCTCATGGTTGAACAAATATTTAAAGTGATCATGAGATTATGATTATATGCCTTAAAAAGTATGGCGTTATAGAGGAGGGTGTATTTGCCAAACCATCAGAAAATGATATTAAGTACATTTTTTCCTTCGGTATTACTATTACAGTATTAGGCAAGTATTACAGTATAATACTGCTGTTACCGTAAGCCGGTAACCTACACAACCCAAGTCAAAATCAATCCATTTTCTTCTCTTCATTCCCACAAAAAAATACCATCAAAAGGACAATGACAAAAACAACATCACACCACAATAACAATCACCACCACTACCACTACTACCACTATTAAAAGGGCATGATTACAATAATGGGAGGCACTGCGTGTTATGACGCTCTTGCCTTCACGGTCAGTAGAAAAAGCAAGAAACCACATCCCCAAATATGCCTGCTTTAAACTGGCGCTGTGAGACCGCATACCACATACACAGAGTGGACTATGGACTGGGCCAGACTTCTGTAGCCATGCCCATAGCCCAGGGTAAATGACATAATCACTGGCTTTTTAAAAACACAGGCCTGAGAAAGTCTCCTCTGCTTCCTCCTGCCGACTAGCAGGCCGCCTGGGAGTAAGGGCCTCTGCTTACTGAACGGGCTCGAGATACTCCTGCATCCCCTCAACCCCCTGCATCCACGCCAGATCGCTTGGCAAGGAGGGATGCAGCCCTCCAAACAGTGCCTGTTCCAACGCTCAACACACATAGAACATTTGCAGTCGCTAAATGACTGCTGTCTTTAACAGTCGACTGGCACAAAATGATCGAGCAGAAATCTTGCCTGAATAAGACCACCCTCGCCGGGGTTTGATCAACTTTCATTTTAGTCCACTTCATTAACCCCACCCCCTTTTTTTTGTAAAGCAAAATGATCTAGAATGCTTATTTTGATGTAAAAATAAACCATATCTACACAGATCACTTCTAACATGACATATAATTAGCATTCATCTGGTGTGAGACTACGATATTGCACTGTCTGTCTGAATGATTATGTATAATTGCCCAAACCCATCACTCCAATCCCTGCTCAATGGGCATATTATGACATGTCATGGAGGTATGTGAGGTTGTTTCTAAGGCCAGAGGTAGGCATGAACCCAGTGTAACCTGGCAACCCCCTGCACCAGAGCTATTTAACGTCTGCGGAGAGAGAGAGAGAGAGAGGGAGACAGAATGTTGGCATCAGCTTTGGGTAAGTGATGTCATGTAATCACTGGTCTAATCTGTCCTGTAGTATACACTGTATCAGCAGGCCAGGTAGAGAGAGGAACGCTGACAGTACACCCAGCAGAGCTGATGTGAGCTATCTGCCCAGGCCCGGTGACGATGCGATGGCACACCCCTCAGGGGAGGTATGGGTCTGTAGTGGCTCAGGGCATCTCAGGGCCTTCTCCCCCTGTCCTGGCAGCAGCACTGTTATTCTGTATTTACCTTGGCTAATGGCTGTGCGGCTCCAGAGATCTGGTCGGGGGGTGCAGTTACACAGTCTCACAGTGCTCACATTCCACTAGCCAGCTTTAAATAACTGTTCCCTTTCTCCCCCACCCTAAGCAAATGGGAGGAAAGCGTGTTAAACATGGCAAGCCAGGCTAGCTCCTCCGATATTAGCCTCAAATGTGAGACGGCCTCCTTCCTGACACACACACTGTGTTCCCTCATCACTTTCAAAAATGACCTCTAATTGGTGTTTTGTTTATGGAGCTTCAGCTGCCAAAAACAATTTGCCTCGCACCATTTTTTCTTCTTCTCAACCTGCACCGAAGTGTTGACTTGAATAGAGCCAGTGACAGGACAGGAATAGCCCTGAGAGGAGGAATCGGATTCCATTAAAAATCCCAGTTTAAGATCCCCAAATAAACTGGACTGTCGATCTACATTGCCTGTGACCTTAAATAACCTGAGATATTTGCCCTCCATACGAGAGCAGCCTAAACCATGCACGCAGAAACATTACAACACAGCCTTGAGGGAAGGCTGATGACATGGCACCAAACATACACACATACAAAGTGTGAATCCCCCTCTCTATGACCTTGGGAGAGACTGGCAGAGAGTGTGTGTGTGAGTAAAGCTCTGCTTAGACTCACCTCTGGGCAAAGCCAAGCCTGCGGCCCACTGTGGAGTGGTGCAGGTTTCTGGGTTGCCCATGTTTACTACAGCACCCATAACTTGGCATCAGAGGAGGAAGTGAGTGAGTGTGGGGAAGGACTCTTAGAGGGAAACTAAAGTGTGTCTCTAAACAGGGACAGCAAGCCCTGGGCAGCTCCAGTTCGGCTTGTTTTTCTGACTTCTCTTTTACCTTTCATTCTCGTCTGACCTGCACCTCTGACCAATACCCAGGGAAACCCCAAATAAATCCCTGCAATAATGATTGGGTTTGAATGACCCATTAAACTCATATTTTGTGCATGATCACATTGGTCATTTCACATTCTCACATCTCACGTCCTGAGTCACGCATAGATAGACATGAGCCAGATGTGCTGCGGTAGGATGGAGGGAGAAGTCCATCGGGAACTGAACACTGGGGGAGTGACATAGGCCATTCTAGAGAGACAGAAGTCAGCTCAGCCTCAACAGTAAGGATGGGAATGTTGCTGAGGTCAGAGGGTCCACCACTTCCCTGCATATCAAAGTTGGAGGAAACCTGAGTCCCAGATACAGATAGAGATACAGAGTGACTGGGCTGAATGAGACAGTAGGTTCAGTTTAGGATACAGACAGATACAGAGTGACTGGGCTGAATGAGACAGCAGGTTCAGTTTAGGATACAGACATATACAGAGTGACTGGGCTGAATGAGACAGCAGGTTCAGTTTAGGATACAGACAGATACAGAGTGACTGGGCTGAATGAGACAGCAGGTTCAGTTTAGGATACAGACAGATACAGAGTGACTGGGCTGAATGAGAGTAGGTTCAGTTTAGGATACAGACAGATACAGAGTGACTGGGCTGAATGAGACAGTAGGTTCAGTTTAGGATACAGACAGATACAGAGTGACTGGGCTGAATGAGACAGCAGGTTCAGTTTAGGATACAGACAGATACAGAGTGACTGGGCTGAATGAGACAGCAGGTTCAGTTTAGGATACAGACAGATACAGAGTGACTGGGCTGAATGAGACAGCAGGTTCAGTTTAGGATACAGACAGATACAGAGTGACTGGGCTGAATGAGACAGCAGGTTCAGTTTAGGATACAGACAGATTGACTGGGGATGAGACAGCAGGTTCAGTTTAGATACAGACAGATACAGAGTGACTGGGCTGAATGAGACAGCAGGTTCAGTTTAGGATACAGACAGATACAGAGTGACTGGGCTGAATGGACAGCAGGTTCAGTTTAGGATACAGACAGATACAGAGTGACTGGGCTGAATGAGACAGCAGGTTCAGTTTAGGATACAGACAGATACAGAGTGACTGGGCTGAATGAGACAGCAGGTTCAGTTTAGGATACAGACAGATACAGAGTGACTGGGCTGAATGAGACAGCAGGTTCAGTTTAGGATACAGACAGATACAGAGTGACTGGGCTGAATGAGACAGCAGGTTCAGTTTAGGATACAGACAGATACAGAGTGACTGGGCTGAATGAGACAGCAGGTTCAGTTTAGGATACAGACATATACAGAGTGAGAGTGACTGAGAAGCAGAAGCAGGTCCAGAAGAGGTGGAGAGCAGCTGCTGCCGGTCTGCTGAGGTTGATGGGTGGAATGCCTGCGCGGTAGCAACCTTTGAGGAGAAGAAAGGCTGTGTCCTCCGTCCCTCACCCAAACAGAGCTGTGTGCTGTCAAACTGGGGGAACAGGCTCAGAACTACCGTGGGTAAATACTGCAGGGACGGTGGGGGGTGGGAGGAATGTCTATCAAGATTCCCATTCCCAGTCTCTTAAGTCATACATCCAGAGTGCTGCTTCAGTCTGACCTGCACAACCCAGCTCAACCTCTACGACTATGTGGAGACATAAAAAATAAAAATAAACATTTTATTTTTTAAATGTATTTAACCGATATTTAACTAGGCAAGTCCATTAACAACAAATTCTTATTTACATTGGTGGCCTACACCAGCCAAACTCGGACAACACTGGGCCTATTGTGCGCCACCCTATGGGGACTCCCAATCACAGCCCGTTGTGATACAGCCTGGATTTGAACCCGGGTGTTGGTAGTGACACCTCAAGCATTGAGAAGCAGTGCATTAGACCACTGCGCTACTCGGGAGCCCAACACAGACCAATGCCTGCCTGATCCAATGACCAACTGCCGACTGACTCTTTTCATCTGTAGAACCTGCCGGAAACTAAACATATAACAGTATCTCAACATACAGCACATGCCATCTCTGATATGAATATAGGATTTGTCTTTCATATGTAATTTGAGTATGACAAGAGATAATGCTGAGAAATGCAAGCTTAAGTTTATTTAGGTAGGTTTATTTGGCAACTCTCCCATTCTAGTTTATTTTCACATACTACAGCATGTGAATCCAGAGGCCATTGTCCAGTGCAGACAGGAGTCTGTGTGACCTAGCTGTCTTTCAGCTGATTTGTCCCTGGAACAGTAAGTGTAGCAGTAACAGTAGTAGTAGCTAATCCCTGTCTAGCCCTGCTGGATTCCCCACACTGTCTGTCAGAGGGCTGGGGGTGGAGGGGGTAGCCAGCCCTGCTTTACCAGGGATAGATACATAGAATCCACAGAACGGAATGAAGACGTCCCTGTGATTCTATGTCTATGCATAAATCCTCCCCTTAAGGAGGAATGCCCAGTCTCACCTCAGATCACCTGGTGACGAGAGGAGAAGTGACCAAACCACTGGACGTCCTGAACATGACACTTCAGACAGTAGCATAGTAGAAGTATTAAGAGAATGAGCACAGAATGAGCATGGAAAAGGGTTGCTTATTTATATAATAAACCACTGTTGCGGTTGACTGGTTTGTGTCAATTCTCATTTAGCAGAGATTACAATTTTTTTAAATCCTGCTTCAAAATATCTGTTTATGTTTCCATGTCAGAATCTGTTCAAGTAGATACTAATCCAAATCTTCAACTGAACAACAAAAATCCAGGATGGAAATGTACCTACTGTAATATATAGCAATAGCTATGTAATAGCTGTGAGGCCAACCTGGAAAACCCGCTGAGACCCAGTAGATTTCCCTGAAACTCACCAAGCATTATTTATGAATTTTCTCAAAATATCCTACAACAGCTTTAACAACATTGCTCTTGTGAAGACTTTAAGAAAGGCAATCTTGAATCATTAGGCAGAAAATGACTGCATTTGGAAGTGAACTGCTTCACAGCAAGGTTCTGGCATGTCAGCTCAGTCTAAGCCTCAGCCTTGCTGTGGTGCTGACGTCCCAGCCACTCATATACGGAAAAGTGTTAATATTGCTGCCGTGACCGCGGCCATTTTAACATGCTAGAGAGAAAATTCCACATGTCCATAGAGTACACTGTCCACACACACTTCTGGTTTGCCAAAAGCTGACACGGGCTCAAGTTGCACTCTGTAGCCCCTGCCAGACAAACCCAAACAACTGCACTAAAGCCTGGTTAAATGCAGCTTACAGTACGTACAATACCAGACACAGGGCCGTTTGTACGCTAGTTTGATTCTCCAGACCAAATGTTCAGATTACACAAAATGAACAGTCCTGTGTTGCACTGTAATTACAACTGGAGTATGTAAGGAGGGCCATTTTGATGGTTTTGTGATCAAAGGGTGAGCAAGTTCATTCACAGTGCAGAGGAAGAGAGTTTCTTAGGACAAAAACACATTAGGTCATTTATGAATATGCTGTAGTTCTGTAATATGCTGTAGTTCTGTAATATGCTGTAGTTCTGTAATATACTGTAGTTCTGTAATATGCTGTAGTTCTGTAATATGCTGTAGTTCTGTAATATGCTGTAGTTCTGTAATATGCTGTAGTTCTGTAATATGCTGTAGTTTTGTAATATGCTGTAGTTCTGTAATATGCTGTAGTTCTGTAATATGCTGTAGTTTTGTAATATGCTGTAGTTCTGTAATATGCTGTAGTTCTGTAATATACTGTAGTTCTGTAATATGCTGTAGTTCTGTAATATGCTGTAGTTCTGTAATATACTGTAGTTCTGTAATATGCTGTAGTTCTGTAATATACTGTAGTTCTGTAATATGCTGTAGTTCTGTAATATGCTGTAGTTCTGTAATATGCTGTAGTTCTGTAATATACTGTAGTTCTGTAATATACTGTAGTTCTGTAATATGCTGTAGTTCTGTAATATACTGTAGTTCTGTAATATGCTGTAGTTCTATAATATGCTGTAGTTCTGTAATATGCTGTAGTTATGTAATATACTGTAGTTCTGTAATATACTGTAGTTCTGTAATATGCTGTAGTTCTGTAATAAGCTGTAGTTCTGTGATGAAGGGCTGGTGGGGGGAAAAGTGTAGGAACTTCACATTTCACAAGAAGTTCCAAAACAAAATCTGTACGACAACCTTATGACAGTAAACTGGCATTACAGTCATTAGGTGTTCAAGAAAAATCTAAACATTGGGAAAATATGTGTAAATGTATAGGACATGTGTGGGCCTAAGTGAATGTGAATGTTGCTCAAACTCCCTTGACCACAGAGCCTCACAGCCGACACTTTAAGGACGGCCTCTGCATGCATTTCCATAAATGTAGCTCTCACAGTGACTGAATCAGTTCCCTCGTTTACTACTGCAGTTTATTTTTGGGGTACTGTTCGCATTCTAAAGCAAATCTTAGTCTGCCTTAATATGGGGTTTTAGGGGAAATCAAATCACACTAAAATAACCCTGGGCTCCACACAGATCAACATAGAAATGGACATCCACTCATCACAACTAAGGAAAAAACGGAGCACTACAGTGCTCTCTCAAAACAGAGGCAATATTTTTTTAAATATTTTTTTTACCAGTATTGTTTTAAAAGCACACTTGCTAGTTTAAATTTTAATGATCTACTGTGATGGATCACAGGATAGCAGCAGTTATCAGCCTCCTTAAATACACTGACTGTACAAAACAAAGAGGAACACCTTCCTAATATTGAGTTGCACCACTGTTCCCCCCAGAACAGCCTCAATTATTCGGGGCATGGACTACAAGGTGTCGAAGCGTTCCACAGGGATGCTGGCCCATGTTGACTCCAATGCTTCCCATGGTTGTGTCAAGTTGACTGGATGTCCTTTGGGTGGTGGACCATTCTTGATACACACAGGAAATTGTTGAGCGTGAAAAACCCAGCAGCATTGCGGATCTTGTCACACTCAAACCGGTGCGCATGGCACCTACTACCATACCCCATTCAAAGGCACAATCAAACAGGGAAATGTTTCCAATTGTTTTTCAATCATTCATTTTTCCCATAGGGGATTTTAGAAACACTTAAAACAAGGGCTGTGTTTCGTGTAGGCCTACCCTGGCATGACGTTTTGACAGCTGTGTAAATCTCTCTAGGACAAGGTGACTCTTATCAATATATTCGCCTGTAATTACCCCCAACAAATGAAACGCTAATTGTCTGCTAATGTGGCTCATAAAGAACTACAATAGCCATGATGATATGGACATGACTGCCAAATCAAGGCAAAGGTAAGAATCTCTGAATGAACTATCTAATGTTAGCTAAATGTATTCATTAATAAAATGGCTTTCTTTAAATGTACCTGTTAGCAAAGGTGCCAGGTAGAGCTGACATGCAGGGATTTGTAGTCTTGCATGATGTCTACTTTGATGCTAATTAGCATTTCCGAATCTGAGAGTAAATAGAGCCAAATATATTGATAAAAGTCACCTTGTCCGAGAGATTTACGTGGTTATCAAAACGTCACGCCAGGGTAAGCCTACACGAAAAACAACCCTTATTTTAAGTGTTTTTAAAATTCCCTATGGGAAAAATGAATGATGGAAAAACGATTGGAACCATTTCCCTGTTGGACCGCTAGGTTTTATGGGTATTATGAAACCTCCACTGTGGGGCTGTATTGTCTCAAGGCTTAAAACATATTATTTAACCTGTCTCCTCCCCTTCATCTACACTGATTGAAGTGTATTTAACAGCTGACATCAATAAGGGCTCATAGCTTTAACCTGGTCAGTCTATGTCACGGAAAGAGCAGGTGTTTCTATTTTTTTGTACAATGTGTTTATTGTGTCTGACAACTGCTGCTAGCCTGTGATCCATCACAGTAGATAATTCAAATGTAAACTGGCAAGGGTGCTTTTAAAACACAATACTGGTAAAATTGTTATCATTGTGAGAGTGTGTTGACTTAATGGTTGCTGGTCGCAGCTTTATACTGGGCAGTGTGAGAGGGAACAGTAAACTCTAGCAGATAAAACTCAACTTTCATTTTATGTGATGTTGGAGCTCCAGTCCGCCCACACTAGTCGTAAATCGTGGAGTTGAGTTTAGTTGGCTAAGTAAACTCCGGTATAGGCTCCAGAATGTAAACGGTATAGGCCCAGGAGCCATGGTTTACCACATTTGAACTGACACTGTTTAGAAAGTCTAAACTCATGCCAGCCAGACAATGTGGACAAGAGATTAGAGAAGGGGGAAAATCTGAAATATGCCAATGAGCCATGTCTGAGCAATGCAATGGTAATTTGGATTCTGATGATTAAGGCCTATTGGTCTATGTGTATTTTCTTCCCTACAAGGACTGATATTGTTCATGGATTAGAATTTTTTTAAACAGCATAATTAGGTCAGGGTAAACAACATAACCTTTATTTCTGTAAAGAAAAGAAAACCATTATTGTTTATCATCGCATCACCACTCACCCACTCTGAATCCAGGCCCTGTGAGAGTATCCGCTGACTGTCCGTTCTCGCCTATCAGTGTGGTATTGTTGCCCTGCTCACAAGTGTCCTGGCATTGGCCTTTCAAACAAATCCTCTTGCAGATGAGAGGGGCGATGATCACTTTGAAGCGCTCCCGGGTGGATGCGCGCTCTGCGCACCAGGCCAGCCTCTGGACACCCAGCCAGATGACGAGCAGATGGGAAATGATCAGAGAAGGCATCCTGGCATCCTTCACCGCCGTGCGCAAAGACAAGGGGGCATTCACGGTGGCAAAAGGTAATGCTGTTAAAGGCTGTTCAGAACAAAACACTAAGGGACTCTTTATTCCTTTCACTCGAACCTTGAAAACAACCAACTAACTTCCGGAGGTATTCCAAAATGTTGATTATAAAGGTGCCTCATACAACGAAAAAAGTGCTGAGAAAACGTCAGTGGTGTACTGCTTCCTTCCCTTGAAAACAGTCAATTTCAGTCTCCCCGCATATAAAAATAATTCATTCCGAACAGTAAAATGTATGGCATTTTTATTTTAACTAAAATACAGGACCCAAAAGTTATCGAGAGAACTTTCTCATTTCCCTACCCGCTTTCTCGCTCTCCTTTCTCCCTGCTGTTGCTTGGATGGTTACTGTGTGCGTATCTGGGTTTGGGAAAGAAGGGAGGAGAGAGTGAGAGGGAGCCAAGCCAATCCTCTCCAGAAAGAGCTGGCAGCAGGCCAGGCAGCGCAGGAGCTAAGCTGAAAGTGGTTTCGTTGTTGGTTATTTCTTGGTTATAACACCCCCTAACCAAGGAACGATAATGGCACAGCTGTGCGTGTCGCTCTGGAAAACACCTCCAAATCAAGTGTGAATGCCAACTGTGCGAAACAGCTCTCCAGTCAGAGGAATGTAGAGCATCATATGGTTTACAGTTACAGTTGTGGGAGGAAAAGAGGTGCTCGTTGACAAAACTCAATTCTCAATTTACAAAAAAAACATTCATCATTAGTTCTCATGATTTAAACTCAATCTCAAATCTAGACTATTAAATAAATGACCAATATTGGTATAGATGTGCCACCATACAACGACTGGGTGAGAAAGTAACAGCGCCAAGTCCAGCTATCCAATCAAAGTATATCGCTTGTTACTGTATTTAGTAGTGAAATATAAAGGCAGTATGACATAACAACAGAGCATTACCACATTCTTCCCTTCACTTACAGACCACACACCCACACCATTAGCTGACCTTCACAATCAGTCAAAGGTGGACAGTTGGGGTCAGGAATGTCATCCGGTGAGTTCATGTGATGGGCCAGAAAGAGAAAGTGAGAGTTGGGGAGAGGGTTGAGTCACTTCCTCTACAAAAAGTGTGAATATTTACTTTCAGTCGCTAAGGAAATGACTGCATGGGCCTGGAGAGAGTTCACAGGCTGCACTTACATTTCTCTCCCTGCGCTTCTCTCCCTCACAGCGACATCCACTGCCAAGACAGACATTTGCACAAAACACACTCACATGCAAACTCACAATCGAATAAAACAACCACTCAGAAGCGTACAAAAATAGAAGCCAGTCGAGCTGTAGCACACCTACTCAAGCACATTCACTCACACCACAAACACACAAACTAGACAAAGACAGCTGTTGTCCACTGCCTCCCTCCCCAACTAAACTAATACCCAACTCAGAGCCCAGTCCTGCTTTTTACATTAGAATGGGAGAGGTACTTACAGACTAGACTGATGAGAAATGGAGTCAGGAATACAATAACACAATCAGGATGCTGCCACCTGCACATAGAGTGGACAGAAGACTATCAAAGGTTTGATTTCTGACTGCCACTCATGACGAGACTGAGTCACAGCTATAGAAAGGAGGGGGGGTAAGTCATTGCCTAATGTCTTTAGTCCCATGGAGGACAAAGGAATTCCAGGTATTATAGATTACCCCCTTTGTAAACTCACTGGTTATTTATTACTTTACAGACCAAGTAGTAAGGCAACTGTGACTGTCATTACAACAACCCATATTCATCGCGTGAGATAGCAGTGAATGCCAAAACACCACCAGACTGGGTCAGTGGTACCAGCGGGACACACTGTAAGACCACAGGGCAGTGGCAAGGGGGAGGCTGTGGGCTTACAGACATCACCGAGGTCAGCACTGGCATTTCAGTTGGACTGGGTAAACAAGGAGGGACTGCTGAGCCTAAGTCTGAGGAGGGATGGAAGTGTTTGGCTGTGATTTTCTATTTATCTAACATTTATGCGCTACTGGTTTTCCATGGGCCTGATTATGTTAAATATGGTGCTTCTCCAGGCATATCCTGTGACCCAGTCTACTAGCACGTCATCAACATTTATGACGAGGGCCCTGTGGAAAAAGCAGGGAGTGTGTGGCTGTTTTTTTGTGTGTGCATGAGACCATCAATATAATCAAGCCATAGGGAAGAGGGGCTGTGTGTGTGTGTCATTGTAAGTAGTCTGTGGGTGAGGGTGTGTCGGCCCGGTCATATCCGTCAGGGAGGGGAGCAGGGTCACCACTTTGGTTGCATGTGTGGAAAACGAGAGTGGATCAGAAATACAGGGCCGCCGGCACCACCACAACACCCGTCTGACCACACCAGAGAGACCACGGGACGCTGAGTTCAACTCTGCCTCTGTTAACCAGGAACATCTTACATTTAATGTGCCCGAGCTCCACTGTTGACTTGAAGTTGTTCCACCACTAATCCTCATAAACATTGTGGAAAACAGAGTATATTGCAAAGCTCAAGCCCTCACAGCGAGATCAATACATATTCTCTTATTGATTACATACAATGACTAAAAAGGTGGCAATATCAACAAAACCCTTTAATAGGCAACATTAAGACAAAAGTAACGTTACGCATCAGATGGGTCAAAATACATTTCAAACACAGGAGGACAAGTAATAACAAAATCATGTTCTTTAACATTTCATACCAAATTCTTAGCAGGAAGAAAAATATAACAATTTGTTCAATATTGACGTGCAAAAATAACCACTGAATGCGGTACATGACCCTGTTACCTTGGGTCCAGAGAACCCACTACGCATGCTGGATGTAACTCCAGCGTTGCATTTTAAAGAATATTTTCAATGGTAATGTACATTTTCCATAATGGCAGATGGACCAAGTCTGGTTCACAAGGATCATATACTGGGAAAGAGATTGACAGCTTTAAAAGGCTGAAACTAGGTGTTCTCTGATCAGACAGACACCCCTTCAGATAAAGATGGTTCCCCTTTTCTATCTGAATGGGCCAATCAATACCAGAAAGAATTGGGAACAACTGCAAGTGATTACATATTTACATTACATAGTGGCATTAATAGTTAAAGGAACATTCAGCAATATGACATGACTATAAGCAGCAACTTCTGACAAAGAGAGTAGGACACAGCCATCACGTTGCATGAAAGAGGAGGGATTTCCCAGCTGGTACATATATGCAGTTGTTTATCAGTATGTGTGGGGTAGGTGTTAGTAAGGCTTTCCACTCTCTCTGAAGTTGCAGTTGTTTATGGTAAAGTCACAATGATGAACCTCAGTTTAACGTCACCATGACACTAATAGTAGTTAACTGGGACATGTTTTTTAACATTTGATTTAACCAGGCAAGTCAGTTAAGAACAAATGCTTATTTACAATGAAGGCCTACCGGGGAACAGCGGGCAGAACAACAGATTTTCTTTTTACCTTGTCAGCTCAGGGATTTGATCCAGCAACCTTTCGGTGGCCCAACGCTCTAACCACTAGGCTCCCTGCCGGTTGCATATAACTCCATTCCGTCTCAAAATACACACGACGAGCACCTTAAAGGACTTGTATTTCCAGCAGCCACATGGCTGTTATACACTAAAGCTGTGTTCGAATACCCATACTAATATACTGTACACTACATACTAGAAGTTCATTTTAGTATACTGTAAACGAACGGTATCCTTTCAGTTGAGCATACTAGCGCTTCTCCTGTCTACCGGAGGTTGCTGCTGGCTAGCATAACAAATTGCTAACTTGACATCTTAAGACTTCATTAACAATGTCCATTGAGAACGCACAACGACTACCACTTAGCTATGCTAAGAATGACGTGAATAATCAAGTCAATAAACGTTGGGTAGTTAGATAACATATTGTTAATATACTGGCAAGTTTGCTATATTATTAGTCAACTAACATAAGGTAGGTAGCTAACATAGTGGAACATTCAATCAACTGCTGTAATGCTATGCGGTTTGTAAGGCTAGCGTAGCTAACAAATTGTCAGCCAATATAACGTAACTTATTTGAAAAGTCATTACTTTATTACATTGGACAACATTTTCTTAACATTTGTCATAATAAGTTAAAGCAATGAATTTGAATCCGCTTTCGTTGTACTTGGCTGCATATTTTCCACAATGTTTTCAAATCTGGGGCGGCAGGAAGCCTAGTGGTTAGAGCGTTGGACTAGTAACGGTTGCGAAAGGTTGCAAGATCGAATCCCCGAGCTGACAAGGTAAAAATCTGTCGTTCTGCCCCTGAACAAAGCAGTTAAACCACTGTTCCTAGGCCGTCATTGTAAATAAGAATTTGTTCTTAACTGAATTGCATAGTTAAATAAAGGTGAAAATAAGTGAAGCCACACCCATTTCCTGAAAAATTGCATTATGGGCCCTATAAGCATGGAAATAGTGTCCACAGCTTGTATACTTCATATTTTGGCAAATGTAGTACGACATTTGGGAACTTTAGGCATACGAATTATAGCCATACCTATAACAATAAGCATAATACATACTCAATTTATGTCACAAATAGTATGTTTAGTATGAGTATTCGAACACAGTTTAGGTAGGTTGTTGGGAGTTGTATAGGAAGGTAATTAGCAACGAGAGAAAGGGGGACATGATACATAGGTACATTTCATATTGTATAAAATACTTTCACATTTCTAAGATTATAAAGCACTAAATGATAGATGTGGCAGAGGGTCAGACAGGCAAATTAAGTGTCTCTGAAAACAATAGGCTACCTAGGTCACTGGACAACACTAAGTATGTAGGTAGATAGCCTGTTTCTCAGGAATGGAATGGAGGCTTTCTCACACAGTACAGTAATGGAATAGGAAGACTCTTTCAAGGTCGCGTTCTAATGCTGTAGGCAGTAGACAGAAGGATGAGACCATCCTACACACAGTCCACATCATCCCCTTCGGCTCCCCACTCATCAAACCTCATCTGAGGGGAGGGGGCAGCAGGGTGGAGGCTGTTGATGTTGTCCAGGGATTCTGGGTCTGGGTCGTCTCCCACGCCTGCCTCCATGTTGCCAGACTCCTCACGGTGAGTGCGGACATGCTTGCGCAGCGCCGCAGGCTCCTTGAAGGTGCGGTTGCAGAAGGGGCAGCTGCAGGGTTTCTCTCCGGTGTGGATGCGCTGGTGGTGCTTCAGGTGCTGCAGTCGGCTCAGACGCTTGCCACAGATGGCACACACGTAGGGCTTGTCACCAGTGTGGGTGCGCTGGTGCTTCCGCAGGCCGTCTAGGTGGCGGAAGATTTTAGGGCAATCAGAGCAGGAGTAGGGCTTCTCGCCGGTGTGAATGCGAAGGTGGGTTTTCAGGGCCCCCGACTCCCGGAAGCGTCGGCCACACACCCCACATGGGTAGGGCTTCTCTCCCGTGTGGATGCGGATGTGCTTCTTCAGGCTGGAGATGAGGCGGAAGGTCTTCCCACACTCCAGACAATGGTGGGGGCGATCTGCGTCTGGGTCTCCTGGAGAGGTGGATGGTCCTGCTGTCCCTCCTGCCCTACCTGGGGACATGCTGCCACTTCCTACTGCTCCAGGGGACCTCAACGCCACTTTCTGTCCTGCCAGTCCCACCTGAGCCGGACCAAAGGTAGCAGCAGGTGGCCGCAGGGGTTTTGGTTGGCGGAGAGAGTAGCTGCTGGAGCGTGATGACCCCTCCTGCTCCACCACATGGATGTATCCCAGATCATCCACATTCGGGGCAGTCTGCTCACCACCACCAGCACCCCCGGCACTCCTCAGCCCTGCTCCTCTACTGCAGGTCTGCCCTGGACCTGAACTTGGACCAGGACCTTGCTCTTCTTTGATCTCAAACCTTGGTCCTACTGCTTGGGTCCCCTGCTGCTGCCGCCTCTCATCTGTTTAGTACAAAATAACAGAAAGGGATGTCAGAAGCACATAGACATCGGATGTTTCATTAATTCCAAATGAGCTACAACAAATTGGTAATGATATTCTCCCTCTTTATATCAACATATAAACATTGGATTGCCTTATGACAAATAGGAATAATTTACCTGGCCGGCTGGGGTCAGAGCAGATGTTAGGTGTGTTGGCAGCATAGGAGTCCATAGAATGGTTGGTCACAGAGCCATCTGATTGGATTGAGAGCTGACACATTTTATAGTCATCCCTGGAGTTATAACCATGCAGAGACTCACTGAGAGAGCCACCCATCTCTAGGTCGACCCCGGAAACACACCGGCCGTCCGCACCGTTCACATTACGATTGCTCTGGCGGTCCCTGTCCATAGCTGTGGTCATAGAGCCAATAGATGTGAGAGACGGGGCGAAAACCGACTGACCCATGGTCTGTGCACCGGGGAAAGGAATTTGCAACTGGTCGATTAACTTTTGGGCGCTGCTAAGGCATTCCTGTAACGTCCTCAATTCCACTTTGAGTCTTTCGTTCTCCTGCTCCTTGTTAACCAGCTCTTGTTGGGTCTCGTTGAGTACAAGTACTACCTCGCCCAAGAGGGTATCTACAGCAGCGGTTAACGTGGTTTGAATGGTCGGGGCTAGACGTGTCTTCAGTGAGGATACGGTCATGTTGCCCTGGCATGCTTGGTGCCCATACTCAGCCTTCCCTACTTTACGATCATAACAAGGAGTAGTCCCAGATCTGTTTGGGGTGTTGATTATACTTTGTTTACGATTAGGACCACTGGCTGTGCTATTGATACTCAACGGAGAATCCACGCCGCTATTACAATTTCCTCGCCTGGATGCCATAGCTAGGTAGTTATTACGGTGACCAGCTAGCGCCGCCTGAGAATAACGCAACTTCGGTAGCTAGCAAATTCTTTGAACTGGCTATTAGTTAGTCTAACGTGAAAGAGAAGTAGCTAGCCTTAAGCAGTGCTACCTACCTGTTACGATCATAGTGATGACAATGCGTCAACTTAGTTATTGACAAGTTAGCTAGCTAGCTCACTGACGTTAGTTAAAGCGGAAAAAATAAATAACGTTAGCTGGCTAGCTACGTTAGCAGGCAAGCTAACGTCAATTGACTCCGTAATGCTAGCTAGAAAGCTAAATATACTGACAGTGATGAATAAAAATGTTCTGGAAAAATCAGCAACATAAGTTTGTTATTACTATAACGTTATATTAAAAGCGTGTCTGGGGTAAACTTGCACTGTTATATAAAATATAGTGATCCTCGTCGCAATGCCTAAAGCGACTCGACGTCCATTTTCTAGGTAGAGTAGGGGCGTTTCACCGTCGCACATGAATGACGTACTGGGGTGTAGTCATTATGCAGATTATGTTGCAAAACGTTTCGTCTGTTGCAAAACGTTTTGAACAGAAACCGTTTACTCCAAACGGAAAACGCAAACGAGAGTTTCTATTAGACAAATATAAGGTAGGTCCCATAGAAATAAGAATACTATAAATACGAATATTCTTATTTCTATAGTAGGTCCCTCCCCGTTTCGTCCCGTTTATACCGTTTGGTTATTAAACGGTACATGGTTTCCGTAATGAATACACCCCTGCATTTCTCGCTGATATGAAAGTCAGTTCCAAAAGTTTCGAACATTGTATGCACCCAAGGCGTATTTTCGTTGAGACGGAGCACTTGAGGCAGCGTTCGGAGCGTCGGGGAGCACGCATCAAACAGCTTCGTGAATAGACGTTATAATATATTTTGTATATGTATTTTTTTTTTCAGCAGAGACCACGGTCTCTTTCGCAAATGAGACATGCATGAACACCTAAATAAACAACAATTACACTATTTATTATTTTTAACCTTTATTTAACTAGTCAGTTAAGAACAAATTATTATTTTACAATGACGGCCTACCCCGGCCAAACCCTAACACAGACATTGCTGGGCCAATTGTGCACCCTCCTATGGGACTCGCCAATCACAGCTGGTTGTGATACAGCCTGGAATCAAACCAGAGTCTGTAGTGACGCCTTTAGCACTGAGATGCAGTGCCTTAGACTGCTGCGCCACTCAGGAGCCCATACTATACATAGGCTATCTATACTGAGCAAAAATATAAACGCAACATGTAAAGTGTTGAACCCATGTTTCATGAGCAGAAATATAATATCACAGAAATGTTCCATATGCACAAAAAGCTTATCCCTGTTAGTGAGCATTTCTCCTGTGCCAAGATAATCCATCCACCTGACAGGTGTGGCATATCAAGAAGCTAATTAAACAGCATGATCATTACACAGGTGCACCTTGTGATGGGGACAATAAAAGGCCACTCTAAAATGTGTAGTTTTATCACACAACCCAATGCCACAGATGTCTCAAGTTTTGAGGGAGCATGCAATTGGCATGCTGACTGCAGGAATGTCCACCAGAGCATTAATGTTAATTTCTCTACCATAAGTCACCTCCAACTATAATATGTGAGCAGAGCTGGAGTGGAGCGTGCCCAATTTGACTGGAGCACAGAGTAGGATTCCCAAAGGCTGGAGCGTTGGCTTTCTCACCCGCTCCAATTATTAGCTCCAGTAGTGCTCACTTCACTAGCTCAGGGCATGCCCGGCCCAGCATGCATTTGTAGTCATCTTGTGTGCTGCTATAGCCCCTTGCTTTAGCTACTGTCATGTAGTTCACTAACTATTTTCATAAAGAAACTGATAAAACACACAGGTGCAAAATCAAGGTGACTTACAAAGATGAGGACCAAGAGCAAGAGAGGTGATGTAGTGTCCACAACTAAAGACTCATTGTGGAATCTGAAAAGACACATATCCCGAAAGCATGACGGTGTACTTATTATGTGCACACCCTAAAAGAAAGGACTGAGGTGGATAAATAACTAAGTGTGTCGTTGTAGCAAACTATTTATAAACTAAAAATTAGATCTCTTAAACGTTTTGTTCATTTTTGTTCTATTATCTACACAATATGCAATAATTGATTTTGGCCCAATAGGCCTGTCATATTCCCATGCATGTTCAAGGAGCTTTCCGTTTTAAATGTGGGTTATTTTGCCTAAAAACCTTTAGGCCTTCCTATAGAAAAATTTAAAAAAGTGCATCTCTGCCCAGCCTGTTTGTTTACATTTACTTTGTTGACAAGCATTGGAGAAAAAAATACTTTATATTTTGGGTTTTGATACTACAGTTGAACTAAGCTCATTGGGGCATTGATAAGTTATATTCTTAAAGGATCAATGGTTAGGCCTATATATAATTCATCCATAAATCCAAAAATGGATGTAGCAACTCCAGATTGCCCCTTTAAGGAGTTTTGGAGATTATTCCATATGAGGCGGAAAACAACTAAAAACAGATGTACCTAACTAAGTGGAAACACTGGTAGAATCATCGTTGTTTCCAAGTCTTTTGAATGAAATGACATTGAACCAACGTGGAATTGATGTTGAATTGACATCTGTGCCCAGTGGGTACACACTGTGTTCTGTCTTTTAAATCATTTTCAAACCAGCTACACATAGCCTGGTCCAGACCAATTAGTCAAAGCCTCTGAATAATTACTGAGTGATCCACAGTATCGAAGGCTTTAGACAGGTCAATAAAACTGTCCAGACAGTGTTTCTTCTTATCCAATCAAATAAGAACATCATTTCAAGACATGGAATATGAGGGTATACTGAGATATCGGTGGGCTGGACAATACTTTTCTCATCAATCATTTGGAAAAAATGTATACTTAAAAACTGGAAATCAACCAATCCTCCATCGTTAACACAATGGAAAGGTCAAATGCTTTATTGTCTAAATGTTGAAAGTGCATGGGTGACTGAGAAACAAAATGGTGCAGTTTGAGGCCATGTGACAGAGAGTAATATGGGTGCTGGAGATGGGGGTGTGAGCAAGTGAGTCTGGACTGGGGTGATGTTTGTTTGTGTCTGTATGTTGTCGTTTGTATGTGTATGTTTTGTATTGTAAAAAAAAATCATAAATAAAATCTTAAATTAAGAAAAAAGGATTGAGAAAATCATTGAAAACCAAAGAAGTAGCAGAGATGATGTTATGACCTGGTCTGAAACCTGACTAGTGTACATTTAGAATACATTTCCTAGTTAAAAAGGATCTAAGTTGAGTCTCACGGCTCACCACCTTTGTGAAGAGGGAGTATATAGGCTACTTTCCAGACCCTGAGGATGGAACCAGAATCAATTGTAAGGTTAAATATATGTGTGAAAGATTCTGCGATCAGAGGAGCAGAAAGCTACAGTAAGAAAGGATCAAGCAACTCAGCCCCAGTGGATTTATTTCCTCATCAATCTTGCGCAAGGCGTCTAGAACATCACAAATATAAAGTTGTTGAAATGAAAATAAAGATTCAACAGAAGTTGACAGAACTCTCATTGAGCTAACCAGAGGCTGGGAGAGGGGCAGTCAGTAGACTGGCTGACCAGGGTAAATTAAACTACCATTTCTTTCAAAAAGCCTGTTGAGATAAAATGCTGATTAAAAGCAACACTTACCTAATTTTTCTCAGTAATGATGCCAGAGTATGACACAACTTGCTTAGGCAGGAAAGGAGAGGAATTTCCACGCTTTCAGTGCATTAACTTTTTTTCAGAACTTTAGACTTATCACCAGCAGAGTCTGAAATAGAACTTAGAAAGTAGCTAGATTTAGCTTTCTTGACCCGAAGGAGTGTATCTATTTCTCAATTGCATTAAAAACTGCTAATCAGCTACAGAGTCCGTTTTTACAGCCTTGACCGAGGCCTGATTTCTCGTCATAACAGGATCTCAAAGTTCTAAAGAGACCAAAGGATTTGTTTAGAGGGAGGTGTTTGTCTGCGAGAGAAAGAGAAATAGATTAGACCAAATCTAGAGCTGATTCAGGTATGCAGCCGATGGAGGAAAGGTCAGAGTAATATATATCAACGAGAAAAGCTTGTAGGGAATAAAACAAATAAATGACACAAGGATCAGTGCTAATCTGTTTGGTATCTCTAATACATTCATTGAGACAGTGATTACTTAGAGCATTGGCAAAGACACCACTGGACAAGTACTTGTGGGGGCTATTTGTCAGAATTATGCCTGTCAGTGAGGAGTTTGCTGGATTCTTAACATTTATCAGTGTGGGTTTTGCAATCAGTTTTGTATTTGTATTTATTATCGATCCCCAGTACTCTTCCTGGGGTCCAGAACAATTAAGGCAGCTTATACAATTTTAAAACATTACAATACATTCACAGATTTCACAACACACTGTGTGCCCTCAGGCCCCTACTCCACCACTACCACATATCTACAGTACTAAATCCGTGTGTATGTGTGTGTGTGCATGTGTCTGTGCCAATGTTTGTGTTGCTTCACAGTCCCCGCTGTTCCACAAGGTGTTTTTTTTACCTGTTTTTAAAAAATCTAATTTTACTGCTTGTGTTAGTTACCTGATGTGGAATAGAGTTCCATGTGGTCATGGATCTATGTAATACTGTGCACCTCCCATAGTCTGTTCTGGATTTGGGGACTGTGAAGAGACCTCTTGTGGCATGTCTTGTGTGGTATGCATGGGTGTCCGAGCTGTGTGCCAGTAGTTGAGACAGACAGCTCGGTGCATTCAATATGTCAATACCTCTCATAAATAAAAGTAGTGATAAAGTCAATCTCTCCTCCACTTTCAGCCAGGAGAGACTGACATGCATATTATTAATATTAGCTCTCTGTGTATATCCAAGGGCCAGCCTTGCTGCCTGGTGCTGAGCCAATTGCAATTTTCCGAAGTATTTTTTCATGGCACCTGACCACACAACTGAACAGTAGTCAAGGTCCGACAAAACTAGGGCCTGTAGGACCTGCCTTGTTGATAGTGTTGTTAAGAAGGCAGCGCATCGCTTTATTATGGACAGACTTCTCCACATCTTAGCTACTACTGCATCAATATGTTTTGACCATGACAGTTTACAATCTAGTGTTACTCCAAGCAGTTTAGTCATCTCAACTTACTCAATTTCCACGTTATTTATTTATTATTATTTAAGATTTAGTTGAGGTTTAGGGTTTAGTGAGTGTTTTGTTACAAATACAATGCTTTTAGTTTTATACATATTTAAGGCTAACTTATTCCTTGCCACCTACTCTGAAACTAACTGCAGCTCTTTGTTGAGTGTTGCTGTCATTTCAGCCGCTGTAGTAGCTGACGTGTATAGTATTGAGTAATCCGCATACATAGAAACTCTGGCTTTACTCAAAGTCAGTGGCATGTCGTTAGTAAAAATTGAAAAAAGCAAGGGACTTAAACAGCTACCCTGGGGAATTCCTGATTCTAACTGGATTATAGTTTGAGAGGCTTCCATCAAAGAACACCCTCAAGTAACTCTTTATTCACATGATAGCAGGGGGTGTAAAGCCATAACACAAAGGTTTTTCCAGCTGCTATGATCAATAATGTCAAAAGCTGAAATAAAGTCTGACAAGACAGACCCCACAATCATTTTATCATAAATTTCTCTCAGCCAATCATCAGTCATTTGTGTAAATGCTGTGCTTGTTGAGTGTCCTTACATATAAGCATGCTGAAATTCTGTTGTCAATTTGTTTTCAAAGGGTTGGTAACAGGCTGATTGGTCAGCTATTTGAGCCAGTAAAGGGGGCTTTACTATTTATTCTTGGGTAGCGGAATGACTTTAGCTTCCCTCAAGGCCTGAGGGCACACGCTCGCTAAGTAGGCTTAAATTGAAGATGTGGCAAATAGGAGTGGTAACAGGCTTAGTTGAGCCTGGTTAAAGTCAAGACAAATATTATTAAAATGGTCTGATGCCGGGGTAAGCCGATCTAAATTAAAATCCCCTAAAATGACTAATTCAGATGACAGAAAAGGTTTTACATACTTACAAATAGTACAAACAGCATCCGGCAGTGCAACGGATAATTTATTTTGTCTTATGGCCACATCTATAACCACAAGAGTTGATTTCACATATGTAGCCACCCCTCCACCTTTCAGTCACACCTGAGATGTTGTAATCAGCAATGTCCGTGTCCTTATTTGGGATCGAGCCATTTCCCCAAGTCATGCGTCCAGATATCAAGAACCCACTGGGCACTCACTGGTTGAATCAACGTTGTTTCCATGTAATTTCAATGAAAGTACACTGAACCAACGTGGACATTGAATTAACATCTGTGCCTAGTGGGAAGGTCCAATTATTTCAGATCCGCACATCAAAGTTGTAGGGTGGCTAGGGCCTAAAGGCCTAAAAGCAGGTAGGAGGCAGGGGCTGGGCTAGGAAAATAAAAGGGATCTCAGAAATCTCTTTATGTTCCTAGGGGCTGAGTAGGGACGAAAATGGAACTGTGCTGACCCAGTAAATGCTTTTTTTCTCTGGCGTTCCTCAACAGAAACATAGTTAGGAATAAGGTAGGTAGGTAGGTAGGCTTAGTTGTGTGTGGCCTGATGTCAAAAATGGTCAGTTTAATACAGAGTTTGTAAGCAGAGCAAAAAGCACATTGAAAGACACTTTTTAATCAATTTTAATGTTAAAATACAATTAAAAGGTTAATTTATGAACAAAAGAGAAAGACTCATGTTGTTAACACAAAAACATACACTGGTTAAACCAATCCAGTCATTTTTTTTGTATCAACAGTGTTGTGGACTCACAGTAGGCCTATGCTATGGGTGAAACCTAATGGGGACCAAAGTAAGCAAACACATTTTAAGGTGTCTGCATGGTTTACTGAGAAAATTAGGTTAAAACGAAATAGAAAAATATTTTTTTAAACTGCATTCAAAATAGAGGAGCATTGTCTATGTTTCACAGGAAAAAATAGACAAGTCACAATAAGGCCTACGTGTAAAACAAATATTCACATCAGAGCAGATCCTTAGAACATCAGAACATTAAAACACTAACATGTTCCAATCATCCTTAGTAGTCCACCTGCTTCGAGTTTTCCTTTACTCCTGGTCTGTTTGGTGGGAGTTTTAGGTGTGGAGTCAGATTAGGAGTGTATGTCTGACAGGGAGTCTGAGGTCAATTCAGAGTCTGACTGCTCCCTTTTCCTCTTAGATTAGCTTTTCCTTGACTTCCTGTGTAGTGGGTCTTTGGTGGTAGAGTGTGGCCATGTGGTTAGTGACATTTCCTTTTGAGGCGGAAGTGCCTTCCACACTGAGGACAGGCAAAGAAAGGGCTTCTCACCCGTATGAATAGTCTCGTGCGAAGACAGCACCGTGGGTGTCTTGAAGGTAGTCTGCACTGATAAGGTCTGTTTCCTATGTGAATGTTTGTGACATTCCCGAAAGGTTATTTGCCTAAAACCCTTGCCACACTTTAGACAGATGGTCTCTCTTAATACCGTGACTTACGGACATGTGTACGTTGCGGAGACCTGCGGTGCCATAAGCTTTCCCTCACAAGGGAAATGCCTTTCCTCAGAATGTATCTTCATACGAACACTTAAGTCACGTTTAATATTTAAACACTTTCCACACTCAGGACATTTTAAGCCACTGATGTGCTTTTGTCTATGAAACCGTAACATTCCATGACTGATATTGGTCCTGTTTATGTGAAGCAATGGATTTACCACGTGGTTGGCAGTTATTCCGCATTTCTGTTTCAGTAGATGGTTGATGTTTAATGTAGATGTTTGATGTAGATGTTTTATAGCTGTACCTGGCATTGGTAATGAGGGTTCTTGTTGTATTTCAATGAGATCCCGGGTCTGACTGGGAATTGTCAGTATGATGAGACTCATACTTTGACCATAATGGATGGGTCGCCTACTCTCAGTCCTCAATGACAGCATTTCCTTGGAGGTTTCAGGCTGATGATGGTTGTTTTCGATCATTGATGGGCATAGAGATGCTAGATGTTCCTATTTTGGTTTCAAATCTTTTTTTTTACATCACTGGCATCATGTCATAATTAGCCCATATGGGATCTTCATTTCTGATGGCCACCCTTTCATGTTACACATAGTGAATTGCTGTAGTTTTTCACACTTCGATCTTCAGCAGGTTTCACTTGAGTCATGCCTGATTCAATCTGAAAATCATACACTATGTGACCAAAAGTATGTGGACCCTGCTTGTTGGAACATTGCTGCGGGGACTTGCTTCCATTCAGCCACAAGAGCATTAGTGAGGTCGGGCATTAGGCCTGGCTTGCAGTCGGCATTCCAATTCATCCCAAAGGTGGTCGATGGGGTTGAGGTCAGGGCTCTGTGCAGGCCAGTCAAGTTCTTCCACACCGATCTCGACAAACCATTTCTGTATGGACCTCGCTTTGTGCACAGGGGCAGTGTAATGCTGAAACAGGAAAGGGCCTTCCCAAACTGTTGCCACATAGTTGGAAGCACGGAATCGTCTAGAATGTCATTGTGTGCTGTAGCATTAAGATTTCCCTTCACTGGAACTAAAAGGGCATAGCCCGAACCATGAAAAACAGCCTCAGACCATTATTCCTCCTCCACCAAACTTTACAGTTGGCACTATGCATTCGAGCAGGTAGCGTTCTCCTGGCATCCGCCAAACCCATATTTGTCTGTTGGACTGCCAGATGGTGAAGTGTGATTCATCACTCCAGAGAACGCATTTCCACTGCTCCAGAGTCTAATGGCGGCAAGCTTTACACCACTCCAGCCGATGCTTGGCAATCTTAGTCTTGTGTGCGGCTGCTAGGCCTTGGAAACCCATTTCATGAAGCTTCCGACGAACAGTTATTGTGCTGACCTTGCTTCCAGAGGCAGTTTGGAACTCAGTAGTGAATGCCGAGAACAGATGATTTTTACACGCTATGTGTTTCAACACTCAGTGGTCCCGTTCTGTGAGCTTGTGTGGCTTACCATTTCTCGTCTGAGCCATTGTTGCTCCTAGACATTTCCACTTCACAGCCCTTACAGTTGACCGGGACAGCTCAAGCTGGGCAGAAATTTGACCAACTTACTTGTTGGAAAGATGGCATCCTATGACGGTGCCACGTTGAAAGTCACTGAACAGTTCTACTGCCATTTTTTGTCTATGGAGATTGCATGTCTGTGTCCTCGATTTTTATACGCCTGTCAGCAACAGGTGTGGCTGAAATAGCCGAATCCACTCATTAGAAGGGGTGTCTACATACTTTTGCATACAAAGTGTATTCCCAGATAAGAGATGAAAGAGGAGGATCCTGTCAGGCTAGAGGAAACACAGGAACACCCCCATTATGGCTGCCAGTGTCTTGTTAGGTGGTAAAACTGTCTCTGGATCCACCTCCTTCTCTAACCCACCAGCTCATTGAACCTCCAGGGCTGCAAACAGGGTCCAGTCTCCAGTAGCCAAGGAATTCCTATACATCCAGAGACACACCTAGACGCTCATTTAATGTTAAATGTCCCAGTGTTTGAGGCACTGGCTCAGCTCTCACTGACAGGGTTGAAGGAAAGAGAGGATGTCCAAGGTAGTCCATCTGTACTTCCTAATGGGAGTCACCTCCTCCAGAGTTATCATTCTGGTCCTCACAGCAGTGTGCTTACCTGCTAAGTGAGATAAATCATCACTAAAGGGTCAATCTGCAGTTCAAACAACAACAAAGCAACCACCCCACCACAGTTTTAGTTAGCAGCTGAGGAATGGGGTTGGGCATCATGTGGCATTTAGAAGTTATATTGTTAAAGAAAAGAAATTATGCGAGAAATGGCGGTGAAAACGATTTTATATTAGGGTTAAGTGTCTTGCTCAACGACAGATTGTTCACCTTATCTGCTCAGGAATTCGAACTAGCAACCTTTTGGTTACTAGCCCAATGCTCTAACTGCTAGGCCATCTGCCGCCCATTCAGGCTATATCCGCACTAGGTGGTGGGCCGAAGTTGATCGATCCCAGTCGAAAGATGAGCAGATTTTTTTGTATATGACAGTAAAACATTCTTATGATGACTATAACATTTGTTGGCACTGTAAATCCTTGCACACTTAAAAAATATATTTCAACACTGTCTGCTCAGGCAAATCTTCCGAGAGGTCACTTAGCCAATGTATTGAAAGCTAGCCAATGTTACAGTTTAACTAGCCTAGCTAGCTACTGTAAAATGTTGGTTTGCCTTCTCAGGAACCTAGTGTTTCATTAAATCAAATCAAATGTTATTTGTCACATGCGCCGAATAACACAGGTATAGACCTTACCGTGAAATGCTTATTTACAAGCGCTTAACCAACAATGCAGTTCAAGAAAGAGTTAAGAAAATATTTACCAAATAAACTAAAGTAAAAAATAATAAAAAGTAACACAATAAAATAACAATAACGAGGCTATATACAGGGGGTACAGGTACCGAGTCAATGTGTGGGGGTACAGGTTAGTCAAGCTCTCTCTCTGTCAGTAAATTACAATTTTGCATATTTTTTGGGGCATGGTTATATGTCTCATTTCAAGTAACTAGCTGCTGGCCTAAAGGCCCAGTGCAGTCAAAGACATGATTTTCCTTTGTTTTATATACACTCAGTGGTCAGTTTATTAGGTACACCCACCACTCACAAAAATGGTTCACTCCTACAGACAGTGAGTCACGTGGCCGTGGCTTGCTATATAAAGCAGGCAGACAGGCATTCAGTTACTGTTCAATGGGAATGGGCAAAACGAGTGACAGGCTTTGAGCGGGGTATGATCGTCGGTGCCAGGTGCTCCGGTTCCAGTATCTCATGAACGTTCGAGAATGGTACGACAAACAAAAAACATCCAGTCAGCGGCAGTCCTGTGGCCGATAACAGCTCATTGATAAGAGAGGTTGAAGGAGAATGGCAAGAATCGTCAAGCTAACAGGTGGGCCACAAACAGGCAAATAATGGCGCAGTACAACAGTTGTGTGCAGAACCGCACCTCGAAATGCACAACTCATCAGTCCTTGTTGGATGGGCTATTGCAACAGACGACCACACCGGGATCCTACCAGCTAAAATCAAGAAGAAGTGCCTCCAGTGGGCACGTGATCACCAACACAGGAAAATTGAGGAGTAGAAAAACATTGCCTGGTTCAACAAATCCTGTTTCCTGTTGCATTATGCTGATGGTAGAGTATTGCATGGTTTGTAATGCTTGTTACTTTCAACAAATGTACTATCAGCCATACTTTTGTTTGTGTTGATTTGAATAATTAATGCTATAGGTTCAAAATGTATGAAAATGAACCATGCGTTAATATTGCAATGTTGCTCAACCACAATATGTTGCATTACAATATTCATTGGACTAAAATGGATCACATTATAGCTATATTAAATGTAATTTTCTCATCTCACTTTAATTGGATTGTAATAGATGTTTTTTACCATTTCCAATGACTATTCTTGCTTAGCCCTACCAGTCAGATGCGCTCCAGCTGCCCTTGTCATTCATGCGCTCTCCACTTGTCTTGAGAAAATAAACGTCTTAATTTTCTTCACAAGTGGCAAACTCATCATGCTCTATCACATTTCCATGGCTTTTTATTAAGGTATAATTCTAATGATGTCATACAGTGCTTTTAGAAACTATTCACACCTTTTTCCAGATTTTGTTGTGTTACAGCCCAAATTTCAAATGGAATCAATTGAGATTTTGTGTCACTGATCTACACACAATAACCCATGATAACAAAGCGAAAACAGGTTTTTAAACATTTTTGCTAATTTCTTAAAAACAGAACTGAAATATTACATTTACACAAGTATTCAGACCATTTACTCAGTACTTTGTTGAAGCACCTTTGGCAGCGATTACAGCACACCTGTATTTGGGGAGTTTCTCCCATTCTTCTATGCCAATCCACTCAAGCGCTGTCAGGTTGGATGGGGAGCATCGCTTCACAGATGTTCGATCAGGTTCAAGTCCAGGCTTGACGTTGGAGGTGGCTTATGGTAGAGAAACAGGGCATAAAATGAACAACCTCCAAATACCTAGATTTAGGTACTGGTGGGTAAGAAGGTCTATTTCACCAGCCTTGTTGGCAGGTGGTCAATTTGCAGGGCTCTATAGTGCATTACATTTACAAATAAAAATAGTCAAGTCAAGTATGAGCATGTGCGAGTTGCAATTTATTGTAGAAGAATGCTGCAGTAGCGGTTTTCAAAGTATGTCTGCTGTTTTGTTTCATAGCTTCTAATCACACAAAGAAATATGGATCCTATATCCCACATCAAGCAGCTACACTGCCTGGCAGGAGAGCTGTGCGCTCTGAGTCAAGTGCTGATAGATTCATTTTTGCAGGTGCTACGCACAGGCATAAATGTGTTGGTCTTATTTACTCAAAAGTGTACAAAGTGAGGTGCTGTCCTAGTGTTTCTTGGCTATTTACATGGTTTTGTTCACAAGCTCAGCGGTTTTTCAACATTAGCATGAGTCTGCTGCTTCAGCTGATAGCGAAGAGATCCCAAATCTCACACATACACATGACAGCCTTGAGTGGCCTCATTACCACAGTAACCTCCCATCCTTAAAGGGGCAGCTGAGCATTGTCTCATCTGATATTTTGGTTAAAAGATTGGTCACAAAATATTAAATGAAATTGAGAAATATACCATATTATTAATACATTTGTTTTAGAAACATTACAAAGCATGGTCATCCATTTGTTTTTTATGTAATTATGGCAAACAAAATATATTGTCTGGCCAAAAAATCAGTGGCTGGTAGATATTTTCATCTACCTGCCACAGTGGCTGGTGGACCAAAAAGTACATTTTAGTCCTTGTAAAGAAAGTAACATTCCATTTTCTGGCAACAGCTCTGGTGGACATTCCTGCAGTCAGCATGCCAACTGGGGCATTGTGTTTTAGAGTGGCTATTTATTTTCCCCAGCATATCGTGGACTACAGGAAAAGCGGGGCCGAGCTCGCCACCATTCACATTGACGGCGTTGTAATGGAGGGGGTCGAGAGCTTGAAGTTCCTTGGCTTTCCACATCACTAACAAACTATCATGGCGTAAACACACCAAGACAATCGTGAAGAGAGACTGAAAAGAGAGACAAAGATTTGGCATGGGTCCTCAGATCCTCAAAAAGTTCTATAGCTGCACCATCGAGAGCATCCTGGTTGCATCACCGCTTGGTATGGCAATTGCTTGGTATCCAACCGCAAGGCGCCACAGAGAAATTGCATATTTGTCCCCCCCCCCAGTTTTATAATTGCACTGTGATGTACAACACAGCACCGGTGTGGTTTAGGACCATGTGGACGCTTCAGAGCTGGTAGGCAGTTTTCCGGTTTCAGCAGGCAGAATTTAGGACCACATGGACACCATAGAGCAGTGCGGCCAGGCTGTGTGAAGGCAAAGCTTCTGAAAGGCTGGTGTATAGGACCAGCACGGGAGAGATGAACCGAGGCAGCTGCTGTCTGTGTTGTGCTTTTTTCTCTGAGTTGTAAAAGTAAGTAGAGCAGAAACTGGCTAGTCTTTTGTTGACTGATCTAGCTGGCAAGGTAACTGCTGACAGAAAAAAAGTATTTATTCCCAGTGCTGAGCTATTAGTGTAACTGACATGCAACGTTAGCTAATGCTTCATCCCCTCTTGACTGAAGTGAATGAACTAGCTACTAGCAACTAGTTAGCTAGCTAGTAGCTACCACAGCCAGTTCAGCTCTAGCTAGCCTCTAGCTATCTGTCAGGTAGCAGTATCTAACAGCTGTTAAGTGTATGGAAATGCCTTTGTTTTGTCCCATTTCAACATGAGTAAATTTGATGATGTACCATTAGCTAGAGCTAGCCAAAAGTTTGCTAATGTTAGCTAGATCCCTAACTTTAGCTATTATTTTTGCCTCAACCACAATAGACCTGAACCAAACCATGAAACCAAGACTGATATTCTTACGTTTTTTAAGCACAATGTAAGTTTTTATTACTCAGTATAGCCATGTAATGTTATTGATCTGTCAGTTTCCCTAGCTAATTGGTAGCCTAGTGGTTAGAGCATTGGGCCAGTAACTGAATGGTTGCTGGATTGAATCCCCGAGCTGACAAGGTAAAAATCTGTTGTACTGAGCAAGGCAGTTAACCCACTGTTCCCTGGGTGCTGAAAATGTGGATGTTGATTATGGCAGCCCCCCACACCTTGCTGAGGTTGGGTTAAATACAGAAGACACATGTCAGTTGAATGCATTCAGTTGTACAACTGATTAGGTATTCTAGTTTTCACACTGAACTGGTATAAACAGCTCTACAGCCTTCACTGTAATGGTGCAATGTCAGTGAGTGCTCATCATGTCTTAGCAGGATCAGAAGGTGACAGCTGTTCCTGCAGGGAAGACCAGTCTACGGAGCTCAGGTGTATTTTGCAGTATATTTTAACAATCAGTGATCTGGGATCTGGGATTAACAGTCTGGGATCTGGGATTAATGGTCATTTCAATGAATGAATGATTCCATTGATTCTATTCATGGATAACATAATGTATAAATGTACACCAAGGTAATTCTTTGTCATGTCTCATCTGAGCAGGATCAGATGGTGACAGTGGTCTCTTCAGGGTCATGGAGCCAGGGAAGACCAGTCTGTGACAGGGGTCTCGTCAGGGTCAGGCAGCCAGTGAAGCCAGTCTGTGACGGCATAGAGGTGAACTTTTGCTGATACAACACTTTACTCTATGTGCAGCAAACACGGGACCAGCAAGAAGCTTTAAAGATTGAAACTATTTTTAAGCCAGTCTGACAAACCTCTAAAGTTTATTTCCAAACTGCATCAAGGGTTGACAGAGGATTTTCCCAATGACACAAAATATGTACAACAAAAACACAAGGAAGACCTGGGAGACGCTATTGATGATGATGAATGGATGGCTACAGATATGTTAAATGTCCTGTCACGTTCATATCACCTCAGACATAAATTACAGCAGTTTAAGACCATCCATAGAACGTACTATATGCCAGTGAAACTGAATATCATGCACTCAGAAATGGTATTCTTCTGCTGGAGGTGTAAAACACAAAAGGAGACATATTTGCATATGTTATGGTCTTGTGAAGGCTGGCTGAATTTTGGCAGAGTATGTTATTTTATCTCAGCATCTCTACAGATTTTCCATTCTCCCTGTTTTTGTTTGCTTGGAAATGTTGTTACTGGAGACTTATCAGAAGAAACTGTGTAACCAAGCATTTATAGAGACTAAGAAATTGAGTGCCATTAATTGGAAGGTTGGTTATCCTCCCACAATGGATGGAAGAAATGTCAAGTTATGCATCACTCGATTTATTTCAAGATTAAGGGTATAATGTACACATTTCAAAAGGTACGGATGCCTTATACGACAAAAGCAGTCTGTATTGAAAACATGCCCACGTCAGGGGAGATACCTATTTAGGCAATCCCTAGCTGCTGGGCTGCTCAGTCCTGGCCCCGGGGGTCTACCGTACTGCTGGTTGTCACTCCAGCCTTGGCCTAAACCCCATGAAACCAATAACGAATGTTTCACAAAGATCCTAAAGCTGAGTGGGGTGTGTTGGGTTGGGATGCTGCAGGGCCGAGGACAGGACAGGATAGGGGCAGGACAGGGTGACCCAACTATATTGTTTGCAAGTAAAAAGAGCTCTACAGTACTATTAGGCCTATGATATAAATTACTTTAAACAAAAATATAGTTCAGTCTTATCAATCACTTACACATATTTAATAAGGATCTTTTACTTAGCTTGATGACTGCGGCCCTTTTTGCTTACTTTTTGTTGTTCTAAATAGATGACTGGAAGGGTTATATTAGATTGTGTAGAAATGCAGGAAATTAGCTTTAGATGCCCCCAAAAATGGGAGGACCCCCCGCCAAAATAAGTCCATGCCCCCCAGTTCTAAAATCAAAGTTGCGCCCCAGGTAGTGCGTACAGCCCAGTACATCACTGGGGCCAAGCTTCCTACCATCCAGGACCTCTATACCAGGCGGTGTCTACCCCCCAAGCCATAAGACTGCTGAACAGTTAATCAAATGGCTACACAGACTATTTACATTGAGCCCCTTTTTTACGCTGCTGCTACTCGCTGTTTATTAATTATGCATAGTCACTTTACGCCTACCGACATGTACATATTACCTCAATTAACTTCTACCCCCACACATTGACTCGATACCGGTACCCCCTATATATAGCCTCGTTATTATTTATTGTTTTTACTTTATTTTATTTTATTAGCAAATATTTACTTACTTAAAAAAAAAACTGCATTGTTGTTTAAGGACCTGTTGTATTCGCACATAAATCAAATTTGTGTAATGATTCTGCTGTTTAAATCAGCTCCTTGATATGCCACACCTGTCTGGTGGTGTAACGATCGTCGTCCTCCTCGTCTGAGGAAGAGTAGGAAATATCGGACCAAAGCGCAGCGTGGTACGTGTTTCATGATGTGTATTTGCCTGAACACTGAAATACAAAATAACAACGTGCATAAACGAAACAAACGAAACAGTCCCGTGTGGAACAAACACTGACACGGAAAAATAATCACCCACAAAACACAGGTGGGAAAAGGCTACCTAAGTATGATACTCAATCAGAGACAACGAACGACACCTGCCTCTGATTGAGAACCATACCAGGCCAAACACATAACCACAACATAGAAAAAGGAACATAGACTACCCACCCCAACTCACGCCCTGACCATACTAAAACAAAGACATAACAAAAGAACTAAGGGTCAGAAAGTGACAGGTGGATGGATTATCTTGGTAAAATGAGAAATGCTTAATAACAGGGATGTAAACAAATTTGTGCACACAATTTAAGAGAAATAAGCTTTTTGTGCATATGAACATTTCTGGGACCTTTTACTTCAGCTCATGAAACTAACACTTTACATGTTGCGTTTATAGTTTTATCCAGTATATACATATAAAATTCAGATTTTTCAGGGTGCTACGGCACCCCTACCTCCCGCGGCTACTTAGTCCCCCAATAAATTTGTCTGGCTGACACCAGCTCTCAAGTCCTGGAAAAGGACTGGAAAAGCGGTTTTGTTTTGCTCTCACGAAGCACCGTTAATAAGGAGGCTATTCCCTCAGCAAGGTAGGTCCTGTGTTTCTGAACCCAGAAGAGCTGACTGACTGGCTGGATCAATAGATCAGGATTCGTTCCATTCGAAACGGGGCTATCCAACCAGCGTACGGTGCTGTCTTGAAGTCTAACTAGCGTAAAACTTTGGGCATCGTTTGCGCTTAACAAGAATAGGATGGATAAATCATTACACACATTTTAAAATGTTAATACAACCCTTCTACATTTAAACGAGTGACATATTAGACAAATGCAACCTGTAAAACATAATGATCTAATGGCTTGCAAGTATCAACTAATGTCAGCTAGCATAGCTAACTAGCAATTTTCCTCCCAAAACTAGCCCGCTAATAACTTTTGCTTGCTATCAACCCAAAATCGGCTAAATAATCAAATGTATGGTTTAGTTATACATTTACCAATTAGCTAATTATAGGCTGAACATTTCCTTACTCAACTTACCAACATTACAACCAGGAATACGACTTTCCCGAAGCGGAACCTCTGTTTGGACCACCATCCAGGACAATGGATCAGATCCCAGTAGGCTCTGATCCCACAAGGGTGCGTTCTAAGCCCTCTCCTGTACTCCCTGTTCACCCATGACTGCGTGTCTCCAACTCAATCATCAAGTTTGCAGACGATACTACAGTGGTAGGCTTGATTACCAACAACGAAGAGACGGCCTACAGGGAGGTGGTGAGGGCCCTCAGAGTGTGGTGTCAGGAAAATAATCTCACACTCAACGTCAACAAAACAAAAGAGATGATCGTGGACTTCAGGTAACAGCAGAGGAAGCACCCCCCTATCCACATCTACAGGACAGTAGTAGAGAAGGTGGAAAATTAAGTTCCTCGGCGTACACATCACGGACAAACTGAAATGGTCCACCCACAGAGACAGTGTGGTGAAGAAGGAGCAACAGAGCCTCTTCAACCTCAAGAGGCTGAAGAAATTTGACTTGTCACCAAAAACACTCAAACTTTTACAGATGCACAATCGAGAGCATCCTGTCGGGCTGTATCACTGCCTGGTACGGCAACTGCTCCGCCCACAACTGTAAGGCTCTCCAGAGGGTAGTGAGGTCTGCACAACGCATCACCGGGGGCAAACTACCTGCCCTCCAGGACACCTACACCACCCGATGTCACAGTAAGGCCAAGATCATCAAGGACAACAACCATCCGAGCCACTGCCTGTTCACCCCTCTACCATCCAGAAGGTGAGGTCAGTATAGGTGCATCAAAGCTGGGACCGAGAGACTGAAAAACAGCTTCTATCTCAAGGCCATCAGACTATTAAACAGCCATCACTAACATTGAGTGGCTGCTGCCAACGTACAGACTCAATCTCTAGCCACTTTAATAATTGGATGTAATAAACGTATCACTTAAATAATGTCACTTTATATAATGTTTACATACCCTACATTACTCATCTCATATGTATATACTGTACTCTATACCATCTACTGCATCTTGCCTTTGCCGTTCGGCCATCGCACATCCATATATGTACATATTCTTAATCATTCCTTAACACTTGTGTGTAAAAGGTAGTTGTTGTGAAATTGTTAGATTACTTGTTAGATATTACTGCATGGTCGGAACTAGAAGTAGAAGCATTTCGCTACACTCACATTAACGTCTGCTAACCATGTGTATGTGACCAATACAATTTGATTGATTCAGCCTTGCATTCTAGTTACTACTTTACTACCCATGTTTACTTCTGGCAAGTTTCTTCTTCTTTAAAGTTTTATGACAGACAACACCTATTGGTGTATTGCCGCCACCTACTGTACGGGGTCTTCTTTTTTTATATTATTGCGGTCGGCAAAAATGCATGCCGCCACCAGGGTTGGGTAAGTTACTTTCTAAATGTAACCCGTTAGTTATTAGTTACCAAAATTGTAATCAGTAACGTAATCTGATTACCTTGTCACTTTTAGATTACTTTCCCTTTTAAGAGGCATTACACCATGCCCAAACCGTGCGCCATCATGCGCAAATTGATTTTCCCCCCCACACCAAACACGATCACGACATGCAGGTCGAAATATCAAAAACAAACTCTGAACCAATTATACACTGCACAAAAAAATAAAGGGAACACTTAAACAACACAATCTAACTCCAAGTCAATCACACTTCTGTGAAATCAAACTGTCCACTTAGGAAGCAACACTGATTGACAATAAATTTCACATGCTGTTGTGCAAATGGAATAGACAACAGGTGGAAATTATAGGCAATTAGCAAGGCACCCCCAATAAAGGAGTGGTTCTGCAGGTGATAACCACAAACCACTTCTCAGTTCCTATGCTTTCTGGCTGATGTTTTGGTCACTTTTGAATGCTGGCGGTGCTTTCACTCTAGTGGTAGCATGAGACGGAGTCTACAACCCACACAAGTGGCTCAGGTAGTGCAGCTCATCCAGGATGGCACATCAATGCGAGCTGTGGCAAGAAGGTTTGCTGTGTCTGTCAGCGTAGTGTCCAGAGCATGGAGGCGCTACCAGGAGACAGGCCAGTACATCAGGAGACGTGGAGGAGGCCGTAGGAGGGCAACAACCCAGCAGCAGGACCGCTACCTCCGCCTTTGTGCAAGGAGGAGCACTGCCAGAGCCCTGCAAAATGACCTCCAGCAGGCCACAAATGTGCATGTGTCTGCTCAAACGGTCAGAAACAGACTCCATGAGGGTGGTATGAGGGCCCGACGTCAACAGGTGGGGGTTGTGCTTACAGCCCAACACCGTGCAGGACGTTTGGCATTTGCCAGAGAACACCAAGATTGGCAAATTCGCCACTGGCGCCCTGTGCTCTTCACAGATGAAAGCAGGTTCACACTGAGCACATGTGACAGACGTGACAGTCTGGAGACACCGTGGAGAACGTTCTGCTGCCTGCAACATCCTCCAGCATGACTGGTTTGGCGGTGGGTCAGTCATGGTGTTGTGTGGCATTTCTTTGGGGGGCCGCACAGCCCTCCATGTGCTCGCCAGAGGTAGCCTGACTGCCATTAGGTACCGAGATGAGATCCTCAGACCCCTTGTGAGACCATATGCTGGTGCGGTTGGCCCTGGGTTCCTCCTAATGCAAGAAAATGCTAGACCTCATGTGGCTGGAGTGTGTCAGCAGTTCCTGCAAGAGGAAGGCATTGATGCTATGGACTGGCCCGTCCGTTCCCCAGACCTGAATCCAATTGAGCACATCTGGGACATCATGTCTCGCTCCATCCACCAACACCACGTTGCACCACAGACTGTCCAGGAGTTGGCGGATGCTTTAGTCCAGGTCTGGGAGGAGATCCCTCAGGAGACCATCCGCCACCTCAGCAGGAATATGCCCAGGCGTTGTAGGGAGGTCATACAGGCACGTGGAGGCCACACACACTACTGAGCCTCATTTTGACTTTGTTTTAAGGACATTACATCAAAGTTGGATCAGCCTGTAGTGTGGTTTTCCACTTTAATTTTGAGTGTGACTCCAAATCCAGACCTCTATGGGTTGATAAATTTGATTTCCATTGATAATTTTTGTGTGATTTTGTTGTCAAGCACATTCAACTATGTAAAGAAAAAAGTATTTAATAAGAATATTTCATTCATTCAGATCTAGGATGTGTTATTTTAGTGTTCCCTTTATTTTTTTGAGCAGTGTATTAATTTGGGGACAGGTCGAAAAGCATGAAACATTTATGGCAATTTAGCTAGCTAGCTTGCAGTTTCTAGCTAATTTGTCCTGGGATATCAACATTGAGTTGTTATTTTACCTGAAATGCACAAGGTCCTCTACTCCAACAACTAATCCACACATAAAAACGGTCAACCGAATCATGTCTAGTCATCTCTCCTCCTTCCAGGCTTCTTCTTTGGACTTTATATGGCCATTGGCAACTAACTTTCATAATAAGATGTATTACCACAACCGACCTCAGTTCATCTTTCAATCACCCACATGGGTATAACCAATGAGGAGATGGTACGTAGATATATGCTTCTAAAAGCCAATGAGGAGATGGGAGAGGCAGGACTTTGCATCTCATTCTGCGTCACAAATAGAAGCAACTTCTATTTTAGCGCCTGGTAACGCAGACACTCGTTGGCGTGCACGAGCAGTGTGGGTGCAATGATTGAATAACATGTATGTGTACTTTTATTTCGCAATGCTCGCACACGCGTCCGGTTTGGGCAGCGTGTCAGAAGACAAAAATATTTGTTAACAATTGAACAACATCTATTACAGGATAAAGTTTACATAGCTGGTCATATGGATGTTAAATTTTACTTTATGTGTTGGTTGTGTAGGCTTCTTCCAACCCATCGCTTTCTACTACATATAATATGATTAAATTATCTTTACATTAATATATATCATTTATAAATCCAAAAATGGATGGAGCAACTGCAGATTGCCCCTTTAAGTCTCTCAAAAGTGTGCGAGTTTGAGCATGTCCATTAGGCCTATGGATAAAAAAATATATCAGCATGAATTAGATCGCGCAATAAAAGCCCCACTTTTATTCCACAGGCCGGGATCCGCACTATACAGTTGTTGCAAGAGCGCATTTTTCACTGGCTGTCTACTAGTTTCAAAAACAATGATTGATAGGCAGCTTAAACTTCTTGAATTTAACCATTGAGTTCAAATACACATTTCGAGTTCTGAACAGCCATCCACAACAACCCGTAAGGCCCAAATAGCTAAATGAGAGAGCAGCAGTGTGAGTCACACCAATGCGCTATGTAGATATCAATAAGTGATATCCGTATTGCCGTAGAGAATGCTCTCATCCTTACTCCCATCCTTACCTCCAAGCGTTTATTGAAATTGGATAATCTTTGGATGCCGACAGCAGACGCACAATTGGAAGACGTACCTTGGTCTGTAGCCTACAAAAGCCTCTTCCTGCTCTTTTCCGGCGATCCATCAAACACATTTGGTGTGTCATCATAGTGGTCTCTGACTTGGGGTCAGACACTATCACGTGGAACAAACTGACATTTGCGCCTTTTTTCAATGTTGATTTGAATGTCATTAAAAAAAACAGAAGTGTCAAATATGTTTTTTTCACAAACATCCTTTCTGAATTTAAAAGTAATCCTCGAAGTAATCCAGTTTTTCAAAAGTATCTGGAATCGGTTTACAATATTTTTGTTGGTAAGGTAAAGGATTACATTTACCGGTTTTTGTAATCCCTTACATGTAATCAGTTACTCCCCAACCCTGGCCGCCAGCTACTGTTTTGGCTGTATACCAGCCCAAATAATTAAATCCAATGTACTCCTTTATTCAGATTCAACTGCCAACGCCCATCCCTACAGGCTCTGGGACCTGAGAAAGAAGAGCATCTTCAGACAGTATTCTTTGCCATGTTTCGGCAGTGAAGTCCTGGAAACCCCAAATCCTTTGAGCAGCAGATACTATTATGTCCAGTTTCTTAGACTTTTTGTTCCTTTGTGCAGTACAATTAATCACATGCGCAATAAACACCATAACATCCACCTTCTTCACAATCAGCATATTAGTTTCCCTCAACTGTTGAGCAACACTGAATCTCCACAGTCAGCGAAGCATCCACAGCCATATCTTCAGCTCCACTCACTCCAACTATTTCACGTGCCTCTGTGTAGGAGGCCTGCTGTATAGCCCTGACCCTTGCCACTTCATACTCCTTTACCCTAACCGGACACTCTGGGGAATTGGGAACGTGGTTGCCATCACAATTACAACATCGTACACCCTCAAACGTTCCCCAGTACCTGGATATTTTAGCCAACAATCTGGTTGCCCCTGCCGAGGCTGAAACTTGGCCGCAAGTGGATCTTCCAGCAAGATAATAACCCCAAGCACACATCAAAATCCACAAATAATTGTATTTGAACTCAACTCCAGTTGTACAGGGCAGAAGTGGGCCGTGGAGTGGTGGTGCCAGCCAGTGGCACTCCAAGGCTCCTACAGAGTCCATGCTGGATATCAGGGTAGGTTCCAGCAATAACCACACCAGTGAAGCCAAGAATTTCAGAGACAAGAACAAGGACTACTTCAACTCACCTGAGGGTGTAGTCAGCCGGCAGTGGAACCTTTTCCGATAATCATTGTCACACTTTAACACAATCTTGCTGTAGCCCTAATTGTTTCAGAAACTAGCATGTCAACTTTTTGTAGCCTATATTGATTATCTATTGAATTCCATCTCATGCATTATTTTATTGTTACTTATCCATTATCATTCAAATAAAAAAGTATAGCGTAATGAGTCAGAACTGTAGGTTAATCGATTTAATAATGTATGCACAATGAATACATACAAACATAATTCACCATTGCAATATCTCTGCTCTCTCAATTCTCACTCGCTGTTTAAATCTTGAAACAGATACTTTAGCAGCAGTTGCTGGATGTCCAATTTTGGCCATCAAGTGAAGTCTTGGTAGCATCCCAAAAACTACAGATGGATCAGACTCTGTGGCTGTGGGTGCTGGTTCACGTAGGTAAGCAAGAACTTTGGCATATACCCCCTTCTTTGCCTGATTAGTCCCACTGGGATGGAATCTCCTTCTGGAGGACTGGGGTGTCTCTCCATCGGGACTTGACCGACTTTGTGCCTGGTCCATTGGGGCTTGGACTGATGGTTACACTGAGGAAGGGGGGTCTTCTGGAGTCATTGTGCATTTTATCATGTTCCTGAAAAGCAAAACACATGATGCTTGTGTCAAATACTTTTTTTTCTAAAGGCATCTTATAACAGTAGTTTAATCACATGATCTAAATCAGTGTTTGTCAATAAATTCTTAGAGGACTTCAAGGGTCGGATTTAAATAAGTTGTGGTGTGAAACTGCCATTTCAGTTTGCGATATTATAACAAAGATGTTACTTTCTTTGCTTGTGCAACACGATAGCCTTACTGTAAAGTAGTTAGTGGAGAGAAAATCATTTCTGCCTTTACCGAGTTTCTATTTTTATTTTCCGACTAGAATGTTTGCAACTGGATATTCAATATTATTTTACCCCCCCTCCCCCCTCCCCCCTCGACATCATTGCACACTGATAGAAACAGCAGAGTACATACTACAACTTTTGTTTTACCACAACGCTGGATGCCCCTCTCCTCTGTTTGATGAACATAACAATAAGAAATGCACCTGAAGCGACCAGTGATGCTGTTTCACCTTTTGCACATCTCAGCTTTAATGAAATCATAACTCAAAGCCTCCATCTTAGCTTGTCAATCTTATTGTAAAGCAACATAAATGATATATAAATAAATGCACCACAAGGTGGAAGTAGAGGATGAGGACTGAACTGAACTGGCTGTTCAGCTGCTTGGTTATTTGGTCCCCTTGGAATGGATTGAGACATTTGTGTAAACCTTGGGATTTTTGACAAGGAACACTTACTGGTCTTGTAGTTGGAGATGCTTTGGACATATTGTCCTAGCTTTACCATGGTCTAAAAGTGTCCCCCAGGAAGTCCAAGATGGGTGAAGTGTACCCATCGTAGAGTGGAAGCAGCATCAGCCTCTGCACTGTCGGCAGACTACTTGACTTGCCTGCTGTAGATTCATCATGATGCAAAATGTGTCCTTTACATCTGCAGCTGTGGCGAAGGAGAAGAAGAAATATATATAATTATAATATTTTATGTGCACGCACACACACACACACACACACACACACACACACACACACACACACACACACTAGTTGGAGAGGCTGGATCAGCAACCAAATTAACATACATAGGGGGTTGGCTTGGTTAGATTCATCTGACTATTATTTAACAAGTTACAGAAAATGTCCAAGCTTATTGGTCTTTACAGCTGCCCAAATGATGTAGCTGTTGGAGGATGTCACATTTTTTTGAACTACTTTTCCCCACTTTAAACTGAGTTGGAGTGTGTATCTTTATTTGTCTGTTAAACAACCTCTAGGAGGCAGGGCACAGACTGGTTGTCAAAAAAACAGTGTTCATATGTTACTTTATGGCCGCATGTTAACACATCTCAACATCTAGATATGGCTAACCAGGCCATGGTATGGGGTGAACAGTTGCTAGCACAGCTAGTTACATACCTTCATAAGAAGCCTGTTTTGTGCTGTTTTGGTTCCTCTGATGAAATAAAATGCTACATAAAATGGGAGATGCTTTCAGCGCGATCTGCGTCAGAAATAGAAAGGAGTTCAATTTTACATGCTGACCAGACCGGATGCGCAAGCATCGCAAAATAAATTTTGAAATCCATGTTATTCAATTATTGCAGCCGCACTGCTCGCATGTGCCAACAAACGTCTGCATGCCAAGGGCTAAAATAGAAGTCCTTTCTATTTCTGGCGCAGATCGTGTTGAAAGTCCTGCCTCTCCCATCTCCTCATTGGTTTATAGAAGCAGGTACCCACGTGCCATCTCCTCATTGGCTATACCCACGTGGGGGATTGAAAGGCAAACTGTTTTGCTGGGAGTCGTGGTACTATGAAAGTTTAGATGCAATCACCATATGACTTCTACGATGAAAAGCCTGGAAGGAGGAGAGATGAATAGAAATGATTCGGTTGCCTGTTTTATGTGTGAATTAATTTGTCAGAGTAGAGGACCTTGTGCAGTTCAAGTAAAATAACAACTCAATGTTTATATCCCAGGACAAATTAGCTAGCAACAGCAAGCTAGCTAAATAGGACAAATTAGTTAGCAAGTGCAAGCTAACTAGCTAAATTGCCATACATGTTTAATGCTTTTCAACCTGTCCCCAAATTAATGTCATTGGTTCAGAGTTTGTTTTGATATTTAACCTGCGTGTCGTGATCGCGTTTGGTGTAGGGTGACAAAATAAATGTATGCATGATGGCGCACTCGCGCAGCCGGTTTGGGTTCCGTGTTAGCCCTTGGCATCGCAGACATGGCATCGCGGTTTATTTATTTTGCGACGCTCGCGCACACGACGTGTCCGGTCTGGTCAGCTCATGACCGCTGCCGCACTCTGGAGCCCGAGTGGCGGGAATTGGATTTATCATTGTTGGAAGGGAGTAAGATTTATCATTGTTCTTCTACTTTTCCTGGCTGTCCAAGTACCCAGATGTTGTGAGCAGTTTTGAATATGAATTTAGAAACTGAATTTAGAAACTGAATTTGAAAACTATATTTGAAAACTGTATCTGAATGGATCTGAGAAATTATAAAACTTTGGTCAACTTGAAATAATAGTTTGTAAACTTGATACCCAGAAAATGACTGTGATATCTACCATATTGAAACTGAATATATAAATATTGAATTTGAATATTGAATTAAAATATCATTTTTCATCTGAATGCAATATTCATTCAATTCAGTTTCAAATCATTCAAGTTCAATTTAGGAATTTAATGATTACATTTCTGCATTACAAATTCAAAAATATTAAATTCAAATTCAATATCCTAATCCCCAAAGATGTCTGAGTACAAAAATCGGTTAACCACCTAACTGAGGATCTTAATTTACCTTTGCGTAATACCCTAGATGCAGTCGATCCACTAAGAACAAAAAATATTTGTCACAAAACATTTGCTTCCTGGTATACAGAAAATACAGAGCCCTGAAGCAAGCTTCCAGAAAATTGAAAAGGAAATGGCGCGCCACCAAACTGGATGTCTTCCGACTAGCTTGTAAGACTGTACTGTGCAATATCGAAGAGCCCTCACTGCTGTTCGATAGTCCTATGTTTCCAACCTAATTGAGGAGAATAAGAACAATACTAAATTCATTTTTGATACTGTCGCAAAGCTAACTAAAAAGCAGCATTCAACAAAGAGGATAGCTTTCACTTCAGCAGTGATAAATTCATTAACTTCTTCGATGAAAAGATCACGATCATTACGGACTCCACTTTGAATCTGCGTATTTCTCCAAAGCTCAGTTGTCCTGAGTCTGCACAGAACTCCCATGACCTGGATCAATGGAGACACTCAAGTTTTTTAAATCCTGTATCTCTTTACACATTCATGAAAATAGTCATGGCCTCTAAACCGTCAAACCGTCATACTGGACCCTATTCCAACTAAACTACTGAAAGAGATACTTCCTGTGCTTGGCCCTCCTATGTTGAACATAATAACACATCCAACGGATGTGTACCAAACTCACAAAAAGTATCAGTAATAAAGCCTTTCTTGAAAAAGCCAAACCTTGACCTGGAAAATGTAAAACGCTATCGGCCTATTCGAATCTCCCATTGCTCTCAAAATGTTTTGAACAAGCTGTTGTGCAGCAACTCACTGCCTTCCTGAAGACAAATAAAGTATATATGAAATGCTTCAGTCTGGTTTTAGACCCCATCATAGCACTGAGACTGCACTCGTGAAGGTGGTAAATTACCTTTTAATGGCGCCAGACCAAGGCTCTGCACCTTAATGCTGCTATTGACACCATCGATCACCACATTCTTTTGGAGAGATTAGAAACCTTAAGTGATCTACACAGACATGTTCTTGCCTCTGTCTGAAAGATATCAGTTTGTCTCTGTGGATGGTTTGTCCCCTGACAAATCAATGGTAAGTTTCAGCGTTCCTCAAGGTTCCGTTTTAGGACCACTATTGTTTTCGCTATTTATTCTACCTCTTGGTGAGTTCATTCGGAAACACAATGTCAACTTTCACTGCTATGCGGACGACACACAGCTGCACATTTCGATGAAACATGGTGAAACCCCAAAATTGTCTACCCTGGAAGCCTGTGTTTCAGACATGAGGAAGTGGATGGCGGCAAATGTTTTGCTTTTAAACTCGGCCAAAACAGAGATGCTAGTTCTAGGTCCCAAGAAACAAAGAGATCTGCTGTTGGATCTGACAATTAATCTTGATGATTGTACAGTTGTCTCAACTGACATTTACTCTTGAGGTACTGACCTGTTGCACCCTCTACAACCACTGTGATTATTATTTGACCCTGCTGGTCATCTATGAATGTTTGAACATCTTGAAGAACAATCTGGCCTTAATGGCCATGTACTCTTATAATCTCCACCAGGCACAGTCAGAAGAGGACTGGCCACCCCCATAGCCTGGTTCCTCTCTAGATTTTTTCCTACGTTTCTGCCTTTCTAGGGAGTTTTTCCAAGCCACAGTGCTTCTACATCTGCATTGTTTGGGGTTTTAGGCTGGGTTTCTGTATAGCACTTTGTGACATCTGCTGATGTAAAAAGGGCTTTATAAATACATTTGATTCATTGACTGATTGATTGAGTGTCCACATACGTTTGACCATGTAGTGTATTTCCCGAGCTTTCTTATATCTCCTAGATATAGGACAGACACTTCAAAACCTTATTCTTTATAATATATTTTTTTACTGTCTTTTTAAACATTCATGAATGTGTTATTCAATGCCTTTCTATGGGCTTGAGTAGTAAAGGCCGAATTCAATGTTTTATATAGATCCTTTTTTAATACCTAAAGGAGTCCTAAAATTCAAGGTGATGTTGGTCTCCAAATGGATAACTTGAAATAACATGATGTAGGTAGTTAAATAATTGAAAGAAAAACATGTTTATTTATGAGCCTGAGTATTTGTGAAATAGGCCTCATGTGAAATCATTGTCAAAAGCGCGAGAGGTACTTTTGCATGTAGGTCTAGATTATTTATGGACTGATCATATAGAAATATCAAAACAGTCTTTATAACAACTCCAAAGCAATTGCATGTGGCGCATGAGGAACCACTGACTCACTGCATTGTTCTATTATCAAGACATATGCTTGTAACTCGTAACTGGTTACGAGAGATCATGTGGTCTCCTAAATATCTGTTTAACTTGGTGTGACACTGCATAGCTTTTATTTTTAACCAGAAGAGTAGGAATAAAATGTCTCTATTCTCAGCCCTAGATAGCCACCCCTGAGTCAACCTCTACCATAGCCTCCCCTCAGTCCTCTCATAGTGTTTCCTCTGTGGCCTGGGTGATCCTGGCATCTGCTTTTCTCCGAGCCCTGTGCCTCCAGAGCAGGACAGCCAGTGAGAGGAGCAACAGGAGCCCCAGAGCCCCTCCGATCAGCCCAGCTTTGAGGGCCACACTGCTGTCCCCAGGGGGCTCGTACATCGTACAGGACCCCTCCTGACGCTCACTGACTCCTGCATAATTCACCGCCACCACACACACCTCTGCCCCCTGCCCCATCCCCCTCACAGTACCACTCCTCTGGTCTACACCAAACAGCAAGGGCTCCAGCGCACCCACCACCACCTCATAATGGGTCACGAAAGAAAAGGGTGCACACCACTGAACCACAACTCCTGAACCGTCCATAGACAGTCTCTTCAGGTAGGGGGCCTCTGGGGCCGCATGGGGCCCACTCACCCCCGGACACAGGCAGCCGCTGGAGGCTGCCAGCTGGGCACAGGGAGGCTGTAGCTCCCGGCAGGGGTCATAGTCACAGGGTTGAGGATTGGTGCCCTGTGAGGGGGCAGGTGGGGGGTGACTGGGTGGATCAGTAAACGTATCGTAGTAGTCATCTGAGTGGAGCTGCAACAGGTCGTACATGTCTCCGTTTGGCCTCAGAGGCAGGGTGGCTGTGTGGTTGGTCCATGAGACGTCAGAAGGTGCGGCAAAGGAGGAGGAGCCATTAAGAAGGGCCAGTAAGAGGATTATCAGTAGAGGTGGACAATCCTTATTGGCGGACATGGTATCTGAAGATGATAGAAAATAACACTCCATTAGAGAGGGTTTGACAAAGGATCTGCTTATGAAAGGTATTCGGATGGAGACATACATTTGTATGTATATCTGTACAGTACCAGTAAAAAGTTTGGACACACCTACTCATTCAATGGTTTTTCTTTATTTAAAAAAATGTTCTACATTGCAGAATAATAATGAAGACATCAAAACTATAAAATAACACATATGGAATCATGTAGTTACCAAAAAAGTGTTAAACAAATCAAAATATATTTAATATTTTTCAAAGTAGCCACCCTTTGCCTTGATAACAGCTTTGCACACTCTAGCCATTCTCTCAACCAGCTTCACATGGAATGCTTTTCCAACAGTATTGAAGGAGTTCCCACATACAGTTGAAGTCGGAAGTTTACATACACCTTAGCCAAACACATTTAAACTCTGTTTTTCACAATTCCTGACATTTAATCCTAGTAAAAATTCCCTGTCTTAAGTCAGTTAGGATCATCACTTTATTTTAAGAATGTGAAATGTCAGAATAATAGCAGAGAATGATTTCTTTCAGCTTTTATTTCTTTCATCACATTCCCAGTGGGTCAGAAGTTTACATACACTCAATTAGTATTTGGTAGCATTACCTTTAAAATATTTAACTTGTGTCAAACGTTTCTGGTAGCCATCCACAAGCTTCCCACAATAAGTTGGGGGAATTTTGGCCCTTTCCTCCTGACAGAGCTGGTGTAACTGAGTCAGGCTTGTAGGCCTGACTCAGGGCTTTGTGATGGCCACTCCAATATCTTGACTTTGTTGTCCTTAAGCCATTTTCCACAACTTTGGAGGTATGCTTGGGTTCATTGTCCATTTGGAACACCCATTTGCGACCAAGCTTTAACTTCCTGACTGATGTCTTGAGATGTTGCTTCAATATATCCACTTAATTTTCCTCCCTCATGATGCCACCTATTTTGTGAAGTGCACCAGTCCCTCCTGCTGCAAAGCACCCCCATAACATGATGCTGCCACCCCCGTGCTTCACGGTTGGGATGGTGTTCTTTGGCTTGCAAGCCTCCCCATTTTTCCTCCAAACATAATGATGGTCATTATGGCCAAACAGTTCTATTTTTATTTCATCAGACCAGAGGACATTTCTCAAATGTACAATCTTTATCGCAATGTGCAATTGCAAACCCGTAGTCTGGCTTTTTATGGCGGTTTTGGAGCAGTGGCTTCTTCCTTGCTGAGCGGCCTTTCAGGTTATGTCGATGTAGGACTCGTTTTACTGTGGCTATTGATACTTTTGTACCTGTTTCCTCCAGCATCTTCACAAGGTCCTTTGCTGTTGTTCTGGGATTGATTTGCACTTTTCGCACCAAAGTACGTTCATCTTTAGGAGACAGAACCCGTCTACTTCCTGAGCAGTATGACGGCTCCGTGGTCCCATGGTGTTTATACTTGCATACTATTGTTTGTACAGATAAATGTGGTACCTTCAGGTGTTTGGAAATTGCTCCCAGGGATGAACCAGACTTGTGGAGGTCTACAATTTTTTTTTCTAAGGTCTTGTCTTATAGGCCTTGAAATACATCCACGGGTACACCTCTAATTGACTCAAATGATGTCAATTAGCCTATCAGAAGCTTCTAAATCCATGACATCCTTTTCGTGAATTTTCCAAGCTGTTTAAAGGCACAGTCAACGTTGTGTATGTACACTTCCGACCCAGTGGAATTGTGATACAGTGAATTATAAGTGAAATAATCTGTCTGTAAACAATTGTTGGAAAAATTACTTGTGTCATTCACAAAGTAGATGTCTTAACCGACTTGCCAATGTTATAGTTTGTTAACAAGAAATTTGTGGAGTGGTTTAAAAAAGAGTTTTCATGACTCCAACCTAAGTGTATGTAAACTTCCGACTTCAACTGTATACTGAGCACTTGTTGGCTGCTTTTCCTTCACTCCTTGATCTAACTCATTCCAAACCATCAATTGGGTCGAAGTTGGGTGATTGTGGAGGCCACGTTGTCTGATGCAGCACCCCATCACTCTCCTTCTTGGTCAAATAGCCGTTACACATTCTGGAGGTGTGTTAGGTCATTGTCCTGTTGAAAAACAAACGATAGTCCCACAAAGCACAAACCAGATGAGATGGCATATCGCTGCAGAATGCTGTGCTAGCCATGCTGGTTAAGTGTGCCTTGAATTCTAAATAAATCACATACAGTGTCACCAGCAAAGCACCCTCACACCGTCACACTTCCTCCTCCATGCTTTTCGGTGGGAAGCACACATGCAGAGATCATCCGTTCACCTACTCTGCGTCTCACAAAGACACGGCAGTTGGAACCAAAAATCTCAAACTTGGACTCATCAGACCACAGGACAGATTTCCACTGGTCTAATGGCCAATGCTCATGTTTCTTGGCCCAAGCAAGTCTCTTCTTCTTACTGGTGTCCTTTAGCAGTGGTTTCTTTGCAGCAATTCGACCACGAAGGCCTGATTCACATAGTCTCCTCTAAACAGTTGATGTTGAGACGTGTCTGTTTACTTGAACTCTGTGAAGCATTTATTCGTGCTGCAATTTCTGTTAACTCTCTAATGAATTTGTTCTCTGCTGCAGAGGTAACTCTGGGTCTTTCAGTTTCGTCATAGAGCTTGATTTTTTTGTGTGACTGCACTTAAAGAAACTTTCAAAGTTCTTAACATTTTCCGGATTGACTGACTTTCATGTCTTAAAGTAATGAGAGACAGTCGTTTCTCTGTTCTTGCAAAAATATGGACTTGGTCTTTCTTTCAAACAGGGCTCTGTTCTGTATACCACCCCTACCTTGAGACAACACAACTGATTGGCTGAAATGCATTAAGAAGGAATGAAATTCCACAAAATGTACTTTTAACAAGGCACACCTGTTAATTGAAATACATTCCAGGTGACTACCTCATGAAGCTGGTTGAGAGCTGTAATCAAGGCAAAGGGTGGCTACTTTGGATAATCTCAAATCTAAAATATATTTTGATTTGTTTAACACTTTTTGGGTTACTACATGATTCCATATGTGTTATTTCATAGTTTTGATGCCTTCACTATTATTCTACAATGTAGAAAGTAGTAAAACATTAAGAAAAATCCCATGAATGAGTAGGTGTGTCCAGACTTTTGTCTGGTTCTGTATATATTCCAAATGTGTTGTTATTCTTACATTTGTGAATAATGCTTGATTTCATGTGCTGTATGGGATATCGCACATGAGAATTTTTTTCCCTCAACCCTTTTTATAAATCAGACAAGCGTAGATTCACACAGGGCGGTTGGTAGCCTAGCAGTTAAGAGAGTTGGGCAAGTAACCAAAAGGTAGCTGGTTCAAATCCCCAAGCCGGCAAGTTGCAAAATCTGTCTGTGCCCTCGAGCAAGGCACTTAACCCTAATTCTTCTAGATAAGATTGTCTGCTAAAACGTGAACGTGGAAGTGGTTACTGGCACCACCATCATTTGGGATTTAAAACGCTAATCTGAAACCCAAAGCTTTGTAATGTAAAAAAAAAACAGACCCAATCACACAATGAATCCCCAGCCTCCATGAATGTAGAAATTGTAACATCAAGTTTTATGTTATTCATGATGCTTTAGTTTAATATTCATCATACAGTATGACCATACTGTACAAAAGTTCTGCACACACAGTTACCCTTTTATGTTGAACATTTTGGGAACATTGTGAAGCACTGAGGAATACATCTGCACAGTGGGTTCGAGCCAGGCTTTACACATCTAGCACACAGAACAGCCCTGTCAGCTGCTCCCACTTACAGCAGAGCTGCCAGTGCAATCTCCCCATGATTCTATACAAATATATCTACCTGACAGATTCCCTAAATAAACAAGTAGGGATTAATAAACATACTAATCTAACAGCAAGCAGCACACACCAAACAACCATAGGTAAGGTTCAGTAGAACTACACTAACAGTGAGAGCGAGACAACCCAACCCGACCCAACCCAACTGTTATGCCAGTAGTTACAGAGTCAGATGTGTGTCAATAGACTTCAAAACATTGTAGAAATGTTTTCTTTAGTAATTCACATAGAATAAGGACTAGACAATAATTTTAGATTGATTCATATTCATAAAAATATCAGTTCACCTGATTTTTCGATAGTCCTTTATTGCTTTCGAAATCTTGCCACCAATGTTTCTTCGCTCTCTTTCTGTTCATTCACTCTCTCCCCCTCTCTCTGGCCCTCGTTTTATACATTCTTCCTAACTCCCCAACAATCACCTCCTTCTTTTCTCCCTCCCCCATCCACCCTTCCCTGCTTTCTCTACCCCCCTCGCTATTATCCCTCTCTTCCCGCTGCACCTCTCTCTCTGTTCCATGGGGGTTTGGCAATATGTGTGTGTGTGTGTGTGTGTGTGTGCCTCTCGCTTGCTGCCCCTGTATGTGAGGTAACTGCCAGATTAACTCCTATTACATTCCATTGGCATGTGCAGTTTTTTTTTTCAGAGCAGGCCCTGTTCATTAATAGTGCTCTTTCTGCCTGTCAGGGCTGGAGCACAGTGAATGGTTGGGGGTGATTCTGTCTGCTGCCCAGGGTGATTCACACACATCTCTCACCCTCAGACACGCGTCAGTGCTACCGAACCCTTCCGCTCAATGGTTCACCTCTCCTTTTCACCCTTTACTGGCTGTATGACTGTCCCAAACACTGGCTGGTTAAGAATGTGTTCAGGGTTTGAACGAGGTCAGATCACCAAATAACTTGACTGGACTCGCCCACCTGCTGCTCTGAAATCAAAGCTCAACAGAATAGAATACTTACTTATTTCCACTGAGGAGATAGGCTGAGCTTAACTGTCAAAAGAAAGCAACACTTTGAAACAGTTGCACAAGCTGGACCAAGAGAAGGATTAAGGTAGAATAGCCAATCAGGTTCTTCTATATTTTGGCATTGTTCTATAAAAAACACAAAACCAAAATGTTAACTAATGCCAATATACACTCTTACAAGTAAAGGTGTCAAGAAGAACTGGGAGTTTAAAGTTTAAAGTTTACTTACAAGTGTAAGTAAAATCGAATGCAGATAAGTTAGAAATTGTGCTACTAATGCACATGACTGCACAAACACCTCTTGTAAAAAGTAGATATGTTTCTGTTTGGTTAGCTTTTGGAAATTGTAGAAATAAAACATTTTCCTTCTTCAGAAGTTCCAGCTATGCAAGCTAACATTAGTTAGCTAATTCATTTGCTAGCTATCATACAGTTGGAGTATATTAATAATTATAAGTAGACACACGTATAATTTACTGAAGCGCATATAAAGCACCCACTGTGGCTGAAACACAATCATCGCGGGATGAACGAGTGACGAATTTCCGTCCAAGGGGGAAAAACTGTATGTTTCTAACATTTATGGTTGAGATTGAATTAATATAAATATAAACGGTGCATATTATGACTTCATTAACACGTAACGCAGGCATCTCGCAGACGTTAGTATCATGTCATGTCAGACACGTAACGCAGGAGTCTCGCAGACATTAGTATCATGTCATGTCAGACACGTAACGCAGGAGTCACGCAGACGTTAGTATCATGTCATGTCAGACACGTAAGGCAAGAGTCACGCAGACGTTAGTATCATGTCATGTCAGACACGTAACGCAGGAGTCACGCAGACGTTAGTATCATGTCATGTCAGACACGTAACGCAGGAGTCACGCAGACGTTAGTATCATGTCATGTCAGACACGTAACGCAGGAGTCTCGCAGACGTTAGTATCATGTCATGTCAGACACGTAACGCAGGAGTCACGCAGACGTTAGTATCATGTCATGTCAGACACGTAACGCAGGAGTCACGCAGATGTTAGTATCCTGTCATGTCAGACACGTAACGCAGGCGTTAGTATCATGTCATGTCAGACACGTAACGCAGGCATCTCGCAGACGTTAGTATCATGTCAGACACGTAACGCAGGAGTCACGCAGACGTTCGTATCATGTCATGTCAGACACGTAACGCAGGAGTCACGCAGACGTTAGTATCATGTCATGTCAGACACGTAACGCAGGAGTCACGCAGACGTTCGTATCATGTCATGTCAAGTGGTATGGTTGCCTAGGCTTATATATGTCTCTTATCACCCCCCATACCGTTCTGCCTTGCCCTGCATGTTCTCGTCAGGCGTCATGATAAGTCATCAGAAGTGTCCACTTAATTTGAGGGGATAGGGTGTGTCTTTTAAGTGTTTGAACCGCACCCATAGACTGACCCAGTGAATCCAGGTGAAGCTATGATCCCTTATTGACGTCACTTATACAAGCTTTATATGTCTGAACTCAGAATCAAATATGCTTCCTAAAATAACATGTGGGAGAACGTTTATTTTGATTGGCCATTTTCTGTATTTGTCAGAGTGCCTGATTTCAGATGTGTCCATGTAAACAGTATTATAAGGGAAATCGTTCTTGCAAAGCATGTAAAAGTTTTAATCAAACTATTATATTAATCTGAGTACCCAGAGTAATCACATTATTGTGTCCATGTAACCGTACTCAGTGTAGATGAAGGGGACGCGACAGGTTAAAGAAGGATATTTAATCCTTGAGATGCCAGGCGCACTGGTCTGTGTCAAGAACTGCAACGCTTCTGGGTTTTTCATGCTCAACAGTTTCCCTTGTATATCAAGAATGGTCCACCACACAAAGGACATCCAGCCAACTTGACACAACTGTGGAAAGCATTGGAGTCAACATTGGCCAGCATCCCTGTGGAACGTTTTTGAGTAGAGTCCGTGACCTGACAAATTGAGGCTGTCCCGAGGGCAAAAGGGGCGGGGAACTGAATATTAGGAAGGAGTTCCTTATGTTGGATTTATTCAGTGTAATATTAATATTGTTGATTACAAATAGTAGATAGTAACTTTTCAAACTTTGGAAGTTGCATAGGCTCTTGGGGAACTCCTACACCTCAGTAAGCCTCATTGAAGCTACAAAAATGTCAGCTTTTAACCTTAACATGAAAATAGAAATGAACAGGAATGACATTTACTCTAATGGGAAGCCAAAAAATATACATTTAAAAGCCAGTCCCCTATTAAGCCACGCCTCCAGTCCAGGGTTCCTACAGGAACCCTTTGCTACATAGAAACATTAAATGTTCCTCCAAGAACCCCACGACTAACCAAAGATGCAGCTGTGAACATTTTACTAGTGATGGTTCCTTGAGGATATCCAGGGTTCCTCGAGTCACCACTAATTCTAAGAAAGTAGGGCTGAGATTGCAGAGCCAAATGAAAGTGGTTTTGTAAGAATTGCGATGTGAAAATACGTAACTGGTGAAAATGGAATTTCTGTGAGACTATGAAGGATTAAGGGCTTTACAATGGTTACAGTTGATCCCAGTTCTCTCATGCCCTCTTCCTCTGTTCTTTGGTGCCTGCAATGTCTAGAGACAGAAAGTGTTCATACCCCTTGATATATTCCACATTTTATTGTGTTACAGCCTGTATTCAAAATGGATTAAATCGATTTTTCTCTCTCACACAATAATAATAATAATAATAATGACAAAGTGAAAACATTTTTTAGAAATTTCTGCATATTTATTGAAAATTATATACAGTAATATCTCATTTACATAAATATTCACACTTTGTAGAGTCAATACTTTGTAGAATCAACTTTGGCAGCGATTAAAGCTGTGAGTCTTTCTGGGTAAGTCTCTAAGAGCTTTCCACACCTGGATTGTGCCATTATTATCATTTTCAGAATTCTTCAAGCTCTGTCAAATTGGTTGTTGATCATTGCTAGACAACCATTTTCAGGTCTTGTCATAGATTTTCAAGTAGATTTAAGTCAAAACCGTAACTTGGTCATTCAGAAACATTCACTGTCTTCTTGTAAACAACTCCAGTGTAGATTTGGCCTTGTGTTTTAGGTTATTGTCCTGCTGAAAGGTGAATTAATCTCCCAGTGTCTGGTGGAAAGCAGACTGAACCAGGTTTTCCTCTAGGATTTTGCGTGTGCTTAGCTCTATTCCGTTGATTTTTTATCCTGAAAAACTCCCCAGTCCTTAATGATTACATGCATACTGCTAAGATAATGCAGCCACAATTATGCTTGAAAATATGGAGAGTGGATCTCGGTAATACTGTGTGTTGGATTGGATTTGCACCAAACAAAGCACATAGTATTCAGGACATAAAGTTAATTTCTTTCCCGCATTTTTGCAGTATTACTTTAGTGCCTTGATGCAAGCAGGATGCATGTTTTGGAATATTTTTATTCTGTACAAGCTTCCTTCTTTTCACTCTGTAATTTAGGTTGGTATTGTGGAGTAACTACAATGTTGTTGATCCATCCTCAGTTTTCTCCCATCACAGCCATTAAACTGTAACTGTTTCAATGTCACCATTGGCCTCATGGTGAAATCTCTGAGCGGTTTTCTTCCTCTCCAGCAACTGAGTTAGGAAGGACGCCTGTATCTTTGTAGTGACTGGGTGTATTGATACACCATCCAAAGTGTAAGTTACCCATCTACCCTTCTGTGGAAAACCTCCCTGGTTTTTGTGGTTGAATATGTGTTTGAATTTCACTACTCGACTGAGCTCAATTACAGATCAATCAATCAAATGTAATTATAAAGCCCTTTTTACATCAGCAGATGTCACAATGTTCTATACAGAAAGATAATTGTATGTGTGGGGTATAGAGATGAGGTATTCATTCAAAATCATGTTAACCACTATTATTTCACACAAAGTCGATGCAACTTAATACAATTGAAGTCGGAAGTTTACATACACTTAGGGTGGAGTCGTTTTTCAACCACTCCACAAATTTCTTTTTAACAAACTATAGTTTTGGTAAGTCGGTTAGGACATCTACTTTGTGCATGACACAAGTAATTTTTCCAACAATTGTTTACAGATTATTTCACTTATAATTCACTGTATCACAATTCCAGTGGGTCAGAAGTTTACATACACTAAGTTGACAGAGCCTTTAAACAGCTTGGAAAATTCCAGAAAATGATGTCATGGCTTTAGAAGCTTATGCTAGGCTAATTGACATCATTTGTGTCAATTGGATGTGTACCTGTGGATGTATTTCAAGGCCTACCTTCAAACTCAGTGCCTCTTTGCTTGACATCATGGGAAAATCAAAAGAAATCAGCCAAGACCTTAGAATTGTTTTTTAGACCTCCACAAGTCTGGTTCATCCTTGGGAGCAATTTCCAAATGCCTGAAGGTACCACGTTCATCTGTACAAACAATAGTACGCAAGTATAAACACCATGGGACCACGCAAGTATAAACACCATGGGACCACGCAGCCGTCATTCCGCTCAGGAAGGAGACGCGTTCTGTCTCCTAGAGATGAATGTACTTTGGTGCTAAAAGTGCAAATCAATCCCAGAACAACAGCAAAGGACCTTGTGAAGATGGTGGAGGAAACAGTTACAAAAGTATTTATTTCCACAGTAAAACAATTCCTATATTGACATAACCTGAAAGTCTGCTCAGCAAGGAAGAATCCACTGCTCCAAAACCGCCATAAAAAAGCCAGACTACGGTTTGCAACTGCACATGGGGACAAAGGTTGTACTTTTTGGAGAAATGTCCTCTGGTCTGATGAAACAAAAATAGAACTGTTTGGCCATAATGACCATCATTCTGTTTGGAGGAAAAAGGGGGAGGCTTGCAAGCCAAAGAACACCATCCCAACCGTGAAGCACGGGGGTGGCAGCATCATGTTGTGGGGGTGCTTTGCTGCAGGAGGGACTGGTGCACTTCACAAAATAGATGGCATCATGATGAATGGAAAATTATCATCTCATCTCAAGACATCAGTCAGGAAGTTAAAGCTTGGTTGCAAATGGGTCTTCCAACTGGACAATGACCCCAAGCATACTTCCAAAGTTGTGGCAAAATGGCTTAAGGACAACAAAGTCAATCTATTGGAGTGGCCATCACAAGGCCCTGACCTCAATCCTAAAGAAAAAGTGTGTGCGAGAAAGGAGGCCTACAAACCTGACTCAGTTACACCAGCTCTGTCAGGAGGAATGGGCCAAACTTGTTGAGGAAGGCTACCTGAAACATTTGACCCAAATTAAACAATTTAAAAGCAATGCTACCAAATACTAATTGAGTGTATGTAAACTTCTGACCCACTGGGAATGTGATGAAATAAATCAATCATTCTCTCTACTATGATTCTGACATTTCACATTCTTAAAATAAAGTGGTGATCCTAACTGACCTTAGACAGGGAATTTTTACTAGGATTAAATGTCAGGAATTGTGAAAAACAGAGTTTAAATGTGTTTGGCTAAGGTGTATATAAACGTCCGACTTCAACTGTATGTGACTTGTTCAGCACATTTTTACTCCTAAACTCATTTAGGCTTGCCATAACAAAGGGGTTGAATACTCAAGATATTTCATCTTTATTTTGTAATTACTTTGTCCAAATTTTGAAAAACATAATTCTACTTTGACATTATATGGTATTGTGTGTAGGCCAGAGACAAAAAATCTCAAAAAAATCTAAATGTAATTCAGGCTTTAACACAACAAATGTGGAAAAAGTAATGACGTGAATTCTTTCTAAAGGCTCTGTAAATGACAAAAATGTGGATTCCAAAGGTCAACCTCAATATTAGCACGTCATTATGCTCTGAGCTCAACACACCAGTGTTCTACATGAATAGGCCTACACTTTCTGAAGGGTTGAGAGGTGGATTTTGTTTCTGAAGCTTACTTTGGCACGTTAGCAGTCATGTCAAGACTGTCAGTGCCAGCTTCCACCACTCCCTGCCTCAGTTTTATAACACTATGCTCTTTGCTCTCATCCTTCCTTCCTCTCTCTGCTCATTGGCTCCCAGGGCCGGTTTCAGGCATAAGCGGCATAAGTGGTCACTTAGGGGCCTCAGGCACTAGGGGGCCCCTGATCCTCTTTTTCTTTTCGGAACTCTGTCAGAGTCTTAGCTTACTGAATACACAAGCTGCAAGTTTGAAATGTTGTGCATCGGCAGTTTTTATCTTATGTTAGTCACTAACAGTCACTCTATTAGCCATGTCAGCTAACAATGTTTTGATTTGCCAGTTAGTCTAGCCAGCCTTCTAAATGTGTAGTAATCATGGTTGAATACTGACCGGGCATGCAGGTCACATGCCCAGGGGCTCTGACCTCCAGGGGGGGGCCATTGATTTTGTTAGTCACTTTAACTCAGATATCCTTAACATGGCATAAGTCATGGCAAATGGGTAGAATTGCAGGAAATGAGCTGTAAAATGGACTTTTTCTCTCTTTGCCCCATGGCAAAATTAGTAGAATTACAGTACCTGACATGTTTTATAACATTTCAAAATTCTCTCTACTCACCAGGAAAATGTGTAGAACTGCAGAAAACATGCTTTAAAACGGCAACATTTTCTTTATACCCCATGGCAAAATATGTAGAATTGCAGGAAATTAACTTTAAAACTTCAAATGTTCTCTCTGCTGTCAAGAGGGGGGGGGCACTAAAATGTTTTGCCCAAAAGGCCCTTTCTGCTCCACACCCCCTTCATCTCTGCACTCCTTCCTTTCTCCATCTCTATTAGTCCCTCCCTCCTCTCTCCACATCTGTTTACGGTTACATTGTGTGGTAATACGGGCCGAGACCAGCTGTCGGGAAAACCAGCCCATATTTCCTATATTACATTTCAGATGAGGTTGCTAGGAACATAGCAGCGCCCTATTCTACACACTTTCCCCTGTCAAAATCCTTTCAATTCTATCATCACTTGTCTCAGTGTGTGTTCAGTTGGGGTATTTTCTTTAGCGAGAAATGGGTAACCACCAGGTTACTAGCGAACAGTAGTGAACTACATGAAGTTCAACTAGTAATGTAACTACATTTTGCAGTAACTTGGTGATAGTTGAATTAAATTCAAATCTAGGCAGTGTTTTCAGTAGTTAATTACTTTGTTGCCATGCAGCTGTGTAGCTAACTACTGGAACTACACACTACTCTTTGCAAAATGAAAAGAAAATATGGGTGAAGTAGGCAATAATTTCCTTTCTTTTTTGGCACGAGACCCACCTTATTCTTGTTTTTGTATACTTCTTGTTTTTGTGTTTAATAGGCTCAACTACACATGCTGTTAACATCTGACCCCAAAGTGATCTGTCCTTGCAATTTGAAGTTTATGACATTTCAGATTTACATATGATATTTTTTCACAAAGTGGTTTGGATGTAGTGAACTACTTTTTCAGCTAAAGTGTAGCTTAACTTCTTACAGTGTGAAAAAAAATCAGCAGCCTGGTAAACTGTATATTTCAGAGTAGCTTCACCAACATTGCTAGCTAATACTGCAGATTAATATGAGTAGCCTGACAGGAAGAGGACATGCTCAACCGGGTGGAATGCACAAGCTGTCATAGAAACACCCTCCTCCCCATAAACATAGGCCAGACACGGCTTCATCACATACACAGTGCTTTATATAGGGTTTAATTGGCTTTAGAATTACACTCAATCTGAATAAGAACAGCTAAGACAGTAGACACTCCCAGATGTGAGTAATGCAACCAGTCAATGTAAGGTCTGAAGGATTAGTCAAGACTGGGGTAGAGTTTTGATCAGGTATTTCTCTGTCAGAGTAATTTGCACAATGTTCATTGTTCAGTTAGTGTTAGTTTACAGAGTTAGACAGAAGAGGTGGACTGTTATTGTAGCTGCTGACCAGTTTATTGATTGCAGTGGATCAACAGGGATGAATGTTGACAGGCTCCATCCTCCAGTCTTACCTAGTTCAGTCAAGTTGAATCACTCCAATGAGCCCCACACACACTGACTCCTTAACTCACTGCTCTGACACCCTGGAAAACATCAGGAGAACATTCAGAAGAAGTCCGCTCCTTACAGTAACAGTGATTCAAATCAAATCCAATTTTATTTGTCACATACACATGGTTAGCAGATGTTAATGCGAGTGTAGCAAAATGCTTGTGCTCCTAGTTCCGACAACGCAGTAATATCCAACGAGTCATCTAACCTAACAATTTCACAACAACTACCTTATACACACACAAGTGTAAAGGAATGAATAAGAATATGTACATTCAAAAAAATATATGAATGAATGATGGTATAGAACGGCAGTGGGATGGTTAAAGAAAACCATATTTCCCAAGTTAGGAGTGTCTGGGAGTGGTCTGAATTGGAAGGAAATTCACATTTTTGACTGCACTGGGTCTTAAAAAACAAATTCCAGAGCTCATTCCTGGTGTGTGCCGGTGCCGGGCCACAAAAACCACAGCTACCATTTGGAATGGATTGACATCAGACTGAGACTGTGTGATCAGTCACTGAGAGAGGGACAGGGACAAGAAGTCGGCAGCTTCTTACTGAGTGTTGATCGGCACGTTTTGTCGATCTGCGCTTGCAGTGTGTAACATTTCTTTATGCAGTTCAGTATACAACCTCCTGGTGTCTCTGTAGTCACCAGTTAGGGGTGATGAGAGAAGCACAAGAGAGAAAAAAACTATGGCTAATTAGATATTAGCTCAACTAATTATGAACACTACAAATGCACACATCAAAGCCGTACAGAGGGAGGAAAAAGGACTTAGGGGGAATGAAAGCTTTTGAACACTGGGGCTCTGTGATGTATCGTTTTCAGAGGCATTCCATAATGCAAATATTATGGAATGCCTTAACGATTTTGAATAACCACACACATGACATCACAGCCATAAAGTGACGGCCTTTGGCTCTATGTCACATAAACCTCCCCGTGGCTCGGCGATGTCACCTGCAGCTTTCAACATGCAGAGCAATGTCATGACAGGCATTGTGGTTGCAGGAACGTGCTCCTACAAGGCAATGAGAAGTCACGGAGCAAATGTACAATGTGTGCCGTAAAAAAAAAAGAGGAGTAAGTGGAATTAAAATGAAATTGGATTAATGCTCACCGGAAAGCGTCACGCTCTGCACACATCAGCGAGGTAGTGTTGCAGTGTTGTATCTGACACCTGCTTTTCTATCCACCTGTTCAGCACAGACCGTAGCCCCAATTTGAAGGTGTTGAGGCCGCACGGCTTCTTACTCACTAGTCGCCATGGAAAAGCCAGCTAATGGGCTGAGGAAGTTCCGCGTCTTTGGCAGACGTTCAAATCAACTCATCAATACACAAGACTGGAGACTTCAATTAGTAATATTATTTCTGTCAGATATGAAATGATCTCCGCTATTTGGTGGATGTGCGCTTCAATGCTACTTATGGAATGAATACGATAAAAGTAGTGGAACACAGCTTTCATAGAACGTTCTTTAACCTTCCCACCCCTGTCCCAGGCCCCTTGCAGTAAGAGCCCCGTAATGACATGGTCACATGGTTTCTGGGAGGGCTTTTCAGTGTAATTCTACCCTCAGAGTCCAGTGAGCAGAGCAGGTTTAGACTGGATCCCCGGGTGGGCCACTCAGGGGCACACAGCTGGCCCTCCCAGAGACATGTCACACAGCAGACTGAGGGCCTCCACATAGGAAATCCTGGCATGGATGGAGGGGAAGGGGAAGGGAAAGGGGATACCTAGTCAGTTGCACAACTTAATGCATTCAACCAAAATTCTGCATTTAACCCAACCCCTCTGAATCAATGTTGTGGATAACCGATCCTCAGGCATTCTATCCTGCTCTGACTTCGTGTGCGGTTTAGGGCTGTTTATCTCGTTGGTCTCTCTTCTAACACGAACCACTTCCATAGTGCTGTCTCACTAATTCCAAGAGGAAACAGTTGCTCTAACAGCGACATTTGAAATGTTGACTAAGAATAAATGATCAATTCAAATGTACTAATTTCTCATAAAGAACATCATTTACTGCATTGTAGACCCCAGGTCACAATCATAAATAATTTAGTATTTTGTTCAAACAAATCAGAGATATTGCAATAGTATGTGTTTTACTAGTTAGTATAAGAAAGATCTTCAGCATCCTTTATGAACGTTACTGACTCATGGATGTACCAGCGTTCTCATGATTATCCTACCACTAGATGTCATCATGTTCTGCATAAAGAACAGATTTGTACATTCAACATACCGGTTAATCCTCTCTCCTTAGATCCTATCGATTGGTGTGTTCATTAAAAAGAGGAGTTAAATGGGAGAAAAGCAAACAAAAGGACTAAAAATAATTTCCTTTTTTAACTGCTAATATGAGGAGCTTGGTTACCACGGCAACCAGCGGCACTGCACAGTTATGCAGAGGAGAGCTAAGGAGGCTGATTTTGAGTACTGCCAGGAAGAGAGCAGTATAAAGCACTATTGCCCACACTATGTCAATTTACATATCCTCTATCTACCCCCTCTCGCTCAGCTCTCTCTCACTCAGCTCTCTCTTGCTCAGTTCTCCCTCTCAGCTCTCTCTCGCTCAGCTCGCTCTCTCACTCACTCAGCTCTCTCGCTCAGCTCTCTCGCTCAGCTCTCTCTCTCTCTCGCTCAGCTCTCTCTCTCGCTCAGCTCTCTCTCTCGCTTAGCTCTCGCTCGCTCAGCTCTCTCCCCATGGTGACGCTATAAATGAGCCCATCCTGTCTGTTAGATGCCTTTCCTTATGGATCCATCACATGCCTGGGAGCATGCCAATATAGAACCATGTTGTTAATGCCCTTGTCAATAGCAACCTAAACCACTCTTCTCCAGAGAGGGATAGTCAGCCTCCCCAGCTGATCATTACAGTGACCTGGAGAGGGGTAGGGGGTGAAGTTAGGAAGGGGTTGGACTGGAGCACAGACCTGGCAGATACCTCGGCGTGTTCTGGGCACCAACACACTGTCTGGTTTGAAAATAAAGCCCCTCTGAGTGAAGCCAGGGTTGTTGTGATGCCCTCTGTCTGATAGGGGCGGCAGGTAGCCTAGTGGTTAAAGCGTTGGGCAGGTAACTGAAAGGTGACAAGGTAAAAATCTGTCGTTCTGCCCCTGAACAAGGCAGTTAACCCAATGTTCCCCGGTAGGCCGTCATTGTAAATAACAATTTGTTCTTAACTGTCACGAACTGGCTCGAAGTCCGTAACAAAAAGGGAGACAACGTGGATATAAGGAATAACAAAAGTATATTTATTAACTGAAGTAACCTAAATACAATTAACAATGGTTTCGGGTCGTTGTCATGCTGGAAGACCCAGCCACGACCCATCTTCAATGCTCTTACTGAGGGAAGGAGATTGTTGGCCAAGATCTCGCGATACATGTCCCCATCCATCCTCCCCTCAATACGGTGCAGTCGTCCTGTCCCCTTTGCAGAAAAGCATCCTCAAAGAATGTTTCCACCTCCATGCTTCACGGTTGGGATGGTGTTCTTGTGGTTGTACTCATCCTTCTTCTTCCTCCAAACACGCGAGTGGAATTTAGACCAAATATGCTTTGTAAGTAGGAAAACCTGCAAAATCGGCAGTGTATCAAATACTTGTTCTCCCCACTGTATATGGTGGAATCTGAAGGTTGACTTGGTTGCAGGTCAATACTCAGGCTGACAGGAAGAGAATGGGCCATACAAGAAGCATTTTCAATACAAAACAAAGCATTGCGTCATAGAAAGAGAGAAGAAAAACAATCCCTGTGCCCTCACCTGCTTTAGCTGATCAATAACATAGTCATCAACCTTTCACTGTAGTCTTCAGTGTAATGTGGAACTGTACAAGTGCTTATGGCTTTTACCGGGTACAATGCTCATCAACCTCATGCCCAGTTAACCGTTGAATAATTAACCACCATTTTGTCACACAAGAAGGTTGGCAGCCAAGAGCCGGGTGGCCCAGAGGAAGGCGTCACGGCAACATTTTATTCTGAGAAGTGTTGGCTAACTGCACTGCCCTAGATCCACGGCTGAACACAGCGAGACAGGCCCAGGAGGCTGTGCTGCGCTGCAGCCAGGCTGCCACAGTTTAGTCCCAGGGCTAGGTAGCAGTGAAACCGGTATAAGTGGGCCCCGGCACGGTCCAAGTCACGTCAAAGAGTTTTCAACACTAAATATTAAACTGTGAATATTTAGCATGTAGTGCTCCTGACTCTTGTTATTGTCTAAAACATAATTAAGTGATAATGCCAGAGCAAACCCTGCCAATATCCTCCAAACATGTCTCTGAGGGCATTATCACTTTTATACAATGGGTTACCAGCATATTCAAATAATGATTGAGGTATTTTCATTAAAAAAAATGTTAGATGAATTTATTCATACTATTTCATCCTTCCACGAGATATAGGCCCGACACAATTCTAGGGTTCGCTACCCAAGCCGGTTGGTCGTTCGTTCGGTTGCCAGAGACACGACCCTGTCGTTCAGTCTTTTCGTTCGTTCTAAATGTTCTATTGCCATACTGGCTGGCAACGTTCTTATCCGTTGCTTGCTAGCTAGCCAACTACGGCCAACTTAAAGATTTCACATGGCATAGAAAATGTTCTCTCTCCTCAGGACACTGTTGTTCAGAGAAGCTAGCCAACAACACAGCTAACACAACCGCTTCAAACTGAAGCTGGAAAGACTGACATCTGCAACATTGTTTCAATATTGAAATTGGATCTCCAGCTGTCCCATCGTAATGAACATGTCGGGGTCGGGAGTCGGGAGGAGACGGACAGGCAGGCAGCTTTTCTCAGCCAGTCGAAATCATGAATCAGCTTCCTTTTTATGGACATACACAAAGAAATGTCAATAGAAAACAGGTAAAATGAAGCGAAATGCAGACAGCAAGGTTTACACAAATCTCCGCTGTTGAAAACCAAATGCTAGTCTCAGAGAAATGGGAGATAATGTCTAGATGCTTTTTACAGTGGAGATCAAGTTCATTAATGTTCTGGCTGGGCTGATGAGACAGTGGATTGAGCAGTGAGATGGAACAGAGTAAATAGGCATTTCGACGTTCTAGATTTAGCCGGGTGGTAACTTGTGGAATAGACACCGCCTTGAATGCGGTTTTAACCAATCATCGTCCAGGATTGGACTCACCCGTTGTATAACTTATAAATCATATTCCGGACGCATTTTCCGATTGGAACAAAATGGAAGGAAGAGATAGAACTGTGTCAGATGGGTCTTTGAAATATGATGGAATGAGACAAAAGCTGCTTTTGACTGAACAGAGATGCCAGTTGGAGAGGTAGAAAATCATGACATATGGAGAAATGTGGGTGACACTTGTCAGAATGATTGAAAATCACAAGAAACCCCATCTGATTTTGTCATAACATTAGTGCGGCAGGGAAAGTGGTCCCAATGGTTGATGGAAATGTCAAGCAGAGTAATCATCCAGAAATCATGGATTGCAGTCGATCGTCCTACATGCCCTTTTTCCCCCCCAGGTACAAGAACGATTAAGCAATACAGACATGGCAGTGAACTGTCATTGTAAGACCCCTGCTGGTTCCTGTGAATCAAAGAATTGTCCAAATGGCTACCAGCATGAGCTGTGTTGTCTGTCAGGGGTACCGTGTACTGGCTGACCCAGAGTGAGGTATCATTGTCAATAACAGCCTCTCTGTAAATATATACAGTAAACCCCTGGTGGTTTATTTAGTTATTCAGACACTGTTCTGCAATCGTCAACTAGTGATCATTGCCACGTTTGCACACATTACTGAAATCATATAGTCACACTGTATGGGTTGATGAGTGTACAAAGGCTCATTGCATGGTGTGACGTGAGTGTCGTGATGTGGGTACTGTACTGGGACTCAGTGATGGGGATGATAAATGACTTGGAATAGGTGTTGTACAGCAGGGAGAGACAGTGCTGACGTGTGCAGTAGCTCAGGTTGCTGCTGAAACGGAGACACGACACAGACAGTGGTGGGTTCAGACTACAGACAGTGGTGGGTTCAGACTACAGACAGTGGTGGGTACAGACTACAGATAGTGGTGGGTACAGACTACAGACAGTGGTGGGTACAGACTACAGACAGTGGTGGGTACAGACTACAGACAGTGGTGGGTACAGACTACAGACAGTGGTGGGTACAGACTACAGACAGTGGTGGGTACAGACTACAGACAGTGGTGGGTTCAGACTACAGACCGTGGTGGGTACAGACTACAGACAGTGGTAGGTACAGACTACAGACAGTGGTGGGATCAGACTACAGACCGTGGTGGGTACAGACTACAGACCGTGGTGGGTACAGACTACAGACCGTGGTGGGTACAGACTACAGACCGTGGTGGGTACAGACTACAGACCGTGGTGGGTACAGACTACAGACCGTGGTGGGTACAGACTACAGACAGTGGTAGGTACAGACTACAGACAGTGGTGGGATCAGACTACAGACCGTGGTGGGTACAGACTACAGACCGTGGTGGGTACAGACTACAGACCGTGGTGGGTACAGACTACAGACAGTGGTAGGTACAGACTACAGACAGTGGTGAGAGGGGAGGCAGTGTGAGTGCATGCGGACGGATGTGGACGGATGCGGACGGATGCGGGGGTGGGTTGTACTCTAGGTCAGACTTGGAACCGTGTCCAAGGCATCCCTGTTCCAGGCTTAATCACCACTCAGCCGCAGGGCTGCCTCCCTCCCCCAGGTGCTCTGGCCTTCTGGTCCACTAGTCTAGAACACAGATGAGCCAAAATGGTATACACAAGACCACACTGGCCTTTTCCCTGAGCACGTCTGGGTCTCTTAAAGAGAGAAGAGAACTTCCATCAATTGGCAAGTCATAACGCTTTTATGCTTTATACATGAGTGAACTATTTAGTGAAATCATAATTGTGTTATGTTTTGTATTATGCACAATAAAATTGTGAAAACATTTGTTTTTGAGCAAATTCAAGGTCATTGTGTAGACTGCAGTGAAAAATAATGAAGATGTTTGGGTTTTGATACCAACATGCATTAATTTCTTGCCAAGAGGAATAATTCCATTATCATAGCAGCAATGCAGTGCACAACTTGCTTTGAAGTTTCAGTGCAAGTGGACATTTTCTTGATTAAGTAAATGATATTGGGAATGAATTGCTACAAGTTCCTTTTGTGCGTTTATCCAAGAGCAGCACGTGTAAATGCACTCAAAGTCCATAACTACTTCTCAAGGTTAGAATCGAATGAGGAAAAAGTCCTGTGGTTTGCCTTATGGGCCTAGAATAACATCCAAACTAGCCCACACTCTTGCGTATAAAAATGATTCTAGGTAACAACTTCTATATGAATGATTTTTGTACTGTTTGTAAATTGTCATTATAACAGCCTTGTCCAGAAATTCTCTTTCTCATGAAGACCTTAGTGAAATACATCCAGCCAAGCGTACAATATTTTCAAGGAACATTTGACTCAATCCGTTTATTTCACATCAAGTGTACGTGTGATTAATCCATGAGTCTGCAGCCTGGTCTCTGCTGTAAAATAAAGCCTAATCAGTATGTACCTCTGAGACATGAGTTCACAGAGCGACTCATGAGGCTTCCGGCGCCGACAGAGATGGCCGCCTCGCTTCGCGTTCCTAGGAAACTATGCAGTTTTTTGTTTTTTTACGTGTTATTTCTTACACTAGTACCCCAGGTCATCTTAGGTTTCTTTACATACACCCGAGAAGAACTACTGAATATAAGATCAGCGTCAACTCACCATCAGTACGACCAAGAATATGTTTTTCGCGATGCGGATCCTGAGTTCTGCCTTACAACCAGTGTAACCGAGTGGATCACATGCAGCGACCCAAAAAAAAAAAAAAACGACTCAGAAAAGAAGAGGGAAACGAAGCGGTCTTCTGGTCAGACTCCGGAGACGGGCACATCGTGCACCACTCCCCAGCATTCTTCTTGCCAATGTCCAGTCTCTTGACAACAAGGTTGATGAAATCCGAGCAAGGGTAGCATTCCAGAGGGACATCAGAGACTGTAACGTTCTCTGCTTCACGGAAACATGGCTAACTGGAGAGACGCAATCCGAAGCGGTGCAGCCAGCGGGTTTCTCCACGCATCGCGCGGACAGAAACAAACATCTCTCTGGTAAGAAGACGGGCGGGGGCGTATGCCTTATGGCCAACGTGACATGGTGTGATGAAGGAAACATACAGGAACTCAAATCCTTCTGTTCACCTGATTTAGAATTCCTCACAATCAAATGTAGACCGCATTATCTACCAAGAGAATTCTCTTCGATTATAATCACAGCCGTATATATCCCCCCAAGCAGACACATCGATGGCTCTGAACGAACTTTATTTAACTCTCTGCAAACTGGAAACGATTTATCCGGAGGCTGCATTCATTGTAGCTGGGGATTTTAACAAGGCTAATCTGAAAACAAGACTCCCTAAATTTTATCAGCATATTGATTGCGCAACCAGGGGTGGAAAGACCCTGGATCATTGTTACTCTAACTTCCGCGACGCATATAAGGCCCTGCCCCGCCCCCTTTCGGAAAAGCTGACCACGACTCCATTTTGTTGATCCCTGCCTACAGACAGAAACTAAAACAAGAAGCTCCCACGCTGAGGTCTGTCCAACGCTGGTCCGACCAAGCTGACTCCACACTCCAAGACTGCTTCCATCACGTGGACTGGGAGATGTTTCGTATTGCGTCAGACAACAACATTGACGAATACGCTGATACGGTGTGCGAGTTCATTAGAACGTGCGTTGAAGATGTCGTTCCCATAGCAACGATTAAAACATTCCCTAACCAGAAACCGTGGATTGATGGCAGCATTCGTGTGAAACTGAAGGCACGAACCACTGCTTTTAATCAGGGCAAGGTGTCTGGTAACATGACTGAATACAAACAGTGCAGCTATTCCCTCCGCAAGGCTATCAAACAAGCTAAGCGCCAGTACAGAGACAAAGTAGAATCTCAATTCAACGGCTCAGACACAAGAGGTATGTGGCAGGGTCTACAGTCAATCACGGACTACAGGAAAAAACCCAGCCCAGTCACGGACCAGGATGTCTTGCTCCCAGGCAGACTAAATAACTTTTTGCCCGCTTTGAGGACAATACAGTGCCACTGACACGGCCTGCAACGGAATCATGCGGTCTCTCCTTCACTGCAGCCGAAGTGAGTAAGACATTTAAACGTGTTAACCCTCGCAAGGCTGCAGGCCCAGACGGCATCCCCAGCCGCGCCCTCAGAGCATGCGCAGACCAGCTGGCCGGTGTGTTTACGGACATATTCAACCAATCCCTATACCAGTCTGCTGTTCCCACATGCTTCAAGAGGGCCACCATTGTTCCTGTTCCCAAGAAAGCTAAGGTAACTGAGCTAAACGACTACCGCCCCGTAGCACTCACATCCGTCATCATGAAGTGCTTTGAGAGACTAGTCAAGGACCATATCACCTCCACCCTACCTGACACCCTTGACCCACTCCAATTTGCTTACCGCCCAAATAGGTCCACAGACGATGCAATCTCAACCACACTGCACACTGCCCTAACCCATCTGGACAAGAGGAATACCTATGTGAGAATGCTGTTCATCGACTACAGCTCGGCATTCAACACCATAGTACCCTCCAAGCTCGTCATCAAGCTCGAGACCCTGGGTCTCGACCCCGCCCTGTGCAACTGGGTACTGGACTTCCTGACGGGCCGCCCCCAGGTGGTGAGGGTAGGCAACAACATCTCCTCCCCGCTGATCCTCAACACTGGGGCCCCACAAGGGTGCGTTCTGAGCCCCCTCCTGTACTCCCTGTTCACCCACGACTGCGTGGCCATGCACGCCTCCAACTCAATCATCAAGTTTGCGGACGACACAACAGTGGTAGGCTTGATTACCAACAACGACGAGACGGCCTACAGGGAGGAGGTGAGGGCCCTCGGAGTGTGGTGTCAGGAAAATAACCTCACACTCAACGTCAACAAAACTAAGGAGATGATTGTGGACTTCAGGAAACAGCAGAGGGAACACCCCCATCCACATCGATGGAACAGTAGTGGAGAGGGTAGCAAGTTTTAAGTTCCTCGGCATACACATCACAGATAAACTGAATTGGTCCACTCACACAGACAGCATCGTGAGGAAGGCGCAGCAGCGCCTCTTCAACCTCAGGAGGCTGAAGAAATTCGGCTTGTCACCAAAAGCACTCACAAACTTCTACAGATGCACAATCGAGAGCATCCTGGCGGGCTGTATCACCGCCTGGTATGGCAACTGCACCGCCCTCAACCGTAAGGCTCTCCAGAGGGTAGTGAGGTCTGCACAACGCATCACCGGGGGCAAACTACCTGCCCTCCAGGACACCTACACCACCCGATGCTACAGGAAGGCCATAAAGATCATCAAGGACATCAACCACCGAGCCACTGCCTGTTCACCCCGCTGTCATCCAGAAGGCGAGGTCAGTACAGGTGCATCAAAGCTGGGACCGAGAGACTGAAAAACAGCTTCTATCTCAAGGCCATCAGACTGTTAAACAGCCACCACTAACATTGAGTGGCTACTGCCAACACACTGTCAATGACACTGACTCTACTCCAGCCACTTTAATCATGGGAATTGATGGGAAATGATGTAAATATATCACTAGCCACTTTAAACAATGCTACCTTATATAATGTTACTTACCCTACATTGTTCATCTCATATGCATACGTTGATACTGTACTCTATATCATCGACTGCATCCTTATGTAATACATGTATCACTAGCCACTTTAACTATGCCACTTGGTTTACATACTTATCTCATATGTATATACTGTACTCGATATCATCTACTGTATCTTGCCTATGCTGCTCTGTACCATCACTCATTCATATATCCTTATGTACATATTCTTTATCCCCTTACACTGTGTATAAGACAGTAGTTTTTTTTTGGAATTGTTAGTTAGATTACTTGCTCGTTATTACTGCATTGTCGGAACTAGAAGCACAAGCATTTCGCTACACTCGCATTAACATCTGCTAACCATGTGTATGTGACAAATAAAATTTGATTTGATTTGATTTGATTTGATACGTTTTCACCGAGTTCTCCCAGTGTTCTCTCTCCTTTGTGCCCAGGCAGGGTGGCTTCTTCTCATGCCAGGAGTCAGTAGATATGAGATTAATCAGAAGCTTCCTTTGAGGTAACAGAGAGGATTCTCGTAGGTTAAAAGAAAAAGAGCAAAGCCACTGAGGGAAACAGAACAGCCCTGTGTGTGTGTTGGTTTGCTTAGCCAATAGCCACAGGGGTCCGCTCCTGTCACAGCAGCACCTCCGCCTGGCCCAGTGTTACACCTATATGCCAGTGGAGTCTGGTGGGAGGAACTATAAGAGGACATGCTTATTGTAATGGCTTGAATGGAATAATTGGAACAGCATGGAAACCACGTTTGACTTTGTTCCATTTATTCCATTTCAGCCATACAATGAGCCTGTCCTCCTACAGCTCCACCCACCAGCCTCCTCTGCTATACACCCCCTGGGGGTTCTCTGATACATTAGCATGGTGACCTCAGAGGACAGCAACGTCATACTCCTCTAATACGAGATAACCAGAAATCTGACAGAGCAGAGTAGTAGGGATTGGAGTGCTGCAGAAGATTTGTGCATGGCTAAAACCTATTTCAGGATTATTCAGGCTATAAGGACACAAGGCGAGACCCAAATGCAGACACAGGAGGCAGATGGTTGAGCTCCGATATTTATTATAACAAAAAGGGTAGGCAAAAGGCAGGTCGGGACAGGCGAGAGTTCGTAAACCAGGTCAGAGTCCAAACAGTACCAGGCGATAGACAGGCTCGAGGTCAGGACAGGCAGAGTGGTCAGGCAGGCGGATTCGGCATCAGGACAGGCAAGGGTCAAAACCAGGAGGGCTCGGGGAAATAACAGAGACGTGGAAAAATAGGAGCTAGGAAAACCGCTGATTAACTTGGCAAAACAAGATGAACTGGCACAGAGAGACAGGAAACACAGGGATAAATACACCGGGGACTAATGGGGAAAACAGGTGACACCTGGAGGTGGGTGGAGACAATCAAAGACAGGTGGAACAGATCAGGGCGTGACAGGCTAAGATATTGAGATAAATATTTCCCCACATGTATAAAAACGGCATGGTAAAATGAGGAAACTGTGATAAATGAAACGTTTTCCAATAATATATAATAATTGGAGGATGTGGCGGGAATACAGACAAGAAAATCCACTGAAATACTGTTTATATCCAAATAGATGTGGTGAGGAACTCTGTACTTGTTTTGGGTCTGTTGAGTTACATGGTTGGGGTTCATTATTTTGGCGCACTTTATCACAAATGACATACTGCATCAAACAAAGACACAACTGAATTCAAATAAACACAGTCTTTGTTCAGATTAAATGAAATTGGTCAGATAATTGAAAATGATTCATAATGGGGTGTATTCCAAGTAAGTGTGTGTGTGTGTGTGTAAATTGGCTTGTGTGTGTCATGGAATCTGTGTAAAAGACCATGCCCTTTGATTTAGTGCCAGAAAAAAGCATTCAGCTCAACATTGAAATGGCCTTGGAGTCAATCACCATCAGGAGGAGTGTACTGATGTGTTAAGAGTATTAATGTGACAGTAGAGTGGTGGGTGCTTCACCATCACATTACTACAACTATCAACACAGACCCCACAGGATCAATGTTTTATTCACATTTCATCCACACCTCCCAGTCAGCTGGCTGAGGCTAGCCCCCCCCAAACATGTCACCACAGTGTTGTGCACACAAATACATCCAGCAGCCTGAAGAATCTGGGTAATTTGTTGCTTGTGGTCCCAAGCAACAAATTACCCAGATTCTTCAGGCTGCTGGATGTATTTGTGTAAATACAATAACATTCTTAATATTGAGTTGCTTAAAAATCCTTTTAACCTGTCTGCTCCCTTTCATCTACAATGATTAAAGTGGATTTAACAAGTGACATCAATAAGGGATGATAGCTCTCACTTTGTCAACCTACGTCATGGGAAAGAGCAGGTGTCCTTAACGTTTTGCAGCTATGAACGCTGTGCTGTAAAAACGTATACACTTCCCTCCATCTCCTCTTAAAGGGAGTGAACATGCTGACAGTGGTGTTGAAATACTGCAAGAGAGGTAAAAGAAAAAACAGAGGGATAGATGGGAGAAACTGGCAGTGTAATTTCCAACTCCGAGGCACTCCACTTCTCGTTGCGTTCTGTTCCCGTAACGTCGGATTAGCATTTGGGGCACAGCGACACTCATTAACAAACCAAAGCTACAGACTGAAGGCTGTGTCTAGTCAGGCTCTAGATGCTGCTGCATCGACTGACTAATACGAAGCTCAAGATAACAGGACTCTAATTAGACTGTGATAGCTAGATCTAATATCTCCCATTGGAGATTGATATGTTGAAATCACCTACACCCCATTTACCTTTTTCTATGTAACTCTAAAGTAGACAGCAGCCTCTCTGATCCTGTCTGTTGTACCTGCAGACACAAAGTAAGGAAGGCAGCACTGAGGGTTTGGGGAGTCAGAACACACATCTCCCAACAGCCGCTCCCTGCTCCACTCCTCCTTCCCGCTCTCCATGACAACAGCTCATCACGGTCGAACTCTTTTGACCTTTTCACAATCAGTTGTTTTAAGAACACTGAGTATACATGGATAATGAAGTGAGACAGATGCCAACTGTATTGGATTAGAGACCCTGGACGGCTTGGCATACAGGAGGGTCATTTTCACTGGGCTGGATGGACAAACCGGGAGCTACTGACAAAGACAAAGGAGAACAAGACTGAAAGATCTTCCCTAAAATGCTGTCATTTCATTGTTTTTTAATTTATGGAAAATATGTTTACATTAGCATATCATTAATACTGTATTTAACTTTGCCTATTCTCCTCGGAGTAGGATAAATAGCCCCGAAACAATTATATTAATCTCAGCTTAATTCTTATCACTGCAAAAAAACATCTTCTCCGCTTGCAGCCACTCGTAATCAATTAAGGCATTACCATATCCAGGTCCGCAGAGAATACAAAAGTATAATGCTCAAGCCTGCCTGGCCTCCTCCCTGTCACCTTGGCCCATTTTAACACCATGCAGAGGGGGTGGGGGGAGAGCAAAGTAACAGCCACACACAACCAGGATGAGCAAATAATGCATACAAACATTACTGTCAGATGAACCCCTCCCCTGCTCCAGTAGGGCTGCCTACTGGAGCAGCCCTCAAGGAAACACTCTGTACAGAACAAATTGGAGACATAGCTGATCTTAAAGATACAGTTAAACGAATAGAAACAATGGGTTTCCTCTCTCTTGGTTGACATTATGAATACATTTTCCCATTCATGAAGGTCACATCTCATCACACTGTACAACAGTAAAACAAGGCCAGAACATGTTACTGTACAGCTGCTATGTGATGGGTTAGGATTTTTTATTGCTCATCTCAAATATAATGAAAGGATCATACTAATTTCACAGTCAAGTGAGAGTCAAGTGAGTCTTCTTTCTCAGGGACCTCTGTGCCCCTCATTAGTGACAGATGAACATTGCCGTTAAGGGTAGGTCATTCAAGCGTAGTGTAATAGAGCACATAAATCCTGAGTAAAGACGACAGGCAATGGCCCTATTGACATCTCTCAGTGAACAACTGCCGGCGCTTCAGCTCGAAGAGTCCCATATGAGTATTCAGAGTGCAGCTGTCGATAAGCGGAAACAACATCTATCAGGAAGGCCAATCCCTCCAGTCCCCCATCACTTTCCCTCAGACCTCCTTCCCCTGTCATCTCTCCTCGTCCCCGGCAGCACCAGCACCTTCCCGTGGTCCCCCAGGGCTCCCAGTCGCCTGCCCTCGAACTGGATGTTGTGTTAAAACAGCCGAGCACACTACTGGCTTGGAGGTTCAGGAGATGGAGGAACGAGTGGACAGGACGAGGGTAGGCGGTGGAGATGGAGCACATCCACTGGAGGCTGCTGCTCAGATGCACAAGCCTGAGGCACCACTGGATCTTACAGCACTGACATGTTCTCAGTCATACATTTCTACATGAACAATGGTTTTTGCATGATTCTATGCCCAATCATGAATCCTTACGCGCTCCATCATAAACAAAAAAAACACCCACTCACCTGAAATTACATTTCATTACCTTCATTTTCTTGCTCCAGTTTGTAGCCGATTTGTTTGTGTCGGACACCATATGCTGCCACTGAGGTTTTAAATGGGCCAGACGCAGGTGGCCAGGTTGTGGGTGACCTTACCGTCTGTCTGTGTGCCAGTTGAGGGGAGCCAGTGGAAGAGGACAACGGTGTGCCCTGAAGCACTGGGCACAGCGGGCAGGAGTCAGCTCAGTGTAGATTAGAATACTGGTTATGATTAGGATTGAGACGGCAGGACACTACGTTTTGACTTCCCATGCCTCTTGAGAACAATAAGCTTTTTCTGTTTAAATCAGAGGAAAAACGGTTCATTCTGAGGACAACAATAGCTGAGGGGAGGGAGGTCTGAGGTTACAGCTGCTACTAAAGCAGCATAATGCATGATGTGAGAGATTACTTTCAACCAGTAAAATAGAGAGTAATAAACAAAGTGTTTTTTTCACGTGGAAAAGACATTTTGCAGGAGGTTCTAAAATAGATATTTATACCTCACGTCAGTTGACATTAAGCTCGATATGAAGAGAATGCATCAACCATGTGAGCAAGTAAATAGCAAGATACTTTGGAGAGACTATTCTTTTTTCCAAAATCTTGTTTATTAAATTTAGAAAACACAATTTTGTTAAACGGTTTCATAGCAATAGCAGGAAAGAACTGAAACTGAAAGAAGAGAGGGGGTGAAGGGCCGACCCCTGAGTTTAAAACCATATCTGTGTGGAGCTCAGCTGCCAATATTTTGTCCCTGTGGGGGGTCACCTGCCCCTAACCTGGCACAGACTAAGAGCGTCAGTATGGTCATCAACAGCATGGTTTTTTACCCGGGAACACGTCTAAAGAAACAGGACATAGTAAAACTCCAAAGACATCAGGTAGAAAAGTTGAATTGCACTCTTCAGTCAGTCTTCAAGTCAAGGTATTTCCTGCCAAAATATACCGAATATGTAACATTAACATGTAATTAGGTTGCCAAACCATATCGGTATGTGGATTTCATCACTAGGGAGGGGGTTCTGCACAGCTTTGGGGGAGGAAGGGGTGTATCGGGATGCAGTCCAAAAGTGCAAACAATGTCTATGGAGTGTGGGGGGTTGTGGGGGTGTGAGCGGAGCGGGGTGGACTCCCCCCCACCCCCATTCTTCAAGGTGCTGAGAGGGGTGACTCTCTGGAGGGGGAGCCCATCATGTCCTCTGGGGGAAACACGGTCAGTGTGCAGGCTCGGATCCCGCCCAGCGACTCAGGCAGGTCAAACACCTTGTGCCACTCGTCCTTCTCCGGGTCGTACTTCTGCACTATCTCCACCATGCAGCGGTTGTTCCATGAGTAGCCACCCACCACGTAGATCTTGTTCTCGAACACGGCCACGCCTACGTCGCTCTGGCCCCGCAGCATGGCGGCGATGGGTGTCCACAGGTCCAGGGCTGGGGAGTAGTATTCACAGCTGAGCACATCGTCGTAGTCGCTGGTGCCCCGGAAGTGATTCCCCCCGATGACGTAGAGGCGGTCGCCCACCGTGCACATACAGTGCAGGCCACGCACCGTGGTCATGGGCGCTTTCTGAGTCCATTTGTCTGCATCCGGGTCAAAGCACATCAGCTCTTTCTGAAACGTGTCGTGAGTGATTCCCCCTGCAACACAGAACAAAACAGGACCATGTTAAATAAGGTTGAAAACAGCCCTGGGGTCTAATCAAAAGCATTTAACGGACTGATCCAATGGTACTGTACCGGATGGTAACTCAACCTCGACCTACATTCAGCCCTGCCATGTTGGGTAGCATGGGGCTGTCATGACAGTCACAGCACTGCGACTGGCCACGCAGAGCATGTTGTAATCCTGAACCCCCAGTTCACTCCCCCCAACCCCTCCTCAGAAACATCAGTCTGCTCTGCCCAGCAACACACACATACACAATAATCCCCATGCTTAGCACAACTAACATACACTGCACACATTTTCTCAGCCACATACTTGCAACAAAAGATAGATGCTATCATTTGTAACAAATTCAAAACACTATTGCAGTGCATGTGTACACACATAGGTACTGTAGTGGTGGAAAAAGAGGAACAGACAGGACACACAAAGCTGAAAAAAAGTGGGGAGAAAAAAAAAACAGGACATGTCCACAGGGAAGGCTCAAAATAAAGAGGAACACAATCCCAGCATGCATCTGGGTGGGAGCCAGGCAGCCCACCCCCCCTGTGCTGTGCAGTGTACGCAGCGCACTGAGGATCTGAAGTACATGCCAAATGGCGCCCGAATCCCTCCAATGCTTCTGCCCAATGATCCCGCTCGCTCTCTCTTTACCCATTTCTTTCTTTTTCGTTCTACCTCCCTCATTAATCTACACCGGGCTAGTTTTAAATCAGTGGCCCAGACTAATCAGAAGTCTATAACATCAACCTCCTCCTCCTCCACCAATAGATTAAACACAGAGGCAAAGTTAGATCCATTATCTTTATTAAAGTATGTGTGTGTCATTAAAATATTGTCTGAGACAAGAAAGACATGTCAAACCCACTGATAGAATAGCAGCTTGATATGCGGTGTGGTTATTTTCCTGTTGAGCTGCATCTGACTGCCCAAGGTTAGTAGCAGCTTAGAGTAACTGATGTCTCTGGCCAGCAAACTTCAGGGCTTATAATGGCTGAAGGATATGTCTACTGCAGACACATATTTGCAGTGGTGGAAAAAGTACCCAATTGTCGTACTTGAGTCAAAGTAAAGATGCCTTAATAGAAAATGACTCAAGTAAAAGTCACACAGTCAAAATGACTTGGTTTTAAATATACTTAAGTATCAAAAGTAAATTCTATTGCTAAAACATACTTAAGTATCAAAAGTAAATTCTATTGCTAAAACATACTTAAGTATCAAAAGTAAATTTTATTGCTAAAACATACTTAAGTATCAAAAGTAAATTTTATTGCTAAAACATACTTAAGTATCAAAAGTAAATTTTATTGCTAAAACATACTTAAGTATCAAAAGTAGATTCTATTGCTAAAACATACTTAAGTATCAAAGTATAAATCATTTCAAATTCCGTATATTAAGCAAACCAGACAGCATCACTTTCTTGTTTAATAGGGGCTCCAACACTCAGAGTTCATTTACAAACGAAGCATGTGTTTATTAGTGAGTCCGCCAGATCAGAGGCAGTAGGAATGACCAGGGATGTTCTCTTGATAAGTGTGGGAATTAGACAACTTTCCTGTCCTGTTAAGCATTCAAAATGTAAAGTGTACTTCTGGGTGTCAGGGAAAATGTAAGGAGTAAAAAGTACATAATATGCTTTAGGAATGTAAGTGAAAAAAGTTAAGTACAGATACCCCCAAAAACTACTTAAGTAGTACTTTCAAGTATTTTTACTTCAGTACTTTACGCAACTGCATATTTGTACAGCAAATGTGGAGAGAGGGTAGATTTTGTTTCCATAGACGGGTTGGTTATATAGCCACAAAACCAACACGTGCGCAACTATGGGGCAAAACAGACACGGTTGGCTTTGATTGTTAACATGTAAACTATATCTTGTCTCCAATGTTTGTTGAAATCCTAAATAAATATGTACAATGAGAACATCTCTCTCAAATACATCATTACAGTTGTTGGTTAGCTAGCTAGCATTTTTGTTGTTGTTGCCTTATTAGCGTTGACATGAAATCAGTCCAAACACCTCAGAACAAGACATGGTATCAAGAACAAGATGATACTAGCTGAAACGAGTCACTTACGTTTCCCCACATGGCAGTTTCTTGTCAATATTGGTAACTATCTGGCCATCCAGAATCACTTCTGCCCCATTGAAGCGTGCGCATCGTTGGTGACACTGTCAGCTAACCCATCTATATATCTGCCAAAAGACAATCTCAGAGACACAATGTTCAGTTTCTTTCCTTTCTTTCTTAGGGTGTAGATCAGCTTTAATATTGCAGATAGATTGTAGCTTCCGTCAATGTAATTGTCTTTGTTATAATTAAACATTTATCATGACAATTAATTACTACCGTTAATTAAGTTACTCTTATGATCTCAGTTTAACGATAGTAGCTTTCATTTAGAACAAAGACAAAAGAGTTGTCAAAAGGCAATTGAAAGCATTTTGAGACTTTAAAATATCTTTTTTTGTACCTTGAAGACAGTAAATGGTTGTCCTTTCAGAGACACTTAAAGGCACCTGAGCTCATTGGTCGCGCTGTCTGGCCCGCTAGATAATATCTCACCATGATTGCCATACACTGGCACATTTATTGATCATTTTATGGCGGGGCTTTGACTCGTCGTAAAAATGTATGACCTGTTTAGAGGAAGCACAGTGCTGGCACAAATGAGACCCAAACAACCGAGGCAGGGGAACACAGAGAAGCTAGACAAAACCAAGGGGTCAGCAAGTTCCAGAAATGATGATAAATTACAAAGGATGGCCAGATGTGAGCTTTAATGTCATTCCCCGGAAGATCTAGCCCTGGTCTTTGAACTAGGGCTGGGTGATTTGGCCCAAATATCTTATCATGATATTTTTTTTTAAACTGGATGGTAATTTTATGTTTTGGATAATAAAAAGTTGATGTGCTTTATGAGTAGTGAGACCCTAGGGTGGCAACACATACATTCTAAGTGATTTCAATGGGTCTTTCTCCATTCTGATTGTTTTATACTGTTCAAATTCAACACAAAATAATTTTCAGCCTTTTCATAAATGTCTGCATTTATTGCACTCGTTTGAGATCATTTCCACATAGGGTTGCACGATATGGGCAAACAATCTAGGCCTTATTTTTAACCAAATGTTGCAATTAGACTTCCGATTTAGAGTGAAACACTTGGAAATAGAATGATTATTCTAATTCTATAGTTAGAATATAATAGTGGGCACTTTGAATACAGCGTTTGACACGAAAATAGGGGCGGCAGGTAGCCTAGTGGTTAGAGCATAAGACTAGTAACTGAAAGGTTGCAAGATCGAATCCCCGAGCTGACAAGGTAAAAATCTGTCGTTCTGCCCCTGAACAACGCAGTTAACCCACTGTTCCTAGGCCGTCATTGAAAATAAGATTTAAGCCCAACATGGTAAGACAAACTAGCTGTTTGCAGATAGATGTAAGAAACACAAAGTAATAGTGTCATTATAGAACACTAGTTGATTTATATTAAGAAGCAATGTGAAAACTGCATCGGTGAAATCAACATTGTTGCACGTGCTGCATTGACCATGCAGACTGAACGCAAGTTGTCTTGTGGTTGAGGAACAAAAAAAGAGCTCCTTGAGTAACGGGCGGGGCTAGGTCTGTGTGGAAAGCAGCATGGAGAGAGACAGAGCGGAGAGAGATGACTCAAGTATCTAAGTAAACTAGAGCAATGGACATTACAGACGACATATCACATTTAACAAACCAAACATTCAAATGCCATTATTGAAGGTAAAGCAAAAACCCAAACCGGTCCGTGCATCAATACCGGTATATCGTATAACGCCCAGCCCTACTTTGAACACGCCGGTACAGTAGGGCTGGGCGGTATACCGTATAAGGGTATTTATTGTTTGATTTGTTAAATGTTATATGCCGTGTGTAACGTCCATTTTTAGAGTTTAAACCGCTACTTGAGTCATCGCTCTCTAGGCTCTCTCGCCCTCTCTCCATGCCACTTTTCACACAGACATAGCCACGTCACTCAAGGAACGCATGTTGTTGTTGCTTGACCATGAGACACTTGCGTTCAGTCAACATGGTTGTGTCACAGTAGTGGTAGTGTGAAGCCGTGCTGGCTGAGTGTCTGAGCCCCCCCTGGGAGTGGGAGCAGAGCTGTGATGTCCTGTGGCTTGACTCAATGTGTCAGCTCCATTCACCTAACAGGATGCCTTCAGACAACATGACAGCACAGCCACCGCCCAGCACCTGATCTGGAATGACAGCAAGACACGGCCTGCACCCCCACGTGGGCCACCTTGCACAGTGAGGTCGTGACCCTTGAGACATGGGGTGGAGCAGGAGGGCCGATCCCCAACAGAGACACGCTGGCTGATGATGTCTCCGTTCCACCCGACTTCCATCACTAGTGAGAGTTTATAAACATGTGGGCTGTCAGGAAAGCTAATCTCGGCATGTGTCCAGTTTCCCTGTAGGAATGCAGCTTGCCCCGGTGCTTGAGGGGAGCTTGTTTAATTAATAAGCTTTACAGTACAGACCTCTATCTGGAATGGTGGAGACACTACATTCGGAAAGTATTCAGAGACCTTCCCCTTTTCCACGTTGTTATGTTACAGCCTTATTCTAAAATGGATTAAATAAAATAAAAAATCCTCATCTACACACAATAATGACAAAGCGAAAACAGGTTTTTCGAAATGTTAGCAAATGTATTAAATTAAAAACAGAAATACCCAATTTACATAAGTATTCAGACCCTTTGCTATGAGACTCGAAATTGAGCTCAGGTGCATCCTGTTTCCATTGATCACCCTTGAGAGGTTTCTACAACTTAATTGGAGTCCCCCGTGGTAAATTAAATCGATTGGACATGATTTGGAAAGGCACACACCTGTCTATATAAGGTCCCAGAGTAAAAACCAAGCCACGAGGTCGAAGGAGTTGTCCGTAGAGATCAGAGACAGGATTGTGTAGAGGCACAGATCTGAGGTACCAACATTTTTCTGCAGCATTGAAGGCCCCCAAGAACACAGTAGCCTCCATAATTCTTAAATTGAAGAAGTTTGGAACCACCAAGACTCTTCCTAGAGCTGGCCGCCCGGCCAAACTGAGCAATCGGGGGAGAAGGGCCTTGGTCAGGGAGGTGACCAAGAACCGGATGGTCACTGTGACAGAGCTCCATAGTTCCTCTGTGGAGATGTAAGAACCTTCCAGAAGGACAACCATCTCTACAGCACTCCACCAATCAGACCTTTGTGGTAGTGGCCAGACAGAAGCCATTCCTCAGTAAAAGGCATGACAGCCCACTTGGAGTTTGTCAAAAGACACCTAAAGGACTCTGATCATTCTCTGGTCTGATGAAACCAAGATATCTTTAGCCTCAATGCCAAGCGTCATATCTGGAGGAATCCTGGCACCATCCCTACGGTGGTGGTGGCAGCATCATGCTGTGGGGATGTTTTTCAGCAGCAGGGACTGGGAGACTAGTCAGGATTGAGGGAAAGATGAACGGAGCAAAGTACAGGGAGATCCTTGATGAAAATCTGCTCCAGAGCGCTCAGGACCTCAGATTGTTGCGAAGGTAAACATTATGGGGTATTGAGCATAGATTTGATGAGGAATTTAAAAATAAAAAAATTATAGAACAAGGCTGTAACATAACAAAATGTGGAAAAAGTCAAGGGGTCTGAATAATTTCAGAATGCACTGTATCTAAGCCTAACCATTGCCCAGTGCCTCCAGGCAGACTCTTGCCATTTGAGAGAGGTACATGTGCAGTGAAGCCTCCTCACTCCACTCAGGATGACACTAAGAGATGCTCTGTCACAAGGAGGGAAGTTGACTTTTTGGTGTGATAATAGTTCAAACACACCAGGACCATTATCCTGCTTGAGATGTTCTCAGTCAAGGAACCCAGATGTGCTAGTCTGACCATAAGCCACATCCCAACCATTGACAGAAATACATAAAGGATGAGGCGGTAAGCGCCATCAGCCAGGAAGCCCATGTTGTTCTTCTACTGGAGTCTTGAGGCTGGATCAGAGCAGGTGAGGTGCCACTGGGTGAAGGAGGGTTAAGATGTTAGTAGTAGGCTATGAGGTGTCTTTGTTATGCTTATTAACACCGTGCCCAGAGGCCGGGGGAGATTAACATAACCTCACCTGTGTGTTGGAGCTGCACCTCCTGCACAGTCATCAACCCCTCCCTCTTTTCCTCTCACTCCCTCCCTCTCTTTCTCTCTGTACAGCATCACTTTGTATTAGTCACACATCTCCATAAGGCAGGATTTGTTTTCAATCCTATGAAGTGAACAAGCACTGGGCTGACTCCTACAGAGAGACAGGGGATTAGTCGCACCCAAGTCTACCACACAATCACTACTTCCAACCATCTTCACAATACCCCCCCCAAAATAGCACAGAGAACTGAACTCCAGTGATGTGACATAGGAGGGAGGGAGGGGTGAGAAGGAGCAGGGTCTGCAGGACTCCACTGTATGACCTTGTAATGAAGGATGCTTTACTGACATCACAGCCCGCTGTTTGGCGACGGACGGATGGCCCACTCTCTGCTCCATCTTATGGCTAATGTGGGACTGAAACGATTAGGAAGCGTGACTGTCAAACATGTGAGGCTTTAGTCACCCACAGAAAACCCACACATCTATCTTGTAGGACACCAGTCACTCTCTCAAAGAGAGCACTGCCATCTGGTACAGTCAGTGGCTCTAAAATATAAGTACAGTCAAATGGGAAAAGAGCCTCCCTCCAAGCCCTGGATCTAATAGGACTAAACTACCCACTGGCATTAGTAACTTGATTTGGAGCCATGTACGTACCCGAAATATACATGTAACCGCCGTACACCGTCCCTGCGTGGCCGTAGTGTGGCTCGTTCATTTTGGCGACGTACGTCCACTCGTTTGTCCTCGGGTTGTAGCACTCCACCGTGGCTGCATGGGGGAGAAAGAGATAGCAGAAAAAAACAGAGTATTGAGGAGAAAGTAGGTCAAGAGAGAACTAAGGAAAACAAACAGCTGCAAATGAGGCCTTGGAGGGTCTCAGTGTGGGAGCTGCTGAACGAGAGACGTAAATAGAGATCCCCCCCACCAACCACCACTCCACTCCCAAAGCCCTTCAGTGTTCACTGCAGTAACTCTAGTCTACACACAGACTAGAGAGGTTCTGGGGCATATTCACTCCCCATTACACAATTAAGGCCTATACGGTAGCAATATTTTTGTATTATGGATCCCCATTAGCTCTTCCAGGGATCCAGCAAGAACTAGTAGTAACATACAAAAACTAAGGCAGTAACCCACAATATTCAAACATTTGGACAACTACTCATTCAAGGGTTTTTCTTTATTTTTTAAAACTATTTTCTATATTGTAGAAAACTATGAAATAACATATGGAATTATGTAGTAACCAAAAATTGTTAAACAAATCAAAATATATTTTATATTTGAGATTCTTCAAAGTAGCCACCCTTTGCCTCGATGACAGCTTTGCACACTCTTGGCATTCTCTCAACCAGCTTTATGAGTTAGCCACCTGGAATGCAATTTTCACTAATACTCGAGGCTGAATGGAAGCAACTACCCGCAGCAACGTTCCAACATCTAGTGGAAAGCCTTCCCAGAAGAGTGGAGGCTGTTATGGCAGCAAAGGGGGGGACCAACTCCATATTAATGCCCATGATTTTGGAATGAGATGTTCGACGAGCAAGTGTCCACATACTTTTAGCCATCTAGTGTATCTATATATATATTTTTTACATTTGATTTTAGTGCTTGTGTGAGGTACTTTATGGATATTAGAGTTCCATGTAGCCATGGCTCTGTGTAGTACTGTGCACCTCCCATAGTCTATTCTGGACTGTGAAGAGACCTCTGGTGGCATGTCTTGTGGGGTATACATGGGTGTTTGAGCTGTGTGCTGGTAGTTTAAACAGACAGCTCGGGCATTCAACGTCAGTACTTACAAAAACAAATCGTGTTGAAGTCAATTTCTCCTCTACTTTGAGCCATGAGAGATTGGCATGCATATGATTAATGTTAGCTCTACGTAAACATTTAAGGGCCAGTTGTAATTTCCCCAAGTCCATCTTTGTGGCACCCGACCACACGTCTGGGCAGTAGTCTAGGTGCGACAAAACTAGAGCCTGCAGGACGTGCCTTGTTGATATTGTTGTTAAGGCAGAGCAGCGCTTTATTATGGACAGACCTCTCCCCATCTTAGCTACTGATGCATCAATATGTTTTGACCATAATAGTTTACAATCCAGTGTTACTCCAAACAGTTTAGTCTCCTCAACTTGCTCAATTTCCACATTATTCATTACAAGATTTAGTTGAGATTTAGGGTTTAGAGAATGATTTGTCCCAAATGGTTATAGTTTTTGAAATATTTAGAACTAATTCCCCGCCACCCATTCTGAAACTGACTGCAGCTCTTTGCTAAGTGTTGTGGTAATTTCATTCGGTGTAGTAGCTGATGCGTATAGTGTTGAGTCATCCGCATACATAGACACACAGGCTTTCCTCAGAGCCAGGTCATTAGTAAAGATTGAAAAAACTAAGGTGCCTAGATAGCTACCCAGGGGAATTACTGATTCTGTTGGAGAGGCTACCATTAAAGAATACCGTCTGTGTTCTGTTAGACAGGTAATCCACAACATAGCAGGGGGTGTAAAGCCATAACATCTACGTTTTTCAAGCAGCATACTATAAATTGATCATGTCAAAATCCGCACTGAAGTCTAACAAAACAGCTCCCACAATCTTTTTAAAATCAATTTCTCTCAGCCAATCATCAGTCATTTGTGTAAGTATTGTGCATGTTTAACCTGTTGAGTGTAGGGGGCAGTATTTTGATGTTTGGATGAAAAACGTACCCAAATGAAACTGCTTATTTCTCAGGCCCAGAATCTAGAATATGCATATAATTGTCAGATTAGGATAGAACCACTTTAAAGTTTCCAAAAGGGTCAAAATATTGTCTGTGAGTATAACAGAACTGATATTGCAGGTGAAAACCTGAGGAAATTCCAACCCGGATGTGCTGTTTTTCCTGAAAGCACTCTGTTCCATTGCCTGCCGTCGCTCCATTTTAAAGGGATACCAACCAGATTCCTTTTCCTATGGCTTCCACATGTTGTGAACATTTTTTAGAGATAGTTTCAGGCTTTTATTTTGAAAAATTAGCGAGAAAGATCACATCGTGTCATTGTATGGCTGGGTGACAGCAGCGTTTTGCATGCGCAACAGCTTGGAGCAGACATTTTCTCCCAGTCTCCTATTGAAGAAGCTACAGTCCCGGTTGAAATATTATCGATTAGATATTGTAAAAACAACCTGAGGATTGATTATAAAAAACGTTTGACATGTTTCTACGAACTTTACGGATACTATTTGGAATTTACGTCTGCTCCGTCGTTACCGCTCGAGCCTGTGGATTTCTGAACATAACGCGCCAACCAAATGGAGGTATTTTGGATATAAAAATAATATTTATGGAACAAAAGGAACATTTATTGTGTAACTGGGAGTCTCGTGAGTGCAAACATCCGAAGATCAAAGGTAAGCGATTCATTTTATTGCTTTTCTGACTTTCGTGACCAATCTACTGTCATGACGTTGGCCTGGGGGTAGGTTTATGACAGTCATAAATACCTCTTCCTCCCCTTTTTCCTCTCTCTACCCTACTGATGTTACATTTGAAAACCCCTTGGTTAACTTCTTGGATATAGGGGGCGCTCTTTTAATTTATGGATAAAAACCCGTGCCCGTTTTAAGCGCAATATTTTGTCACGAAAAGATGCTCGACTATGCATATAATTGGCAGCTTTGGAAAGAAAACACTCTAACGTTTCCAAAACTGCAAAGATATTATCTGTGAGTGCCACAGAACTCATGCTACAGGCAAAACCAAGATGAAACTTCAACCAGGAAATGGGCAGAATTTTTGAGGCTCTGTTTTCCATTGTCTCCTTATATGGCTGTGAATGCGCCGGGAATGAGCCTGCCCTTTCTATCGTTTCTCCAAGGTGTCTGCAGCATTGTGACGTATTTGTAGGCATATCATTGGAAGATTGGTGCGTAATCTTCAACTGGAGGCATTTTCCATTGAGATTCAGAGGAGAACGCACACTTCCACGAACGATATATCATCGAAGAGATATGTGAAAAACACGTTGAGGATTGATTCTAAACAACGTTTACCGTGTTTCAGTCGATATTATGGAGTTAATTTGGAAAAACGTTTGACGTTTTGAAGACTGAATTTTCGTTTTTTTTTGGTAGCCAAACGTGACGCACCAAACGGAGCGATTTCTCCGAAACAAATAATCTTTCAGGAAAAACTGAGCATTTGCTATCTAACTGAGAGTCTACTCATTGAAAACATCCGAAGTTCTTCAAAGGTAAATGATATATTTGAATGTTTTTCTGTTTTTTGTGAACATGTTACCTGCTGATGCTAACACTAAATGCTACGCTAGCTGCGCTAGCTATCAATACTGTTACACAAATGCTTGTTTTGCTATGGTTGAGAAGCATATTTTGAAAATCTGAGATGACAGTGTTGTTAACAAAAGGCTAAGCTTGAGAGCTAGCATATTAATTTAATTTAATTTGCGATTTTCATGAATAGTTAACATTGTGTTATGCTAATGAGCTGCGGGGATAATTACACTCCTGGATACAGTTTTTTTTTGTAGCTAAAAGTGATGAACAAAACAGAGCGATTTGTCCTAAACAAATAATATTTTTGGAAAAACTGAACATTTGCTATCTAACTGAGTCTCCTCATTGAAAACATCTGAAGTTCTTCAAAAGGTAAATGATTTTATTTGAATGCTTTTCTTGTTTTTGTGAAAATGTTGCATGCTGAATGCTACGCTAAATGCTACGCTAGCTATCAATAATCTTACACAAATGCTTGTTTTGCTATGGTTGAAAAGCATATTTTGAAAATCTGAGATGACAGTGTTGTTAACAAAAAGCTAAGCTTGAGAGCTAGCATATTTATTTCATTTCATTTGCGATTTTCATGAATAGTTAACGTTGCGTTATGGTAATGAGCTTAAGGCTGTATTCACGATCCCGGATCCGGGATGGCTAGAATCAAGAGGTTTAACATAGAGATTCTGGGAACATCAGAAGGTGGGGGGAAATGAACTATATTCTGGTAATCCGACCAATTGAACATATGCGGTGGTACTTAATGAATATGATGTCAGTTCGGTTGTCATCTGAAATATTCTCATCAATGATAAGATGACAAACTCTACAGTGGAAAGTCTACACATCAGAGTTATCGGATTCACATGGAATTGTTGTTCAATTTAAATTTGAATATGAAATTAGTTGTGATGGGATGAAATGTGATTTTAGCTTCTAAAATGTGAGATTTTGGTTTTCATAAGGTTAGGGCTCTTTTCAATCAGTGGCCCGCCCCTGTGAAGTGACAGGGGTTATAAAACTTTTCAGACACACCCTTCTCGCTCCACTATATAAAAGCCTTGACGACAATGTAACCTCCTGTTCCGAGGATGTGAGGACGACGGTCCGATGTCAGAAGGGTTCAGATAATAACTACAGAAGCCAACATCAGCGTGAGCTTTGGTTGGGAATGGTATGAATTTTGAACTCTTATTCACTACAGAAGTGATACCTCCTAGCCGTTGAGTTAGCAACTGCAGCTGCAAACGAGGGTTAGGAAGGAACAGACAGAGTATCCCGTCTATCACACAACAACGTTACTACAACGTATCCAATTGACCACCAGCGACATTCTTCAAAGGACTCGGTTCGGCAACACGGCCTTCCATCTACCACCAAACCTACTGAAGCGCAGCTCAGAGTAAATATTTATTGCATTTTCCTTTACCAAATGGGCGGTAATTTAGAATGCATAAGATACTCTATTTACAATAGCACAGCTTCTTCCTTTGTTACTCAGTCTTCCCGCTCTTTCACTCAAACCCAGCCCTTTTCTTTTGTGCAACAAGCTGTCATATCTGTTCTGCCCGCTAGGGACGTTTTCCTTTATGACGTAATTTGTAATCAAGTTATGATTAATTATGTGTACGTGTAATTCTGTGTGATTAGTTAGGTATTTAGTAAATAAATAATTAAACCCAATTTTGTATTGCTGATTCAACTTGTTAGCCAGGGTTCGTGAAGATAACCAAGAATTTACAACTTTCAGATGAGACCGACTTAAGGTGACGATTAATATTGACTGCTAGTGATGTAAAATATTACTAGGTCTTTAAGAGTTTATTCGGAAGATAACAGCTCTATAAATATTATTTTGTGGTGCCCCGACTCTCTAGTTAATTACATTTACATGATTAGCTCAATCAGGTAATATTAATTACGGAGAAATTATTTTATAGAATAGCATGTCATATCACTTAATCCGGCATAGCCAAAGACACGACAGTACTTGGCTGCTAGCTGTTTGTAATGTTTCGTGTGCTGAGAGAGATGTCCTTACATAAACGCTTGGTATGCTTTCGCCGAAAAGCCTTTTTGAAATCTGACACGCCAGGTGGATTAACAACGAGCTAAGGGATGGGTGCATCAAGAAGTTAATGCCCTTCTCTATAAGGGTGTTGTTAATTTATTTACTGTAAAATAGCATTGTATCTGGTCAAACACAATTTCCCCAAAGTTTACTAATGGTTAGTAACAGGCTGATTGGTCAGCTATTTGAGCCAGTAAAGGGTGTTTTACTATTCTTGGGTAGCGTAGTGACTTTTGCTTCTCTCCAGGCTTGAGGACACTTTTTTTGTAAGATTAGATTGAAGAGATGGCAAATAGGAGTGGCAATATAGTCCGCTATCATCCTCAGTCATTTCTGACGGGCCACCCCAGGTGGTGAAGGTAGGAAACAACATCTCCAACCCGCTGATCCTCAACACTGGGGCCCCCAAGGGTGCGCTCTCAGCCCTCTCCTGTACTCCCTGTTCTCTCATGACTGCGTGGCCATGCCCGCTTCCAATTCAATCATCAAGTTTGCAGACGACATTGCAGTGGTAGGCTTCATTACCAACAATGACGAGACGGCCTACAGGGAGGAGGTGAGGGCCCTAGGAGTGTGGTGTCAGGAAAATAACCTCACACTCAACAAAACACAGGAGATGATAGTGGACTTCAGGAAACAGCAGAGGGACCACCCCCCATCCACATCGACGGGAACAGTGGTGGAAAGTTAAGTTCCTCGGCATACACATCACGGATAAACTGAAATGGACAGCGTGGTGAAGGCGGAGCAACAGCGCCTCTTCAACCTCAGGAGGCTGAAGAAATTTGGCTTGTCACCAAAAACAGAGCAAACTTCCTCACACTTGACACTGGGGGCAAAAGGCACTTATAATTATTCAGTGGTGGTGTAGGCTAGCCTGAGGGCCAGACTGGGATGTTCACTCTACACTGTCTGGGCACTCGATTTGTTAGGTCAGAAAAAGATTTGTCCAATCAAGTTTCCCAGACAGAGTGCAAAGCTGATTTCTCAAGCTGGCTGGCACACAGGCGGACTGGTTGAGGAGTCTGCATATGTCAGTTAGAAATCATAATGTAGCCTAAAGGAGAAACTGGGCTGTCCAGGCGATGAGGTCAAACACTCAATCCTCCTATTTCCTGGTCACAAGAGGCAATAACCCTGACCTCGCAGTATTGATAGGTTGACCCAGTTAGTGAGTGTGTGTTCCTGCCTGTGGCAAATGGCCCATTGTTCCTGAGGGCCCCAGGACTCCATAGGTGATCTCCTAATGCTCTGATTATATCATAGTCAAGAGGATCTTCCTGGACCCTCCACTCTCTTCACTGATGTGTTTTGTGTGCCGAACGTGAGAGTAAACAGATCCCAAGAGTAAAATCAGCACCATGTTGGCACAAATAGACTAACTCCTGGCTGAGACTCAATATGGGCTTACTTTGGGTCTAATCCAGGCCCAAATAGAAAGAGCTCTGGCTACAGCTCTGACATAGAAGTCCCAGTGAACCAAATGGATGTACTCCAATTCAAAGCATCAACAGCGTAGGGCCATAGCGTTCACATTAGACCTACATCACGTTTCATCGTTCTCACGTCACAGATATTTGATGTGAGAACTTGTCAAAGGGGAGGCAACCTAGGCCTTATTAACAGTCCAATTCATTCTAAGAAGAACAAATATATTTTAAGGAATTTTACTGGGAGACTAAAATAGCAGCAGCAGGCATTAGTGATTCTTTAGAACAACAGTAATTAGTCTGCTGTTCTTTCTCTATCCCCCACTAAACAATAACTGATGACGTGCAAGAATGCATTCTGAAAAATATCCAAACCTAATACATTAAGTAATAGGTCTGTCTCGCTACCAAGTACATTTGCACTGGTCTCCAGAGTGCTTGGTGCTTTAAGGTATAAATGCAAATGAGTGCTCAAGAGCTTTGGTTGCATGCTGCTATATTTACAAGAGCTTCCTACATTATTGAAACAGAGATAGCAGTGCTGTCATTGTTCCTCCCATGTTTGTACTCTGGTTGTCCTAGTAGATTGGATTAATATGACAAGCTTCCACATGGACAGTTATGGAGAGTGGCCATAGAGGTATTAACAGGATGGTTGGCCCGTAAACCTGCAAATATAACCATGTCATCCATCATAACTTTGGTTTAACATATATGTTTGTGTTTGTGTGTGTCACAGCCCTGACCGAGAGGGGAGCCTTTTATGTTATTTAAATCATTTCAAATAAGATGACAGAACCTGTCACAAATCGAGGTTTCAAAACTCTCCTTCCTCCGCATGGTTACATCATAAGGATGTGCAAAAGGCTACAATCTGTGCTGCGTCAGAAACAATTGATAGAATGTCTGAGTGCCAGACTGGCTTCCGGAGGATAACAGGCAGTGACCAGCACAGGAGACTGGTGCTGCTTTTCACTAGTATACACCCCTGGGAAATGGGTGTTTCATAGGTAGACACTGAGGACTTGTGAAGAGCAGAATCAACAACCTCTGCATAATCAAACCTGTTGCTTTGTGAGATGTTAACCATCGAAGACGTAAACCCGTGTTCACAGTTAGTCATTGTTATGTAAGTGCAACCCGAAAAGTAGGTTAACCGATAAATCGGTCAGGTTCTACCAAAAAGCCCCAGCGGTCTTACTTTGACGCCAAGTCAGAGTAGGTCCACTGAGGCTGTGACACAGTGAGTCCCAGGATCCAGGCCGTAGAGGTGGAAACACTAAACTCTGAAGACTTTCGGTAAAGCACTGGTGTAAATCCTCCAGGAAATGCACCATGGGTGAGTTGAGTGAATATCCATTCTACCCGTTCAGAGTGAACTAGTGCACACACACACACGCAGGTGGGCCATGAGAAGCCACGCCCACTGTGGTAATTACAGACCAGAGCCCAGAGGAGAAGAGCGGATAGCATGACCTGGCCAGCCTGTCCCATGGGCTCTACAATTAGAGGGTGGCACCACTTTGTGGTCTGCACTCTGCAATTAGGTGCTGACTAGGTGCTGGGCTGGGCACTGACATCAGCTCAGTGTTCTGGAATGCTACTTACAAACATTCCACTTGCCTGTCTCCCTGGCTCTCACTACCTCCCCTTTCTCCTCTCCTCTTCCTGTTGTTGCTTCTGCTGCTGCTGTTGACAGGGTCTGGCTGCAGCTGGTCCTCCCTCATCTCATACTACACTCTGGTCCAGGGCTATAATCATAATCACACAACCATGCCACATGTGCACCTGTGCTACACCATTTTGCAGTGAATTGGTTGGCATCTATGCTGATACAATGCTACATTGTTACAGTGTGCACCTTGTGCTTGCCTATGACAATTTCCCATGAAATGTCCTTTCCGAACATACCCAGACACCTATACAGAAGTATGGGGAGTTGGCTGTTTCAGCCACAACCGTTGCTGACAGGTGTATAAAATCGGAATGCCAAGTGTTGGCTGGAGTGGTGTAAAGCTCGCCACCATTGGACTCTGGAGCAGTGGAAACGCCTTCTCTGTAGTGATGAATCACGCTTCACCATCTGGCAGTCCGACGGACAAATCTGAGTTCGGTGGATGCCAGGAGCAGTGGCGGTTCTAGCTTGTGTGGCTCCCTGGGCGAACCCCCCCCTTCAGCGACCCCCCCCCCAAAAAACACCATTCCACACTAACTGTAATTTTTATTCAGACATTTGGAACACAAATAAATATCCATAACACAAAAAACTATTTAAATATCAAAATAAACTCAGCAAAAAGTTAACATAACTTTTCAGGACCCTGTCTTTCAAAGATAATCCAAATAACATCACAGATATTCATTGTAAAGGGTTTAAACACTGTTTCCCACGCTTGTTCTATGAACCATAAACAATTAATGAACATGCACCTGTGGAACGGTCATTAAGACACTAACAGCTTACAGACGGTAGGCAATTAAGGTCACAGTTATGAAAACTTAGGACACGAAAGAGGCCTTTCTACTGACTCTGAAAAACACCAAAAGAAAGATGCCCAGGGTCCCTGCTCATCTGTGTGAACGTGCCTTTAGCATGCTGCAAGGAGGCAGATGTGGCCAGGGCAATAAATTGCAATGTCTGTACTGTGAGACACCTTGCAGTGGCAGACCACGGGTAACAACACCTGCACAGGATCGGTACATCCAAACATCACACCTGCGGGATAGGTACAGGATGGCAACAACAACGGTCTGAGTTACACCAGGAACGCACAATCCCTCCATCAGTGCTCAGACTGTCTTCAATAGGCTGAGAGAGGCTGGGCTGAGGGCTTGTATGCCTGTTGTAAGGCAGGTCCTCACCAGACATCACAGGCAACAACGTCGCCTATGGGCACAAACCCACTGTCGCTGGACCAGACAGGATGGGAAAATAGTGCTCTTCACTGACGAGTCGTGGTTTTGTCTCACCAGGGATGATGGTCGGATTCGCGTTTATTGAAGGAATGAGTGTTACACCGAGGCCTGTACTCTGGAGCACGATCGATTTTGGAGGTGGAGTGTCATGGTCTGGGGCGGTGTGTCACAGCATCATCGGACAGAGCTTGTTGTCATTGCAGGAAATCTCAACGCTGTGCGTTACAGGGAAGACATCCTCCTCCCTCATGTGGTACCCTTCCTGCAGGCTCATCCTGACATGACCCTCCAGCATGACAATGCCACCAGCCATGCAGCTCGTTCTGTGCATGATTTCCTGCAATCAGGAATGTCAGTATTCTGCCATGGCCAGCAAAGAGCCTGGATCTCAATCCACTTGAGCACATCTGGGACCTGTTGGATCAGAGGGTGAGGGCTTGGGCCATTCCCCCCAGAAATGTCCGGGAACTTGCAGGTGCCTTGGTGGAAGAGTGGAGTAACATCTCACAGCAAGAACTGGCGAATCTGGTGCAGTCCACGAAGAGGAGATGCACTGCAGTACTTAATGCAGCTGGTGGCCACACCAGATACTGACTGTTACTTTTGATTTTGACCCACACTTTGTTCAGGGACACATTATTCCACTTTTGTTAGTCACATGTCTGTGGTACTTGTTCAGTTTATGTCTCAGTTGTTGAATCTTGTTATGTTCATACAAATGTTAAGTTTGCTGAAAATAAATGCAGTTGACAGTGAGAGGACGTTTATGCTTTTGCTGATATTTTTGATATATTCACAGTATTACAGTATTACGAATGAACTGTGGTTTATTTGGTAGCATTTCGTAGTGTGACTGATTTTACTAATTGCATTAGTACTGTACAAAGTTAGAGGTGCGGTATTTGATAGATTCCCCCAACTCTACCCTACCTCGGGCTTCCAGTGGGGAGACCTGATGTCAACCTACCCCCGCCTCCCTCCCCATCTCGTACTTCTGAGTGGGAGACCTACCCAGGCAGTAGCCTGCCAAGCTCACAAACTAAAATCAGGGCGCCCACTTTGACAAGGTTAATTGACCCACAGTCCCACACGGTGACATATCATGACGTGATGTGCAAATGAGCGATAGAAAACCGATCGCGCAAATATAAAAAAAAAATTGTGCAGGCACCCCGTGCCGCCCTGAGCAGCTGCCCATGTCGCCACTGGCCAGGAGAACACAACCTCCCCAAATGCATAGTGCCAACCGTACAATTTAGTGGAGGAGGAATAATTGTCTGGGGCTGTTTTTCATTGTTCGGGCAAGGCCCCTTCATTCCAGGGAAGGGAAATCTTAACGCTACAGCATACAATGACATTCTAAATGATTCTGTGCTTCCATCTTTGTGGCAACAGTTTGGGAAAGGCTCTTTCCTGTTTCAGCATGACAATGCCCAGCGTGCACAAGGCAAGGTCCATACAGAAATGGTTTGTCGAGATCGGTGAGGAAGAACTTGACTGGCCTGCACAAAGCCTTGACCTCAACTCCCTCAAACACCTTTGGGATGAATTGGAACCCCAACTGTGAGCCAGGCCTAATCGCCCAACATCAATGCCCAACCTCACTAACACTCTTTTGGCTGAAATGGAAGCAAGTCCCAGCAGCAATGTTCCAATGTCTAGTGGAAAGCCTTCCCAGAAGAGTGGAGGCTGTTACAGCAGCAAAGAGGGGACCACTTCCATATTAATACCCATGATTTTGGAATGAGATGTTCGACGAGCAGGTGTCCACATACACTACATGGCTAAAAGTATGTTGCAGGACTAAAAGCAGAGTAATAAGCTGTGCGTAATCATTTCAACTCACCCAGCTCCCCCGCAGCGTTGCGGCCACCCACGGCGTAGAGGTGTCCTTTGAGAGCGCTGAGGTGGAAGAAGGTGCGTTTCTCGTTAAGGCACGCTACCTGCATCCACTTATTGTAGCGCGGATCGTACCGGAACACTGTGTCCACCGCCGTCTTGCCTTTGGTGTCGTAGTTGCTCTGGCCCCCCACCACGTAGAGGAAGTTTCCGATAACGGCGATGCCGTGCTGGTAGCGCGGTGCGTCCATTGGCGCCAGCGCCTTCCACTCGTGGGCCTTCTCGTCAAACAGGCGCAGCTCCTTACTGACCACCAGCTGCTGGCGCAGGACGCCGCCCAGGGTGACCAGGTGGCCGCTGTCTGAGCGGATGGCCGTTCTCTCTGACTGCATGACTGGCTGCATGTAGGGCATCATCTGGTAGTTACTGGCCTCCAAGAGGAGGTTGACGCAGGTGTTGTCGGTGCGCATAAAGTCCACCGTTTGCACGTGGTTGATGAGCTCCTGGGGGTTCATGAGGGGGAAGCGGATGTTCTTCATGAGCTTGGGGGCGTGGTCCATGCGTCCGTCCTCATAGCGGAGCCAGCGGCATGCAGCCTTGAACAGGTCCAGCTCGCTGCAGTGCTTCAGACTGTTACTGGACAGAACGAAGGCCAGCCGCTCAAAGGGCAGCTTGACAAAGTCCCCCGTACCCAGCAGCGAGGGGAAGTTCTTGAGGATGAAGTTGTTTACGTATTTGTCTACCTCCGTGAGGTTGTATGCGTTAGCGATGCGCCCCACCTCCACACAGTTATCCAAGGACACCTGCAGCCAAGGAGAAAGGGAAAGCAGTGAGAAGCAACCACTCGTAATCACACACCAACTTTTGCTTAGACCCGTGGTCTAAAATGGAAAAAAAGCTCCACTGCAGGTCCCCACAAGCGAAATAGGGCAAATGTGACAAAGTAGCGGATTATAAAAATGCATCTTAAACCTTTTTTAAGTGAACACGCCATTTTAGACCAGGTATAATAAACCTCAGGTCTAAGCAAAAGTTGACAAGTATGGCCCCAGTGTTTTTATCCCAGATCAAGTCCAAATGTAGACATTAAAGTAAGCGGGGTGGGTGGGGGCTGAGCAGGCTGTATGAGCAGGCTGTGTTCGGCTCCTTACCCCAGATATGAGAAAGACCTTGCAGAAGTCGAGCACAGGTAGGATCTGGAGGAAGCTGGCTGCCTCCAGTGTGTCCTGCAGGTTCTCCATGTTGAGAGACAGCTTGGCCGTGTAGATGAAGTCTATGATCTTCTTCAGGCCTATACGGTTGACACCATGAAGTTTGATGCACATTAAATCCTGTTCCTTCATTCCACCTGCATGATGAGGAGAGAGAAAAGACTAAACATATTACATAAAGTAGGGATGTGCATCTATCCCTTTCAAGATGATTTGATACGTATCTAGATACATGGGCTCCGATACGATGCAGGAACGATACGTTATAGTTGAGAAATTATTATGTGCATTTCGATTTGTTGCATAAACACATTCATTTTTCCATTCTAAATTCGAGCTCATGAGCTGGGCCTCTCTGAGCTGGATGTGTCTGAGCTGACTTCTCTGTGTGTGTGTTTAAATGATGTATGTCTATGGTGTATACTATGTAGGCAACTGATCTGAGCCGTAAGGGAGGCTAAGCATCTACCACCCCACTACCGCTATCAGATTGGGGTGCCTACAATTCAAATGACAGTTGTCTCCGGTAGCTTACTTTTAAGTAAAGCACAATTTTTACAGTGCCTTTAATATGACTTTTCGTCTGAACTTTCGCCTGGACTTGCCCGCGCCTCATGAATTTGGGTACTAAACGCGCAAACAAAAATGAGGTATTTGGACATAAATTATGGACTTTATCGAACAATACAAACATTTATTGTGGAACTGGGATTCCTGGGAGTGCATTCTGATGAAGATCATCAAAGGTAAGGGAATATTTATAATGCTATTTCTGACTTATGTTGACTCCACCACATGGCTGGTATCTGCATGGCTTGTTTTTGTGTCTGAGTGCCGTACTCAGATTATTGCATGGTTTGCTTTTTTGAAATCTGACACAGCGGTTGCATTAAGGAGAAGTGGATCTAAAATTCCATGCATAACACTTGTATCTTTTAGCAATGTTTATTATGAGTATTTCTGTAAATTGATGTGGCTCTCTGCAAAATCACCGGATGTTTTGGAACTACTGAACATAACGAGCTAATGTGAACAGATTTTTGTAAACATACATGTATTGTTTAACATGAAGTCCTATGAGTGTCATCTGATGAAGATCATCAAAGGTTAGTGACTCATTTTTATCTCTATTTCTGATTTTGTGACTCCTCTCTTTGGCTGGAAAATGGCTGTTTTTCTGTGACTAGGTGCTGACCTAACAATCGTTTAGTGTGCTTTCGTCATAAAGCCTTTTTGAAATCGGACACTGTGACTGGATTTACAACAAGTTTATCTTTAAAATGGTGTAAAATACTTGTATGTTTGAGGATTTTTAATTTTGTGATTTCTGTTGTTTTGAGTTTGGCGCCCTGCAATTTCACTGGCTGTTGGCGAGGTGGTACGCTACCGTCCCACATATCACAGAGAGGTTAACATGATTTTTGAATGACTACCTCATCTCTGTACCTCACACATACAATTATCTTTCTAAGCTGCATCAGTGGATTTTAAAAACAACCCTCGCAAAGGGCACCTATTGGTAGATGGGTAAAAAATAAAATAAAAACAGACATTGTATATCCCTTTGAGCATGGTGAAGTTATTAATTACACTTTGGATGGTGTATCAATACACCCAGTCACTACAAAGATACAGGCGTCCTTCCTAATTCAGTTGCTGGAGAGGAAGGAAACTGCTCAGGGATTTCATCAAGTCCTTAACGATTAAAAGCATATCCATAACATGATGCAGCCACCACTACGCTTGAAAATATGGAGACAGGTACTCAGTCATGTGTTGTATTGGATTTACCTTGTTGCTAACAGGATGCATTTTTATTCTGTACAGGCTTCCTTCTTTTCACTTTGAAACAGTTTAATGGCTCTGATAGGCAAAAACTGAGGATGGATCAACAACATTGTAGGTACTCCACAATACTAACCTAATTAACAATGTGAAAAGAAGGAAGCCTGTACAGAATAAAAATGCACCCTGTTTGCATCAAGGCACTAATATTATACTGCAAAAATTGTGGCAAAGCAATTCACTTTTTGTCCTGAATACAAAGTGTAATGTTTGGGGCAAATCCAATACATCACATTACTGAGTACCAGTCTCCATATTTTCAAGCATAGTGGTGGCTGCATCATGTTATGGGTATGCTTGTAATCGTTAAGGACTGGGGAGTTTTTCAGAATAAAAAAGAAATGGAGCTAAGCACAGGAAAAATCCTAGAGGAAAACCTGATTCAGTCTGCTTTCCACCAGACACTGGGAGAATTCATCTTTCAGCAGGACAGTAACCTAAAACACAAGGTCGAATCTACACTGGAGTTGCATACCAAGAAGACTGAATGTTTCTGAGTGACCAAGTCACCATTTTGACTTTAATCTACTTGAAAATCTGTGGCAAGACCTGAAAATTGTTGTCTAGCAATGACTAAGAACCAATTTGACAGCTTGAAGAATTTGGAAAACAATCCATGTTAAACAATCCAGGTGTGGAAAGCTCTTAGAGACTTACTCAAAAAGACTCACAGGTACAATCACTGCCAAAGGTGATTCTAGCATGTATTGAACTCAAGGGTGTGAATACTTATGTAAATTGATTATGTCCGTTTCATTTTCAACACATATGCAGACATTTCTAAAAACATGTTTTCACTGTCATTATGAGGTATTGTGTCAATTTAATTATTTCTAAATTCAGGCTGTAACGCATTAAAATGTGGAATAAGTCAAGGGGTATTAATACTTTTTGAAGGCACTATAGATAACAATAACCTAACAAATTACATCAACTTTAAAAGCCCAGTATCATGCAAGCCATTTTAGCATGCTAAAGGTGCCACGCAGATGTGCAAAATCAGGAACAACGCGCCAAGCTGGGCACAGTGCGCAATTTTTTAAAATATTTCTTTATTTTACCCCTTTTTCTCCCCAATTTCGTGGTATCCAATTGTTTTAGTAGCTACTATCTTGTCTCATTGCTACAACTCCCCTACGGGCTCGGGAGAGACTAAGGTTGAAAGTAATGCGTCCTCCGATACACAACCCAACCAAGCCACACTGCTTCTTAACACAGCGCACATCCAACCTGGAAACCAGCCGCACCAATGTGTCGGAGGAAAAACCGTGCACCTGGCAACCTTGGTTAGCGCGCACTGTGCCCGGCCTGCCACAGGAGTCGCTGGTGCACGATGAGACAAGGATATCCCTACCGGCCAAACCCTCCCTAACCCGGACGATGCTAGGCCAATTGTGCGTCGCCCCACGGACCTCCCGGTCGCGGCTGGTTACGACAGAGCCTGGGCGCGAACCCAAAGTCTCTGATGGCACAGCTGGCGCTGCAGTACAGCGCCCTTAACCACCACTGATATAGAGAAGAGGACGCATCAGTTGTCACAATAGAGGAGGTATTTTCAGAAGGTAGAAAGAAAGCAACATGAGTAGAAATAAAATGTGGATCGATTTGTAATGTTTGAATACATTTTCTGACTGTTGCACGCTACATTTGGATCAGTTTGGGGTCCGCGGACCGATGCAGTCGTGTCTTCAACATTTGAATCGGGGAACGATGTGTATCAGTGAATTGTTTACGTCCTTATGATAAAGGCACCAGTCAGATAAAAACGTAATAGCATTCCATAACAGTATCAACAGGAACCATTCCACTGAGCTTTCACATACCTACCATTATGGCTGCATGTAAAGGAAATGTATTCACCAAAGCCTGGCGACTGTTGTATAATTTAACCAGAGAGGGCTGTGGGTCGCAGTGAAAAGCCTTTGCTCAGCATCTGCAGCAGAATATTATTACCGGCTTAAACAGTGACCTCACTTCCCTCTAAACACATCTGGGTCATTCCATCATTTCGGTGCTTTTTGAGAAATGCAACTTGGTCAAAAAAACATTTGATTTCACCTAAATGTAACAGTTTTGGACATGTAGGACAAAACTAATAAGACCAACTACAATCCATTATAATCTCATTGATGCCTGGCGAGCACATAATCCTAAAAGAGTACACTTTCTACTTAAACAGGCATATATCATTTCACAAATCGATTTCCGACACCTCTATTTTCTTTAATCAAGAAAATGGCTGACCACATCAAATGTCAGAATTTCCTAAAAGAGCAACAACATGGTGTTTTAACGTTTTATTACTACAATATTCTACATTCTGTGATCAATTTGAAATTGAAATCAATGAATTCATAACGGTCAATAAAAATGTTGATGACCCCCGGATTTTATGGGATGCCACCAAAGGTTTTATTGAAAATAATGCAATTGCATTTGCTCCCGAGTGGCGCAGTGGTCTAAGGCACTGCATCTCAGTGCTAGAGGTGTCCCTACAGACCCTGGTTCTATTCCAGGCTGTATCACAACTGTCCATGATTGGGAGTCTCATAGGACAGCGCACAAATCGGCCCAGCGTCGTCCAGGTTAGGGTTTGGCCGTTGTAGCCAATCATTGTAAATAAGAATTTGTTCTTAACTGACTTGCCTAGTTAAATAAAGGTAAAAGTTGTTGAAGTTGAATAAATCACAATTAAAGAAGATATCTGAATTGAAAACGTTAACTGCGTTCTGAACAAACACTCTTCAGACCAGGTAGCTATTACTCTTTCCAAAGTCAAGACAGAACTTAAGTTACTGATAAGACAGAGAGCAGAGTTTGCCATCCATCAAATTAGACTCAATCATTACTTCCATAGTAATTGTCCCAGTTGTTTATTGGCCATCAAGATATCCAGTAATGTTCAATTAGCTGACATAGCAGCTATTGAATATGAAACAGGAACCCAAAATAATCAAACATTCTCCCGCTTCTATAAAGAGCTGTACACCTCTGATTGTAAATCCACACCATGCCAGACTAAGCCCTTTCTAAAATAATTAAGAAATCCGCTTTTCTCAACAGAGAAAGCAACCTCGCTGGGAGCCCAAATCTCTCTAAATGAACTCAAAAGGGCATTGGGTAGCATGAATAAAGGCAAATCACCTGGTCCATTTACATTTTTGGAGCCAATTAGGTCCACTATTGCGTGAAAGGATTAACACAGCCATTCACAAAGGTTAATTTGGGAGAGATGTGAAAACAGCACTAGATTTCCCTTTTATTAAAAAAGGTAAGGATGCCACCCAGTGTTATCACTCTCGCTCCTGATCTTGGATAAACACATATTAAACTGTTTTCCAAAATGTTGTTTGTTTCGAGACTTACTTACCAAAATTGGTCTACACGGACCAAAGCAGTTTTGTTAAAAAACGTCCATTCTTGGATAACTTCCGTCCATTATTACCCATCTTAAATATGGTGTCTCCTACTGCCCTGGAAAAGGGTGGTCTTCACTGATATATCCCTTAAACAATGCAGTTCTATTATTGCTCACCTAATTTCTATTTGGGGCAAAATTGAAAAACAATGTAACTAGGAATCAAAATGGCATGCCCAATATTTCACAATAATGCCTTGCGTTCTGGAGGGCGGCCTTTTGCATAACCCCAATGGACCAAAGGTAGAATCAGTACCGTTGCAGATATCATGGACAGTAATGGTTTGAGAACATTATAGGATTTGAAAGACACATTACAAGCAACTCCTTTTTTTCTATATTTACCATTTAAGTCAGCTATGCTGGATATGGAGTCCCTTGGGAAACCCAACTACCGAACCATCCAATGATAGAATTTATAAATAAATTATCTGGCTTCCCGAAAGGACTGATCTCTAAATTATATAAACAACTTTTGGAAAGCTCAATCTGGGCTAGCCATAAAAAAAATTATGATCCACAGAAAATGGAAAAAAATTCAACTTGGCTTCCCGTAAAACGAACCATCAACTTGTACATTTTAAGTTTGTTCACAAACTTTATAACACTAAGGAAACACTTTACAATGAAATTGGCCCCAACTCTCAACTGTTCACTGTGTCCCTTAAATCAGGTAGGCACATTCCTTCATATGATGTGATAGTGCCCTTCAGTTAAATGCTTCTGGGACAAAGTTACCAAATGAATTAATGTAAATATTCAATGCTTTGCATCTTATGTTACTTAACGATGATCGCTCCTAGAATATCTCAATCAATCAGAGATAACTACTGCTGGCTGGCAGCACTACCGCAAAACAAATCTTGGCTCTCACCTCACTCTCGCAATTCGCCAGCTCTAACAGAATTATTGACAGCGAGAATTAATGGTGCTAGTGAAGGAACAATTGAGGCCTGGACAAATATATTTGACTCTGTAAAGAATAATCTCAGCTAAATCCCATAACATGCATACAAACTACACTACCGGTCAAAAGTTTTAGAACACCTACTCATTCAAGGGTTTTTCTTTATCATTACTATTTTCTACATTGTAGAATAATAGTGAAGTCATCAAAATGATAAAATAACACATATGGAATCATGTAGTAACCAAAAAAAGTGTCAAACAAATTGAGATTCTTCAAATAGCCACCATTTGCCTTGATGACAGCTTTGCATACGCTTGGCATTCTCTCAACCAGCTTTGAGGTAGTCACCTGGAATGCATTTCAATTAACATGTGTGCCTTCTGAAAAGTTCATATGTTTGAGATAATAAGTTGTTTTGTGACAAGGTAGGGGTTGTATACAGAAGATAGCCCTATTTGGTAAAAGACCAAGTCCATATTATGGCAAGAACAGCTCAAATAAGCAAAGAGAAATGACAGTCAATCTGGAAAATGTCAATATCTTTTCAAGTTTCTTGAAAAACCGTCAAGCACTGATGAAACTGGCTCTCATGACAAACACCACAGGAATTGAAGACTCAGAGTTACCTCTGCTGCAGAGGATAGGTTCATTAGAGTTACCAGCCTCAGAAATTGCAGCTCAAATACAGTGGGGCAAATGTAGTGAGGGCAAATATCCTTCAACTGCAGTTTCATATACAGTGGGGCAAAAAAGTATTTAGTCAGCCACCAATTGTGCAAGTTCTCCTACTTAAAAAGATGAGAGAGGCCTGTAATTTTCATCATAGGTACACTTCAACTATGACAGACAAAATGAGAAAAAAAAATAATCCAGAAAATCATATTGTAGGATTTTTAATGAATTTATTTGCAAATTATGGTGGAAAATAAGTATTTGGTCAATAACAAAAGTTTATCTCAATACTTTGTTATATACCCTTTGTTGGCAATGACAGAGGTCAAATGTTTTCTGTAAGTCTTCACAAGGTTTTCACACACTGTGTTGCTGGTATTTTGGCCCATTCCTCCATGCAGATCTCCTCTCGAGCAGTGATGTTTTGGGGCTGTTGCTGGGCAACACAGACATTCAACTCCTTCCAAAGATTTTCTATGGGGTTGAGATCTGGAGACTGGCTAGGCCACTCCAGGACCTTGAAATGCTTCTTACAAAGCCACTCCTTCATTGCCCGGGCGGTGTGTTTGGGATCATTGTCATGCTGAAAGACCCAGCCACATTTCATCTTCAATGCCCTTGCTGATGGAAGGAGGTTTTTACTCAAAATCTCACGATACATGGCCCAATTCATTCTTTCTTTTACACGGATCAGTCGTCCTGGTCCCTTTGCAGAAAAACAGCCCCAAAGCATGATGTTTCCAACCCCATGCTTCACAGTAGGTATGGTGTTCTTTGGATGCAACTCAGCATTCTTTGTCCTCCAAACACGACGAGTTGAGTTTTTACCAAAACGTTATATTTTGGTTTCATCTGACCATATGACATTCTCCCAATCTTCTTCTGGATCATCCAAATGCTCTCTAGCGAACTTCAGACGGGCCTGGACATGTACTGGCTTAAGCAGGGGGACACGTCTGGCACTGCAGGATTTGAGTCCCTGGCGGCGTAGTGTGTTACCGTTGGTAGGCTTTGTTACTTTGGTCCCAGCTCTCTGCAGGTCATTCACTAGGTCCCCCCGTGTGGTTCTGGGATTTTTGCTCACCGTTCTTGTGATCATTTTGACCCCACAGGGTGAGATCTTGCGTGGAGCCCCAGATCGAGGGAGATTATCAGTGGTCTTGTAAGTCTTCAATTTCCTAATAATTGCTCCTACAGTTGATTTCTTCAAACCAGGCTGCTTACCTATTGCAGATTCAGTCTTCCCAGCCTGGTGCAGGTCTACAATTTTGTTTCTGGTGTCCCACAATGTGATTTTCTGGATTTTTAAAAATAATTTTGCCTGTCATAGTTGAAGTGTACCTATGATGAAAATTATAGACCTCTCATATTTTTAAGTGGGAGAACTTGCACAATTGGTGGCTGACTAAATACTTTTTTTTGCCCCACTGTAAATGGCCCACTGTTCAGAGGAGAATGTGGGAATCATGCCTTCATGGTCAAATTGCTGCAAAGAAACCACTACTAAAGGACACCAATAAGAAGAAGAGACTTGCTTGGGCCAAGAAACACGAGCAATGGACATTAGACCGTGGGAATTTGTCCTTTGGTCTGATGAGTCCAAATTTGAGATTTTTGGTTCCAACCGCTGTGTCTTTGTGAGACGCGGTGTGTGTAACAGATGACCTCCACATGTGTATTTCCCACCGTGAAGCATGGAGTAGGAGGTGTTATGGTGTGGGGGTGCTTTGCTGATGACACTGTCTGTGATTTCTTTAGAATTCAAGGCACACTTAACCAGCATGGCTACCACAGCATTCTGCAGTGATAACGCCATCCCATCTGTCTTGTGATTAGTGGGACTATCAATTGTTTTTCAATAGGACAATGACCCAAAACACACCTCCAGGCTGTGTAAGGGCTATTTGACCAAGAAGGAGAGTGATGGAGTTGCTGCATCAGATGACCTGGCCTCCACAATCCCCAGAGTTCAACCAAATGAGATGGGATGAGTCGGACCACAGAGTTAAGAAAAAGCAGCCCGTGTGTGTATATATATATATACACATACACACACTTACAAAATACATTTTTTACTTTCTTTGCTTCCAGGCCCACGAGGTTGGGGTTGTATGTGGAGGGTTTTCTTTGGCCGTCGGGAGGCTAGTAGGAAGGTGGGGGGTCTGGGTGGTGACTGAAAAGCAACCCTAGTTGCTATGGGGGTGAGAATGGGTGGAAAACATGGTTTCCGGGAGTTGGGGGGGTTGGATGGAGACATGTTGGCTGGGTGGGGTTGGGGGAATGGGATGGGAGGTTGTGGGTGGAGGCACACTTTTTAGTTTTCTTTTCCTGTTTAAACAGACATTTTTCTTGCTTTAGTTTTTATTTTGAATGACAGTCCACAGGTACATGTTATTTAAACTGAATATATTAATTGAAATGGATATTGTACCTGTAACCCCCACACCAAAGAAAAAAACAAATAAACTTAGTCCATACATTTTTTGTTGTTGAATAAAGCACATTTATATTAATACATTTATTTTTTCCCTATCTCAAGAGGTTAAATAAAAAATATACTATAGTAAGTATCAAATAAAGTAACAGGGTTGACCGTAACAGGGTTGATGATTTCTTCTTAACCATTTACACTAGTGATGCACCGATATTACATTTTTGACCGATACCGATATCCGATATTTTCATTGTGGAGTTTGGAGTGTGACTGTTTGAATGTTTGAGGTTGTGGACAGGTGTCTTTTATACTGATAACAAGTTCAAACAGGTGCCATTAATGCTGGTAACGAGTGGAGGACAGAGGAGCCTCTTAAAGAAGAAGTTACAGGTCTGTGAGAGCCAGAAATCTTGCTTTGTTTGTAGGTGACCAAATACTTATTTTCCACCATAATTTGCAAATGAATTCATTAAAAATCCTACAATGTGATTTTCTGGATTTTTCATAGTTGAAGTGTACCTATGATGAAAATTACAGGCCTCTCTCATCTTTTTAAGTGGGAGAACTTGCACAATTGGTGGCTGACTAAATACTTTTTTGCCCCACTGTATATGAAACTGCAGTTGAAGGATATTTGCCCTCACTACATCTATCCAAGTCGTTTCTATTTGCATCTTCAGTGAGGCAGTTACTAAGCTACAACAAGATGAAATACAGAAATGCATTCTGGGAATAAAAAAAGTATGTTCACCAAAGTGATGAATGCAATAATTGTGATGTCTTATGAAAAACAAACCTTATTATAAAAAAATAAAAAAGCACAAGGTAAATCAAAACCTTAACCCCTTGGGGAAATGAGCATGTCTAATTCAAGGTATGGTAGCTTATCAGAATGTAGAGATGACAGGGAAAGTAAAAATCCTGGAGGATTCACGCTGTGGTTCAAGAAAAGGAGCACTTTGGGAGAAGACAACCAGACAACACAATGCTATCAGCTGCAGAGCCCCAGAGTAGAGATTGATTGACGGACGCGTGACAAGCAGGCTAATCCTCTGATTACTCAGTATGTTAATCAACATTAAACACAGTATGTGGACGTCCCATCCCGTGCATGCTGCTGTGGGTCAGTGAGAGGTGGTGAGAGAGATGGAGGCACAACAGCTTACCTGTGAACATGGCTTTGAAATAGTCGCTGGAGGAGGCCATCATGGCGCGATGCACTGGGAAGGCTTCGTCTCCGTCCCCCGCCACCAGCGTGACATCACACAGTAATCCCTCTAGCCTCAGCTGGTCAAATCCCTGGGAAGGGGAGAGAGAGAAAGAGGAGAGACCAGCCTGTTAAAGAGCTGCTCTGTTAGGTCTCCCAAGTGGCGCACAGCGGTCTAAGGCACATAGGGGAGGGTTTGGCCAGACGGGACTTCCTTGTCCCATCACACTCTAGCGATTCCTTGTGGCGGGCCGGGCGACTGCAAGCTGACTTCGGTCGCCAGCTGGATGGTGTTTCCTCCAACACATTGGTGCAGCTGGCTTCCGGAAGCAGTGCGGCTTGGCAGGGTCGTGTTTCGTGGGACGCATGGCTCTCGACCTTCACCTCTCCCGAGTCCATAGGGGAGTTGCAGCGATGGGACAAGACTGTAAACTACAAATTGGATTCCCACGAAATTGGGGAGAAAAGAAAAGAAAGCTGCTCTGTGTACTGTGTGGAGAGACCATGTCTGTCCTGAACCAGATTGGTATAAGGCCTATCCAGACTGGTACACAGACTGGATTAGCCTAACTCAATCACTTCATGAAAAGACAAAGAGAAAAACACAACCCCCCAAGCATTACCGTTTCTTGACAACCTGCCTGAAAATAATTCCTGTGCTTATTGCAATAAAAACAAATAGGTCAAAAATGTATACCAAAAAGTAATTATTTGTCTATCTTTATATAAAGAATAAAAATGTGTACCCAAATATGTTTTTTTTGTCTATCTTTGTACAGAGAATGTTACAATACGTTTGTAAGTTCATATTCTGGTTTAATAAAAATTCTTGGTAGAATAATTTTGTGTTAAACCAGCCAAATACATACATCTTAAATTAATTTCCCACAGAACTATAACGCTCACCAGCCTTAAAAGCAATATGTAGCAATGCTATTACATTTTCTACTTGTGTTTTTAAGCCCAGTGTTCAGTCACAGACTGAGGTCCCTATAAAGAACACAGTGGAGTCCAACAATGGCATCACTATGTGCATTGACGACCCTCACTGCTTAATTAGCATTCACTTAAAATGGTCAACAGTCGGTGTTTCCTACACATTTGAATGATGTTTTTCTCCCATGCAGCAACAACCTGATGAGCATGTTAGAAGATGTAGCACTGAAAGTGAAGAGTCTTCTCTTGGCAAAATCAATTTCTAGAGTCCTATGCAGGCGTATTTACAATATGTCCAGAGAACAACAAAAAATAGATGGGCTATAATAGATGACTGCTAACAAGGGATAGCAAGATGTGCCTTTTTCTAATGATCCAACAAGCTTTCAAATCATAACAACTTTGAATTTACCTCAGTGATAGTTGTTGTTAAACTCTGAAAATGTTCAGCCACGGACAGTTGGTAGCAAGCCGACAGCTGTCAATCGATAGAGAAACCTTGCAGCGACGAAAGAGATTGGCACAATCTTATTTTCTGACTTGAGCAATGTGCTGAATCACACGTGTACACCCACCCAGTGCTGTGTTCCTAAAAAAATACATCAACACTCTTCAACAGCAGGTATAAAAACTATTAAAAGGCTATTACACTGTTGAATCGGGACCTTAGAAGCACTCTGCCTAACAACATGTCCACACAACACACCTCCATCATACTAACAGGTTGTGTAGTACACACAGTGTGAACAGTTCACACATTGATGAGTCCAGTAGCTTTCTGCCAGCTCCTGCCTGGCAGCCCCCATCTCTGTGACGACCTTCACGTGTGGACAGAGACTGGCATGGGCCAGGCAGGGCACGGAGCCTGACTCACTGGTGCTGATGCTTCATCAAACAGCTGGAGCCCAACACGCTGAGCCACTGTCTGTCTGCACTGAAGGAGTCACTACCATCGCTCTATCATCCCCTTCAAAATTACAGCTAACTAGCCGACATAAATAATAAGGGATTTCATCTCCATTTCAATTGTCATCACATTTTCTTTTTATCATATGCATAAGACATCTTGTTCTATGCGTGCAATGAAAAAAGTAGGCCATTTCAACTAGAGGGAACAACAGTCATTTCCATTATTTTAATCCAACTTCATGAAAGATATCCGTTTGACAACTCTTTGTCGAGAACATAACAGTTTTCAATGTTCTTAGAACATAATTCTCTTCCACCGCAGTGAATCAATTGAATAATTCACAGATCATTTTCCTCAATAAATGCAGCGGATAGGTTTGAAAGACAAGTCTTATCTCTTAGACAGCTTGCACACATGACCCTGATTTATTCCACTGTTTATGTGCTTTGCCCTCCACGCGCATCACATTCTGACTTTAGATGTGCCAGTGATTAGAGTGGGAGAGACCTTGATTTTTATAAGATTTGTTGGTTTTTAAACAGGATAGTGAAGGCTAAACCCTGATGTGCTTATAACAAGTTTGACATTAGTTGTAAAAATTCCATAATGTTTAGGTAGAGCAAAGGAAGAAATGTGTGCAGTGCTTGAAGATTGCAAGTGTGAAGGAGAAGGAGAAACGACGTGTGATTAAGAGTTGCACACAATAGCCTAGAAGAGATTGTTTGAGACAGATGCGCATGATTGGTGCTGCACATCGTTGAAGATCTGCACAGGAACAACTTTTCTGTGTTTTAAAACAGAATTTTGAACAGACAACCTGACTGAAACAAAACCAGGGTAATTTGTGTAATTTTTTTGTTGTGTTCAGAAATGTCTAGATATTTTATCGAGTTGGGTAAAGGCCCTTAGTATCTTTGTCTGGCAAAGTTTCAGACACCATACAGACATATTCAGGTCCCTAATTATCACGAGCCAAAACAACTGCATAAAAAAATACAACTACTGAGCTATATTATATGCAAATTATTTTATACTAATACAATTGCTCAGAGAAAGCGATTTTGTTTAACAAGCAATTTGAAAAATCTAAAAAAGATAGGGGTGGCAATCATTTTGACCATCTTCATTACTCTAGCACCCTTCCATTGCGAGGAGAATGTCCTCTTCAAACCACAGGTTTCAATGGGGCTCAAAGTCTGGACACAGAGATGCATTATTTTTTGTTGTTGTCAATTAACCATTTCTTTGTGGTTTTTGATGTGCGCTTGGGGTTATTGTCTTGCTGGAAGATACACTTGCGGCCAAGTGTCAGCCTCCTGGTTATCTTTGCAAACTACTTTAATTACATTTTCATTGGCAAGATAAGCAAACTTAGGGATGACATGACGGCAACAAACGCTGACACTACACAAGTATATCGGACCAAATTATGAATGACAAGAATTGTACTTTTGAAATCCGTAAAGTCAGTGTGGAAGAGGCAAAAAAAATGAAGGTCTATCAACAATGACAAGCCACCAGGGTCTGACAATCTGGATGGAAAATGACTGAGGATAATAGCAGACGATATTGCCACATCTTCAATAGAAGCCTACAAGAGAGCGTGTGCCCTCAGGCCTGGAGGGAAGCTAAAGTCATTCCGCTACCCAAGAATAGTAAAGCACCCTTTATTGGCTCAAATAGCCAACCAATCAGCCTGTTACCAACCCTTAGTAAACGTAATGGAAAAAATTGTGTTTAATGCAATGCTATTTCACAGTAAACAAATTGACAACAGAATTTCAGCATGCTTATAGGGAAGGACACTCAAAAAGCACAGCACTTACACCAATGACTGACGATTGGCTGAGAGAAATTGATGTTATGGCTTTACACCCCCTGCTATAATGTGGATAAAGAGTTACTTGTCTAACAGAACACAGAGGGTGTTCTTTAATGGGAGCCTCTCAAATATAATCCAGTTTGAATCAGGAATTCCCCAGGGTAGCTGTTTAGGCCCTTTGCTTTTTTACATTTTTACTAATGACAAGCCAGAGTGTCTATGTATGCGGATGATTCAACACTATACACGTCAGCTACTAGTGACAGCTACTAAGTGACTGCAACACTCAACCAAGAGGTGCAGTTAGTTTCAGAGTGGGTGGCAAGGAATAAGTTAGCCCTGAATATTTCTAAAACTAAAAGCATTGTATTTGGAACAAAACACTCACTAAACCCTAAACCTCAACTAAATCTTGCAATAAATAATGTGGAAATTGAGCAAGTTGAGACAACTAAAATGCTTGGAGTAACCCTAGATTGTAAACTGTCATAGTCAAAACATATTGATGCAGTAGTAGCTAAGATGGGGAGAAGTCTGTCTATAATAAAGCGATACTCTGCCTTCTTAACTTCTTGATGACAGGGGGGCAGTAATTGAGTAGCTTGGATGAGTAAGGTGCCAAGAGTAAACTACCTGCTACTCTGTCCCAGATGCTAATATATGCATATTATTAGTAGTATTGGATAGAAAACACTTTGAAGTTTCTAAAACTGTTTGAATGATTTCTGTGAGTATAACAGAACTCATATTGCAGGTGAAAACCTGAGAAATATCCAACCAGGAAGTGGGAAATCTGAGGTTTGATTCTTTGGGGTCATATTGCACTTCCTAAGGCTTCCACTAGATGTCAACAGTCTTTAGAACTTTGTTTCAGGCTTCTACTATGAAGGGGAGAGAATGAGAGGGGATTGAGTCAGGTGTCTGGCAGAGTGTCACAGGCTTGTGAGGCGCAGTGTCGTTACATTGCTTTTCTACAGACAATGGAATTCTCCGGTTGGAAGATTATTGAAGATTTATGATAAATATATCCTAAATATTGATTCTGCACTTAGTTCGACAAGTTTCTACGACCTGTAATATAACTTTTTGAACTTTTCGTCCGACGTTCGGCTGGACCCGAATGCGCGTTTGTATTTGTTTACCAAACGCCCAAACAAAAGAAGCTATTTGGACATAAATTATGAACTTTATCGAACAAATCAAACATTTATTGTGGAACTGGGATTCCTGGGAGTGCATTCTGATGAAGATCATCAAATGTAAGTGAATATTTATAATGATATTTCTGACTAATGTTGACTACACAACATGGCGGATATCTTTTTGGCTGCTTTGTTGTCTGAACGCTGTACTCAGATTATTGCATGGTTTGCTTTTTTTCCGTAAACGTTTTTTAAAAATCTGACAGTGGTTGCATTAAGGAGAAGTACATCTCTAATTCCGTGTATAACACATGTATTTTCATCAACATTTATGATGAGTATTTCTGTAAATTGATGTGGCTCTCTGCACAATCACCGCATGTTTTAGAACTACTGAATATAACGCGCCAATGTAAAATGAGATTTTTTTTAAACGCTACCGTCCCACATATCCGAGAGAGGTTAACACTATCAACAAGGCAGTTCCTACAGGCCCTAGTTTTGTCACACCTTGACTACTGTTCAGTAGTGTGGCCAGGTGCCACAAAAAAGGACTTAGGACAATTGCACAGCTGGCCCTTGGATGTACACAGAGAGCTAATATTAATAATCTCTCCTGGCTGAAAGTGGAGGAGAGTGACTTCATCACTACTTTTATTTATGAGAGGTATTGACATGTTGATTGCACCGAGCTGTCTGTCTCAACTACTGGCACTCGGACACCCATGCATACCCCACAAGACATGCCACAAGAGGTCTCTTCACAGTCCCCAAGTCCAGAACAGGCTATGGGAGGCACACAGTACTACATAGAGCCATGACTACATGGAACTCTATTCCACATCAAGTAACTCATGCCAGCAGTAAAAAAACCCATTAAAAAACACCTTATGGAACAGCGGGGACTGTGAGGCAACACAAACATTGGCACACACACATGGATTTAGTACTGGAGAAGGGGCCTGAGGGCACACAGTGTGTTGTGAAATATGTGAATGTATTGTAATGTTTTCAAAATTGTATAAACTGCTTTAATTTTGCTGGACCCCAGGGAGAGTAATAGGGATCCATAATAAATACAAATTCAGTTAGAATTGTATGAATTTTTCTTATCGTTTTATCAGAAAACGGATTTTAACATTTGTCCAACTTTCCCATAAAAGTTGGACAAATCTCTAATCATTAACTTTACCGAGTAACTGGACATTTTAGCCAAAAACATGGTTGCCTCTGCCAGGAGGCTGACACTTGGCCGCAAGTGGATCTTCCAGCAAGACAATAACCCCAAGCATTAAAAATAAACATTTTGCAATGGCCATCTCAGTCTTCGGACGTGAACACCATTGCAAACCTGTGGTTTGAATTGAAGAGGGCAGACCATAAGAGGAGACAAATTATATCAAAGATCTAGAAAGATTTTGTATGGAGGAATGGTCTGAGATCCCTCCCAATCTCATAAAACATTTTAGAAAAAGGTGCCAATAATTTTAACCCCTCTCTTTGAGATTTTGTTTTATTACTTGTTAATAAAATCTCTTTTATTGAGCAATTGTAATAGTATAAAATAATAATATATCTATAATTTACAACTCAGTATTTTAATTACTTTATTCAGTCTTTTTTGCTAATCTTCATAAAAGGCTGACAATATTTATGGATCCGGCTGTATAGCTATCATTTCAATCAATCACAGGACCTCTGAAGGCATATTAAAATGACCCTGGCATATTTCATTTGGGCTTTTAAGAGGTTCATCAATCTGTCCATCCTCCCCAGCAGCACCATCTCTCAGTCTCTCTCCACTACTACTCACCTGAAGGACCACTGAGCTGTGCGTGTTGCTCGTAAAGAAGCGTGTGTTTCCGGTTTTTGAAGCCTGTAGGTGGGCAGAGATGCCCATGTCACCACACCCCTGCGACACTTTCATGTGAGGGTCGTCGTCCTCCACGAGGGATCTTTAGGGGAGGCAGAGGGAGGGGAGAGAGGGAAAGGGACGTTTAGCTTACAATCATGCAGTACAAGCACGGATTTACATTAAAATCAACTCATTGAGTGTGGTTTGTATGCAGATTCACGAGCCTACATGATGAGAGAATGTTGAGATTTTCCTGATGATTCATGCACAGCGGCTGAGGAAAGGGGTTTTAGGAAAAAGGTCAATAAATACACAGCACAACAAGGGGAGAGCTTAGCTAAGACATTTGCGTTCTCCTAATCAGGCACATAGAACATGATTTAAAATGTCTACATTAACACCAAACAATACACAAGGACGCTCACACACACCTGAAAATGGTGCTGATATCCAGGGACGTAAGGACAGGCAGTCAAGCTACAAGGCAAAGGTAACTACGAGCTAAGAGTAAACATCCCCAGCCTGGTCCCTCCCTGCAGCAGACCATGCTCTCAATGGGACTGTGAGAGAATAACGACTCAGGCCAATCATAGTGGTGTCCTCACCTCCTCCTCTGCCACATTACACTCAGTTCCATCATCAGCTCTCCACTCCAAACCTGATGAAGTCATACTGGTGCTCTATGCCAGGGGTTCCCAAACGCTTTTTAATTTGGGACCTACCAATTGAGGTGTTTTGAGTCGCGACCCACAAAAAAGGTTTGAGCGGTTGAAAAAACATACACAGACCAAAGAATAAGTAAACAATATCATCATGGCAGCAGAGAAAACATTTTGTAGTTTTAAAGCACATTTTTCTGCCATTCTATACATTGTCCCGTGGCTAATGCTGTGTTCTTATGCTTAAACATTATAAAATCAATAGGGGCCTCATTGTCCAGCTTTATTGTTGTTGATGGCAAGTTCTCAAAGTGCTATAGCTAGGCTATTGTAAAAATATATATATGTATCTTTTTTAAAATTATTTATTTAACTGGGCAAGTCAGTTAAGAACAAATTCTTATTAACAATGACAGCCTATGTATAGGTTCATTATCATTTCTACATACTTTAGATTTGGTTTTAAGTTTAAGTTTACACTAAAAGCATTTTCCCCCTACCGAAAATGTGTATGATATATATACACACACACACATACACTATCAGTCAAAAGTTTGGACAAACCTACACAAGGGTTTTTCTTTATTTTTCACTATTTTCTACATTGTAGAATAATAGTGAAGACATCAAAACTATGAAGTAAAAAAAAGTGTTAAACAAATCAAAATCAAAATATATTTTATATTTGAGATTCTTCAAAGTAGCCACCCTTTGCCTTGATGACAGCTTTGCACACTCTTGGCATTCTCTTAACCAGCTTGGCCAAATTGAGCAATCGGGAGAGAACGGCCTTAGTCAAGGAGGTGACCAATAACCCGATGGTCACTCTGAATGAGCTCCAGATTTCCTCTGTGGAGATGGGAGAACCTTCCAGAAGGAGAACCATCTCCGCACCAATCAGGCCTTTATGGTAGAGTGGCCAGACGTTAGCCACTCCTAAAAAGTAAAAAGTAAAAAGGCACATGATAGCCCGCTTGCAGTTTGCCAAAAAATAATTTGCACCTAAAAGACTGACTATAAAAAACAAGATTCTCTCGTCTGATGAAACCAAGATTGAACTCTTTGGCCTGAATGACAAGCGTCAGGTCTAGAGAAAACCTGGCACTATGTCTATGGTGAATCATGGTGGTGGCGGCATCATGCTGAGGGGATGTTTTTCAGCGGCAGGGATTGGGAGACTAGTCAGGATCGAGGGAAAGATGAACGGAGCAGAGTACAGAAAGATCCTTGATGAAAATCTGCTCCAGCGTGCTCAGGACTTCAGAATGTGGTGAAGGTTCACCTTTCAACAGGACAAAGACCTTAAGCACACAGCCAAGGCAACGCAGGAGTGCCTTTGGGACAAGTCTCAAAGTCCTTGAGTGGCCAGCCAGAGCCCAGACTTGAAATAAATATAACATCTTTGGAGAGTCATGGAAATAGCTGTACAGCAACGCTCCCCATCCAACCTGACAGAGCTTGAGAGGATCTTCAGAGAAGAATGGGAGAAACTCTCCAAATACAGGTGTGTCAAGCTTGTAGCTTCCTACCCAAGACTCGTTACTGTAATCACTGCCAAATGTGCTTCAACAAAGTACTGAGTAAAGGTTGTGAAAACTTATGTAATTGTGATATTTCAGTTTTTCATTTTGATCACATTTGCAAACACGCACGCAGTGTATTCAGAAAGTATTCAGACCCCTTGAATTTTTCCACATTTTGGTATAAATGTAAAATAAAATCTAATATATATTTTATGCACAAAAAAGTAATCCCAAGACCCACCTGGACACCTGCCATGACCTACAAGTGGGTCCGTCCCACAGATTGGGAACTATTGCTCTATGCAACACCAACGCAACATCTCGTTAACTACAGCAACTTTAATTATGCCTACAATTACTGGAGACCGGTGTTATCCACTGGTTATTAGGGCATGTCCGCTAACTGACCATGAGGGTCATATTAACTTCAGAGTTACGGCAGAGTTGCAAATAAAAAGCCATCTCTCACACTGGCCAATAAAAAGAAAAGATTAAGATGGGCAAAAGAACACAGACACTGAACAGAGGAACTCTGCCTAGAAGGCCAGCATCCCGGAGTCGCCTCTTCACTGTTGACGTTGAGACTGGTGTTTTGCGGGTACTATTTAATGAAGCTGCCAGTTGAGTACTTGTGAGGCGTCTTTCTCAAATTAGACACTAATGTACTTGTCCTCTTGCTCAGTTGTGCACCGGGGCCTCCCACTCTTTCTATTCTGGTTTATCAGTTTGCGCTGTTCTGTGAAGGGAGTAGTACACAGCGTTGTACCAGAACTTCAGTTTCTTGGCAATTTCTCTCATGGAATAGCCTTTATTTCTCAGAACAAGAAAAGATGGACGAGTTTCAGAAGAAAGGTCTTTCTTTCTGGCCATTTCGAGCCTGTAATCGAACCCACAAATGCTGATGCTCCAGATACTCAACTAGTCTAAGGAAGGCCAGTTGTATTGCTTCTTTAATCAGCACAAAAGTTTTCATCTATGCTAACATAATTGCAAAGGGTTTTCTAATGATCAATTAGCCTTTTAAAATGATCAACTTGGATTAGCTAACACAACGTGACATTGGAACACAGGAGTGATGGTTGCTGATAATGGGCCTCTGTACGCCTATGTAGATATTCCATTAAAAAGAATCAGCTGTTTCCAGCTACAATAGTCATTTACAACATTAACAATGTCTACACTGTATTTCTGATCAATTTGATGTTATTTTAATGGACCAAAAAATTGATTTTCTTTAAAAAACAAGGACATTTCTTAATTCTTAAGTGACCCCAAACTTTTGAACGATACGTGTAAATCTAAAAAAAAAAGAAAAAAGAATTGACCACAGTGGCGGCCATTGATTGGCTGAATACCAGGGCGCGAGGTGGTTGGAGTTGTCAATAAAGCAGCATGACAGAAATATGAAGTTTTTCGAAATACCGGCAAATTTCTTTCAGAAGATATATAAAGAGATCTGTGCATTTGAATTAAGAGCATAAATACACCTATTTGTCTTTTGCATATCAAAAACCGAATGACCACTACTGCACATGCTGCCACTGTTTTGAACAGATTATATTATATTATTTAGAACGAGCAGCCAGTTCACGAACGAGTGCACCAGGGAGAACGCAACAAGCAGATGCAATAAGTGAACCCCCCCCAGCCCCTCTTGGCAGTGGACAGAAATTCTTTACGTTTTAAAGTTAATTTCATGCAATTCTACACGTTATTTATTTCATTTCAGGGTTTCTCTCACGACCCCATTTTCAAATCAGGTGATCCCACATGGGGACGCGACCCCTAGTTTGGGAAGCGCTGTGTTAAACACACGATACGATGATCATCCAGGACTGCTAAGTCTCTAACGAATGGAAGTCGATGAACCAGTCAGAGGGTCAGGTGATACTATCAGGTATGTTTCTAAAGGGAGGGGGAGATGGATGGCCTAGTGGGCTCTAGATAGCGGTTGTTCAGGGTCAGCACCACCACAACTAGAAGTGGAGGAGTATTCATGGCTACAGGATCAGGAGCAATCACACTGACACACAGCGTACTGGTACATTTACCGTGTCAGGTGGTAAGTCGGAGAGGCAGCGAGGAGAGAGTGGGTTGTCCAAACCACAAAGGAGTGTTGGTGGCTGCCGGAACGAAACAAAGAGAACAGCTAGAGCAACCCAGTCATAAAATACATAACTCGGACTCCAACCAACAGCATGAAACAAACAAACACAGACGTCATCGGAAGTTTCATCCATCAACAGCCGATTTGTAGTGAAAACACCAAACACACACACACACTGACACGCTATGCTACAAACACGTCCGTATGTGACTACAAATATGCACTGACTAGGCTACACAAATGTTTCACAGAAATAAATACACAAAAGTCAGTTAGGCCTATATCAAATCTTCTGCTGTGTGTGTGGGTGGTGGATGGCAGTTTTCTTTTTTATTAACAAGATGCTTAAACATGCCAAGAATCATATGCTTTATGGAATGGAGACCGTGAACCATTTCTTAGTAATACATCAGGGAATAATTAATTAAATTGGTTAAATTGGATGGGGGTAGGCATGCGATGCGTCTTAATTGCTTTTGTAAATTGGATGATGACTATAATGAAAACTTGCATCTTAAAGGCCCAATGCAGTATGTTTTTCTCAATAGCTAATCATTGCTGGGTAACAATTAAGTACCGTACTGTGATAGTTTTCAATTAAAATGATCAAAAATAAACTAAAGTAGCTTCTTAGCAAGAGCAATTTCTCAAGTGAGAATTCTGCTAGGACTGTCTGAGCATGGTCTGAGTGGGGAAACTGAAAACTAGCTGTTATTGGCAAAGTGGTTTGGAACACTTTCTTATTGGCCTATAAACTAATTTGTCACCAGGCAGGTAAAACCTCTATCCAAATGCCTCCCGAGTGGTGTAGCGGTCTAAGGCCAGAGGCGTCACTACAGATCTGGGTTTGATCACTGGCTGTGACGCAGCCGGTCGAGACCGGGAGACCCATGAGGCGGCGCACAATTGGCCCAGCGTCATCCGGGTTAGGCTGGCTGGGTTGTTCTTCGCTCTCTATCCTACCAAAACAGGCTGAAATTTCAGGTGGTCTTTTCAAACAGCTGTTACACTAAAAGGGCATTATCATACTTTTCACAGTATTATTCAAACCTCATAGTGTGCTTAGAAAGATGGAAATCCGCACACTGGCAAAAAATAGGAAATATCCAAAACCTCAGTGTGGAAAGACTGTATATAAAAACACAGGAAATCTCATTTTTGACTGCACTGGGCCTTTAAGAGCAGCAGACTTTTTATCAAATGGCTGTTAGTGAAGTGTCTATTTCCTCTCATTCACACATCTGGTTGAGGGATACATTTTTTTTAGAAGTGGGATAGGATAGTATTGGATTAAAACTAAACCTACAGGAACAATGGCAGGGAACCAGGAAGTTGTCAAACTATCTAACTACTTAATGGGAATCTCCATCTACAATGAGGAAATAAAACAAATTGACAGACGCTCATTCATCAAACTGAATGTTTGGTAGGCCATTTCTGCACTTCCTGTTGGTGAGACAATCATTAGAATTAAGAGCCTCTTCACACTTACGACACTTTTCGTAAAAATACCGTCAGTTACACATATTACTCAAATGTAAACATGAGTACTTGCTACGTGTCGACACTCGGCCAACAGTCGCCCCCCTTGAAGCAGGGCAGTGTAAACAGAATAGTCTCGTTGAGTCAACACTCCTACAGTATAAATGCTAACAGCAGAGCAATGTTTTTAAAACAACTTAAATGTTTAGACATTTTCCTAATATTTGAGACTTGTTTTATTGAGTTTATACCTGAAATTGCTTTAACAGGCTGTTACATTCTGAAAATGTTGCAGTAGCTGCCAGCTGCACTGAGCCACATACAACTATGGAAGCCCATCTCCATAAACAAAAACTAAAAACATGTCAAATGCAGATCATACAAATAGGAGATGTTTTTTCATTTGTAACATTGTGTGGTGATTTCAGAGGTGGCACCACAGGTCTCAGAGTGGTGGGTGGGTAATTATTTTCCGGGGGGCACCAGCGTTTTCCTGGTCTGGTAGTAGGCTAACCGAACTAACTTCGGACCCTAGTTGTAGCGTATGACATAGTAATAAATCACAAAAAAATGTTTTATATGGGCTATGTATTTTTTTTCTATATGGGCTATGATGGGACCAGATTATTTTTCTAATCAGGTCATATGGTTTAAAAAAACTCCTGACCCTACTGAGGATGAAAACATTAAAACCCTTTTTGATTTATTTTACCTTTATTTAACCAGGCAAGTCAGTTAAGAACAAATTCTTATTTACAATCACAGCCTAGGAACAGTGGGTTAACTGCCTTGTTCAGGGGCAGAACGACAGACATTTTGCCTTGTCAGCTCGGGGATTCGATCTAGCAACCATTCGGTCACTGTCCCAACGCTCTAACCACTAGGCTACTTGCCGCCCCTTTACACAAACAAAAGAGACCATTTCGATTGGACAGTGAAACCAACAGGGCTGAGCTTGCTGCATGCAGGGTTGCATTGTATATACTCATACAGTTATCAGAATGTTGTCGATGGAATACTTCCAGTCAATCATTTTGGATGAACCCCTAAGGTCGATCTCCGTGCCCCCGCTGAAGTCTATTTAGCGTAATAAAAAAGAAAGTCACCATAAAAATATGTCTGTTTGAATATAAACCTAAAATAATTGCCTATTTTAGGCTATAAATACATAGCTTAGGCTATTAAAATATGACCTTGAGTTTTCCCTGGCCAGACCCAGAACGCATAGGCTTCTCTAGACTACCTGCAGCTGTGGTTGTTATCAGTAGGCTACAGTTGGCCAGACTGAAGCACAGACTAATTGTGCACGTTGACAAACATGAGGCACTTTATGTGTTTTATGGCGGGTATGAGCTTCCATATCAAACAGCTCGTTGCAGTGAATTCACTTTTACCCACGTTTTCAGTCGCAACTGTTATAAGTGAATTCACTGCAACGAGCTGTTTTATATGGAAGCCCATGTTAGTCTGTGCTTCAGTCTGGTCAACTGTATCCTGCTGCTGCTTTTTTATTTATTTTATCTAATCGACCAACTTCATTCCATTATTTGAATTCCATTTTGTTTTTTTGGGATGGAGTGAGCTCAATGCGCACATCCCAGTTTCTCTAGAGATAAATCAGATCCAGCTTGAACTGTAGGTAGGGAGCTGTTTCCAAAAGGCCAATATTCTACTCAGTTTAGCGCATAAAACGTGGTAATTAACTACAATGACCATAATCCTTTGCGCATCTACTTGACCGGTCTTTGTTTCTTTTACGCCTGCTACAGAAGAGAAAAGAATGCCAGATCGTCCGGTGACATAGAGAGCCGCTGTTGCTTCGCGGGCTATCTCTAGCTGAAAATACATGATCTAAGTGATTAATAGTTGGTATTCAGTAGTCATAAAAATATGCCTTATTTACTTTGAAGAACTACAAAATAGGGATTTGGTCAGAGAGCATAGGCTGCAGCTCTATAAAGATGAGATGACTTGGAATTAAATCATAAAATAATCAAATAAAACAAACGTAACATACACAACAACTGAAATACTGCATTACAGTTAAGTGAATAAATGATGGTTAATAAGTGTAAGCAGTAATGGACAGCCATGACCATCATGAGACTTGTAATTGTTTTATTGTGTATTACAGCATTCAGTTTTTTAAGATAATCAAAACCAAAAACCGTGATTAGTTTTGAACCGAACCAAAACGACCTCAAAAAGCACTGATCGCTCAGCACTAGTCTCTATGCACACTCACGCACTCCAACACACACACAGTAATTTGCTCACACACACGCATAACATGCACACACATTTATACTGACTCTTTTATACTGACTCTACACACACACACTTACATTCATTCACGATATACGCTGCTGCTACTCTGTGTCATATATCCGGATGCCTAGTCACCTTACCCCTATCTACCTCTATCACTCCATTATCCCTGCACATTCTAAATATGCTAGTGGAACTGCCCCTGTGTACATGGCTTAATAACTTCCTTGTTCTTATTTCTATTTTGTGTTATTTTCACTATGTTGTTCACTGCATCGTTGGGTTTAGAGCTCGCAAGAAAGGCATGTCACTGTACGTGTGCACATGGCATTAAAACGTGAAACTTACCACATGTAATGATTTGCATGATATTGATAAAAGTGAAGCCTGGTTTGTTGCAATGTTCCGAGGTAGACCTACTGTACTTTTGTATTTGTATGAGCGGGTCAATCGTTCATTTTTGATAGGATAACATTACTTGATGAAGACTTGCTTTGAGCAACTCTGCGCTTTTGTCTTGAAGCTAAAATGTAATGAGTGTAGCCTACAGATGAGAAAATAAACCCTTCAATTGTCTGCACATGCTTGTGAATTATTGCTTTATTCAAGAGTGTAATATGATTTGGTTGCATTATTCAATAGCTTAGTGTAATATGTTTCAGAAGAACCTGTCATTGTTGAATAGTTTGTGCTTGCTACTGTGATATTTAGTCATTTAGAGCTGCTGACCAAGAATGTCGCGTTGCCAGCGACAACGACATGTAAGGCAAGGATGTAATGTGAATTTAAAACTAGCAATCTCTTTCGCCACCTCGCTCCTCAGACTCTCCTTCATATCTCTTAGTGGGAATAGGGCCTTAGAATATCAAAATAGAGACAATCCCTTTACAGAAGTGCAACAAAGAAACACACAACGCCGCTACCACCACAAACACCAACAAAAGATAGCTAATTGTCTCCCCCCAGGGAGCTGGTTATCAGTATAATTAAATGGCTCGATACTGTGCAGCACACCACACCAACCAAAGCTGCAAGTTGAGTTTAAAAATGCTGTGGTTTGAGCATGGTTCCCCCAAACACCGAAACAGGTTCAAATCAAATCAAGCTTTCATTATCCAGCAGACATGGAACGCAACGCAATGTGCTTTACAGGAAAAAAACTATGATACCATTTTCTACCTGGGCTGCACCTCATGATGGAAAAAGCCAACAATTAAACCCGGTCTGTGTCATCCTGTGCCATATGACTTCCAGTCCAGCGGTACCACAAAGGATGGAAAAGACCCTGGGAAACCCAAATAACCTCCACAGAGAGTGCACCACTTTATAAAACCAGGACTTTGTTTCAGACAGGTGAGAGAAACAAGCAGCACAGTACCCAAAATAGAGAATTAACATAACATCTTTTTTCAATCATTCATAATGATGAACTACAGCGTGTTCCAGGTACTTGGTGAGAGAAGCAGCTGTGATGTGATTTCATGTCGTGCCAGACCTTCTGCTCCCTACGAATGAGATTCACTGAAGAACTTAGCACATCCCAGTCTTTGATTACCCAACATCCCTTTTAACTTTGTTGGACCAGACAGTCGCCTCTTAATTAAGCTTTGAGGGAGCGGCCAGATCGAAACAGAAAGGTGTCTTTTTACTTTTTTTTATCCAACTACCTTTAAAACCAGGACGTTGCTGACTAGAACTAGACGGCTGTTAGTATCCATATGCAAAAAAAGCACCAAGCACTCGAATGAAGGGAAAAACAACATTGATTCATTTACAGAAAATGTTAAGTGCATTACAATACCAGCTTTGAAGTCACTCCGAATTTTAAACTTAAACAAAAGTAGCTATGGTGTAATATAAACAGCAGACACTCTTACTAATAGGAGCGCAAACAGATGCCACTCCATTGTTAAGATGACATGGCAGCTACAAACACTGTTGGATTGATCCTGCAACCCTCTGGTATCATCACCTGCTATATCATTTCACTACATGCAATTTGAGTGAAGGTTGGTGAGTATCTATTGAGAAAGATTATGCAAAGACCATTGACATTCCTGATATGAAGGAGAACAGACTTCCTGAGGTTTTTCAGTCGCCCAATACGAGTCATCACATCATGCACCAAAATGTGCTTCCTGTGAAACACCAAGTCCTCCAGCATTCATCCAGCAGTATTATCAGCAGATTTTTGGCTTTCATAATTTAAAAAGTCAGGAAGAAAGATATGCTAATGAAGACACAGAGCTGCCATCCTATCTGAGCGGTGTGGAACATAAATAAACCTTGGGGGTGAGTACAGTTTATGAGCAGGAGCCACACAGAACACACAGCGGCATATATTCTCAACTGACTGTCTCAGTGGCAGACGGCACTGCATGCCTTTGACAACATTTTCTCGTAAAAGGCCAATTCTATTAAGAGACTTTCCAACGCCAACCCTCTCCAATCTCCCCCACCTGCACAGGCCTATATCCATTCACATAGATAAGACATTCGAACTTCAGCCAGCCTTCTATTTATATTTCTGTAGAAAAGGTTAATTGCAGCCGTTTTGTGAACACAAAGGTATGATTCATCAGAAAACACTGTCAGGGGAGAGAGAGCAAGGACTCTGAAATTTAGAGTATTGTGTAATCACATTTAGATTGGGTTTTTGAGGATGTGTGCTGTTCTCATTGTATAACCGTACTGAATTGACAGGGAGGGGGCACAGAACATGTAGGCTTGATGAGTATTGGAGTGTCAAACCAGGAGAAAATGTGATACTATTGGGTTTAGCTGCCTATCACAGTGGACTGGGGGGTCCTATGGCATTGATGGCATTGCTGTACCTGCCAGGGTAGAGGCACACTCCCCTAGATACAACATTAATGTAAATGCGGTGGAGGGCCGAACAGATTTTTGTTTGTTTGTCAAAATCAATGTGGGCGAGAAAAAGGGCAGCTATTTGATATACATACTTTCTATCTAGTTTTAGATTAGTTTATTTACCATTTTTCTTAAATAACTATTTTCCCTCGGATGCTATTATACAGGGCTTTTTTCCTAACCAGGAAATCAGGGTGTTGTGCTTCTCCATACACCATGGGAAAAAAATCCACTTCCGTTTAATTTCTTGTCAATAACCTTATAATTAGGCCTAGTAATGAAACGTTAGGCCTATGATGTCATTTCCTGAGCAGATCGTACAGCTTATACTAATTCGTCTTATGGCCTTGTCTTTCAGTGGTTAACACGGGGGCCGAACAATCCTATGGACATTGGCTGAGGAATACAGATGGGGGAATGTTTAAGAATGATTATATAGTGCAAGTGTAAACAACTGAATATCATTGCTGGTTTTACCAGTGTCCTTGAGGCGAGGATGAAACAAACTGTTAAGGACTTGGAATTGCCTTGAATTCCCATTGAACTTCCAGTTATTTCATGGCTTCCGGGCAGTGCACCTTTGCCATTCCTCCCAAGCATGAAATCTGCACCACAGGCAGAGGCTATATTTAGGCCTGAGTGAGATCACTGCAGACGAACACACAGACCAGGCTCCATAATAATCTCCAGCTAACACACAATCACACATTAATACCCACCAACTCCTCCTAAAATACCACCCTGTCCCTGGATCTCTGGTTATATGTAAGCATACAGACATCCTGCTCTCTCCACGTTGAAAATGGCCATATCTAGAGAAAGAGGAGAAGCTACGCACACAGATGGAGGCCATTCCGCTCCGTTACAGTAGGCTACAATGGGGGAACCACAGAGGAACCTATAATGAGAGGGCTAATGTCACATCAGACCATCTAAAAACACATCACACAACGTATAAAAGTCAAAATAGGAGCTGGGCAGGGCTGGGCAGGGCATGGCTCAGTATTAAATGTTACAGTTCCACTCGTTTTGTTTGTCATTTTTACAGGGGAAAGGCTATTTTGCTGTCCTAACGGAAGAGACAAAGAGCTATATGCAATGGTAAAATATGTTGGTTTATAGCCCTAGCCTGTACTTTAATGATTATTGAGACCCTAAATATATCATGTGAGAATTGGTGGCTTCAGCTTAAATTAAGCGTATAAGCAACACCCCATCAGGACTGGGGTCAAGTCCATCTCAATTCAAATCAATTTAGGAAATAAACTGTTTTATATACAATTACGGATACAGTTATGGTAGACGTTTTTGGAAGAAAATGTTGAAATTGACTAATTGAAAATGATTTTTCCCATGCTGTCATTTTTGGTTTAGTCTCGAGTCAGTGCACGTGAGTGCATTTATGTTCTGGAATGATTAGCCTGAACATATCTCAGGCAGAGAATTGATGTAACAGTGAAACTGTGCACATTTAGACTTAATACATTGTTATTTTACAGATTTACCTGCCATGCCATTTACCTCAAACACTGAACACTAGAACACTGAAGGTATATTCAGAATGTTGGGTACTGTGGGAATTTCTCAGTGTTCTATATGTTAATATAATGTGTGGATAGGAAAATTCATACATTCCATGTGTCTGTTTACTTAAGGGAGTTTACTCAAACAGGGCATGGACAACTGGAATTTCAACAAAAGGTACAGTATATACATCCACTCAGAAGGCATCTCTCTGGTTAACTCATGATGTGCTTTGCTAGTCATGTAGGCTACATAATGCATTCAGAATTGAGACATTTTATGGTAATAAGCAGCAATGAATGATACAGAATGCACCTTTCAATATCTAATATAAATGATCTCTCTACTGTATGGTAAAGCATATGGAAACCATCTCAATTCTTCTTGCTATAAAGAACTACAAACAGAGCCTGAAATTCCATTCAAAATATTCTGATAAAATGAAGCCAAAAACCACACACATTCATCAACAACCATGAGCCTTTCAATCTAGCCTGAAGCACGACGCAATGTACCAATGTGAGTTTTCACTTGACACTAGCCAGAATTGGCAGCATGGATATGGTCTTTGCTCCTGAGGATGCCAGTCCTCCAAACCAAATTAAGCCTGGTTACTGTTCACTAGTGAGGAGATAACCTGATCCCCACCATTTACATTCAGCTAGCCTAGCAGGGTGACTGACAGAGGACATGATAGGGGGGCATCTCTCACACAGAAGGGGGAGATGGAAGGAGGAGAGCCTGGAAGCACCTTCCCTATTCTGCCCTCCCCCCTCCAGAGAAGCAGCAGCAGTAGCAGCAGACGACAATAACTCCTAAACCAGGGTGCGCCAGACGCCCTGACAAAGGCATGCAGCCTCCTCCCAAGCTTGCTGTGGCGGCCAGCAGTCTTTGCCGGCGGATAAATACAGCCCCAAGGAGGGCGGAGGGTGGCGGACGTGTTCCTGGCCCCTGAAAAATCTAAATGGGCCATGGCCATGGATAATGAGCCACACTGCTCTAGAGGACAGTGTTCCGCTAGTTGGCCAGGCACAAAGGAGGGTATTAAATCGACCGCTCTCGACACGCAACAATGCTCCCATCATATTCCGCCCAATTAGGCTGCAATGAGAGAGGGGGACAGAACAACAACTGAAAAAGAAAGCAGAAAATACACCACCACCATAGCATGATGTGCATAACAAATGGTTATTTATTAAGATGTGATTGCCATTTCTGTCTTTACTCACATGTAGGCAGGAGAGAGAGGCGAGGACCTGGATGTCTTAAGAACTGGCACTGGAAATTTCCAGCTGACAGGAGAACCGCTTTTCCATTTCAACGGCATTTTGTTGTCACCAGCACGGAGCTACAGCGCTAACAACGGCAAAGAGCCTTTCCACGAACAGGCTTCCAGCGAGGGCTTCCATCCCACTCTGCCCACTCGGATCAGAGGGAGGGAGAGCAGCAGCGACAGGGGTGGAGTGGTACAGGCAGCAGCAGTGCAGGCTACACACAGGTTTATGACACTAGTGGCAGTAGTGAGAAGAAGCCAATGGATCCTATCTCCTGTGCCTACTGGGCCAACTCCCAGTCATCTCCTGTTAGAGGGGGAAAAGCTCTCGGTCCTGTCGCCTTTTGAGGCTGTGCCAACTCTAGCCCAGCAGCTCAACAACAGTGCCACCTTGTTAAAGGAGCGGCGACTGCAGTGCTGGGCTTGTTATAGGGAGAGGTGGAGGGAGGAGTAGATAAAGGGAGGGGGGAAAAAACGCTAGCATCTGCCCACCCTTAGAGAGCAGTGCCTAAAATACTACTAGTTTACACTGGGATATAAAAAGGAAAGAAAAAATTTACATTTGGATTTCTTTGAGAAATATCAAAGTAAATTTGGAGTCACGTGATGAAATGTGTCGAGAAAGCATGCAGTTTATTAGGCTACAGACTAAATAAACAGTGAACTTCACAGGGTGGTGAAAGTGCAAGGTGATGAACTTGATGCTCCTTTCCAATAAATATCGAGGTTCTTATTCTGGTGACATGATCATCGATGCTTGGCTGCCGTTAAATAAAAATAATCTCTCTATTTTGTCCATAATAATGTCATCATGAACGCTATAGGTGGTCTCTAGCTAACAGATAGCGCTGGTGGCTAACAGTCTCTAGCTAACAGATAGCGCTGGTGGCTAACAGTCTCTAGCTAACAGATAGCGCTGGTGGCTAACAGTCTCTAGCTAACAGATAGCGCTGGTGGCTAACAGTCTCTAGCTAACAGATAGCGCTGGTGGCTAACAGTCTCTAGCTAACAGATAGCGCTGGTGGCTAATAGTCTCTAGCTAACAGATAGCGCTGGTGGCTAACAGTCTCTAGCTAACAGATAGCGCTGGTGGCTAACAGTCTCTAGCTAACAGATAGTGCTGGTGGCTAGAGCGCACATGCCACTACCAGAGTGGGTACACTCGCTATACAACGCAAGCATTTCACAGTTAAAAACTCAGTAGAGTTCAAATAAGATGGAAACCCATTTAACTTGTATATATTTAACAGCAAAAGGTATATCTATGTGCACTACGTTATCACATACAGCCATTTATCTGCAACAAGTCAATTTGATGGAAACATCTCTTGTTTTTACGCAGATTTTTGAATGTTTGCATGAAAATCTGTCGCCAATTGGATGGAAACCTAGCTTGTGTGACTTCACACACACCTGCATAGGTGTAATTCCAAGTAGGACAAAGAGTATATCATAAAAATATCATTACAGTTCTATGGACTACATGGCCCCCTACATCTTTGGAGGGAATGTATATTCCCCACTCCGATGAGCATAATATGCAAGCATGGCAGATTGTACACTGGTATACACAATGAACATGCCATCTCTCATTCCACTGGACTCATCCAGTTAGATTGCCCCCTCAAAATTTGTCCCCTGCATGGCTGTCATCCACCGAGCCCTCTAGCAGGAACACAGTGTGCAGTCAGCCTTGGCCTTGCCTGAGGCAGCCAGCTGATCAAGATGAAACACTGAAACTCCTCTCCTCCTAAGACCAACATCCACCCAAGCACCGAGAGCAAAATAAAAGCCAAGAATAGAGCGTTGTGCAGCTCATTTCCACGATTACAGATCCTCTTGTCTGAAGAGCTCTGAAGGCCCTGTCAGGAAATCTATAGCAATGTCATTTCCTGTGCGCTACTTCCTTTTGGCAAGCCCGCTCTTTAGCCCTTTGTTTCAACACACTTCTCAAATCTCTTCTACTCACAACGTCGTGAAAAATGACCCCTTGTGGAGCTGTGTCTCAAGATGGGACCCCTATAGTCAATCCTCTCCTGCTCTCTCACTCTGGAGCCTTAGGGAATGTCTTCCAACCTGCCCGTAATCACTCCCTCTAGGTTGACTCACTATCTCGTCCCACAACGAGGGAGAATATCACAAGTATAACCACTGCAGGTATTTTCAGAGGAGCCATGATGTCTTGGGCCACTTCTTCACTGTGGAGTTCATTCAACAGAGGACACAGCCAGGTCTGTCAGGCAGGGTGGTCATGTGCTCGGTCTCGGCCTGGCAGGGAGAATCTTTTTTAAATCTTTTTACAGACAAAGGAAACCAGGGGATTAAAAAGCCTTTTGTCAGATGAGTGGGGATGGTGCTGAGCCAGATGTCAGCACATTAAAAAAAAAATGTAAAAAATGATGAATGGTGTCTGTCTGAGTGAACAAAGAATGGTTGAAGGTGTTCCATTCAACAAACACCAAGACTGCCTCCGGATCAGAAAACGGAGCTCCACGTGCAGGTTACAGTAAACTGCACTACAGCCTGTTTCTGGAGCACTTAAGCTGCAACTCTTTATTTAGACACATACCTAAATCAAATTGGAGAGGAGAGGGAAAACATCTCAACATGGATTTGTCATGACACCAGATAGTCCTAAATACAGAGTTGCACATTTAAAAAGACTGCGCTAAATATTTCACAATCATTGCAATGTTTCATCACGGAACCTATACCTTTTTCAAAAACAGAATGTCATCCGAACATCTATAGAAGAAACTGCATCATTGTTACCACCACAAAGCAACTGTTTGACTTCTGCCCTGCCAGCCACAACTGAACAGCACTATAAAGCACAAGACAGGCTGGGAACAAAGAGGGGAGGAGGCAGCAGTGATAACCTGATCCTCCATAACCAAATACCTCCAGCTTTTACAGTAAAGCCTGACAATAGCTGCATTTACCAGAGCCACGGTGAGCATCGATCTGTGTGCTTCTTTCAGAGGCCATTAGGGCCGCGGGCGAGAGTGATAGAGAGTGCACGAAAGCGAAACTCCTGAGCTCTGCAGACACACCAACCCAACAGCCCTGGAAGACAGGCCAAAAGTCAGGAACACACCCTCACTGTGCTGGAACACAGCTGTACTCTCTCGGAGTCTCGCTATAACACACACCCCATCACTGTTCTGGCAGGAACACACTGTACTAAAAGAACACATACACTGTATTAAAGGAAGTGTTGACCATCCACACACTTGCTTGTCCATAATATTGTTGTGCATTGCTTTTTGTGCACCATGCCTATGTCTGACATTTGTACTGGCCAGTAGGTGTGTACACGCCTGTATGAGCATAAGAGGAACAAACAAGACAGCCCTCAAGATTCTGACTCTAGAACAGACAAACGTATACCATCTACTGGATGCAGAAGGAACTGTGCCCGTCAAAATACCAGACACACCCTCAAGCAGCTGACCGCACATGCTGTCACCACACAGTGTGGTTCCTCATCCCATCTTTTACATTTTAGTCACTCTTACCCAGAGTGACTTACAGTAGTGAGTACTGTGAGAGAAATTACAAGGTTATGTTATAATGGTTGTTTTATGGAATAGAATAGTGGGTTCTAAGAACATTTTCATCTGTGTATGTTCTACTGAGGATGGCCTCTGGGAGATTTAACACTGACATGAGATTTACCATGTCTTTGGGTGATAAGCCTAACAAGACCGCATTCCAGAGCATGAGTTAATGTTTCTGTACTGGGGTAACAGGGGAAAATGGCTCCAGAATGGAGTTGGAGTACCAGGGGGAAATGGCTCCAGTATGGAGTTGGGGTACCAGGGAGAGATGGCTCCAGTAAGGAGTTGGGGTACCAGGGGGAGATGGCTCCAGTATGGAGTTGGGGTACCAGGGGGAGATGGCTCCAGTATGGAGCTGGGGTACCAGGGGGAGATGGCTCCAGTATGTAGCTGGGGTACCAGGGGAATTGGCTCAATTATGGAGTTGGGGTACAAGGGGGAAATGGCTCCAGTATGGAGTTGGGGTCCCAGGGGGAGATGGCACCAGAATGGAGTTGGGGAGCCAGACTCTGGTCTCTACACAACGAGAACAGTTTTACAGCAGATACTGTCTGCTGTGAATTATAAGTATCTTTCATACAAATCTTAGCCTTGTGATCCATTCCACACATCTGTTGTTTGTCATGTAGACTGGAGGGGGTGTGTCTTGGCTATAAAAGACCTTTGAACCTTTGTCTCGGGGCTCTGAACGAATCACCTGAGAGTGATTTGTCGACCAGTCATCATTATCGTAGAGCACTCAATCGATTCACTTTGTGTGTGTGTGTTGTATTGACCTGCTCTCTTATTAAGTGAATAAAGATTTAGTTTAAGTATGACTCTTGACTTGTTAAGTTAGTCTCTCGTAATTTGATAGTAAAGAAATTAACCACCACAGTGCATTCATTTTTTGTACTTGTCCCCCGCGGGAATCAAACCCACAACCATGGTTATTACAAGCGCCATGCTCTACCAACAGCCAAATGGGTTAATCACATCTATCAGTCTATCCAGCTGTCACAGGAATGGAAAAACATTGATGACACCAAAGTGAAGAGCACAGAGGGCACAGGTGATCAAATCCATCAAAATGTCAGTTATAAGTGATTTAGAATCGCTCTCCCTCAACAACAACACTCTGCTGTCTACATTTGGATAGATTTAACTAAGAAGAACCGTGTAAAAAAAAAAAAAACAAAGGCCCTAAAAGACATTGATCAGAAAATAATCTGCATTTGGCATTATCAAAGCATTTCTGTGTTGAGAAATAATTCTGCTGAAAGTGCTAGTTGAGAGAAACTCACTCAGCGTAGAAAATCTCAAAGACTGTGGTAGCGAAAGCAGAAAAGGGGCGTTAGCCTGGCATCAGAGGGATCCGTGATGAAAGCAGAGGCCCAGCAGGTGCTGAAGACGGAGGAGCTCTGCTGAGGGGTGCAGCAGCAGCAGGCAGCTTAGAACCAAGCTAAAGGAGCCTACCTCTACCCAAGAAACACACGATGAATGCCTTCTCACATTCTCTGTTTTGGAACATCTCCTTTTTAGTCATGATCCACTTTTAGTCAAACAACACAAACTCTGGCTAGGCCCAAATAAAACAAACCAAGGAGTAGTGAAATAGTACTGGTACTAGTATTAGGTTTCAATGATTGTTTTACCTTTCACCTTAATGGTCAATGAGATGTATCTTTCTTAAACATATTTTAAGTGGGATGCAGGGGTGCTATTGGTTAACTGTGACCAGTCATGCTTTTCAGTCTATAGGTTAATTTGCATAATTAAATTGGTGCCAGAATTCAACAACTGGAAAAGTGTTGGAGTCGACTGGAATTAGTATTTAGCTGAAAACAGTCATGTACAGTGGGTGAGTTTATTGAGTTAGAAAGTAGCTTTCTTATGTCAGCTAATGGCCGTCTCTAGCCATGAGCAGACAGAGCGGAGACTCGTTGCTTGGCTAGTCACAGACACAGGCTGCAGGGAGCAATGGGAGAGAGAAGGAGCACGAAGCAGCTAACAAGAACAGCTACAGTATTAAGCTAGCAACCAAAAAAGTTTCACAGCATTTCTCTCCTGTTCTACTGGTTTTCATATCAATTTTATTTCATTGTCCAGAAGACAAAGGCACAATCCTAGTCATATTAACAACCCATCCTAGTTGTTGCATATTTACATTTCCCTTTTTTTACGTTTCAAACGGATATCTTCATCTCTGTCACATAAAACGGCTCGAGTCAGGTGCTTCTTTGAGAACAGCGTTTTCCCACATATTCCACATGTTTGAAAATGATATACCACATTGAAGTATTACATTGACTGCTTCATTACAATAGTTCCATGTTCAATAATATGAGACGATAGGCTTGCTATTGTCGCACGTTTTTTAAGCTCTTACTTAAAAAGGTCCGCTCCTTGTACCCATGCATAGCTAATTCAACATCGGGCACACCATAACTTCAGACACTAGCGATTAAGTTTTGCAAATAAATACTCCCTTCTAAATAGCTAGCTGACCACCGATTTTCATTACAATTTAAATAAGTAAAGTTACGTTATGAGAGTTTTCAAAAAAATTATATAAACATGTTGTGGGACACACGGTATATTGTAAAATTCAACTGCGCGACAGACCACACTAAATCAAATTTTATTTGTCACATACACATGGTTAGCAGATGTTAATGCGAGTGTAGCGAAATGCTTGTGGTTCTACTTCCGACAATGCAGTAATAACCAACAAGTAATCTAGCTAACAATTCCAAAACTACTACCTTATAGACACAAGTGTAAGGGGATAAAGAATATGTACATAAAGATATATGAATGAGTGATGGTACAGAGCGGCATAGGCAAGATACAGTAGATGGTATTGAGTACAGTATATACACATGAGATGAGTATGTAAACAAAGTGGCATAGTTAAAGTGGCTAGTGATACATGTATTACATAAAGATGCAGTTGATGATATAGAGTACAGTATATACGTATACATATGAGATGAATAATGTAGGGTATGTAAACATTATATTAGGTAGCATTGTTTAAAGTGGCTAGTGATATATTTTACATAATTTCCCATCAATTCCCATTATTAAAGTGGCTGGAGTTGAGTCAGTGTGTTGGCAGCAGCCACTCAATGTTAGTGGTGGCTGTTTAACAGTCTGATGGCCTTGAGATAGAAGCTGTTTTTCAGTCTCTCGGTCCCAGCTTTGATGCACCTGTACTGACCTCGCCTTCTGGATGATAGCGGGGTGAACAGGCAGTGGCTCGGGTGGTTGTTGTCCTTGATGATCTTTATGGCCTTCCTGTGACATTGGGTGGTGTAGGTGTCCTGGAGGGCAGGTAGTTTGCCCCCGGTGATGCGTTGTGCAGAACTCACTACACTCTGGAGAGCCTTACGGTTGTGGGCGGAGCAGTTGCCGTACCAGGCGGTGATACAGCCCGACAGGATGCTCTCGATTGTGCATCTGCAGAAGTTTGTGAGTGCTTTTGGTGACAAGCTGAATTTCTTCAGCCTCCTGAGGTTGAAGAGGCGCTGCTGCACCTTCTTCACGATGCTGTCTGTGTGGGTGGACCAATTCAGTTTGTCTGTGATGTGTACGCAGAGGAACTTAAAACTTACTACCCTCTCCACTACTGTTCCATCGATGTGGATAGGGGGGTGTTCCCTCTGCTGTTTCCTGAAGTCCACAATCATCTCCTTAGTTTTGTTGACGTTGAGTGTGAGGTTATTTTCCTGACACCACACTCCGAAGGCCCTCACCTCCTCCCCGTAGGCCGTCTCGTCGTTGTTGGTAATCAAGCCTACCACTGTTGTGTCGTCCGCAAACTTGATGATTGAGTTGGAGGCGTGCGTGGCCACGCAGTCGTGGGTGAACAGGGAGTACAGGAGAGGGCTCAGAACGCACCCTTGTGGGGCCCCAGTGTTGAGGATCAGCGGGGTGGAGATGTTGTTGCCTACCCTCACCACCTGGGTAGGCAACAACATGTCCAACTTTTAACCCCTGAAATATAGCGAACAGATTTGCTAATGTTGCTAGCTTAGAGTACTATGATGGACACCTTCTTCACTTGGAGGAAAGTGGATGGAGGGAAAAACCCAGCCAAATCTAAAACTACAACGAGTCTCGGTTTTGTAGCAACCAGAGCAGGCACAAAGTGCTGGCTCCCCTGTACCAGCAGGCTCCAGGGACCAAGGAGCACATTACAGTGATGGCCTGCTTCAACGCAACTTGGGAGGACGTCCCCCCCATTTATCTACCCCAAGTGTTTCCCCGGCGGCCACTACACACTGAAGTATAACCCCTTGTATGGACAGTCAAACTGTAGCTACATTGACAGGGACCTGTTCAAGAAGTGGTTTCAACACTTCATTCAGCATGCAGTCTAGGAGCGTCCTCTCCAATGGGCACAAGAGCCACATGGACCCGGAGGTGCTCGAGGCGGAACTAAAGGAGGGGTTATACTTCCACCACACTGCACCCATGTCCTGCAGCCGCTGGACTTGGCATACTTTGGCCTTTAAAGGCTAAGTTCTTCAAGGTATCTGGAGTCCTCAGCAATTTTGACCACTTCCTACATGGTAAACAAATCAGAATTTGCCAGAGTATTCCGCTACCCTACAAGGACTGCAAAGACATGCACTCTGTAGTGGAAGGGTTTAAGAAGTGAGGCCTCTTCCCTTTTGTCCCTTAAGCCATAGAAGGGACCCGTTTGATGTAGTCTTGGTCCCAACAGGGTCCTAGCACCGCCTCTCCTGGAACCAGTAGCACTGTGCCGTACATCAGCACCTCCTCTCCAGCGACCACAGGGGGACCCTCGGCCCCTGCTCCAGTCCCAGCCCCTGCTCCAGTCCCAGCTCCAGTCCCAATCGTAGAAGAGCACGCCGTAATAGAGGTGGGGCTGATAGGGATGGACATGGGTGGGGTACATTCTTACCTTCCTGAAGTATTGGCCAGACCAATACAGAAGACTCCCTGTGGTCGCCACATGCCTCACCGGGGAGGAATACAAGCACCAGTGAAGAGGGGTGAGTAGGAGAGGGCAGAGGAGAAAGAGTGTTTTGGGCAGCCCTCAGAACACAGAGGGCACAGGAGAGGGCTGCCATGGATGAGAGCATCAACACCACTGCCTCTGCCGGACCCCCCCACTGGAACCACTCCTGACAGCTGCATCACCACCGCCAGTGCCTCCCAGTGTGCAACACCTTCAGGAGCCGCCGGAGTCCCCAGCTGAAGGCGGCGGCCACGTGTCTGCTCCCTCAGCCACACCATTGTCAGCCCCTCAACCCCAGCATTACAAACACCAGCTCCTCCATGCCATCGTCGGCGGTTTGATCCACCACCAGCCCCCATCTGTCACCACCGAAGCGGCCTCCTCTGGACCAACTACCTCCTCAATCTCCCCTGGTCAAACCACCACAGCAGCCTTGTCTGGTGCCCCTGGCCCTTGCAATTCAAATACAGCCACCTCCACATTAAATTATGAACAAAAAGTATACTGTTTGTTGTGTTGTATAAAACTGGTGTTGAAAAAATAAAAATGTCTCTTTACATATCTACGGTCCATAACACCAGCCCACAAGGCATGCCCACCTCCTCAAAAATGTCTGTAGCTTCCTCCAGAGGAGGTATTCACAAGCTGGTACCCCCAGGGGTACGCGCAACGGCGTTAGGGGTACGCCAAATAAAAACGTGATTCACATTTATATTTTCCAACTGGGCTATGCATTTGTATGAGGTTTGTTTTTCGCCTGAGTAGCCTCGTTTCACTGCCAAAAATAAAATTTAAACCATATTGTTTCAGTGAAATAACAATAATGTCAAATACAGGTAGCCAAGTCAAATAATTAACATCCAATCACATTAACCGTTACTCTCTCACGGGAATTCCACTGTCAGTATGTCGTTAAACGTAGCTGCTGCTCATTTCGTTTGCTCAAAAATGGATAAATAGTTGCAAAAAAGTAAGGCCCGCGTCCATAGACACATACCAGCTCTACTGGTAGTACTACTACTACCAGCAGTACTACACCTGCATCTGTCGAAGACAAGTTGTTCTGCTTCCACGAGCACATCCAATGTTGGCATCAGTAATTCTACATTTGTTGTTAGCCCAGCTAGCATGGACACTGAGAGTTGTGAATCTGATGCAGCCGAAGAGCTGGACCATCGAAGAGGTGCAAATATGATGAGAACTACATTGATCTGGGGTTCACTTATATTGGGAGTAGTGCCTTTCCTCAGCCACAGTGTGTTAAATGTGCAAAAGTACTATCTCACAACTCGATGAAACCTTGCGCAGACATTTAAAACAAAACATGGCAATTTGAAAAATAAGCCATTGGGAGGTTTTGAGCGAGAATTAAGACGACTTTCGAGTAGTAAGACATGTATAAAAGCAACAGCTACCATTAATAAGAAGGGGCTAGAAGCATCTTAACTAGCTTCATGAGGTAGTCACCTGGAATGCATTTCATTTATCAGGTGCCTCCTTAAAATTAATTTGTGGAATTTCTTTCCTTAATGCGTTTGAGCCAATCAGTTGTGATGTGACAAGGTAGACAGAAGATAGCCCTATTTGGTAAAAGACCAAGTCCATGTATGGCAAGAACAGCTCAAATAAGCAAAGAGAAAAGCAGTCCATCATCACTTTAAGACAGGAAGGTCAGTCAATCCGGAACATTTCAAGAACTTTGAAAGTTTCTTCAAGTGCAGTCGCAAAAACCATCAAGCACTATGATGAAACTGGCTCTCATGAGGTCCGCCACAGGAATAGAAAACCCAGAGTTACCTCTGCTGCAGAGGGTAAGTCCATTAGAGCTACCAGCCTCAGAAATTGCAGCTCAAATAAATGCTTCAGAGTTCAAGTAACAGACACATCTCAAAATCAATGACTATGTGACTATGTGAATCAGGTCTTCATGGTCAAATTGCTGCAAAGAAACCACTACTAATGGACACCAATAAGAAGAAGAGACTTGCTTGGGCCAAGAAACACTAGCAATGGAAATGTGTCCTTTGGTCTGATGAGTCCAAATTGGAGATTTTTGGTTCCAACCGCTATATCTTTGTGAGACACAGTGTGGGTAAACAGATGATGGTTGAGAGAATGCCAAGAGTGTGCAAAGCTGTCATCAAGGCAAAGGGTGGCTACTTTGAAGAATCTCAACTATAAAATATATTTTGATTTGTTTAACACTTTTTTTTGTTACAACATGATTCCAAGTGTTATTTCATAGTTGATGTCTAAACTATTATTCTACAATGTAGAAAATAGTAAAAATAAAGAAAATCTCTTGAATTAGTAGGTGTTCTAAAACTTTTGATCAGAAGTGTAATTTATTTAACTTAAGATTTCTTAGTTATATTTAACTTATATAATAAGCAGTGGCGCCACTGCGAGGTGGGAGTGTCCCAACACCAAAATAAAATTAAACGGTATTGAAAATCATACCGTCGGTATTTCGAAATATACCGTTTATACCGTATACCGGTATACGCCAAAACCTACTTCACATACTACTTAAGAGATGAGAGAGGATTATAATGGGTTGCTGAAATTGTACAGTGAAGTCCTTTAGTGAGTTGAGCTGAAAAGCAAGTGTTTGAAGTTACACATCCACACATAACATGAGAAAAGCAGAAACTGCTAAGATGAGGCACTTCAGACAAAAGTGAGGAATGTTGATTGATCGTGTATAGATGCAGAAAAAAAGTTGGACATACATTGCACAGTACCTGTCGTGCAGTCCGAGGGACATCGTCTCCCCTCTGTGTACAGGGTGCTCCATGCCCTCGCCAAAACCACACCCCTGAAAACAGGTCAACAATACATTAATGATACTGTCCGGACTCTTCAAAGGAGGGTAAGTGCACCTATTAACGGGTACTGAATGTACCCTTTAAGCTCACCTTTAAAAATATATATATTTTAATTAATTTCCAAATGTTGCAAACTTAACCTGACATTTATGTAAACTTAAATTATAATAATCGCCCCTAAAGTTATTTTTCATGCCAACCAGTACACACCTGATTCTACTAATCATAGACTTCAATCAAGACTTGAATAGATGAACAAGGTGTGTTACTGCTTGGTTTGAACAAAAACATGCACCCGCACCGCCCTCTGTAGATCAGACGCCATGGACAAAGACCATAACACAAACAACTTTTAACACAACGTGTCTTCCTAAAGCCTGTCTGAAGACAGTTTCATATCTCCCTCTCTACTACAGAAACTAAAACAAGAAGCTCCCACGCTGAGGTCTGTCCAACGCTGGTCCGACCAAGCTGACTCCACACTCCAAGACTGCTTCCATCACGTGGACTGGGAGATGTTTCGTATTGCGTCAGACAACAACATTGACGAATACGCTGATTCGGTGTGCGAGTTCATTAGAACATGCGTTGAAGATGTCGTTCCCATAGCAACGATTAAAACATTCCCTAACCAGAAACCGTGGATTGATGGCAGCATTCGTGTGGAACTGAAGGCGCGAACCTCTGCTTTTAATCAGGGCAAGGTGTCTGGTAACATGACTGAATACAAACAGTGCAGCTATTCCCTCCGCAAGGCTATCAAACAAGCTAAGCGCCAGTACAGAGACAAAGTAGAATCTCAATTCAATGGCTCAGACACAAGAGGCATGTGGCAGGGTCTACAGTCAATCACGGACTACAGGAAGAAACCCAGCCCAGTCACGGACCAGGATGTCTTGCTCCCAGGCAGACTAAATAACTTTTTTGCCCGCTTTGAGGACAATACAGTGCCACTGACACGGCCTGCAACGAAAACATGCGGTCTCTCCTTCACTGCAGCCGAAGTGAGTAAGACATTTAAACGTGTTAACCCTCGCAAGGCTGCAGGCCCAGACGGCATCCCCAGCCGCACCCTCAGAGCATGCGCAGACCAGCTGGCCGGTGTGTTTACGGACATATTCAACCAATCCCTATACCAGTCTGCTGTTCCCACATGCTTCAAGAGGGCCACCATTGTTCCTGTTCCCAAGAAAGCTAAGGTAACTGAGCTAAACGACTACCGCCCGTAGCACTCACATCCGTCATCATGAAGTGCTTTGAGAGACTAGTCAAGGACCATATCACCTCCACCCTACCTGACACCCTTGACCCACTCCAATTTGCTTACCGCCCAAATAGGTCCACAGACGATGCAATCTCAACCACACTGCACACTGCCCTAACCCACCTGGACAAGAGGAATACCTATGTGAGAATGCTGTTCATCGACTACAGCTCGGCATTCAACACCATAGTACCCTCCAAGCTCGTCATCAAGCTCGAGACCCTGGGTCTCGACCCCGCCCTGTGCAACTGGGTACTGGACTTCCTGACGGGCCGCCCCCAGGTGGTGAGGGTAGGCAACAACATCTCCTCCCCGCTGATCCTCAACACTGGGGCCCCACAAGGGTGCGTTCTGAGCCCTCTCCTGTACTCCCTGTTCACCCACGACTGCGTGGCCACGCACGCCTCCAACTCAATCATCAAGTTTGGTTCACCTCTGACGCTCACAGGCAATATGTATTGGAAGTAGGGTTGCACATTTTGGGGAATATTCAGAGGTGGAAACTTTCCATGGGAATTACCGGAATATATGGGAATTAATGGAAATATATGCAAATGTAATATTAATACAATTTAAATGTAGATGTTTTTTGCATTGGATACATTACCATATCATATGGAGACCGAAACAAACATTTTACCTTATCATAAGGAGACATAATTGCAAATGATTAAATCATTGCAATACAAATAAAAATACATTTAGTTAAGAATTTATCTTTAATTAAATGAGTTGACTCGTCACATGGGATGAAAGAAAGAAACTGTTGAATGATCCACAATGATCCATCGCATCTCCCAAAAATATTTAACATACATCTGTCAAATGATAGTCTAGAAACTAAAGCTTTGGTTGTCTTCCTCCCTGGCTTCCATGTCTTCTCCCTGGACCTCCTCCATGTCCACTTCTTGAACATCAGACTGCGGCCTCATCTTCATTGTCACTTTCCAACCTTGTTGAGGATGGCTCGTTGTCAGGCTCAAAAGCTTCAAATTTGCCCATGTGGCCACCAATTGTGCAACTCTTGTATTGGTCAGCCTGTTGTATGCTTTGGGTGTGTTCCCAAACAACGACCAGTTGCGCTCTGAAGCGGCTGATGTTGGTGGGATTTGGCGGATGATGGAAGCCACAAGGGAAAGAGCCTCAGATCCACAATGTCCCTTCCACCAGGTGGCTGATGAGATATGTTGGCACGACTGCCATATTGCATCTCCACCCCAAAGCCCTTGCTTGGAAGTGCACTTCGCCAGACTGCCAAGAACCTTGCCCAGGCCATATTGGGGTCCAATATGTACGCTGCGGCGTGTATGGGCTTCAGGCAGAAGTCTTGACGCTTTTTGCAGACAGGATGGCATTGTCTCCCTCAAATCAGTGCAATGGCTACTCCTATAGGTTTCAGGAGTTTCAGACTGCTTAACACTCTCTCCCAAAATACATCATCCAGGAGTATCCTCTTGATGGGGCTGTCCATATCGGCAGACTGTGATATGGCCATTTCTTGGAGAGACTCCTTCCCCTCCAGGAGACTGCCAAACATGATGGCAACACCACCCCAACGGGTGTTGCTGGGCAGCTTCAATGTGGTGCTCTTATTCTTCTCACTTTGCTTGGTGAGGTAGATTGTTGCTATAACTTGATGACCCTTCACATACCTAACCACTTCCTTGGCTCGCTTGTAGAGTGTATCCATTGTTTCAGTGCCATGATGTCCTTGAGGAGCAGATTCAATGCATGAGCAGCACAGCCAATGGGTGTGATGTGAGGATAGGACTTCTCCACTTCATACCAAGCAGCTTTCATGTTCACAGCAGTCACCAGCAGTCACAGCAGCCACCAGTGCAAATACCTTCTGTGGTCCAAGGTCATTGATGACTGCCTTCAGCTCATCTGCAATATAGAGGCCGGTGTGTCTGTTGTCCCTTGTGTCTGTGCTCTTGTTTGTTGAATACTGGTTGAGGGGTGGAGATGTAGTTAATTATTCCTTGCCCATGAACATTCATCCACCCATCAGAGATGATTGCAATACAGCCTACTTTCTCTATGATTTGCTTGACCTTCACTTGAATTCTGCATCCAGAAAATGTGTAGATGTCTGGTTGGAGGGGTGTATGCTGGGCGAGTTTGTTGTAGCAAAATGGATGCGGGGGATGTGAAAAAAACTTGAAGTGGGTGAATGTTTACTGGTTGCTCAGGAGGGACATGGGAAGTCAGATCTGTGGAAGACATTTGACTTAGTTGTGGAAACTACTGATCCAGAAAAAATGAGGGTATGGCCTCCTGGGTGGCGCAGTGGTTAAGGGCGCTGTACTGCCGCGCCAGCTGCGCCACCAGAGACTCTGAGTTCGCGCCAAGGCTCTGTCGTAACCGGCCGCGACCGGGAGGTCCGTGGGGCGACGCACAATTGGCCTAGCGTCGTCCGGGTTAGGCCGGTAGGGAAATCCTTGTCTCATCGCGCACCAGCGACTCCTGTGGCGGGCCGGCGCAGTGCGTGCAGTGTTTCCTCCGACACATTGGTGCGGCTGGCTTCCGGGTTGGATGCGCGATGTGTTAAGAAGCAGTGCGGCTTGGTTGGGTTGTGTATTGGAGGACACATGACTTTCAACCTTTGTCTCTCCCGAGCCCGTACGGGAGTTGTAGCGATGAGACAAGATAGTAGCTACTAAACAATTGGATTCCACGAAATTGGGGGGGAAAAAAAGGAGGGTATACTGTAGGAGCAAGCATTTCCTGAGTATTATGTGTGCCCAACAGTTGCTGTTAATAATGCATTTCTGACCATTTTGAACAGTGTAAACACAAGTGTACCAGGTAGTCTGTTCTAACAAAAACAAGAGATATATAAAGCCTTTATTACAGCAGACTAAAAATATTTTCATGCATTATTTTTTGCTTAGGATAATTATTTGAAGCTCCTTTTGTTATTTAATTATAAAACTAAAATGCTCGATTGCATTTCAAAGCATGAATGTCTCGTATGCTGTGTGATGGCATGAATTAACAACTTATTAACACAGTAGCCTATATAATAAAATATAGGCCTAAATAAATTACGGAACTAAGACTAAACAGGACACGCTCTTAGGCCTACAGCTCGATGGTAGTTATACCAAGGATACTATACAAAGCCTACTAATAATAACGACATCACTTATTATTATAATGATGATCATGATAAGGAGATCAAGAGAAAGGGAGGCTATAGCTGCGTGCATATTATGTATAACAAACAGGTGCTGTTATATTACATTTTTCTGTCTGTTTGGAACAGTGTAAACAACATTAAATACATAAGTAATAGCAGTCTGTTCTCATAAAAACAATTATAAAGCCTTTATTTATATTTATTTTATTTAACTAGGCAAGTCAATTAAGAACAAATTATTTTATTCAATGACGGCCTACTAAAAGGCCTCCTGAGGGGACGGGGGCTGGGAGTAAAAATAAATAATAAATATAAGACAACACACACATCACCACAAAAGAGACCACACCACAACACTACATAAAGATAGTCCTAAGACAACAACATAGCATGGCAGCAACACAACATGACAACAACATGGTAGCAACACAAAATGGCAGCAGCACAACATGGTAGCAGCACAAAACATGGTACAAACATTATTGGGCACAGACAACAGCACAAAGGGCAAGAAGGTAGAGACAACAATACATCACACAAAGAAGCCACAACTGTCAGTAAGAGTGTCCATGATTGAGTCTATGAATGAAGAGATTGAGATCAAACTGTCCAGTTTGAGTGTTTGTTGCAGCTTGTTCCAGTCGCTAGCTGCAGCGAACTGAAAACAGGAGCGACCCAGGGATCTGTGTGCTTTGGGGACATTTAACAGAATGTGACTGGCAGAACAGGTGTTGTATGTGGAGGATGAGGTGTGCAGTAGATATCTCAGATAGGGGGGAGTGAGGCCTAAGAGGGTTTTATAAATAAGCATCAACCAGTGGGTCTTGCGACAGGTTTACAGAGATGACCAGTTTACAAATGAGTATAGAGTGCAGTGATGTGTCCTATAAGGAGCATTGGTGGCAAATCTGATTGCTGAATGGTAATCTAAAACAGAAATATCTTATTTACATAAGTACTCAAACCCTTTGCTATGAGATTGGAAGTTGAGCTCAGGTGCATCCTGTTTCCATTGATCATCCTTGAGATTTTTCTACAAATTGATATGACTGGTAAATTGGTAAATTCAAATGATTGGACATGACTTGGAAAGGCACACACCGGTCTATATAAGGTCACACAGTTGACAGTGCATGTCAGAGCAAACACCAAGCCATGAGGTCGAAGGAACTGTCAGTAGAGCTCCGAGACAGCATTGTGTTGAGGCACATATCTGGGGAAGGGTACCAAAACATTTATGCAGCATTGAAGGTCCCCAAGACAAGTCAGGATATAGGCAAAGATGAACGGAGCAAAGTAGAGAGATCCTTGATGAAAACCTGCTCCAGAGCGCTCAGACTGGGGGCGAAGGTTCACCTTCCAACAGGACAACGACCCTAAGCACACAGCCAAAACAATGCAGAAGTGGCTTCGGGACAGGTCTCTGAATGTCCTTGAGTGGCACAGCCAGAGCCCGGACTTGAACCCGATCTGACATCTCGAGAGACATGAAAATAGCTGTGCAGCAACGCTCCTCATCTAACCTGAAAAAGCTTGAGAGAATCTGCAGAGAAGAATTGGAGAAATTCCCCAAATACAGGTGTGCCAAGCTTGTAGCGTCATACCCAAGAAGAGTCAAAGCGGTAATCGCTGCCAAAGGTGCTTCAACAAAGTTCTGAGTAAAGGGTCTGAATACTAAAGTAAATGTAATATTTCAGTTCACATTTGTATAAATTTGCCAAAATTTCTAAAAACCTGTTTTTCTTTGTCATTATGGGGTATTGTGTTGATGTGGATAAAACAATTTAATCAATTTTAGAGTAAGGCTGTAATGTAACAAAATGTGGAAAAAGTCAAGGGGTCTGAATACTTTCCGAAGGCACTGTATATGGCACATTTAATAGTTATGCTATTGATTATAGAGCTAATTAAGTTGGGGTTTCCTCGATCTCAATTAGGCTAAGGCAAGGGCTGTTTCCTCATCTCTGCTGACTCCCACGCATTGTTCTCAATCCCAATATGCTGGTTAATTTTCCTATTATGCACATACCAACATGGGAAAAGATGCCAATTCTACGGCGCACGGAAGATTATGTTTCAGAACCCCGGATAACGATGGTATCCAACACAGTAGAAAGATCATTTGTTATAAAATATTAGATTTATTGTTGTTGCACCATTATATTTACATAATATAACCATATGCAATTTCACTTAGTGATGGACTGTGCCACCCCGACGGCCTCCCCAATGGATTAGTCCACTGAGACAAACGCGAATCAGACAGTTGTCTTATACACCATGGAAATGTTTTGCGACTGCTCGACTAAACAAATCTCGGTCGGCAAACAGCCTTAGGTTAGCATTGTGGAGTAACTACAATGTTGTTGATCAATCCTCATTTTTCTCTTATCACAGCCATTAAACTCTAACTGTTTTTAAGTCACCATTGGCCTCGGGGTGAAATCCCTGAGTGGTTTCCTTAATCTCCGGCAACTGAGTAAGGAAGAAAGCCTGTATCTTTGTAGTGACTGGGTGTATTGATACACCATCCAAAGTGTAATTAATAACTTCACAAGAGGTATTCAATGTCTGCTTCTTTTTTACCACCCATCTACCAATAGCTGCCTTTCTTTGCGAGGCATTGGAAAACCTCCCTGGTCTTGTGGTTGAATTTCACTGCTCGACTGAGGGACCTTATATATAATTGTATGTGTGGGGTGAGTAGTCATTAAAAACCATGCAACTTATGTGACTTGCTAAGCAAATGTTTACTCCTGAACGTATGCTTGCCATAACAAAGGGGTTGATTACTTACAGGCTGACTACACTGTTCACGTCGCTTGCGCGAGCGTTGCAAAATCAATTTAGAAATCTATATTATTCAATTAATGGTCACGCGCGCCAACTAGCATCTGCGTTGCCAAGGGCTAAAATAGAAGTCCGTTCTATTTGTGACGCAGATAGCACTGCAAGTCCTGCCTCTCCGATATCCTCATTGGTTTATACAAGCAGATACCCACGTGCCATCTCCGCATTGGTTATACCCACGTGGGTGACTGAAAGATGAACGATATCAGTGGCAGTAATGCACCTAATGTTTTTGCCAATCGCAATATAAAGTCAAGAGAAGAAAAGGCCTGGAAGGAGGAGAGATGACTAGAAATGATTTGGTTGACCGTTTTGTGTGTAGATTAATTGGCGGAGTAGAGGACCTTGTGCATTTCAGGTAAAATAACTAAATGTTTATATCCCAGGACAAATTAGCTAGCAACAGCAAACTAACTAAATAGGGCAAATTAGCTAGCAAGTGCAAGCTAGCTAGCTAAATTGCCATAAATGTTTAATACTTTTTGACCTGTCCCCAAATTAATATAATTGGTTCATAGTTTGTTTTGATATTTTAACCTGTGTGTCATGATCACGTTTGGTGTGGGGGTACAAAATAAATGTATGCACGAAGGAGCGCAGCCGGTTTGGGTTCCGTGTTACTGACTCAAGATATTTCAGCTTTTCATTTTTAATTAATTTGTTAACATTTCTAAAAACATAATTCCACTTTGACATTATGCGGTAGTGTGGGTATGCCAGTGACACAAAATCAATTTTAAATTCATACGGTAACAACAAAATTGTCAAGGTGGTGAATACTTTCTTTAGGCACTGTAACTGTCACTAACGTAATAATAAAAAACAAATTGGCGTAGAATAAAAACTGGTATAAACTGGTTGAAACATTAAAGGAAAACCTCACCCAAAACTGATATTTTGGTATATGTTTCATTAGTCCATTGTTGATATAGTCTAGAGGTTGACCGATTAATTTTTGCCATTTCAAGTTTTCATAACAATCTGTAATCGGCATATTTGGACACCGATTATGGCTGATAACATTGCACTCCACGAGGAGACAGGCTGACTAACTTTTACGCGAGTGCAGCAAGGAGTCAAGGTAAGTTGCTAGCTAGCATTAAACTTATCTTATAAAAAACAATCAATCTTAACATAATCACTAGTTAACTACACATGGTTGATGATATTACTAGTTTATCTAGCTTGTCCTGCATTGCATATAACCGATGCAGTGCCTGTTAATTTATCATCGAATCACAGCCTACTTCGCCAAACCGGTGATGACTTAACAAGCGCATTCGCAAAAAAAGCACTGTCGTTGCACCAATGTGTACCTAACCATAAACATCAATGCCTTTCTTAAAATCAATACACAAGTAGATATTTTTTACCCTGCATATTTAGTTAATATTGCCTGCTAATATGAATTTATTGTATTGTGTGTCACTTCTTGAGAAGTTGTGTGACTTCTCTTGCGTTCTGTGCAAGCAGAGTCAGGGTATATGCAGCAGTTTGGGCCACCTGGCTCATTGTGACCATTTCTTCCAAATAAAGACCATAATTAATTTGCCAGAATTGTACATAATTATGACATAACATTGAAGGTTGTGCAATGTTACAGCAATATTTAGACTTAGGGTTGCCACCCGTTCGATAAAATACAGAACGGTTCCGTATTTCACTGAAAGAATAAACATTTTGTTTTTGAAATGATAGTTTCCGGATTTGACCATTATGACCTAAGGCTCGTATTTCTGTGTGCTTATTATTTTATAATTAAGTCTATGATCGGATATTTGATAGAGCAGTCTGACAGTCGTGGTAGGCAGCAGCAGGCTCATAAGAATTCATTCAAAAAGCACTTTCCTGCATTTGATAGTAGCACTGCGCTGTGCTTCAAGCATTGCGCTGTTTATGACTTCAGGCCTATCAACTCCCAAGATTAGGCTGGCAAAACTATAATGCCTATAAGAACATCCATTAGTCAAAGGTATATGAAATACAAATGGTAGAGAGAGAAATAGTCCTATAAATTCCTATAATAACTACAACCTAAAACTTCTTACCTGGGAATATTGAAGACTCATGTTAAAAGGAACCACCAGCTTTCATATGTTCTCATGCTCTGTGCAAGGAACTTAAATGTTAGCTTTTTTACATGGCACATATTACACTTTGTTTTTGTATTATTTACACCAAATTTAACATGTTTCATTATTTATTTGAGACTAAATAGATTAATATATTAAGTTAAAATAAGTGTTCATTCAGTATTGTTGTAATCGTCATTATTACAAATATACACTGCTCAAAAAAATAAAGGGAACACTAAAATAACACATCCTAGATCTGAATGAATGAAATATTCTTCTTAAATACTTTTTTCTTTACATAGTTGAATGTGCTGACAACAAAATCACACAAAGATTATCAATGGAAATCAAATGTTCAACCCATGGAGGTCTGGATTTGGAGTCACACTCAAAATTAAAGTGGAAAACCACACTACAGGCTGATCCAACTTTGATGTAATGTCTTTAAAACAAGTCAAAATGAGGCTCAGTAGTGTGTGCGGCCTCCACGTGCCTGTATGACCTCCCTACAACGCCTGGGCATGCTCCTGATGAGGTGGCGGATGGTCTCCTGAGGGATCTCCTCCCAGACCTGGACTAAAGCATCCGCCAACTCCTGGACAGTCTGTGGTGCAACGTGGCGTTGGTTGATGGAGCGAGACATGATGTCCCAGATGTGCTCAATTGGATTCAGGTCTGGGGAACGGGCGGGCCAGTCCATAGCATCAATGCCTTCCTCTTGCAGGAACTGCTGACACACTCCAGCCACATGAGGTCTAGCATTGTCTTGCATTAGGAGGAACCCAGGGCCAACCGCACCAGCATATGGTCTCACAAGGGGTCTGAGGATCTCATCTCGGTACCTAATGGCAGTCAGGCTACCTCTGGCGAGCACATGGAGGGCTGTGCGGCCCTCCAAAGAAATGCCATCCCACACCATGACTGACCCACCACCAAACTGGTTATGCTGGAGGATGTTGCAGGCAGCAGAACGTTCTCCACGGCGTCTCCAGACTCTGTCACATGTGCTCAGTGTGAACCTGCTTTCGTCTGTGAAGAGCAGAGGGCACCAGTGGCGAATTTGCCAATTTTGGTGTTCTCTGGCAAATGCCAAACGTCCTGCACGGTGTTGGGCTCTAAGCACAACCCCCACCTGTGGACGGCAGGCCCTCATACCACCCTCATGGAGTCTGTATCTGACCATTTGAGCAGACACATGCACATTTGTGGCCTGCTGGAGGTCATTTTGCAGGGCTCTGGCAGTGCTCCGCCTTGCACAAAGGCGGAGGTAGCGGTCCTGCTGCTGGGTTGTTGCCCTCCTATGGCCTCCTCCACGTCTCCTGATGTACTGGCCTGTTTCCTGGTAGCGCCTCCATGCTCTGGACACTACGCTGACAGACACAGCAAACCTTCTTGCCACAGCTCGCATTGATGTGCCATCCTGGATGAGCTGCACTATCTGAGCCACTTGTGTGGGTTGTAGACTCCGTCTCATGCTACCACTAGAGTGAAAGCACCGCCAGCATTCAAAAGTGACCAAAACATCAGCCAGGAAGCATAGGAACTGAGAAGTGGTCTGTGGTCACCACCTGCAGAACCACTCCTTTATTGGGGGCGTCTTGCTAAATGCCTATAATTTCCACCTGTTGTCTATTCCATTTGCACAACAGCATGTGAAATTTATTGTCAATCAGTGTTGCTTCCTAAGTGGACAGTTTGATTTCACAGAAGTGTGATTGACTTGGAGTTACATTGTGTTGTTTAAGTGTTCCCTTTATTTTTTTGAGCAGTGTATAGCAGTGTGTGTATAGCAGTGTGTGTATATATATATATATATATATAAAAATAAATCGGTATCAGCTTTTTTTGGTCCTCCAATAATTGGTATCGGCGTTGAAAAATCATAATCGGTCGACCTCTAATATAGTCCCAAAATGTTTTGCATGTCAGCAATCAAGTTTTCCAGATATGTAACAAATACACAAATCCGGCCCGTATGATGCATTTTGTTTATTATTATTCCAAAGATGGAAGTGGGCTTAATGGGTACGCTTACCCGATATTAAGACGACAATACATCATCAATACATCATCATACATAGTATAGACTTACATAACCCACTTTGCCTATACGAATAGCCTAAAGAAAGTTTGTGAAGTGTTTGGAACATGAATGACAGGTTCAGTCCTATCCCACTTCTCCAAGCAAAAGCAGAAGCTCAGGACAGCAAGATTCCAAACTGGAAATGGCCAATCTACACTCTACTTTAACAGTTGTCACAGTGTTACCCCCCTTGCCAACACTGACTGAGTCCAATCCAAACCCTGTTCCCCTGTTTAGTTTCAAAGTCATAAAAGCAACAGGCTAGCTACTCCGCTCCTGCAGTGCATTTGTTTCAAAACATAAAAATCTACATTTAAGACTTTCATTTTATTTCACCTTTATCTATCCTAGTTAATTTCATTAGAAAATATCTTCAATAAGAGAGATATGGTCAATCGTCAATACAACACTTGAGGATGAAATGCTTGACCATGAATACAAACATCTCTCCACCAACTTTCCACCAGGCCAGGTTAACAGAGCTCAGCTCTACCTCGCTTTCTCTTTTTCCATGTATTAGCGGCGTGAGCATATGGCCTTTCTATTAATATTTCAGGCTCATATTTTGGGGTGTTGTCTGCCATCTGTCCTCCCTGCACCCCACTGTTCAGCATGGTCATGATTACAGTGGATATCAGATGGGGTGATAATTGCAGCACAGCCTGTGTGAGTAGAGTTCACAACCCACAGAACCACAGGACTACACACAGACAGTGGGACATATGAAGAGAGGAGAAAGAAAGTGAAGTGCTAGTAACTAGCATTAATAATACAGCTGCTAGTCTGCTACCTACAGTGGGGAGAACAAGTATTTGATACACTGCTGATTTTGCAGGTCTTCCTACTTACAAAGCATGTAGAGGTCTGCTATTTTTATCATAGGTACACTTCAACTGTGAGAGACGGAATCTAAAATCCAGAAAAATTACATTGTATGACTTTTAAGTAATTAATTTGCATTTTATTGCATGACATAAGTATTTGATACATCAGAAAAGCAGAACTTAATATTTGGTACAGAAACCTTTGTTTGCAATTACAGAGATCATTAGTTTCCTGTAGTTCTTGACCAGGTTTGCACACACTGCAGCAGGGATTTTGGCCCACTCGTCCATACAGACCTTCTCCAGATCCTTCAGGGTTTGGGACTGTCGCTGGGCAATACGGACTTTCAGCTCCCTCCAAAGATTTTCTATTGGGTTCAGGTCTGGAGACTGGCTAGGCCACTCCAGGACCTTGAGATGCTTCTTACGGAGCCCCTCCTTAGTTGCCCTGGCTGTGTGTTTCGGGTCGTTGTCATGCTGGAAGACCCAGCCACGACCCATCTTCAATGCTCTTACTGAGGGAAGGGAAGGAGGTTGTTGGCCAAGATCTCGCGATACATGGCCCCGTCCATCCTCCCCTCAATACGGTGCAGTCGTCCTGTCCCCTTTGCAGAAAAGCATCCCCAAAGAATGATGTTTCCACCTTCATGCTTCACGGTTGGGATGGTGTTCTTGGGGTTGTACTCATCCGTCTTCCTCCAAACACGGCAAGTGGAGTTTAGACCAAAAAGCTCTATTTTTGTCTCATCAGACCACATCACATCACCTTCTCCCATTCCTCCTCTGGATCATCCAGATGGTCATTGGTGAACTTCAGACGGGCCTGGACATGCGCTGGCTTGAGCAGGGGGACCTTGCGTGCGCTGCAGGATTTTAATCCATGACGGCGTAGTGTGTAACTAATGGTTTTATTTGAGACTGTGGTCCCAACTCTCTTCGGGTCATTGACCAGGTCCTGCCGTGTAGTTCTGGGCT